>NC_139928.1:7019963-8219963 GCF_963514095.1 Eutrigla gurnardus | reverse complement strand
CTCGACCCACATACAAAAAGGAACGGTTGCTCTGTGGAATAACAAATCCCGACTTACTCAAACAGAAAGCTCTACCACAGCCCCACAGAACTTTTTTCTAAATCTCTCACATGTGAAATGGTATTACATCTGCAGGTTTTCCAACCACACCAAAAAAAGGCTTTGCAATGAAATACCCAAACTCCAATTTTGGAGTCATTTTCTAAACACTGGGATTGTAGAGAAGGAAACTAAAGCAGGTTTCTCATTAGCCGATAACTGAATCGTATCAGCTGTGCCTAAAAATAATGCTAGCACTAAAGCTAAAACGGAGTTGGTTGAAAACTCTTAAGAGCTTACAGTTTAATATTTCCACCTGATTAGTTTTCAAATCGGGAAGCCAAATGTGTCTTAAATGTGCACATGCGGGCTACATATGTCACACTGGAAAGCTAAAGTGCTACATCCTGGGGCTAAACGTCAGCATCCCCACCAGCTAATAAGGTGCAGCATTGTAGGGTAGAGTTACCCCTATTAGAATAGTATGATAAATAAAGGCCTTGTGTGAACATTGAATATTTTAACATAACCCTTCCAGTTTGAACAACACTTACAGAAAAATAGAGGTAGGCCATAGTTTTTAGTTTCTGAAAAGCTGGGCACAGTTGGTGGAAATAGTGGTTTTGGTTAGCCCTGGGCAGAGACGTTCTCATCCCAGGCAGACTGCACCAAAACCCAAAAATAGCTTGGAAGATGCAAACCACTGATGGTTAGCAGAAGTAAAACAGTAGGTCTGCTTTGCTTGGTTTTCAATTCCAGTTGCATTTCAAGCTTGTTTTGTTGTCTCGTTTTATCATGCAATATTAACACCACTTTTTGTTGTTCAAAGCCCAACGGTGCACTTACAAATAGTCTGAAAACTTCCCTCCTTTTTTAGAAATCCTGCTTCAAATACATTTGCTTTATTGGAAGCTTCATGATATTTTCTTTCCAACGTTCATCTCCAATCTCCCTGTCATGATGTTCTACTATTTTCTAAATTTGATCCATAGAACACAGACTGACAAAGAGAACCGAAAGAAAGAATGAACTCATCCACCAGAGAAACCATTTTCAAAATCTTAATTTAAGATCTATTAATTGAGCAAGTATATGGCCCACGTATAAAATATTTCCAGAATTACTTGCACAAGTAACATATCAGAGAGTCATTAGCTACTATGAGTATTTACTGAGGTACTTACCACTCATACCAGTCATAGATTGTATGAAAGATGTCGACGTTGTCATGGTGACATCACCCGTTGGTTTGTGGACTTGAGTTTGGCATTTTGATCGTCGCCATCTTGGTTTTTGGCTGTTTTTCACCACTTATGAATCTTTTGAATTTTCCTTTTCATAAAGAAAGTTTCTGGGAGTCTTAAATCCAGTCGCTGTCCTGTGGTGGTTCATATTTGATATGAATTAGCTGACAGGAAATGAGCAGCACAATGTGATGGAGAGGTGAAATACAAATAAAATATGAAGGAAAGCAGAGATAATATATTCTACATAAAGCCTGAGATGGTGACAGCTGCAGGATTCACGATCGATATTCCCCCGGGTGCAGCTGTGCTGCGTCGTGGCTGCGACGCGGCTGCCGGAGCTGATCGTCGCCACTGATAACAGACAATGTGTGTGAGATCACCAGACGAGTCACGGCGTGTTTCAGAAGTGTCCTAGAAGTGAACTCTCTGCTCCGCTCCGCTAGCAAATGGCCTAACAGCAATAAACACGTGTAGATTAGTCCAAAGTCAATTATGATGCGACATGCTGTTTCAGGTCACTTTTGCTGAAACATGACAGCAATTCCATTCATAAAAATCCATCTCCATTTATTGATCTGGTTGGCAAAAGCAAATACCTTTCTATTGGGTTTTGTAGCAATGTATTATGTTATAGTTTATATTAAGAAATGCAGCCATGCAGTCAATACTTAATGACAAAAAAATGCATTTTTATTTTTAGTTAGAAAAATGAATGATTGGTTGTCTTCTGCTTTTTTGTAAGATTTTTATTTGATCGCAGTATTCTTGAAAGACAAGATAATGTGATACCACTCCATTTGTAATGAAATAGTTCAGCAGTTTTTATGTTTTCTTGGGTGTGCTTCTCTCTCTCTCTTTCTCTCTCTCTCTCTCTCTCTCTCTCTCTCTCTCTCTCTCTCTCTCTCTCTCACACACACACACACACACACACAGAGAGAGAGAGAAAAAGTCATGAGGGCACCTGAAGAAAGCCTTGCCTAGGGCCCCTGTTATACAGAGCCGTGCCTGCAGACCATAAACTCAGGTTTACAATTTTTACTGAGGTGACAAATCAAGTGAGAATTAGGGTTATTTTCTCATACACTTTGAAACATTTGGACTTTTTAGTGCAACCAGAGGAGTTGCCCCCTGCTGGCCATTAGAAAGAATGCAAGTTGAAGTCACTTTACAGGCCTGGAGGTTGACACCTGCTCTGAACAGACAAACGTCCAAGGCAAACTATCACAAACAAAGTGGTGCAATACTCAACCATAAGACAGCAGGACAAAAGTCATGCCTTTTACAGAGTGCTGACGTCATATGAGGCTAGTCACTCTTGTGAGTCATGCAGTTGAGCAAATTACATGTTCAATTTAGTTAAGGGAACAATTGATTGTTATCCCAGTGGTAAGCCAATCACATTGTAAGTGCAACTTGGACTCATTCTGTACATTTTGTGTGGAACACATTTAGTATAATTAACAGCTATTTGATTGGCTGTAATCAATGGCTCTCAGCGTAAATCAACATCGCAGACGGTTATTGTTTTTTTCCACTAGTCAATCTCTGTTGACAGTCCTTTCTTTCCGCAGACCAGCATCCCGTGGAGTGGGTGTAATGGACGGAGAAAGACAGAAAGAGGGAGAGAGATTAGATGGTGACCTCCTCGAGGGGGCATCCTGACATCATCCACAGTGGCGGTGGAGACATGGCGCTGTCACAACATGCAGCGAGGGGGGTCTGGCTCAGTGTCACCAGCTCTGACACGCTGGGGAATGACCCAAGCCGGAGCAATGACTGTGACAGTAATGGGAAAGGTCCCTGGGAAAAGGCATGGGGGGCGGAGGAGGAGGGGGGGGGTGGTTTGTTGAGGATGATCAGAGAGACAAGGCACAAGAGTAGACAGGATGACTGTGTCAGCATTGACGGATAAAGCATTGTTTGGATATTTTAAGTAAAACAGTCCAGACCTGACAAGCAAAAAGCTTTGTGTAGCATTTCTAAACATCAGTGTACTATTGACAAATTAATAGTGAAGAAATAAACAGCCTCTTTTCATTATAATTTACAGCGTACATCGAATGTATTTTACATAAACTCCGTCTTTGACCTTTGCCTTCTGCTATATCTGGAAAATAAAAAATTGCAAATGCTTCAGTTACCAAGTATGAAACCGTCATTTTCTTTTTACTCCCATGCAGACAATAAACTTGTCCCTGAGTTTTATGTCACACATTTCTAATGGAGGTAATTTAGTAGCTTCAGTATGACAAGAATATGCATGTCCATGCTCAACCAATCAGTCTGGGCCTATTTCATCTGTTGGAGAGGCAAGGCGACTCATCTATGCAGCAGGCATTGTGCGGACCACCCAGCATGCAGAGGTGTAATCCAGATACGCAGCTGAACGGTGCTTTCCACGAGCACTGTGGGAAAAGAGGCGTTGATCCGATGATTTGCTCATTTGGTTCAGTTGTCTCGTTTCTGCAAACGCCTGCAATGTTCGGGAGGGGAATGGAGAAAGGTTGCTTTTTTGTTGGCCACCCTCACCTAAAGTGTTTTCTGCTATATAAGACAACATCCAGTGATGTATTCCTCTGTGGGAGTTGCGTTTTATTCTTTGTGGGTTTGTGAACCCACATTTTCAAGCAGGCCTCTCTGAAACTGCTGTTACTAAGTCTGCCCTGCAGACTCACAGGCATTATGTATAATTCTCCACTTAGTCCTGATATCTTCTAGTAAAAACAGCTCAGATATCCCTTTCTGAGCAGAATCTGCACTTTGGAATTAATTTAGGAAAAGTGAACTTTGCACATTGTGTTCTGACAGGTGCACCGAGGAATAAGTAATGACTCCAAGAAGGTTGCCTGACCGAAACGTAGCCATTCGTTACATTTAAATTGTTGACAGTGTGCGGGAGCGGATTTTGTTACTTTGAGTTAATTCAGGTCAAGAATGAATCCACCAGATGTCTTCTAGCTTCCTCAGCATAACGAGAATAGCAAGGCGAGGTTGCATTGCTCTTGTCTCTCTCATATTGTTTATTAGCATCCGTTATGTGCGACGCATGGCTGAGTGGAGGCACGCACAATAGAAATGGACTGTCCCGGAAAGGAGCACCCCTTTGCTATGTGTGATGAATCCAAACATCGTTGTACAGCTTTGAGCATAAGTGATTGTCTTGTTTATCCTGTTTGTCTATTCATCCGTTATTCTTTTGGACATGTGGGGTCTTTTAAAAGTCTATACACAGCAATGCAGGCATAGTTGTGCAAGGGGAGCTTCTATTCTAAATCCAAGAGCACCTAAAAATGTGGTCGTATGAAGCGTTTTCCAAACTCAGTGCACGCCAACAAACTCAAACACACATGCTCCTTCCTTAATACTACTGGAAGGTTATGTATTTTTGCTTCTCACATCTCGGATCTGGTGAGGAAATTATGATTTGATAAATTAAACTGTTCTGAATTGTTTTCTATATGGAGTTCAGGACTTCTACTCTTTCTTCTCTGTGATGGACAGTGGCGATAATGATACCCGTCGGGTAGTGTAACTGGATGATGTGAAATAAACAAACCAGATAAAAATGCTTCACTAGTGTATAGGGAGAGTAAGACATCCAGGTCCAAGGGTAGTTCAAGCGAGGTGCTCTCTTTTAACTGATTGTCAGTTTGCATGAATGGTCACAAGCTAGTCGTTTGCACTCTACCAGCCCATTTAAGCTGCGTCAACCAACGTTGTTTCCTGGCAACAGTGGTAACAAACAATTGCAATAGAGTAACGAAAACGTGACACCCACATAGCACAAAAAAGTGTAGGTTCCAGGCATATGAGTCAAATAGACTCACTCTGATTGGCTGGACATGTAAGTGGGTAGCTAAGAGTGCCCTAATGAAGAAATACATGCGATCACAGGGCTGCAGCAGTGATATCATTTCTTTAGTCCCATAAAGCCGCTGGTGGTTTAAGTGTTGAATCCGTGGCTCAGCCCAGATCATCTGGAATAGCTTGTTTTTAACATTGACAGCCATCTCTGTAGATTGTCTTGGATGCTGCTTCTTTCTTTATCACAGATGATGCGGCTGCTTAGTTTTAATAGGAGAGATGAAATCCTCTGCTCCTCTGTCTACTTAACATTTCTCCCTCTCTCTCTCTCTCTCTCTACCTCTCTTCCCCCCTCTATGTCTGACAGTCAAAGAAAAACCCTGTATGGAGCATCAGCATTCTCTAGAGGCCAATGAAGGGCATAACATATTCTTTGTAAACACATTCATCTTACTCCTTGTCTGATATTTCTCCTGTCTGCTTCCTCTTGATGCAAGATAATATAATATGTATTACATAACCCAGGCTTGTGCAGACTGTGCTGTTTTAAACACGGTGCAGTCAGACTGGTATGATGAAACAAGAGGAACGAGTGGGGAAAACCTGCTTCGTGGCTTATAAGGAAGTTACAAGAAAAAGTGTCTAACATCACATTAGCACACCCTAACTGAACTTAGTAACTACCCTGCGGCGTGTTTGTCTTTCCTTTGTCTCTCTCTCTCTCTCTCTCTCTCTCTCTCTCTCTCTCTCTCTCTCTCTCTCTCTCTCTCTCTCTCAAAACTGTTTTTTTTTACCTATTCTGTTTTCATTCTTCCACATATTCATTTGTTATTGTTTGTAAACTCATAAAAAAAATTGGACATGACCTCTAAATACGGTACATTTTCATTAAAGAAATGGAAATGTAAAAAATCTGTCAAATAAAAATGTAAAATTGTATAAAATACCAGATTTTCTTGACAGTCAAACAAACCTTTCATGACTCTCTCCCACCATGAGGATTCACCACAAAGACACAGATATTATATTATATTTTTCTTACAGGGATTAGTCATGGGTTTATTTTTGTTTGTGTTGAGTATATAAGGGCTGAGAAGAATTAAATGTGATACAGGAGTGTGGGATCCTAATAGGATTTGGGGTGTTTTTGTTGTTTGACATCAGTAAGCACATTACAAGTTTTCTTTACCCACTGGAATTTCCCTGTGATTTCTTTCACTTTTTTTTTCCAAACTATTCTTTCGATATTTATGTGACTCTTTCATTCTGAGTAGGCTCAGAAGGAGACCCTTAAGTTTCATATTATATACAATAAGCAGGTCTGTCACCTGCCTAGTTGCTTACATTTTCTCTGGCTATCATCATCACATAATTTTCCATTCCCACTTCCAAACATCCATTTCATTTCTCTGACGTTACTTCTGTCACTTCTCATGTCTTCCTTAAAAAAATACCCCGAGGGCAGGTCTGCCCATGTAAAACGAGACCTTATCGTAACTGTGTCTGAGTCTAAGTGTGACGCCCCACCCATCCTTCATTCCTGACTCTTCCAGCATGTCCACACCTCAAAGCCAACCCCCTCAAAAGATCCAGGTAAGTTGAGTCAGTGAGCATCGACACAAGGCCGGCTGAGACATAATCGCTGCCTGGCAGGGAACATCTCTCACACGGCTTCCCTGTCAAAGGTAAGGGGGCTTTATCTTCATTTCTAAGAAATGTTAGGTGAAGAAAATAAATGTAATGTAGACTAATTCCACTTTGATATCAGACAAAAACGCGATAGGATTCAAGAGGACAAAAGATAGTGTAAGAAAAAGGGAGAATGAAAAGGGCAAGACTATTATTCATTCTATTATTTTTCTATTATATGAGGGGAGACCTTGTACGTTAAGAAAAAGCGCATTTGTATAAAGACTGCGAATCAAACAGGAAAAGAAAGAAAAGCAGAGCAGAGAAGGGTTCACACGGAAAACGTTGACCCCACCTTGTTAGCCAAAAGCATTGACTCAAAGGCAATGTACACTTGGCCTACAGAGAAGTATTTGCAACTAGCTCAACCTGTAGAACAAGTGACAGTTGGGGATTTCTCACTGTGGAGGAGGTGCTATGGGACCGAGATAAGCTGGAGGCATGGAGATCTGCACTGAGGATCAAGAGAAACACGTGTAAAGGGGTGTTTTCTTTCAACTCACCCAGCCTCCAACACCCCACCTGTTTGTCTGATGCCGAGGATATGTATTGTCGCCCGCCCCCATGGGAATCACAATTCTCTTCCACACTTAATAAAGCCCCGACGGCTGTATTTACATAGCCATGAGTAGCAATATTGGAATCAAATGCATCGCAAAACCTGAGGTTTTCTCAGCTGAGAAAGCATGATGCGTCTCGTCTGTCACAACAAAGAGAAAGACAAACACACGGCAAAGAGATAGACGAGGGCGGCTGCCGTCGGCACGGAAGGCAACACTGCAATCTAGAGCAAATAGGAAAACAAATTGTGGTCCAGCTTTGCCATCTCCCTGAGACAAGAGTTACTGTTGTCTGTGAGGTTTTTTTTCTCCCCATATCCAGGCTGAATGTCACCTCAAAGTTTGTGTGCATTTTGTGCAAAACTGGGGGAAAACTCGCACTGATGAATCGCATGTTCTATATGTTTCGGATGATTCATACCACTTGTTGTATTCTCCACTTAGAAGGAGAGCTAACATCAGCGGTGATGGAGAGTGTCTGTCTTTCAGTTGTCTAGTCTTGTGATTGTGAAGGCATTCATTGAGTCATGTCTTGTCTTTCTTTTTTTTTTTTACTATGTAATTTAATAGTCAGGAATTCTGCATGAGAGAAAAAAATAGCAACTGATTTGACAGCTCAATATGTCTACGGAGATGCTCAAATGCCGAAGGACAGTGTTTCTGAATTCAAACGCTCTGGATTAGATGAGACGGAATTGAAATGGAACAGTGGACAGCGAGGTGTCCGACTTGTTCCGGGTGCACGGTGTAAATGTGTGGGAGAAGCCTTTTTTTTTTTTCAGTTGCTGAAAAGAAAACCCTTGAGAAACCATAGCGGACCCTCCTTATGTTTACAATGAAATATGCAATTCAAAGATGGTTGCAGCCCTCGTTCAACAAGGAGTCTTTTTAAAACACTGACATGGATGCACACACCTTTATGCAAATAGAAATTCAATTACACACCGCCCAACCCCAGACACACACACAGAGAGAGAGAGAGAGAGAGAGAGAGAGAAAGAAAGAAATGGGAAGAGAACGCATATTCAAGCAAACACACCAACTGTGCAGGTGACCCATAACAGCTCCAACGTAAAAGCCTGCACACATGCTGATACTTTAACTAAAATTCCCTCTCTGTCTGAGCACAGGTCCCGTGGTACCATCAAGCCGTGCTTAACGTTCACAAACTAAACACTACCCCTCAACAGTCCTTTGAAGAAGCAAGACCGCAATAGGCACTTGGGGTTATAGAGCTGACTGCAGATTGGCAGCGCCTAACAGAGTATCGGTTTGTCTTTTCAGCAAAGGGAGGCTCCGGTGATGACTCACTCAGTGATGTGTAATGAGTCAGTGCTGAACAGGCAGCTCTGAGTAAATACGGATCAGCTGTGACTGGGAAAAGGATGTGTGGTGGTTTTTATTTGTTGCCCCACAAGGGATCGTCATTTCAAAATTGCTTTTTTAGTTGTTGTTTGGTTTGTGAATGTTTCCTCAGCTTCTTCGTGCTGAGGAATGACACAATAGAAAGTTGTAATAATATAATAAAAGCTTTTTACATGCAGTGTGAAAAAACACACAATATCTCCAATCTGAGAAAATAACCCTGATGATGTCATAGTGGTGTCATCAGGGTTACAGTATGTTTGCTTGGATTTGTACGGATCCATAGTCTGTATTACTAGTTGGCAGTTTGAAAGATGTGGGCGTTAAGCAGGCAGGGAAAAGAAAAGACATCATCAGGTTGCATTATGGTAAATGTAGGATCCAGGAAGTTTGTGTCTTATATCTCAGCTGCTGCATGCACCCTTCTTTTTAAGTTGTGCTCAAGTCCTCCAACTTTAGAAAGGTGCAATAATAAATCCCTGGAGTATCCAGTATCCAACCTTGCTACAGTGCTTGCTTTATAAAAAGAAGAATGTGAAGTGCCCTTTATTTACTAAATGTGAGGGGTTTTTGAGTGCTGATCCTTTCCCTAATCGATTTAATCTTTCTTCCATTACTCAGATCATTAAGAACCTCATCCCACCTGGTCTCCTGAGGAGCTCTTCTATCTCCCTCATCCTCCTCTCTCCCCTCCTCCACCTCCAAGGCAGCAGTCATGAACTGGTCTGCATTGGAGTCCCTCCTCAGTGGGGTCAACAAGTACTCCACCGTGTTCGGCCGCGTCTGGCTCTCCATGGTCTTCGTCTTCCGGGTGATGGTGTTCGTGGTGGCGGCCCAGCGAGTGTGGGGCGACGAGAGCAAGGACTTCGTCTGCAACACGGCCCAGCCGGGCTGCAACAACGTGTGCTACGACTACATCTTCCCCATCTCCCACATCCGCCTGTGGGCCCTGCAGCTCATCTTCGTCACCTGCCCGTCGCTGATGGTGGTGGGGCACGTCAAGTATCGCGAGAAGAAGGACTTGCAGTACACCACCTCCCACAAGGGCGCCCATCTGTATGCCAACCCGGGGAAGAAGCGTGGCGGGCTGTGGTGGACGTACCTGGTAAGAATGGAGGACGTGAACGTTTACCTTTGGTTATTTGAAAGCTTTGTTACGCCTGTGGCCCAATCAGAAACTCCCTCCAAGCTAGACTGCAGCTGTATGATTTATGAGCTTGCAATGGATGAAATGGTTTAATATTTTATTATAGATCCTTAAGTCAATTGTCTTCATCCACTTATTGTTAACGTCAGACCAGTGGTGACTGAAAAAAAATCACATTGACGGTTGGCAGGCAAATGGACTGTTGCCTCAATAATTTAAAACTTCCTGTAAATGGTCTCTCCCAGTTTAACCCTCATTTATTTTTTCATAGGTGAGTCTGATTTTCAAGGCAGGCTTTGACGCTGGCTTCCTCTACATCCTATACCACATCTACGAAGGCTACGACATGCCCCGCCTGTCCAAGTGCGCCCTGGCGCCGTGCCCCAACATAGTGGACTGCTACATATCACGTCCCACGGAGAAGAAGATCTTCACCATCTTCATGGTGGTCTCCTCTGCTCTCTGCATCTTAATGTGTATCTGTGAGATGACTTACCTCATCTGCAAACGCATACAGAAGCTCATTAACAGGAAGAACGAGACAGAAAGGAGACTTTTCGCTGAGAATCATGAGATGACGCCCCTGGCGGCACCCAGGTCAGACTTCATGTCCAAAAAATCCATCAGAGTGGATCCTACGGCCTCTATCCAAAATCTCAGTAACAGCAAGGCTGAAGGGCGGCCGTCTAAGAAAAAGTGATGTACAATACGGCAGTGGCCGTTTTGAAAAACTGTACTGAAGGTGCCGCTGCGAGCAAATGCATTCATCAGACTCTATAGAGAACTGCTCCACAACACCAAAGAGATATCAATCCAGGGATTTCTGAGGCAGAGTTTTGTGAATATTATCATGTTTGCAGGACCACACACCTTATGCATGCATATTAGCCCCTCAAAAAGGGGGATTACAGTGGAAGTTTAAGGGTTTCGAATATTTAATGAAATTTAATGTGTTTGTGTGCATGCGTGCACGCAGGCGTGTGTGTGAAAAAGAGAGAGTGTGATGTGCTTGTCTGTATTTCTGTTTTTTATTATGTATAATTGGCTAGAGGTACAGTAAGTTTAAGCTCTTATATCAGGTACTTTTGTAAATAAAAGAATAAAATGTTGTTGAACCTAAGTGATGCAAATAATAAAGTGAACCTTTTCCTTGAGCAAACACACACACACACACACACAAACACAGACACACACACACACACTGCCCCGTAATGGATGAAACAAGATAAAGACAGTACTTTATATGTGATGCAGTAATCGGCTGAAATCACTGAGAGTGTTTTTGTTCTCAGGCTACAAAACAAAGAAAATGTTCTTTAATGTTAAAGAGGGACTTTGATCCCTTTTTATAAATGTATTATGATATTAAATCAGAAGTGCTTAATAAAAGGTATGAACACATGCATACTGCTAAAAAAGTATGCAAAAATGTTTTAATCCTACAAATTGGTTATTTAAAAAAAGATTTAAAAAGATAATATTTAATATATTTTGTATTTATTTTTTTGTGATGTATAAAGTTATTTCACTGTTAAAATATTTCTCTGTGTGTGACCTTTTTCTATTTGTAAAACCTTTTTTTAATTATATAATATATATATATCACATACTTATGCGCACATAATAGTAGCCTATGTGTTAACTTACATAATTTTGTTCAGCTTTGTAGTCCTTGTGTTTGCTAGATTTCTAGTTTCCTTTGAATGTTTTTTCTTGAAACTGTGAGTTTCTACAACTGAGAGCAACCAAAGTAAATCCTTGTATGTGTTGTTTGCATACTTGGCCAATAAAAGCGATTCATATTCTGATTTAAATCTAAGTTAAGGGCTTGTGTCTGACTGAAAATATATGGTATGGGAAAGGACAGGAGCCAGTCAAATAAAACAACAGTTATGCATTGAGATAGTTTCCCAGTAAGATCACTGTATTGTAAATTAGACTATAGAGATTAAAACGAATCCCTAATCAATTATAAAGTCAAAACTAAAATAGACTACCAGAACTCCCAGTATCTGCTACAATGACACAGTGAATGACTAACTCACTAAGTATTGGGCTGTAGTCATAAGAGTGAAGGCAATTATGTGTTCCGTCGTCATCACTTTTCCGTTCTACTGTCCAATCAGGAGCAGGGGACGCGGGTGCGGCTGTGACGGACCCGGAAATGCACCAATAGCTGCCTCCTCAGAGCTGAACCGACTGTGCTGTATCCGCCTATGAGGCTGCCGTGTTGAAGGAAGCAAAGTCTGCTAAACATGAGTTTCCACTACGGTCAGGTAACGTAAATTCTGCTTTTTGTGCTCGGTCTGTAGCATTTACAATAACGCGTTAACATTGTTAGATAACTGTAGTGTGTGTTTTATTACCGCTATGTAGCGTAACTAATGGTTTGTGACAGTGAAAGACAAGTAACGTCTACGTTAGCCATTCATGTGTGTGTGTGCTATCTTAAACAATGTAAACTGTTGCTACTTGATAACATCCATTAGCTTATGTTGTAGGCTGTTTACATGGATTTAGTTCGCGCTAACATTGCTGGAGTGATAGTTAAACTATATGTAAGTTAGCTGTTACTTATACGCGTTTTTATCTGAGGCAGTTTTGATTACTTATTGTTCATGTATGTAATTGTTCTCTTTCTGAGCAAAATGTGTAATTACGCAGAAGTTACGATCCCTCACTGTAAAGATTGTATTTTTTAGTATGCCAAATGATATTACTACTATATATATTTACATGAGTAAAGTACAGAAGTAGTCTATAATTAGCAACATGTTAAAAAAAGTAAGAGTGCTGGGAATGGCCCCTTCTGAGTCTAATATCAGGTTTGTATATTAAACTGTTGGATTATTATTAGTGATGCATTCAACTGTAAGCAGCATTGAAACTTTTAATTGTGGTAATTTTTCCTACTTTGTACTCCAGGTACAATATACAAGTAGTTTATAACAGGAAAAAGTTGTAAAAATAATATTTCCCTACGTATCCAATCCAATCCACTTTATTTATATAGCACGATTTTAAGGTTTCAAAGTGCTGCACAACAACATAAAACACAATAAATAGATAACACAATAGAAACACAATTAAATGATGAAGTACATAATAGAAAGATAAAAGTAATAAAATACATAAAATGCATTGCCCGCACAAGATACAAACACATATGCATATATACACATAAAATCATAAAACCAACACCCTGCATGGTGTCAGAAGCCAAAGAAAAGAGGTGAGTTTTAAGAAGAGTTTTAAAATGCGATGGTGAGGATGCCTGTCTAATGTGTTGCATCTTTATTCCTTGTACTTATTGAACGGTGACATTGTCTATTGCTGTAGGGCTATCCAGTAGGCGGCATCCCACCACCAGGTGCTCAGTACGGGCGAGGCGCTGGTCAATATAGGCCCGCCCCCTCAGCTCCATATGGGGGTGCAGCACATCAATCAGGAAGTCCATATGCTGCCTATGGAGCCCCAGGTCACGGAGGGCAGTATGGGCATGCACATGGGGCTGCCCCAGCCGGGCATTATGGGGTTTACGGGGGACAGCCCCATGGAGGACATTATGGACACCATGCTCCTGCAGGTAACTTTTAGCTGAGACTTGAGCTGCTTCCTCCGGCGGGCGGCGCCACTGCTTGTGGAAGTTGAACGGGCATATTCCGAACGCGAGGAAACTGCAGATAGGCTCTCGTTCCCATTCTTCATCGCTTCTCTCTCATTTTCTCTCTGCCTCACTCTCTGGTGGGATGATGGATAGAAAATGACTTACGTTCCCAGACAGTCATGTAGAAACAGGGTTCAGCTTGTGCCCCTCAGCAGGATTACACGGCAGGAGTGATGACTCCGGTAATACTGAGTGAGGGATAAACAGAGCAAGAGACAGATGGGTGAAGTGTGTGTTTGTGTGTGTTTGTGTGTGTTTGTGTGTGTGTGATTATTTCCTGCAGCAGCTAAACCTAAGTCAGAACCTGAGAGCCTATGTTGCTACTCGCCACAGGGACAGAATCCATCAGGGACTGGCCTGAAGTGTCACCTGTCCCTCTCTCCCCATTCATTTTTCTGACAATCAGCCCTCCCTCCACTCCTCCCCTTGTCTCACACCATATTTTCTAACACCCCCTTTCCCTTATTCCATGTATTCAGGTAAGGACCTCTTGTTCCGACACTATCTCACTCTTACTGAGATGACTTTTCTTCAACCTTTGACCCAGAAGCTACCTTTTTTTCCCCACAACCTGTGCTTTATGAAACACTTGAGCATGTGTAACTAAGGTTGGTGAGGTATTCTTTCGGAGAATGCACTGAGAAACCAGTTTGGTTTTGATTCATTATTTTAGAATTTAGCTCTTTTTCTTTTACTGGAAGATTATACAGTGTTTTTGATTATTATGCATTGGGTAGTGGAGTAATTAGACATTTTCTGTAACCCACACATTCCATCTGCAAATATGTCAAAACTGTATCTACTAACTCCATATCAAATGTACTTTATTGTCGCAATTATATTTGGTATATTATTTCTATATTAAGTAGATTCAATGTTATAGTCAATATATGCTATGATGTTTACCAAATCCCTTAGCACCAAAGCTAAAGAGACTGAGGCAAGCACAGATGTATTATTTTTTATGATCAAATTTCTGCTTGACAGAGACGACGCGGTTTCAACTGTCAGACAGTAGAAGCAGTTTTCTTAATCTTTTAGTAAATAAAAAATTGTTTTTCATCGGAACGACGAAGCCGCTGCATTTCCAAGAATATTTTTCTTAGTTATTTTACCCCCTTCCAAGCATGCACACACACACACACACACACACACACACACACACACACACTCACATCTGTTAGTCCTCAAAGCCTGAGAGTTTCAGTGAAATAATAACTGGTAAAAAAAAAACTATAATCATGGGAAATAATAAAGAGAATAAATCTAGTTGGCTCACACATTGAAGAAGAGGAAAACAGTGATTTAAGCAAGAACTCCTCATGATGGGCATCTTCAAAGTCATTCTGAGCCACACTGCCTTCTTCACCACTCTATTACTCCTCCAATGTTTCCTCTCTGTAGGTAATATCCCTCCTGGTGTTAACCCAGAGGCTTACCAGTGGTTCCACACTGTTGACACGGACCGCAGTGGCTTTATCAACCTGAAGGAGCTGAAGCAGGCACTTGTCAACTCCAACTGGTCTGCTTTTAATGATGAAACCTGCCTCATGATGCTCAGTAAGTCCAGTTGTATCCAGAGTGTGAGGTAGCTCTGTGTTGATGATTTGCTCATATATAATTTGATAGTGTTTTTTGAGGCCAATCTTCCAAATCAATACCTCTTATGTTTCTTAAAGGAGAAAGTCTGAAAACAACTGAGTCATGTGTATATTTGTACTGGTTAGTTGGGCTGGTATATCAACATTCCATGTGGTTGACAGACAGTGACTAATGTTTTCCATTGTCACCATTAGAACTGTTTGACTCCTTTGTGCTGCTTTTAAATAATATAAGGAGAATGATGGACGAAGGGCTCGCTCGAAATCTGCAGTGCAGTGTTTTCGAAACAACATGGGAAACACTGCCTGAGTCTTGTTTGGCTGAATGTGTTGTGCTTTGTATTTCCTGTTAGACATGTTTGACAAGACGCGGTCAGGTCGAATGGACATTTTTGGCTTCTCAGCACTGTGGGAATTCATGCAGCGGTGGAGAGCGCTCTTTCAGCAATACGACAGAGACCGCTCAGGCGCCATCACTGGCACAGAGTTACACCAAGGTATCCTCATTTCTGTGTGTTCAAGATGCTACAGTTAAGTGGGATATGGGATTGTTTTGTTACCAAACATTGAACAAGATCGGGATAATTTGGGGTTTCAGTCCCACACCAGAAAACCCAGGACTTTCAGCAGAGAACTAAAATTAACTCCTATTTTGTTTCTTTCTCCTTCACCCCTCCATCCGTCCCCAGCCCTCGCTCAGATGGGCTACAACCTCAGTCCGCAGTTTTCTGAGACGTTGGTGCAGCGCTTCTCTGTGCGAGGCGGGCGACCTGGCATCCAGCTAGACCGTTTCATCCACGTGTGCACCCAGCTCCAGAGCATGACGCAGGTCTTCAGGGAGAGAGACACTACCATGGCGGGCAACATCCGCCTTAACTATGAGGATTTCCTCTCTGGGGCCGTCACCAGGCTCATGTAAGCCTCGTTCCACCGGCAGTCCATCTGCACCGTGGATTCATAGTATCATTCCATGTTCAGGTCATTTTTTGTTTGTTTTCAATGCTCTACCATAAGTGCCTCCACCTGTTGGGATGTACAGTATACAGTACATCAGCCAGAACACATTATTCCATGGCTTCCTTGGGTTTGCATTTGAATTAAGTGCAGTGGCTATTATTGAAAGGTAGCTAAAGCCTTTATCGGATGGCTTAACTTTCAGCAGGTGATCGTGAAAGCTGACTGATTCTATAGAGCCCCAGTCATTATCTTACAGTATAACTGAGATACAAGACAGCACCTGTTTACACTTGTTTAATTCAATGAATATTGACCCGACAACCATCTGGCATGTGATGACATATCAGTCCGGCTTAATCAGTGTAAAGACATTACTAGGAGAGGTGACATAAAGTAAGTGAAAGAAGAGAGTAGAGTAGAAACCCTGCATTTGACTGCATGATAATATTAATGCTCAACAGCAAATACATACTCTGTCAATTTGCTCACATGCAGCCTTTAAAGTCGAGCTGAAAATAAAATTGCCCTTTTAACTCTTTTAGATCCCATCACGGTCATGTTTTGCACCAATTTAACAATGAAATGTACAAATAAAAATCTATTTATTTGTATTTTTATATAAAAATCCAATATTTTTTTCTAAATATGACACTGATGATGCATACATCAGTAAATATCAAGCAATTTCAAAACAACATCAATGTGGTACTTTACAGAGATGGAGAAGGTCGTGAGCTTACCTTTTTGAACTATCAAATCAAATCCCTCCCATCTTTATGTCCCGCCTGCTGATCCTTTTCCTCTCAGTATGGAAGGGAGATACACTTGAATTGCATTTCAGCTCGACTTTAATATGTTCCTGTGTCATTAAACGGCTGGCCTTTTAAAACGTACGTAAAGCCGAGAATATTCAGCATCTCCAGAGGGTATTCCCACGCAATAATTGTACCTTGTATTGAACATTGCTTTGTATTGTAATGTGTGTAATTAATCCAAATAGGGCCACATTTTCGGATATCAGAATGAATCTCCTCTCATATTTAGTTGGGTGTTGCTGTTAAAGCTCCATAACTAAGTGATTAGAAAAGAACAACAATCATTATGTTTTCTACATTGCACTTCTGTGAGCCCGTATCAGCCATAAGTAAAAAATAAATGTCTGTGGCCAAAAGATAAGTGACCAAAAAGGCGATAAAAATGGATGCCTATAATGTTTGCCACTTTCCCGTCAATGAAATTGGATCCCCAGTGGTTGTGTGGCCATTACTTTAACAGATATAACACTCCACTGAGGTATATGTTCTGAAATCAGTAAACATGCCAAAATGGTTCTTGATGCCAAAAACAAATAAATGCTAAAATCACATTTTGATGTATTATTGACCGACAACCATTGGCACTGATGACAAGAAATCTGTCCTTACTCTTCTAAGCACCTGCATACTGTCGCGTTTTATCTCCATCTGAAGGGTAAGTATCGTGTCAATGCAGCAGTAACCGCTTTACTGTCATGATGACAAATTTGGCACATTTCTATGAGCTTGGTTGATGGGGTTTTTTCTACAAAGAGACAATAGAATGCTGGAATGTAAATCACTTAAGAATGTATATGTTTATGTCAGCAACAGTAGTTTCTTTAGTGGATGGTATTTTCTATAACAGCGGGCTAGTTTAAACCCAAACTCTACTCATGACCTTTGCCCTCAAATTGTCACAAATCAGAGACTTGTTTCTCCCGTGTCGGGCAGATTGGCTGCACAAAAGAGCCTCTGTCTTCCCCTTCCACAGCTAGTGCTTCTCTCCCTCACCATCTGCTCCTCTGCTTGATCACAGTCTGTGTCAAAGAGTCCCCCTGCTTCTTCTCGTCTCTCTCCAGATCAGAGGCAATCCATCAAACTCTCTTGCGTATCGTTTTTTGGTCGTATCTCAAACCCGTCTGTACCTTACCCCACACTCTCCATCTTAATCTGAAGCTAAGTTCAGCCGTCCCAAGTCCTTAAGCACACTTTGTGTCACATTCTCCTTGCCATCTGACACATCACCCGAACACAGATGCGATTTAGTGTGTGGACCACTTTGAAAACATTGAGTTAGGGGACTTAGAAGTGTGGCCAAAGGTACACCATGCTTGAAGGTTTCAGCCCGTAGAGAGCGATGCGGCAGCCTTTTTCCAGGTTGATGTGGTCACGCAGTGATTTAACCTGAGTCCCGGTCGTCATTTCCTGTGTAATGAGGGAATTTCCCACCGCTGACCATGCCTGACATCTGGAATTACCTTGGGCCAATAGAACAGGGCTGTGGGGCTTCAGTTAGTCAGGATGCCACGCTCCACTGTCAGCCCAAGTTTGTGATTTGGATTGATAAGATGGTTGTATTTTTACATCAAACTCTTGGCTAGTGCCGCTCTAAATCTCATTTACTAATAAGCAGGAGCTGATGAAACAATCCTGGCACTGATCAGGTTGCTGGTAAAGCAGAACTGGCACTAGTAGTGTTGTTTTCCCGCAGGGGATGGGCACATTTCACTTTGAGATAGGACTGATCAAATGCCAGTTTTGGCATCGACAAGATGGGCAGCATAGAGTGAGGGAGAATCATTTTGAAGCATGAAGTATAATCACCCACACAGAATCGTGCTAATCACAATCATTTCAGCAGTCCTTTGAAGTAAAGATAACATAAAACATTTGGCTGTAGCACAGTTTTTTTTTAAAACTTCCTGCCTCTGCACAAATGACTAATGAGTGGGAACTGGTCATCACTCCACGACAGGCTGCATTCCAATACCTATTGATCAGCCCTGTGCCTTGCACACAATATGCTGAAATATCAGTGTCATCAATCATACGGAGCCCTGCAAAGAACATTTACCGATTCACTACCCAGAAACTACAGTCACATATTTTCTCCCCCTATAGTCAATGCCACATTTTATGGCTTCCCGTCGGGTGGCTGAAACTTGTCTGTCTCTGTATCCCTCATAAGCACTGAAAGTAGACAAAAGCAAAACTTCTAAATCGGTTTGTGTCTTCATACAGTCGTCCATGCCTCTGCATGTGTCTGTTTTTTTTCTCTCCAAATGGTGCTTTTGAACTACAAGAGCTATCTTGACACTTGAGAGGATTTTCATCAGGAGGGGTAGGTCATGCCTTGGTGGCATATGACACAATACTGGTGACAGATCTGTCAGTCTTTCATGAGTATTCCTCAAGAGGAGGATTTTCTGCAAGAATGCCATTGATGTTCGAACACCGAAAAAGATGGTATCTTTTTATGGCTTCCAGGAAGGGATACATGTATGCTATATAAGAGCACAGCTCCCTGAGACTGTATAGTCACACGCGTTTGAGGTTATTGATTATCAAACATTTACAGCTTAAAGTCAAATTTATTCATATAGCACAGTATCAACACTGTTGTAATTCAGCGTGCTTTAAAATAAAATGAAATAAAATAAATAAAATGTAAACAAAAGAGATAAAATAAAACTAATAATTGTAATAACAAATTAAAGCTTAATGACACATAGGAATAAAATGGTGGGGAAATTGTTGTTTCTGCTGTCAAAAAATTGCACAAGCAAATAAATTACTTGAAAAGATCACTAGTTTGATTTTCAGTTGCAGTGAGAGCGCATTTTGATGCATTTTATATCAGTGTATATAAAGTGTAGCCTATACTGAAGTGCTGTACAATGTATTGGTACCAGCCACTGGTAGTACTAGTTACAGTAGCAGATATTCTTGATTCCGGTTCTGTGTCCTCAAAAGAAACAAAACATCCAAATACATTGACAGCTCTTATCTCGACGTAGTGTGCTATATTTACCACTAAGCGGCGCTAAAACACAGAGAAAACGCAGGTACTCTTCTAAGTTGCAGCAAAGCGAGATTCGTCAGCCAATGAAATTCAACCAGGAAGACGGTCACACGGAAATTACGTGTTTCCGCTGCTCCAACGTGCCAGCGGTAAAGGTGAGTGAAGACTAATGAAACGGACCAATGTCATGATAAATAAAATAGTGCAGAGATAAACACAACGCGGACTTGTTCATGTAAATACAGCGGTTGTAGGTTTAGCTTCAGTAGGTCCGTTGTGATTAATAACGTGACGTGTTAAGTCTTCATAACGAAGCCGGTTACAGTTTTGTATAATGACATTCACGCATTGTGTTATGTAATTCAATATTTAGCGATAGTCGTGACGACATAAATATGAAACAAATATTTCATATATTCAGGTGCTCTTTCACAGGTTCGTTCGAGCTCTATTTCGGTCATGTTTATAGTTGACCGGCTCCACGCCAAACTCCATAACACATTTTGAACGTTCAATTTTACTTTCTTATAAACCAATCTTACGGCGTCGGACATGAATAAACCCTCGTTCCGAATCGAGGAGACACGCTTTTCATTTCGGCAAGAAAATAACACACGAGCTAACACTGTTGTGTAAGTTGAAGGTGTAAACGTGTAGCTACCATATGTTGACGCTAATGTTAAGGTTGCTAGCTACATTAGCGTTGGTATTAACTGGTAAACGTTGTGTTTGCGTTGCTAATAACGTCCCGGTGTTTCTGCGTTTTATTTCATCATTCCGTCGTAAACGTTTGGACCTTTTTGCTGTGTGTTGTTGGTTGAGAAGGACAGACAGGTCTGCGTGTCTGGTGTCTGTCTGACTTCCTCCTTGTGAGCTTGTTGACGTTTGCATGAATAGCTTTCACATATCAAACATGTAAGCTATGTTTTGTAACTTTAGAGTCAATTTCAGACACAGTTCTGACATTTCTAAAGGCTAGTTTTGATGTTATCAATGAAAATGCACTTTAGATGTTCTCCCTCATGGTTTGAAACCAAGTAAAATGGTGAAAAGTATTCACTTTAATGTTGGTAGCCCCCTTACTACAACACTAATAAACCGTTAATATAAGCTGAAACACTCAACACAACTTGTCGCTAACTTGCTTATTCTCCCCCCTCCCTGGAGCAGCTGGAGTGCAATCATGTGGCCTCTAGTTTGGACAGCAGTACGGACCTACGCCCCTTATGTCACCTTCCCCGTGGCCTTCGTGGTGGGAGCGGTGGGCTACCACCTGGAGTGGTTTATCAGGGGCACCCCTAAACCTCGGGAGCAGAAGGCCATCCTGGAGCTGAGGGAGGAGAGGAAGCTGCAGGAGCAAGAGGGCATGGACAGCACCCAGGTGCTCAGCCTGAAGGAGAAACTGGAGTTCACGCCGAGAGCGGCTCTGAACAGGAACCGGCCTGAGAAGAGCTAACCCGTGTTGGTGTTAGAGACTTGCGGCTACCCTTTCTCAGCTGGAGGAGAGTGCTCTTGTCACAAAGGGGTTGAGTCAGAGGGAAAAACCACCCATTCTTTCCATTTAGTCCAGCCACACATCCTCACTTGAAAAAACAAATAGGTCTTTTATTGAGTCAAATATAGCAGATATGTGCTGTATGTGATTCTTTGACCTTCCCCTTGATGTTGCACATGTCTGTTCATGCATTGATCAATAGCTTAAATAAGAAACATGATCAAAACATCTGGCATATGAACTGATGGCAGGATTTGCTGGGAATAGGTCATTGTGTCTTTCATGTGTATCTAGTTGTTAGGATAAATGTTGCGTCTCTACTGTTAAATCACACACACATCTGATTCAAGAGATGACAAAGATGCAAATCGTTTTCATGTTCTGAGCCCGTCAGAAAGTGTTGCCTCCTTTTAATCATATCTGTATGTTGAGACTGATTGTGAACATAAAAGCGAAGGAAGAGAAGCGAGACGGGTCTTTGTTGTAGTTCTTTTTATCTCCTGTAACCTTTGATGGTATGTGACAAAATCTGCCAACAGTGTTGGAGGTATTTCAGGATGTTTAACCTGCTTCTAGTCCTATTGTCTGGAACATCTGCATGATACTTTCATTTTAGAAAGTCTGGATGGTTTGCACGTCCAAAATGGTGACCATGTGTGTTATGAACAAATATTATTAAAGAAAACATGTTTGAATATTTAACATCTTCTGTCAATAATTGTTTTAGATAAGGGTTTTATCGCCAGTTCCTGCGACTGATTTTTTTATAAGTAAGAAGTAAGAAAACAACAATGCAGTTTGAGGTTATTCCCACTTGTGTGCCAGCATGCATTGTTTCACGTTCAGGTCCGAACAGATATCTGATAACGATACTGCTGCCAAGGACAGAAAGTAACATCAAAGACAAAGGAAGGAAGTAATGACTCTGCTCATTTAGCTTTAAGGAGGAAATTATTTTCGAGGGAACGCCGGAGACAAAGCAATGTTAGATGAGGAAACCTCCAACCCGTTAACCTTTCAGAGGCCCACTTGTGGACAATGCTGTGTTCTGCCTCTGGTATCATAGGAAACGATCCATACAAAATGTCTGGATTTTTCTCAAATATATATCTGCAGCTATTGTCTGAGCAACAAGTCCTTAATTAAGCCCAAACCTCCAAAAAAGCAGTTTTGTGTACAGCTAGTTCATAATTAAGTTTTTTAGGTCATCTTCACATTCACAAATTATCCTATTTTTCCCTATAAAGTCTTGCACTATGACAAATTGAAAAAGGCACTCTTAAAAAAATAAAATTAATCAGTTTCTTGCAGATTGAAACACGACTATGATGGGGATTTAACATGTGACATGGCAAGTGTTTGAAATAATAGAATTTTACATAGGATTAGGTTTCATAAAAAGGTCAAATATTTAACTAAAAATGTTCACAAAACATGATCCTTCACTAGGAAACTGATAACTATTTGTATAATACCAGAAATAAAACACTGTTTCTGTGTTCCAAATTGCATGGTTTTCATACACTTTAGCTGCCTTTACAATGTGTATACTGTTGCATGCAGAATGAATCAATTGGGACATACTACTTTGTCACCACATTGAACTTTGACCTCTCATATCCGCTGCACAGGGAGGATATTGGGTCAGAATAGCTTGCTTGCACTGCAAAATGTGACATCCTGGTATTTTTGGCACACTGCATTTGAAATACTATGTATTTGGACATACTGTTACGTCCCGATATGGAACCAGGAGTGCTGATGTGAGTGGGCAGAAGGATGGATGGGAGACGATCGTTGAGTAAATTATCCGTACAATTTTAACAGAAGGAACAAAAGGAACAATGCAGGTCACCAAACGGAAAGCGTGCTCGCCACACACACGGGCAGAGGCCGATCTACAACGACGAAGACAACACAGTCAGAATACTGACAAAACCAAAGTCCAAATCACAAAGCCAAAGTGTGCTGTAAGCACCTTCCTTTTGAGGAAAAAGGAGTAAACCCTACAACAAGTTTGATGAACGTCACACCACACGGTCTGCCGGCATAAGACACAGAATGAGATGAGAAAGGGACGACACGGTGGGTTCCTGCATGCCTTTAATCCAGGAGGTGATTGAGCACTGTGCACACTCAAATCAGCCACACCTGCAGAGTGAGAGGGTAGAAGTATGGGTATTACAACTCACAGCTATGTATCTGTCAATCTATAGCCCCAAATGCATGCTGGGAGGTTACTTTTCTTACTAACCTCATGTACGTACGGCACACAGCCAATCATCTGGGTGCCGATCACTGCGATGTTACTTTACTCATTGCTAAAGAGCTACATGCACTATAGTAGATTTTGTGAAAACATTCCTTTTGACACAGGCATCAGAATAACATGGGGCTAAACATCACCGTGCCCTTTTAAGGGCAGCTTTCATCTCTTCATCCCACAAGCCATCCAACAATGTCACAGATGTTTAAAGTAGTCCAGCAAAAACAATGATTCACTTTCATACCCTGGTGACTTTTTCCTGTGTGATGATTAAAAATGCGCTACGCTTATTTGGAATAAAAGAGTGCTGGCAAAATACATAGGAAGTCTCAACAAGAGCACTTCAGCAATGTCGCCTGTACCCGCCTTGACCTTTGATCTCCCTGTGTAGGCGGAAAGTTTCCACATGTTCAATCAAGGCAATCTTCATTATCCGCGTTATTAAAAACATGAGGAGTAATGTGGTCAGGGAACAAAGACTTTAATAAGAATCCACCAGCGATGGAGAGAAAAGAGTTACTGGTGTCGTAAACCGCTACGAAATGAGAAAAAGTTTATGAAGCTTTTTAAATCCGACACGTGATAACTCACACACACTTACAGAACTCTGATAGTTATTTTGTTGACACTTTGACTCCAGTCTCCAGTTTCCTGCATTAAGTAATGAAACCATAGGTCCATCTCTCTGCGCCCCAGGAACTCTCTTAATGATGATAACCTTTCCAGTGTGCCAGGATAAGTTCCGCTACGTGACCCTGCCAGCTAGTGAAATGGGGAAACGATTATGAGGATTTACATTGGCATCGGAGTGGTGAACGCTACGCTATCGGCACTCATCGGCTCGTACTCCCCTCTAAGTTTGCTATCAGTGGAACGGCCCAGTCCACCACTGTGACCCCACTCGCGCATGTTTGGAGAAGCAATTACTTCAAGCTGGTGGAAGTTTCCATTTGGAAGCGGAGAGGTGGAGCTGCAGCTCCATTCTGCTGAGAGAGTTAATAAGGCGAGTGTTTAGGTGTGTGAAAGGTGTATGTGTCCTCCAGGGAACAATCAGAGGACAGGTCGACCATCTAACAATGGCCCAGAACTGGACAGTACTGTGGGAACGGAGCGCCGAGGCTCCTGGGAAGGGAGGGGGAGGTAGGAGGTGATCCATTGTTCTTGCTGGATGATGGGGATAATGGGTGATGCTGGCTGTTCCTTTTTTTTTGTGTTTTTTTTTTAAGGAGGCCCAATCCGACATCCTGAGTGGACAGGCTGGAGACGGTGTTCCCTGTGCTGCATGAACAATAGAGCTGTCTGCCTGCTGGAAGGGCACCGCATCCCCTCTTAAACAACACACACACACACACTCACACACACACACACACACACACACACACACACACACACACACACACACACACACACACACACACACACACACACACACACACACACACACACACTCCATGGATACAGGTATTGATGTATATCAAACGTAAGAAACTTCAACACAAACATATACAAGTGCTCACACTGGTCAATAATATTTGGAGGTATATCTCCACAGGGACATTTAAAGAATGCTGGTTGTATAATATAGTTGGAACTAAAAAATATGACATATAAACCATACTTTGGGGTTTAGGTTGTGAATGTCCAATTAGCTATGATTCCACTTTCAGAAAGGTTCCAATCCTTTAAAAGATGAAATTAATGTATTTGTTCAAATTGAAATAGAATGATTATCCATAAAGAATACACAACTCTGGCTTTGAAAAAACAATCTCCCCACAAAGACCCCCTTTTATTATTTCTAAAAGATAATCAGGATGGTTGCATTCTCTTTGTATTAAACTTTAAAGCAGTATCAATAGTTTTTTTCTTCTTGGTTTGCTGCAGAACACAAAAACACAACATTGACAAGTTATCGCCTTAAAAGCTTGTAGTGGTGCATATCAGCCAACAGACAGTGGGCAACATTAGCATTCACTTTAAGGCCATTATCCCATTTTGGTCTCTGCCAGCTCTAACTTGCTCCATACGTTCACCAGTTCTAACTGTGTGTGTGGTTTGCTTCTGGGCAGGTAGCATGCAGTGGGTTCAGCAGAGCATTTTCACTGAACACAGCTGGAACTGATGGGAAAAGTGAGACTGAACCAAAGACATAAAACAGAAACAACGAGCCGAAAGATGCTCCATAGAGCCGAGGGGGCCTGCAGACATGGACATGTGGGTGGGTTTCTATCAGCGGGCCCTTTCACATTTAGTCATCTGACCTAATGTACAAATATTGATTAGTGCAGCTTAATTAAGCATACTCCATTCCCCTCTCACTCATGTTACTCTTGTGGTACAACAAATAGATCCACTGTAATTCAGTTTGACGACCAATAGCTCTCTAAACTCTAAGTGGTACCAGCCGTCTGAGTTGACACCAGTCGACTCTTTGCCCATTTCCCTCATCCTTCACTGGCCTTTGATGGGAGGGGGGGATGTGACATTAGATCAACAACACAGGGGGGAGCGGGGACCAAACAATGCGACAATGCCGACGGCAGCCCGATTGTCAGGGTGAACAATCCCAAACGACCAATCCCTGGGGAGAAACAATACTGGAACAGGAAACAGATCCAGACCCACTTCCTATGCAGTTTATATTTAGGAGCTGCTGAAAGCCTTTTCTATCTTGTTTTGTTGGGGAGCACAAATGCTCAAATTAAGGACTGGGCACTTGGACGGGACATTGTTATGGATACAGAAAAAAAAAGCTGTGTCGGTATTGTGTGTGTGTGTGTGTGTGTGTGTGTGTGTGTGTGTGTGTGTGTGTGTGTGTGTGTGTGTGTTGAATAAAACAAAGGGAGTTGGCACACATGAGGCCGTGTGCCTTCCACGTACACACACACACACACACACACACTGTAACATAAACACTTAACCATGAAGAGTGGTATTTGTTGTGCAAGGCGAATTATTCCCAATTACAGACAATAAAGAGATCTTGCATAACTTGGACAACCTCATTCACCCCGAAGCTTACCATTTTTGGCGGTCCCATATTTGTATGTGTGTAAGAAAGTCAGAGTTTTGTAACATGGGGTCACGCTGAGTGTGTGTGTGTGTGTGAGAGAGTGTATCTTCTTCAAGATATGCAGGGTTTTCGGCAACACAGCTGGCTGGAACTATGACAACAGGGCACCCCGTTTTGGACGGGCCTGGCACATAGGTGGGCCCTTTGAATGTGGTTCAGAGCCTGGTGCGGGGCACAGCTGAGATCTTCCCTGAAGAAGCGTTGCCTCCGGGCATAACGGCTGGCCTTTTATAAGAGTTTTTTATAAGAGCCCAGAGGCACTTAACTGACTTTGAAGTGCTTTACAGTCTAAAAGCTTCTGTACTGTAGTGTGTGTGTGTGTGTGTGTGTGTGTGTGTTAAGTCATTCACCAAAATGAGACACTGCCTCGTGTGTGATTCGTGGCTTCAGGAGAGTGAGGAAATGCATCAGCAGTGACTTCAACAATGTCAGGAAACACCGTCCGAATGGCAGCTGATCCCAGAGGCTGCATGTATGACTGGTAGGAGCGACCGGATCGGGGTCTTCCCAGCTAACGACGGCCTCTTTTAAACAAATATCTCCATTGTCACATTTTTAGCGGAATATCCTTTGAAAGTAGAGTTTGTATGGATACGATTGTACTGATTTGGTGAAATCTCCGTGTGAGTATTCACTGAAAACACGTGCATCGCTTTCACCTTTAGGGGGGGATTTCTCTGGCACATAGATATTGACTGTACAAAAAACTAAAATGGCTGCTGTTATTTTCATCTCGGAGGTTCGCTGAACAGGAGGTGAGAGTTGACTCTGCGTAAAGAATAGAGCAGGGCGTTGGGCTTCTCCGGCCTGATGGGCTTTAAGGAAGATGGATGTAAAGGGAGCGCCGCTGTTCCGCTGCTGGCTCTGGTTGGCAGCAGAGGGCAGATATGCATCGCCCCGTGCAATCTGTTCCGTGACCCTCCTCCTGGCTTTTTGTGAAAACACACGCATGAACAAACGCGTGGACGCGTGCACACACAACCACCGACCCGCACTGAGATAACGAGACTGCATGGGAATGCCAGCCAAGTTTTTGTGAACGGGCATTGAACTGGGCAGTTTCGGCAGGAGATTGTTCTCTCCACAGTATCTGCCAATTTATCCCCGACACAGGGAGAGGCTGAAAACACATTCCACTCTGCCGACAAAGAAACAGGCTTCTTCTTCTTCTTTAGATCAGGAAACATTTAGATTAAACTGCAGCAAAAGAAAAGCAAATATTTTCAATTTCTGTTTTTCAGCTGCTTTGTGCTCTTGGCCTGGTACGACCTAAGTGGTTTGTCATATGAGAACCTGTCTCTCTTGAAACTCCCACAACCCCCCTCTTCCTGCTATAGATCACTGCTTATCATCGCGGAGACAGTTTGGTATATTGCTGGAAATGAGAGGCGTATTGCAGAGCGCCGCAGCCCCGAAGAGACGTATGGCTGCATTAAGCTCCTGAGCAAACACGTTGTTGAAGGTGCTGGATTTATACAAAGGCAGCATTAACAGGCTGGACTCCTCCGGGGATGTCAGGGTTATTAAATAGGGCCGGCATAAAGTGCTGTCCCACCTTGCATGGATTTGTAATTGATGCCTTTCTTCTCTGCACAACCAGAGCTACGCATTTTAACACATTATTATTAAAATCCAAATTATTTCCGTCCCTTTTTTCCCCCTCAGGAGCTTGCAAGTGTCATCCACTTGCCGATACCTCCATTATTCCCAAAGCGCCTTCTCTTGAGTGATTCAGCGCCTCCGTATTGTGACAGTATTTGGATAGCGGCTGGTTGGACACAGAAGCAATGTACACTTCAGAGACATTTCCCTCACACAGAAATCTCATCCCTATATTCAGAAAGGGAAATAAAACCACTCTTTACATAAGAAATACATTTGTATTGAACGCAGTCTCTAATAGCATCTGTGGTGTATTTCGAATAACAGGGAAAATGCAATATGCAACGTGATCTTTTGACAACAACGAACAATATGACTTGACAATGTCATTCATCTATGGTACTTTAAACTTTATTTTCCACAAAATAATAAATATTGGTATTTCTTCATAATACTTTAAACATTAAATACAATGTTCACATAGTTAGTGATATCCTTTAATCAAGGTTGTACATTTCTGTACCGCTTTCAGTCCATTCAATGAACGATCACTAATGCATCTTTTGAGTTCTCAAGTTCTGGAAAAAAAAATTGAGCTCCTGAGTGCTTGTCTCCCGTCCGTTATATTCAGCTCTCATGCAGTGCTCCTCTCTCCCTCTTAAATGACTTTGGTTACTGGCATCATTTACAGTCATGGAATTCCTCTGGTTTGGCGCTCCTCAGCTCTACCCATGTCTTCCCCGGTCCACAATCCCAACTCGAGTGACCAGAAAACTCACTGGGTGAAAGGGGAGGAGAACATTGTGTGCGTGCATGCATGCGTACATGCCTGGTTCCACGCAGCCATTATCCCCTTGGGAGCAGAGCTGGGATCCAGAGACCAGTACATTCCAGTGTGGACAGAGCCATGGGAGAGAGGAGGGAGGGAGGGAGGGGGGCTTCAAAGAACTCCAGGGGTTACAGCACAAATCTCAGTGGAATATGCTTAAATCTGGTTCTACTGCACACTCTCCCATACACACTCACAAAACGACCCCGGCCCCCTTCCCGCCGCAGACCCCCCGTTGCACTGTTTTTTTTCCACCGTCATAAAGGCATCTTATGACTAATCTTCCCACATTGAGGAGTCTAATTTCCTTTTGCCTTGAGGAGTGTTCTCAAAATGTTTCTCTTGAATAGATCCATTTATCTGATAAATCTCTGTTTGTGCGCCTGCCTCCGAGGGCGTCACAGTGCAATAGTTGTTCTCCGTGTCGGAGATCTCACTGTGCACTCCTGATAGTTAAGTGTCATATGCAGGATAGTATCAATATGAAATTCCTGGACACCAAAAACGCAGCTTTCAAGGTCACAGTGAACGCATCACCACATCAAACGTTGCACCGTCATACGTAATGCTTCTGCTTTGTGTGCGGCTTAGAGGCTACCTTAGTGCTCTTCCCCGTGTGTTGGGCGTGTTTCTTATAGTGGACTCTTGGGGAGTGTGTCGTCTTCATTGCCCCCATGCAGTTCACATAGCTGGGAAGCAGGTCACTCCCAGCCTCCCCAGGTCCCCAGTTCACCTCTATCGCCAGCTCCCTGTAGCTCTCGCAAGGGTTGCGGCATGCAGCCTCGCCCTGTACTGGGAGGTTAACGCGGCTCCCTGCTGAAGCGTCCGTTTGGAGTTCTGGAGCCTCCCGCCGAGCCGGTCCCTGCTCCAACCGAGGGAGGTAGTCTTCCCGCTGGAGGCGGTAGCGCTTCTCCAGCCGATGGCTGATGGCAAGCTGAAGGAGGTGGAGGAGCTCAACGAGGTTGAGGAGCAGGGAGATGGCGGCGATCGACTGAGTGTAGATGGTGAAGATGGTCTTCTCCGTGGGCCGGGAGACAAAGCAGTCCACCGTGTGGGGACAAGGGGACGCGGTGCACTCGAACCTCGGTGCCATGACGAAGCCGTCGTAAAGGAACCACAGCCCCAGGATGAAGCCGCTTTCTAGCAGGACTTTCACCAGGATGCTGAATGCATACGCACACAGCAGCCTGCCTTTCAGTTTAGGGGCTTCAGGTGGATCCTTGTCAGCTTTCCCACCTTGTTTCTCCTTCTCTCCTGCACCGTCTTTAGTCGCATTGTTATTGTCCCTTTCTATTCCTCTCTCATCTCCACCGCCACCTTCCCCTTTCTCCGTCTCATCCTCCTCCCTTTTCCTCTCCTTCCCAGCCCTTATGGCCACATATCCAAAGTAGAAGATGGTCGGCGTGGACACGAAGATGACTTGGAGGACAAAGTAGCGAAAGTGGGAGATGGGGAAGGCTTTGTCGTAGCACACGGGAGTGCAGCCCGGTTGCCGCGTGTTGCAGACAAAGTCGGCTTGCTCGTCGTCCCAGGCAGATTCAGCGGCGGTTCCCAGGACCAGCATGCGAAACAGGAAGAGCACAGTAAGCCAGACACGGCCGACGCCTGTCGAATACTCCTGGCCCTCCTCCAGCAGGTGCTCCAGAAAGGACCAGTCAGCTCTGGACATCCTCTGCTCCTAAGAGGGCAGACGGGTGAGAATGAGAGGCCGTTGAGAAATAAATGTTTTAGAATGAATTCACCTTTTGCAGCGCAAAGCTATATTTAAAAATATATATATATAACTGAGGATAAGTTATTGTCAGGCCGCTCCTGTTAAACTGTCTGCCTGTTCAAATTGTGAGAAGCTGCATCGTGTGCCTGAACCCCCGTATGCCTAGTTGTGTTTCTTACGCACATTTTTATTTACAGCTCCGCTGCCAAACAGATTGGCTTGAATGTGCCACTTAACACCTAATTGCTACGTTTTATTTCCACAGCTAAATTCTCGAGGGCTTTGTTTTGGTTTTATTATCGCACAGCTAATGCATAGATGTTTAATGATTTCTATAAGCAACAAATGAGCTCAGTTTCTCCAACCTTCTCAGTGTAATGATGTCTTTTTGTTTAACTGCGGAACTCGTGTATCTGGCTGAGGCCCCCTATTAGTTCTTCCATGAGCTCACGGCGCTGTAAGATGTGAGAAACAAGGCCTCCATACACTGAAATGTACTGAAATAAAAACACATGGCACTAAAGTTAACATTTATTATGTGAGGGAATAGTGTACGCCTTTTGTGCTCAATATAGAACAGGAGTCCAAGAGAAACCACACACTTTTAGCATTATTATAGGTTTGATTGGATTTAGGAATCAATTGAAGCTGTGGTAAATCATACAGTGAATCCATTTTCCATTAAGTATTAAACACACACACACACACACACGTACACACACATCTGAATAAACATCCTGTGTGGGGGTTGAGGCTCAGCTGTGACACTTGTCTATTTGTTTACACTCTTTTTATTTTTTTGTTATTTCTTCCCCTCTGAGAAAAGAAAATGTCCTAATACTGAAAAAACAAACTCCCTGACAGGATGAGACGACACGATGCCCTGTCAGGGATTCTGGACTAGACTGATCCACCTCTGGGAGCATCTTGTCTTGAGTATCACGTTATCTCAAACACACCACAGACTTTCAACCACGGACGTAATTTAGGGGGGGGGGGGGGACACAGGGGACATGTCCCCTGCACTTTTTCAAAAGGCCGTTTTGGTCCCCTGCACTTTTTACCGTCCAAAAACAATGTTACGCTATATAAGACATAAGAGAGTTCTTTAGAAGTCAAAGTTTAAGTTACTCAAAGAAATGCGTTACACCCATCCTGCAACACCTTCACTGGCTCCCAATAAAGCAGCATATCCACTTCAAGATCCTCATCATCATCTACAAAGCTCTCAATAATCTGATCAATAAAATGTATTATTATTATTCTTGTTATTATAACTATTGGATTAGAATTGGGTGATAATTTTTTGCTACATGATTTACGAACCAGTCAAACCAAAAAAGGGAACAGTAAACTTAAAAGTAGCAATAGAAAACTAGAAGAACTACTAGAAAACACAGTGAACTGAAAGCGTTAGAGTTTTATTAAAAATACTCGTGTCCCCCCCACCTCTGAAATCAAAATTTCGTCCTTGCTTTCAACAAACTTGTAAAAGCTCACCATACGAGATAGAGAAATAAGAGAGTAAAGCGCAAACAAAGTATATCACAGCGTAAAAACAATATAACCAAGAAATGATTAGTGCCACGGACACTACAATAATACTACCAATAATAGAAATAAACATAATTCAGAGTCACAGAGCTACTTTTAAAGGAATGATTAGATGAATGATTGTTTAGAAACCATATGGAATCAAAGCATAGGCAGGATAAATAAATGAATACATAAATAATAACCCAAAATGCAGAATCACAGATTCACTATAATGTATAGAGATTCAGAAGTTCATCCTGTAATTCCACTGTAAGAAGGCAGAAGGTGATGAAACAATGAAACAAAAAGCAAATATACCTCACACAAATCAATAACAACATGCTATACACTTGTAGGTATAGTGTCGAAATGACATTATGAGGTTTTAGGGGATTATAAACTAAAACAACTACAAGTCTTTGACAACTACTGAGAACTAGAGACATAGATTCTGTTTGTTTTTTGGTCACATGATCCATCCTAACGTGATTCTGTCGTTAATTGGAAACGACTCGTACCTTTCTCCCTCGTGAAGCGACGTCTCCTTATTGGCGTCCTGCTCTCGGCGCGTTGAACAGCAGCGATCCGCGGCTCGGCTCTCTCGCTGTGTGTTCCTTCGTTTAAAAAAGAGTCGATGTAATCGGAAAAAGTGGGGAGAACTTTCCCATGCCTGCCTCGTCGGCCCTCCCTCAGGAACTTCGTCCAGGAAATGGGATGGATGAGCCCAAAGTGGCACCGCTCAACAGCGCTTCAGGTTTTAAACTCGCTTTTGAAGAGCGCCGATTTGCGTTAATTACACGGGAACATCGGCCGACTTCACGTGTTTCAAAAGGGTTGGAGGTGAAGGAGCTTAGGGTGTAATGGGAAATACACAGAGAAGCGCGAGATGGCTTAAATGTGGTGTTTTAAAGGAGGGAGGGAATAAACACTTTAATTCAAAGTCAGTGCAGCACTATTATAATGAACAACCCAATAATTACAGCACCGTAATTTGGACTAAGAAGCGAGTAAGAGCTGCTTTCCCCCCTCACTGAGAAAATAAACTAAGCCTCCTATTACCCTCTATAAACATCGTGGGTTTTCTTCTGTACTATTCTCCGCAGACACGCCTCTCTTTTATTTCTGTTGACAGTTTTTCACCGGATGACTAACGGGGACAATCTGACTTTCATGCAGACTCGTGTAATTTCCCATGATGCCACGCAATGGCGCCAGTCACCTTCCGAGAAGCACATGACGCACCGACCGACGGAGCCTCAGACAAGCCAGACATGCTCAACCTTATTATTTTTAGAGTTGTAGAATGAAAACCGTGATAACTCCTGAGGTTTTCATCATCTGCACTCACAGTCTCGTCTGTGCCACCGCTCCTGTCTTTTATCACACAGGGCAAACTGTGTTCCTTCCAATTAAAGTAACAACCATGAGGTACTACTAGGCCTACTACTTCCTATCATTTCCTGTATCTCCACACACTTCTACTCCCTTGAGGGTTGTGTTTCGTTTCCTTTCAGATCAGGTTCTCATTCAGACTCATCGCATACTGATGCTTTGTCTTCTGGTGACGTCAGCGGGCAACCCGGCGCACAGACATGTGGTTAACGTTGTGACTTTGAACAATAAACACTCACTTCATTTCAGGCATCAAAACCACTTTGTTAGGTGTAAGAAAAACATCCTGGTTGGGTTTAAACTACTGCCTAAATGTACGGAAAACACACTTAAATATAGGTCTTGAACACCTGTCTCCTGGTTGAAATATCCTTTATTTAACCAGGTAAAAAAAAACAAAAAAAAACTCATTGAGATTTAAAACCTCTTTTCCAAGAGTGACCTGGCCAAGACGGCAGCACACAAGCAGATCAGTTGCACAACACACAAGACATATATAAAATACAATCACACATTTCAGGAAAACATGATTAAACAATGCAATCACACGATCCAATTGAGCTCAATTCTCTGTCTATTATAATTGACTTGAATTCCCCCAGAGTAACAAGATGTGTCAGTTTTGGAAAGTCCTGCTTGTTTGACCCACCCACCTGTGTGGGCTTTATTTTCAGTGTCTAGGCTATTCTACGTCATCAGACACCCGGACTGCTTTCTCTGAGCGCTGAATTAGTGACGCAGATGGGTTTGGGTTGCGGTAACTTGAAAGCCTTGTGTGTCTTATGCGGAGGCTGAAGGGCACTTTGTGGGTTGATATCAAGTCTCTGGGGTGTGGCCAACCATCTCTATAGGACGAAACTTTCCAAGTGTTTGTTAAGCTTTAAGTCAGCTATACATCGTCCAACTAACAATAAACAACTAACACTGACAGAGGGCCTTGTGTGTGTGCTAACCTTCTCTTGTTTATTGTTAATGCCAGGCTAAAAGGCTTAAGTGGCTTCAATTCTGCCCATTTTAATCATAAAATAACCTCTTCGGGGCATTTATCATAAAGAGCTCTGCTCTCTGATGCAAACCATGCACAGAGATCTCACCTTGTGTTTGAGCTTAATGGAAACAGCAGGCTGTTTATTTATTTATTTATTTAGTCCATGCCCAGACAGCTTGCTGCCTGTGCACATGCTTTATTTGCAGATGTGTGGCTGTAGCTAACCCAAACAAGCCCAGTGTGTTGTTATCGTTCAGATCGTCTGCATACTCATTCATAGTCTGCATAGAGAGAATGTGAAACCTTGAGGCACATCTCAGCAATATACTGGGTCGGGAAAAAAAGGCATCTTTTCAAAAACAAGCCTCTCTCCCGAGGATGATGCAAACAAGAGTATGTACTGTAAATGAAAGTTTGCTGGAAGCCAAGATTTTCATATCTTAAATCAGTTTTGGCACGAGCGAGGCTGCACACCGCTGTGAACATTAAACCCAGTGGTTTTTGTCGTGCCGGCAAGAAATTGAAACAGTGATTGATTGTAAACCAGCTCTTTATTCAAACACATTTACCGCACTATGCCAACACAAATTCAAAAAAGCAGTCTCGGCAGCCATAATACCATTCAGCACCGTATCACATGTCATAACACAGCGTGTTCAAATCCAACCGCTAATCGCCACTCCAGTTATCACCTCCTGACACCGCACTCGGTCAAATTGAAGTCTTTGCTCGGAAGTCATCTCCTCACAGTCGTTCTCAATCAGAGCCGCGCCGTCATACGTGTCAATATGTAGATTATGAAAGAGTTAGGAGGCTCGGTCCTAATGCGCGGCCGCTGCACGGAGCGGGGCTTTGTAAAAAAAACAAAGAAGACTGGTAAATTGACAGTGAATCATCCTGACAGATCAGCGCCTTGCTCTTTCTTTGGTCATTACACCCGCAGATGAATGTCGAGGAGGGGAGTGAGGACAGCCGACAGAGAATAATGGGACTGTTTCCATTCGGGAGGTGTGTTATACCGTCCCGCGTTCTCCTTCCCGCCACGGTTACCAATGATACTAATTGCCAGTTTCAACTTCAATCAATTCCTCACCGCTGGACACAATCCAACATGCAACTTTTGGATTGTATGACTGATTCAGTCCTAATTCTACATCAGTGATGCAGGTATGAATGTGGAATGGGAACACTGATTCAGAGATGGATTGAATTGGATTGAGTTTGAGGATGAACTTTTGGAACTTTTTTTGGGGGTCAACCGTTAAAAACGTAAAATGATACAAAGCATACAGGCAGGTGTAACTTCATGGGTTAAAATGAAACAGAACTGGAAACAATAAAACAACTGGATCCATTAACTTGACAGCTCAGGTTACATTAGAAAATAGTGACAGCCGACAAATGATGTCCAGGTTTGTGATTTCTTTTTACATGAATAAGTAATGGCGGGAATGTTGAATCAACCATTCGTTGCTTTACTAAATGATTAACTGCAACCATCGAATGTAGAAACACAGACTGGAACAACAAGTACTGTACAAGTATTCATGGTCCCCAGAAGATGCATAGTGATCATCTTGCCTCCTGATTGATACAGAATATTGCACGCGACATTCATGGTTACCAGAGGATGAATCATAGTGATTTTGGTGATTCCTTGACTTTTCCTTTGGCACCACCACCACCCAACCACTGTTGGGTGAATTGCCATGAAATATGGTTAAAACATTCATGGTCCTCTCTGGTTGACATTTCTTATTGCATCATCAGGTCAACATTTGAAATCACCCAGTACTTTAGTTTCTGAAAAAAATACCTGCAAACCCAATAACATTCCTATTAGCCTCAGCTGCATTATACACATAATATACACATAATTAGCATGCTAGCAAACCCAATTAGAACAATGAGCATGGTAAACATTATTAATGCAAAATGATTGCACGTTTGCATTGTCAATGTGAGTATATAAGCATTTAGCTCAAAGCACCGCTGTGCCTGAGTGCAGCCTCACAGAGCGGCTAACATGGCTGTTGACTTTTAGTCTTGTTTATAATCAGTCTATTATACCGTTGTCTCGGCTGCCTGGTTCCCTCGATGACCGGCTCCCTTCATCTGATCTATGAGGAATGCTCGTATTAAGCTTCGTACTTCGGAGCATTGCATGTGTTATGATTTCTCATCGACTCTCTTGGAATGAAATACAATTATAATTGGCTGATGGTGCATTCAAAGAAGTCGGTGGGGAACAGGAACATTATTGTTACATGCTATATCATGCAAATACGACTAAGTAATAATATAATGACTTCTGGGGGATGCATCGTGTGGTATAATACAGTCTGTTGTGTCTGTCACAGTGACAGTAAATTTCCAGCGTAGAAAGCGCTGTGTGTCTATCAGTGCTGCCTGGTTAGTAAAGATGTCAGAGTAACATGAGGTATGGGCTCCACTGCCTTGCATGTGGTTTGATGAAATATGGATGACACTGGCAGAGCTGTAGATCTTCTGACGCGATGTGTCCAAGCCTGGTATAGCCAATGGGAAGAGAGGGATATCACAGTACACTAACAGGCTCTGTGACATCACTACTGTGCCAACAGAAACTAAATACAGCTGCATCCTGCATCTCATCCATTCTCTATCAGGTTTCTTCCCTTTTCTGTGGACAATTCAGTGTCGCCACTGGCTCCTGATACTTTCCCATTAGCTTATAAGCATTAATCTCGTTCTTTTCTCTTCTCTTTTTCCTCCCCATGCATGTCATGTCTCACTCTCTCTCTGTTGAATTCAGAGTGTTGTCTAGATCCCCCCTGTGGTCTACTTACCACGTATCTCCCAGCCTTATTACGCCTAGGGACCCCCCCACCCCCACCCCCCCTGCCCGACAGGCGCTATTGATCTCAGCCAGCTTGGAGCGAAGCCATGAAAGTGCACATTGGCAGCTGATGACAGCTTTATTAGAAAAGGAGGACACGGCAGATCAGCAAGTTTCCCCGGATCAAAAGGCCCAAAGGGGATGAGCCATGGTCAGAGCTCATCGCATTTGTTTGGGGATCAATTGAGTGGCTGTTTTTTTGAAGGTGATCAATCTGTTTCGCCCAGTGGGGATACTGCACTCTGACCACAGGTAAACACCAGCCACTGCAGAAGGAAAACTCTTTTATACAATAACGTAAGATGCTTTTTCTCCGCCAGATGTCATTTTGGACTTGTCTGTGAACTCTTATGATTTTCATTTTGCCCTTTGTATGGCACAGTACTTGGTTTCTGTCAAATCATCTCTTGAATTGTACATTGATGGAAAACAGTGGATGACTGCAATTGCATTTGCTATGATGCATCCATGTGTATTTGTATATACTGATGGGATGTCAGGCAAAGGTTATGCAAAGTTGAAATTACTTTAGACTGCATTTCCAAGAGAGCCTGCGAGAGAGAAAGATTACCATTTGTGTTTACCATTGACTTTCATTTGTTTTCTAAAGATTGACTCTCATGGGAAATACCTGCAATGCTAACACTCGGACTGTGAGAGTGCATAAGGGGGCTTATGGCTTTTTCAAATAACAATCCAGCCAACGTTCCTGGAGCAGAAAATAGCATTGCCAAATTATTTGTGACCATGGCAATTCTGGGTTTTAATCTCGAGACCCGTATTAAAGTAGCAGGTTTGCGGGGAAACTGCATGCCCCCCACCCCCTAATTTATTTCTATGCCATAAACTGCAACCAGTGGGGTTGACTTTATTAGAAGTGAGCTGAGGTCAGGGCCTTCCGACATCTGGCTTTAGCGTATAGTTCAGACGAGCGCTAATGAAGATACAAAACAGGTCCGCTGGCAGGCTGTGAAGCAGGTGGCGCAAAGCCGAGCTGTAAACGATTTTAGCCTGGTGATGAATGTCCTGCCACATACATGAGGGCTGAGAGGCCTGTGTTGCGTTGTGTTGTGCTGTGTTGAAAAAGCGGATATTACACCTTGACCCAGTGAACTGATACATATTTATTAGGCTGGCTTCCACCGAGAGAAAAGGGCCGCATGCAGTTACATCCTGGTGGCCTTGTTAGGGAAGGACAATGGCGTGCCGCGGCTGAGGTGGAGTGGAATTGACGAGGAGAGATGCCACAAACTTAATGAGGCTAACATAGTAAAGGGTTTTCACTTCCATACTTTACATGAGCATTAATGCACTGCGAGTAAAAGACACTTGCCTACAGCAAAGCTTCGGCCCCAGGGTTGCATGCTGATGCACTAAATGCCAGTGTGGGAGGTTGCCATGTTTAATACACATAACCCTCTCCCTACTGCAATCACTTTGTGACAACTAGACCTACTGTTGGGGTTGCTGTGTGCAACCATGTGTGTATTACATGGTGTATTACGTGTATAATGGCATGCATATCCACATCCTCCCCACGTAGGCAGTTGTTGCCATGATCTGAAACCTCACCTATAAAAAGTATAAAGTAACCAAAAGCGTCACACAGTGGCATGGAATTTCATACCGAGCAGAGTAGACACACACACACACACACACACACACACACACACACACACACACACACACACACACACACTCTCCCACAGCAGCCTGTAACAGTGTCACTGACCATGGTGCTGAAACGAAAGGCTGCCAATGCAACACAGCTGCTCCTTTTCCACAACTGTCACTGCTTATGACCGAACAGGACTATTTTATAAATGATGACACACTAGAATGCTGGGGATAAGTATGATTCACTTGCACATCATTTCCCATGATAACAAAGTTATTAACTGCGAGATGCTGAATCTTCATCAAAAGTGCTGCGGCAGTAAATTGAAAACTGTGTGAGTGAAATACTGTACGGGCGAAAAAATCACGAGCTGTAAAGTTAAACAACGAATAAGGCTTTCAGAAAAATATCACTTTTTTAATGTATCATGAATATTTGTCAGCTCTGAAAGAGGATTAACTCTGTTTTGCTAATGAGAGAGGGGGAGCTAATTTTAAGCCGAAACCATGCCCCACAGCTTGCATCCTTCACTGGCCTGCATCAGTTGACCTGAGAGGCAGCGTTCAAATTCTTCCCTCACAGCGTGAACATGGTGGCTGGAGTGGAGAAGGGCATACGGAAGACGAATAAGCTCTTAGGGCTGGTCTTGCTGACATCTGGAGGAGCCTCGATCTGTTTTTGTCTCTGTGGGAGCAGCAACGCTGAATGAATTTACACAGCATCATGAGAAATTAACACCAAATGTGGTGCGCAGCGCCTGTGAAGATGATGGCCCCCGTGAGGAACCGAGAAAAAAACAGGGCTCCGACGCCCTCGCGGTTGCACACGCGCATGTGCACACCTATTCAGTCTGTCTCTGTCTTTCCCTCAGTTTACCAATTATCAGCAGTTCAAGTTCATTCAATTCAATGAATATAGGTGATTTATTTTTATTATTAGCCTATTAGTATCGTTATTTGCAAGTATCAGCCCACTTGGTATTCAATCATGCAATAAGACAGTCACGCAATCATGAAATGGCCTTGAGGCCTATTGGAAACGAGTCTTTATTTCCCCGTCTCTCTCTCTCTCTCTCTCTGACCCATTTACAGTAGCTACTGTCTAAGTTAAGTGCCTGGCGTGATGGCGTGTTCAGAATGGGCGGCTACGCTGCTGAACACATCGTGGGTCTTGTAGTCTGCACTCTTGTGATGTTGTGCTCCTGTGTGAATAGATAGTATCTATTCTCTACCTCCTACACTTAAATAGCCTACAATGGGAGCCCCTAATCATTAACCCTGAAATCATTACTTTTATAAAACTACGTTTTAGAGCAGTTTGCCTGGAAAACTGGAACATGTCATGTATTATTTTTTCGCAGCGCACTCCAGCAAATCCATGAAAAAAAGGCATTGTCAAATTGGAAACACGTGGCATAGCCTAGTCGTCTGAATAAAAATGGAAATATATATCATTCAATGTTAATAATAGCCCAATTGAACAACCACTGGGCATTAGAGCTGAATGGCTTGATTGATTTTCCATGCAATGTGTTGGCCTTCGCGGTCCCCAAGGTTTTATTAGGCCCCTCCTAGAGCGCCGGAGAGGGGCCGCTGGCATCCTGTGGACCAATCGGTTGGCGGTGATATTTCAGTGGGGAGCCCTGCCTGTGAACCAGAGAGAGAGAGAGAGAGAGAGAGAGAGAGAGAGGATGGAGCACCGCTGGTTTTCACTGCTGTCTCTGCAACCTTCGTTCTTCTCCACACAGCGATTGGGGAGCTGCGGAATAGGCGTGCGTTCCTGTTACTCCTACGAAGATTACGTTGAGTGAAAACGTCGCAAAGAAACCTCGACTTTAAGGTAAGGCCACTCATGACGCGGTTGGGGGGGGTGCAGGTGCCGCGGTGCTAAATCTTTCAACGCTCACACTCCGTGCACGCAGGCGTCAGTCTTCTGACTGTTGGTTTGCATGGGGCGCAGCCTTCCACTACAAACAGCAGCAGGTCGGGTCGGTGCGCGTACGCGGGGCTCCCAGCTGTGTCAACTTGACAGGAGAAGAAGAAGAAGAAAAAAAAAGAGAAGTTGCGCCATTCGCGAACAGAGGACGACCCCCACCCTGCCCCCCTCCTCGCATACACGCAACCCAAACGCAAAAAGCACCACATTATCTTTGGCTGGAGATTCACAAACACATCCTGCAGACCGGGACGTGTTGGTGACCGCCGAGTTTCATTCGTGCGTAACCGCTCGCTGACCGCGAAAGCGCGCTTGTGCGTGTACGTGGTGTGTGTGTGTGTGTGTGTGTGTGTGTCGGGGGTAGAAATTCGCGCTGGCTGCAGAAGTATCGCGTTTACACTGCAAAGCAAGATGTGCACAACGACTTAATTAATCATAGGAGAGCCGCGTACAGCGAGCGAGGGCGCTTGGGACAGCGGGGGGGATGATTCCTCAGTCAGGACCACCCCGGTCCAGGAATCCTCCAGGGGGGGATCTGCTGAGGGGGAATTGGCTGTCGTTTATTCTACCGGTGCATTGGATGATAAAAGGAGGCGAGCTTTTCCAGCGCAGTCGTGCTTCTCTAATGCACGTTTGGCGCTCCTTTGAAATACGATGGCCATTCTCCCTCTGAACATCTGGTGTCACATGAATTATCTCAGTTAGAGCCCCTTTTCGCCATGCCGCTGCAACACAGACCCTCTTCCAGGCACTGGCTTACTGTATTTTATGGCATTAGCTGGATAATGTGTGAACAGATCAGATGGATTAGGCACACAACATGGCTCATCCAGTAACACAGGTGTGGTTTGATACTACTTCCTATGGCGTGTGATTACCCATTACGGGTAAACCAGTATTTAGTTTATTTAATGCTTATGGAGTCTCGAGGAGCTTTTTTGCCTCTGATGACTGGGAATCCAGGCTGGTTTGCTAAGTGTGTGTGTGTGTGCGTGTGTGTGTGTGTGTGTGTAGTTGCCATAGTTAACGCATCAAAGGGCTTGGATGTTGTGTCTGATGTTCATTAGCTTAACATCCTTGCATCCAACATCTGGTTACATGAAAACATATCATTGGGTAACAAATTGGAGTGTTGACTGACTGACCTGGTGTCAGTGTAATACATTATTAAAGCTACAGCAAGGCATCAGCCTCTCAGCTCTGTTAACACACTGGCCCTGAATACTCAATCTTCCTTTGAACTGATTCAAACCTAACATGACTTCAGTGTCGTATGTACGGTGAGTGAATCTGCCCCATCCAGCCGACCCCCTTCTGCATGCTATTGAGTCAGTCTGTCCTGCGTGCACACGGTCTGCAGAAAGAGCCGGAGACACCCTCAGTCAGTTGCACTTTTCCGTCTGCAGCCTGTCAAGATGTGAACGCGCTGTGGTGAAACAGCAGGTTGTGTTATACAGCAGGACACGCTGCTCATTTCCCCCCGTCAGATGGAAAAGAGGGCTCAGTTTGACAGGACGACGAACGAGGACAAAAATTGTTGCTCCAGTGGAGAGAAAGTTACTGTCACAATATGCATCAAAATAAATATATGCATCTACAATGATTATATCGCATTTGCATTTTTAATTAAAAGCCCTTGTGCTGTGGGCGTAAATAACTCCAAACAGTGAATAAACCCACTGAAAATGCAGTCACTATGAGTAAAAGAAACTGATGTAGGGTGGGTATTTCTTGCAGTGTGTAGGTTTGAATTTGCCAGGGCTCATTCTGGTGCATCAACATGCATCGCATGAAATCCCATTACTTCTTTTCACCATCACATAAGAGGCTCCGTAATGATGCTCCGTCTCGATGGCTGTATGAAGATTAAGCGGCGTCTTTGTTTAAGGTTCCTGCACACGGAGAGGAAAAGAGATGCAGGGAGCGGGACAGGCAACACCTTGAAGATCAGCGCGTCCTCACCTCGTCAAATACAGACGGCCAGTCAGTGGCCCTTAGCTTCACACTAGGAAGCGTGCCCTAGGTGCATCTTGAGCATCGGTTTTTGGACGTGTCAGGGACGACCTGTCAATTTCCACTCGTTACATGTACGCTGCTGGATGACAGTCATGTCTTTGTATCAGATGCTGAGGGGACATTGAGTGAAGACCAGGTTGTGAAGATCCATGTCACAAAATGTGATTATGATGTCAAACAACTCGACACTGACCTGATTTTTAGTGCTAACCAGCAATGTGAAGCTGTAGATTGAGCTAAATGCTAATGCCGCGATGCTAACATGCTCACAATGACAATGCACACATGGTGATAATTAGCAGGTAACGTTTTCACCATGTTCACCGTCGTAGTTTAGCATGTTAGCATGCTAACATTTCTCTCAGAACCACAAACATTCATGAACGTCTGTATTCTGTCTCCATCCTACACTCATAGGAAAAGATCAGCCTTCCAAACACAAGTGATGCAAACATTGAGTGCCAATATTTTCTAACATAACTTCTAAAATATCAAATGCTTCCAGACTTCAAAGTGACATTTAATTTAGATTCGACACAAGGTTTGCTCAATGCGATACACTCAGATTTACAATTGAGAAACGAGCGGGATATCTTTAAACCGTTTAACAATATTACATATCAGATTTCCCTGACATTAATAGCCGCTTTGGAATCATCCCCATTCCTTTTTCAACAAAGCACTTTGTCAAATTATATATCAAAGCTCTGTGCTGAAATCCTGCAGTATGGTTGAAAAAGTAACACTGGGCAGACGACGAGGTGGGACATTAAGCGGCTCCCATCCTGTTACAGTCACCTTTTGAGCCGGCCGCTGCATGAAAACGCAGGGCAGAGGAGAGGTTTCTGTTTGGAAGCGTGCATCCATTTAAAATCCAGATGAATGTGTGCCGTCGATAACGACGATTCGCGGAGGCAGTGGCTGGATTTGCACATATTTCCTCCTAGCTTCTCTCTCTCTCTCTCTCTTCATCCTGTCTGCTCATCTCTCTACCTCTCCTTCCCCCTCGTCCCCGACTCATATAAACCACTCTGAGTGTTAAGCCATAAAGAGGCCATTTTGCATATCAATAAACGACATTCAGCTCTAGAACAGAGGTTTTGTCGGGCTCTCACGACCATTGGCGGCCGCTCATCCACATCATTTATGGAGGCAAGGTTTAAAGATGTCTGGTGACCGGGACGTCAACCTGTCAACATTTATGAATATGGAAGCAGGCTTTTTGTAGACACACTGTTAACCTTTAAGTTCAATGACAGTGACGGAAGTTAAGTAAACAACACTGTAAGTGGATAAAAGTCAGCTTGGAGGATCAGATGTGGAGTGGAGTGATAAGAGGCATCGGCGTGGTTCGTGATTTGAATAATCAGGGTGCGTCATAATCGGCTCAGGTTACGAAGAGACCACCATGACGGATTCACGGTCTCATCTGCGCTTGCTTGCTCACATCCCTGTGGTAATTTAACAGTAGAACATTTACCTTTGAGTTCATCAGTCACATTAGTCAATGAAAAGGTTGCCTGTGCTGCAGCCGTATCTTCGTCTCAGAGCCGAGCAGCAGGAGGAGGGAGATTACCGTCGTCGTGAAATGCCGGCCGGCAGAGATTAGATGATTGAACGCAGACGTTATTGAAGATAACATAACTAGGTGCATTCATGGTTTTTCTAGTGCTAAATGTTGCAGTGGAAAATCTGCTATCCTCAAGGTTGTTGTAGACAAACATCAGTCAACAACACACAAACCGAAGCATTACAATTATAGTGGAATAAGTCGCTTTCGTCAAATTTCATGAAAATCTTAATATTTTTAAGGCTCCCCTCACCACCTCTATCCCACATTAATTAGCAGAGAGAAGTTTAAAGAAATGCTTGGAGAGTTTAATTTATTTAATGCTGTGTGCACAGTATAGGAAAAGTTAAAGGGGCCCTTTATCAATTTGACACATAAACTCATTACGAGGAATACTACTCAGCCTGTTAAAACAGTTGTGTAACGTCTTCTGTGGCTCCAGTTTTCCAAAGTCTGAGAGAATTGAAAGTGAACTTTAGCCAAAGTAGTGAGGAAAATCACAACATCTTGACCTCTGCGAAGGGTTATAACCTCAAAAAGGTTAAATGCGTACCAATCTACACACACAGTGATTGAGCCAAATGTCAATATAATATTCCTGCAGGGATCGAATAGTTGTTAAGGCTGTTCAGATTGTGCTTAATACCACACTGACATTTTCTAAGTGTGTTTGCAGTAATATCAATGCTAATCTTTTCTCCTGGGTCAAAGGGACTTTTTCTTCCCCACTTTGTTGGCTTGGAGCGTTGGCGACGAGACAAACACTAATAAAACGGCGAGGCCTGTATTGTTAATCCAGGATTCGGTGGCACACATGCACACATATATGGATGCATATTGATTTCTCTTTTAATTGCCAGTACTCCCCCTCATATTCCTTTGTTTCTATAATGGAGCTCTTACTAGAGAGCTGGCACTTTGTTTTGACACATTCCCCCCCAGAATGATGAGTATTTAATTACACCCGCCGCCGTTATTGCAGGATAACGGGTCAACTATCCGTGCGGCGCACACTCACAGCAGGATGTACAAGCCACTCATCAAAATGATGTAATGTGGAAGAAGATACCCACTCAACCCCCCAAAACTCCAACATCAACTCTGTGTCGGCATCGTCTTGCGGATGGGACCTGAAACAGAGCTCGCGGGCGAGCGTCGAGGTTAAAGAGGCGAGGGTAATTGCTGTAACCTATCTGGGTGGAAAAAATGTTTGCTCGTGTTCCCAGTGTACTCTTCTCTGATGCACTTAGGCATGAAATTGTTCCCCTTTCCACCCCGGCAAGCCCCAAGCCCAAGTCCATTGCCCATTTCTAGCCAGGCGCGTTGGTCTTTCATGTGAGTCTTTAAACGCTGGGGTTGTCTGTTTGCCTTCGGTCGCCCGCGTGAGTGTTTATTTGAGTGGATGTTGATGTGTGTGTTGTTAGGGGGGGGGAGCGGAGGATGGGTGGGTGTTGGGCGTCAGCTGGCCCTCTCCATTCCCCCGCTGACTGACAGAATAAGTGAGTGAGCGCTGCAATGATTATGGGCTGCAAGGAGTACAGCGGCACAATGATCACTGAGCATTTCACGCTAAAATCAGAGAGAGAGAGAGAGAGAGACAGAGAGAGGGTAAAAAACAAAGTATGAGAGAAGCTGATTTGAGGACCGGCTCTAGTGCTTCTAGAAATAACTCACATTTGCATTTGTCCATTCATATATTGATAGAGGAGCGAGTGTTTATGTGTGGTGGGGGTTTGTGTTGTCAATCTGGCCTTCTTTCATGATTGATGAGTTTCATGATTGATGTACATGAACAGCCATTTGATTAGATTTCAGCAAGTCATGTAGTTTAAAAAAAATATGACAGTGAATTTGTGTTTCTGTGTGTGTGTGTGTGTGTGTGTGTGTGTGTGTGTGTGTTTCCCCATGTACAAACAATTGAAAACCACTATAGCATAAGATATCCAACCTACTCCCTGCTGTGTTATGGGCTTGTGAAACGCTACTCAGAAGATGTGGGTTTGCACTGTATATTCTTACTGTATATTTTATTGTAATTGTCAAGGGAGAAACACACGTCAGTGTGTCCCATGACAATCATGTGCAGGGAGTGTAATATTTATAAGCAGCTGGCTTTCTCTGGATTTCTTTCCCTGCCTGCATTGATGGCACCAACTCTTCCTATGAAAATGCCATAAAATTGTTATTACAATTATGACATTGTTTTTTGTTATTTTCGTATTACATCATTTTAAGTCTAGTAAACATGTAATTTAAAGGTTATTACAATTTGTTTCTCTGAATCAATTTGACCGTTCGATAACCCCAGCCCCCCTAGTTACTGTTACCACGCATGACCATCTTCCCATTCTCACATAGTTGTTGCTATTAAGTACGTTGTTTCTGCTAGTTCCACGAGTTTCCTGAATATTTGAGGTTTGTGTTTTTGTTAAAGAGATTCAGAAAGAGAACGAGACATACATGCACAACATTAAAACTGCTGAACTTTTTCATTATAAATCCATATGATTTATCATATCCAGTTATGAGCATATCATCATGTCATTTCATTTATAATTGACTGCATGAACTGTGCCAGAACAATTTCTTTTTACATAATGCATTGCTATGAAACCTTTTGCCAACCATACATAATTGCAATCAATAAATAGAGATAGATTTTGAATCAATGGAATTGCTGTCATGTTTCACGGAAAGCTTGTATTACGTACACTGACACAGGATAAGACATCAATATTCACTATGGACTAAACCACATGTGATTATTGTTATTTTCTGCTTTGTTGTGCTGGAGCCTATATAAGGTAATACCGTTAAAAGTCCAGTTCCGAACAGCAGGAAGCAAAGATTTGTGGCTGTGTTTTAGTTGTTAGAAGACATTCATCCTTGCAATTACTTAGTTTCCCTATTTCACATAGTGCCTGTTAGTTATATTGGCTGGCTTGATCATTGATTCATTGATTGTCTAAGCTGACCCGGTCTACTGTGACGTGCTGGACTGGATCCTGGTATTGGCGACGGACTGCTGTGAGGCCTGCATGGCGTGGAGGATGTTCTCACTGTCAACCCTCAATAGACTGACATGCTTGTAGTGACATTTTACACACAGGTTCATTCCCATCCAGAGCCAGAAGGGATTGTGTTTAAGATATCTTGTAAGCCATTGATTCGCTGCTTCATTTATCTTTGGATATAAGAAGGTAGAGCCTCCCTAGTAAAAAGAAATGGTTCTTCCTACATCCAATATGTCCATTTGTCATGACGTAATTGGAGTCGGTTTCTTAATGATACAAGAAAAAGGTCTGATAAATACGCATTCTGGCATTTTTTTGGCATTTTTCTGGCATTCAAGAACTCTGGCAAGACCTTTGCAGATGGGTCATCATAACATTATTATGGGATGTTTGGTTTCTTCGAACCCCAAGGGCACAAGTATTTTTATTTAATAATACATTTGATAATTAATTCCCCAAAATATTGTATTCATAATACTATTTTGTAAGGAGGAAAAGTGAAACTATGTTCTTACTCGGCTATCACACTTAAAAGCTGCATGTTTTATAATATTTTTGGCAAGTAGCCAACCGACGCCGTAAATTAACATGAAGTTGGGTTGGTTTTGCTCCGGTCCTCGGTCCTTGGAGTCACCACCTTTGATTTTCACCTGATTCCCCTGTAAAACAAGAACCCTGAAGGGTAGTTAGCTAGTCTCCTAGCATTGCCGTTCCCTACAGTAAATAATAAATAATGAAATAGGTCCACTAAACAAAATGCTAATTTACCGAAGTTAACCAGAGGATGCTAACATTGGCACATCATGTTAGAGCGGATAAACACAATTTTTAACTCCATTCCTTTCAATGTTACTGTGTCTTGTAAAAACGTGAATGCATAAAACATAACACACTGCTCAAAAGCATGTAGCCTGAAAGCCTTGAAACAAGTTGATTGATTGGATGTGAAATTATTTCACCCCAGTGGCACGTAAATTGGAATGACATGAGAAGACTTAATGCCAGATGAAATGATTGAACTGGATGCTTTTATGGTCGAGGCATGTCTTTCCCCTCATGCTGGCACCATAAGAGGGATGTGTTTCACCTGAAGATGATCAGAGGATGGAGAAGCAGGGAGGGGGGGGAGATAAAGCGTGGTGGGATGATGGCCTAATGGAGTGGATGAGCAATCGCGTCAATGACTCTGGATGAAGGGATGGCAGTCATTTGATGAATGGCGGGAAGCGAAGTGGGAGGGAGATATGAAATGATAGAGAGGAGTAGTCTTTAAATGCTACACCATACGGCAGCTATTCATTTCATTTACCCGATCTCTCCTCAAGGTGCACCACTCTTTAAAACGTCTATGCCTTTGCTTCTCCTTTGCTCAGATTCCGTTACTCATTCCTTCCTTCATCGCTTCTCTCCTTTTCCGGCTCCCTTCCTGCCGTCTAACTTCTCTTCCCGATGCCCTGTCTTTTGGCTTTTATCCCCTTTCATGCTTCCTCCTTCCTTCCTCTTTCTTCCTTCATTCCTTTTTCTTTGCTCCATCTCATTCTCTCCACTCATTCCCCATCTCATCATCTGCCTATTTCCCTAATGCCCTCTTTGCTGCCATCACTTCTTACCCCGTCTCTGCATTTTCTGAATTTTGTTTTTAATTTCATTTATCTCATCTCTCAGCCTTACTCTAATAGCTGCCATGCTTAATTTCTCCCCCCTCCTCGGTCTTTGTCTCATTGCGACATCTACCTCTCTGGCTTGCTGCCCCCCCAACAATAACATTTCGGCCTCCCCATCACTGTTCCTCTGCATGTTTTCCTACCTCTGTTGCATCAAACAGCCCCTTGCCTCCTCTCTTCATCCTTAACGTCTTGTAAGCGGGGCAGGTGGCGTCCCGAGTACAGGCTTTCAGTGGGACATGCCTGCACTCAGATTTAAATAGATAATGGCAGAGCCCTCATGCTTGTTGGGCTCTGTGAATAATGCAGGAGCTCCTGAAGGCATTGTTGCCAGGCATCACTGATGGTGACATGCATACGCCAGCAAGCCTGCAATATTGATAGATGGAAAGAGGAAGGAAGTCAGCGGCAGTTATTTTTATTTTTTCCCCATATATGCCAACTTTGTACTTAAAAGTTCAATCTTAAACTGAAAGTGTCCGAACACTCAAAATCAGATGTTTCATCAAAATGCCGATAACATCACCTGGGACGACGCCCGACGCTGTGGGGATTCTGACTCTTAGTAGCATGATAGAGCCACAAATTCTGCAGACGGTGTCAGTGGGCTCAGTGTATCTGGTTCAGGTGAATTCCATCCATGCATTATCGTAACCGCTTCTCTGTGACAGGATGGCGGAGGGCCGGAGCCAATCACACCCACACCATTATGCTAATTCACGCTTCCTCGCGCACTCTCTCTTCGTGATCTTCGCCTTCATGGAGGATCTTCCAATCCCGTAGATATCCCTTACATGCTCCTGGAGGAGCGAGGAGGCTCCTGGAGGAGCTTAGAGCGAGGAAACATGGGGGCATCCCAGGCAGTAGCCGGTTATCAAGAAGCGTGAAGAATAAATGCTGCAACTCCGCATGTGGCACACAGCTGATTATATAGTATAATATTTGATCTGGATCAGTCCGATCATGATGGTACAAGGATGAGGTACAACCTGCTGGTTTTGGGTACTGTCTACCTATTGCAGTTCACATAACAGGCGACTTAGCAATTGTCTACTGCATGCTGGTGCAAGGGGGCACAAACACAAAGGAGAAAATTGCTCTGCTACTCTCACAACCCGCTGCATTCATAACTGTCAAATCTGAACCCACAGACATTACAAAAGGATAGTATCTCGTAGGTGTGTCACAGATAAACATCCATTTTGGGAGGAAAGTTTAGGTACGGCAGCGAAAACGCTGCTGGCAGGTTTTATTCCAAAATCAAGCACTGGGTGTACTTAAAGTGATTTTTATGTTTGTGGTATACTGTTTTTCATTATAAATCATTGTAAACAGGGTAAAAAATAGCCAGTGGTAATTTAGTTAAAACATCACATGAATCAAATTTGTTTGGAGCATTTAAATAATAAAATCCCAGCCTCTTCAACAAATAATTACACTTGCCTAACTCATATTGTAGATGCCATGGTTTTCATATCATACAGCAGATTGTATTAGGGACACAGTGATGATCTTCTGTAATAGATCAAGATCACAACCGATCTCTTTATCTTCTCTTCCTCCTCTTTCCTCTGATGCCAGCTGATATTGTCATTGGATCTAGCCGTACCCTTAATGAAACCTAATCATAGGCGTGATTGTTTAGCTTTCCCAGAAGCCACTGCACTAATACCTGTGTATCAGTGTTATTCACTCTGTCATGACCAATCTTTGTAACTAAATTGAAAGAGGGAGACTTGACTTAAAATACACAGGCTCTTTTCAAATGTAGGTAGATTTATTAGCTTGTGGCTTTGTGCTTGTCAGCCTTTTCATGGTTAGGTAGGACAGTCTAGCAGGGGGAGAACATCATAGGAAAAAATCACAAAGAGAGAAATATGTGGACCTGTAATAAAAGGAAAAAAAAGACATGCCCCATTGTATCCCAGTATCCTTGCTGAGAGCAAGAGAATATAGAGAGTTGTGATCTCATCTTGTACTTCTCGCTTGCTAGTTATTCACTACTTTTTCTGTAAAAGCCGTCTCCGGAGGGCGCCTCATACTATTTTTTTGGGAATACGGGGTTGATCCCTCAGGGTGGAATGATGGAGGTGCAGTTTAGGTGTTTGTGTGGGCGCCTTCGACTGCCTGTCAGAGAAAAGGGAAAGGAGGGAGTTGGAAATGGAGGAAAGGAATGACTAGATGGTGTTTGAACAGTGGGCTGCTGAGTCACACTGGGGTGTGATGGAGAGATGGGTGCTTTACGACAGAAGAGGGGGAGCAGAGAGAAAGCAGCGGAGTAATGTGAGTTATTGAGAAGTAAAAGCCTCAGTGGTCTCAAACACACATGCAGACACATATGCACAATACACAGTTACAAGCCTGTTCTCTTTTCCCCCTGTCTCAGTCTCAGTGGGGGTCTGTCCTTGAGTCTGAGTGGAATCTGTGAGGTAGATGAAGCAAAAATCCTGTCATGTGTTTTGCCATCCATCCGAGGTGTGGTACAGCGTGTCAGAGAGAGAGAGAGAGAGAGTCTGCCGTCAGCCATGTTCTCTCCAGAGCTGGCAAATGTGGGACCCTGAAAGCTCCACTTTACACCTCCAACAATGCCAACGAGCCTCCTCTCGGGTGATGTTGAGTTGAGACTTTTGTTACCGTGTCACATGTTGTCACACTGCATGTGAACAGAAATACACTATTTTACATCGAAGCTTGTCCTTTTTAAAAAAAATAATCAAATTGGTGATATGTGGTATCAGGTTATTTTTGCAATATTAGGGGGCTGGTGACATATTTTGATTTATTTGATTTTCCAGCTGATGAAATTCCTTATTCAAAAAGATTATTTGACACGAGATGAAATTGAAAATTTGCCGTTTCTATTCCACCCCCTCTAAAGTGAAACATGACCCCCACAACACGTCATTAGAAGAGCAAAGCTGAATCCCAGTTTGGGTTAAATGTTGCTTGTCTGGAGGAGGGCCAGAGGCTGCAGCCGCTGCCAGGGAAGGAGCAGGAGGAGCCCACAGCTGTTGCACAGCTCTACCCGACTGCATACATGGGGGGAGCAAAGGTCCAGCGGGCTGATGTGATACTGCAGGGAGCCTGACCTCCGTCTGCGATGTGACGGCCACAGCTAATGAGGAGACATTCTGATGTGAATCATAATTCAGTGACATTCGGATTGAATGCCGAGATGATGTTTTTGACAAAGATAAGTGAGGCAATATTCAGATATTTTAAGATTAAACCTGACAGTATAAGTTGTGGTTGTCTAACTACAGCAAACTGTAGGTAGAAATTCAGTATCCGAGCCCATGCTGTGTGGAGTCTGGTGGCAAATGCAGTCCCACCAGCAGGCGAGTAAATAGGCAAGAGACAAGCTCCACAGGGGGGCTGCACTAGCAAAGGTGCACACACACACACACACACACTCCTGTGACAGTCAGTTGCATTTGTTGGATCACCGGAGGGCTACATGACCAAGGCCATTAGAGGCTGAGCACAACCAGAGTTCTGGTACCTACAGTAACCACTAATGGAAAACATTCACCACCCCTGTGTGCGTGTGTGTGTGTGCGTGTGTGTGTGTGTGTGTGCAGTTACACGTGCAGCAAATCTTTCAGTATATGAGTGTTTGCAGTTAATGAAACCCGCATGTTAACGCATGAATGCATGGATCCCCCCGTCCTATCATGCTACCGGCCCTTCCTCAGTGTTGACTCATCACCGATTCACCGTCTCACAATGATCCCTGCAGGAATGCTCACACAGTGTTGGACGTAATTGCCTGTGGGAATTTTGAGAAGAAGATTGGGATCAAAACCCATCGCTCAATCTATATAAATTGGTAATTGATTAATCATCAAGTGTTTCATGCCAAATATTTACTTGTTCCAGTGTGTCAAATTGGAGGATTTGCCGCATTCTTGGTTTAATATCATTGTATAAAACAAAGCTGTACCATGATGTGTTATCTTAGAGTTTAATACCATTAGCTATAGAAACAGGACAGTTTATCGGTCTCCCAGGAAAAGAAAAAAATACTCTGTTATGTGAGACAGGATTTCATGTTTTAGTAAAATGTCCTCCATTTGGGTGGATGATTACAAAGCACTTGAGTGGTGTTTTAGGGAAGGAACCTTTTTTTGGCAGACAGACGTTCTATGTTTGCAGCTATGGGCTCGGCTACTGTAATGTGTATGACATGGTATATACACATTACATAGAATATATCTGGGAATTTGTGATAGACTTTCATAGACTCAAGTGATCAATCAAGAAAAATATTCATTTTCAAGATGATTACATTAGCTCAATAAGTGGTCTCTGTGGGGGGATGGAAGCAATAATCTACCCGAGCCAATAACACCAACTAGGTAACAGAGCACAGTCCATTTCTTTTGGGTCAATGTAATACCTTACCAATTTAGATGACGAAACACTGATTGTGCTCTCTGTTGCAAGCTGAGAGCACTTAATTCCCTCGTATCAGTAGACTGATGTGGTTTAGCCGTGGAAGTCATTCTTTTTATTTCTTCACTTACATTTCAAAAAGGCAATTACGTGACCAATCCCCAAATTGTTAGTTGTGCAGAAGGTTAAATACCGATTATTGTGTTGGCCTAAGTTTTGAGTGAAAGCCGCCAGGAATTAAGCGAGTGATGGGATTGTGATGGTCTGTGTGTGTGTGTGTCCTCCGGGCTCACAGTGCATCACCCTGGGCAGCGCAGTGTGACCATTTCCCCCGACAGCTCTTGGAGACTGGTATATTTGTGAAGGAAGGGTGTGTGTGCGTGTGTGTGTGTGTGTGTGTGTGTGTGCAATTTGAAAATAAATCCCATTGTTCATATCTATACATCTATATCTACCCTTCCAGGTCACATGATTTCGCCTGTCACTCCATTTTTCCGACATTCACTAACTTCCCTTCCGTCAGCTCACCTCTTCTGCCCCCCTCTCTCTCATTTTCAGCCTCTGATATAAGGGTCACTGCTTCGGTACATCCGTCTCGGAGGTAGACGGACAATGCGAGGGTCAAGGTGAAGTCGACGGGGACTTTAAGAGAGGGGTGAAAGAGAGGAGATGTAGGGGTCAGCCGTGATGAAGAGCCTGGGAGATGAGGGACGGTTCAGCAGAGAGAAGGTTGGATGAAGGTGCTGGAACGGAATGAATCAAGAAAGGAGGGGGATGTCAGGGTGAGGGTGAGGTGAAAAGGGAGGATGGGGGAGTAGGGAAGGGCAGAGGAGGAGGGGATGTGATTTAAGGGCGAAATTGTAAAAAAAAAAAGGAAGGGAGGGTGCAGGAAGGGCATGTGGTCGGGGAGGCACATTCATTGAGGACAATATGTTCTGTTTGGAAGATGATTTCTCTTGGAAAATACACAAACAGAAATGGTTATCTTTTTCTGAAAACAAGCTGTTTGAGATCGTTCCACTTCATCAATGCAAATCAGCTTGTTTGAAGGGTTTCCAAATTTAAGCGGCATAAGTGTGATAGAAGTGACTGATGTTTGCTTGTTTTGAAGAAACTCCTATTGTGAAAATGTTGCACAGTGACATTTAAAAAAAAAAAAGAATAGCAGGAGTAAAGGAATGTTATAAAAGGAATAATTTGAGGAAATTAGATTATTCAATTCGTTTTTTTAGAGTAAAAGATAAACACAAAGCAAATGTCCATGTAAATAATCACCCTAATGGGCGTACTCCCTCTGGAAAAAAAGAGTGGCTTACCTCCATAAAAAATGACTCCATAATGTAAAAATCCATACAGCATCAATGCTCGGTTTGAGATTCAATCTCTTCATCTCTTGGAACGGAAGCTCATGCATAAAATTTTCCCCCAAATGTTCTGCTATCCCTTTAAGATCTGTGGATCCTGCAACTGTCATCATCATGACATAATGATTATCTTTGACTGTCAAATATAATCATTATGTCATGATGATGACAGTTAGCCTCCATGGTTTTCATTTATATCCCATACTTCCTCGAGTTTGGGTCATTTAGGTTTATTTCTTCTCTCTGCCTCTTTCATTCCTTAGTCAGTGCAGCTGTTTAGGTCAGTCCTAATTACTGGGGCACAATTGGAATTGGCTTTGAATCTTTGACGCTGCAGTGGTGGAAATCACAAAGTGCCAGTGCCAGCATCCTCCCTCCCCCACCCCGCTGCTCTGTGCCCTTCTACTATGGCTTAATATGCCTGATACATTCACCTCACTGCGCCAACACTTTGCAATGCAGTGTGACTGTGTGTGTGTGTGTGTGTGTGTGTGTTTGTGTGTGTGTGAGCGTGAGAACGATGAGGCTATTACGTTAAGTCACTGTAAGGCCAGCCCGTGTGTGTGGTGGGAGCAGTGTGTTTAGACAGATGTGAATGTGTGCGAGTGGGTGAGACAGAGACAGAGAGAGAGGGTGACTGCATGTGTGCACCAGTGTGGCATTGAGAGAAATTGAGAGAGAACAGCAGAAAGAGAAAAGGAGGCATTTGTGGGAAGCGGAGGAGGGATGGGAGTGGCAGAAACAGCCTGGGTCTCTCTCTTCTGTCTTTCCTTGGGTCCGCAGTGCAGGAGAGGAGAAGATTAAAGTGGAGACGCTGCTTTTGAAGTTGGGCAATGGAAAAGAAGCAGCAGCTACACACACACACACACGCACACACACACACACACACACACACACACACACACACACACACACACACACACACACACACACACACACACACACACACACACACAGGCTTCTTCCTTATGCCTACTAAGTGAGGGAGTATCAATGCTGCTCAGACTGCCTTTGATTCAAACTGCCATTATGTGATCCCTCACAACGTTTTTAACATTCTCTCGCCTCAACCACAAAACCCCCCCCCCCTACAAAACAATAATAAAAACCAATCGAATGCTACCCCCTTATTTAAATGAGAGCAAGGTGATAAAGCAGTAAACTCCATTAAGTCCTCCTGACTGAGTTGTGTTTGTGGCCGCTGTGGGGATTTGGAGCCTGGGTCCACGTAGATAGACTGGCAGCCCCCGGAAGCCTACTCACTATCAGAGACGGGGATGGAAATTACAGCTGTAAATGTTTGCAGTGGTGCTAAATAAGAGGATTAATCGTCCACTTTCCACACGCAAACACACACAGGCAAACACACACACGCATGCATGCACAGTGAAAGACTAAATATGAGTCTGATGGAGAAATGTCAAGAGGTAATTGTAGAAGTACTCTGACTGGTAAAATGCCAGACTCACCCTCCCATTAATGAGTAGACTCCAACCGGCACCCTGATGCCATTCATTACAGGCGTTTGGAAGTTTCCTATACTAATGGTAAACATGATTGTGTCATAGTGATGCGTTTGCAATCGGTGTCGGATGTTTCGTGGTCAGGCACACCAAATAACATTTGTGCGTGTGTGTATGTCCATTGACAGCCTTCAAATCTATCTGCATTAATGGACATTCCAGAAAACCCATCTTCTGTGTGTAAAATATGATATTATTTAAGTGTGTGTGTGTGTGTGTGTGTGTGTGGAGGAGCTGTCTAAAATAACCTCAGAAATGCATGGGCCTCATAATGTGAATAAATTGGATTTTAATGTCCTTGTCAAGTCCAATGGTTTCCCATTTGAATACTCTGGAGGCTGGTACAAGCACACTCCATAGCTGCTTTCCTACATGACCTAAAATTCCCTTTCTCTGCATGGGGGGTGGGGGAATGGTGAGAGCCTTTCTTGTGTTCTGGCTTCATCTTTTTGCATCATTCCCTTTGACTGCTCTTCTCTCGCTTTCGCGAGAAGCCTCAAGACAGTGGATGATTTAACGGATTTACCTGCTTTATTCACACGCGGCATTAGGCTCAATCTGTTTCAGTGTTTCAGTTTGCATTTTTTCCCCTTTTTTTTCTTCCCTTATTTATCCATCCATTTATCCAGGAGTATTCTCAAACTTGCACCAGCTCAAAGTTCAAATATGCCTTGTTATTTAATAGTTAAAATAATAAGTTGTTCATTCATCATGTGGAGTTTTCAAAATGGGTGCGTGCCTAGCTGTTGCAATGTAAAACTAATGGTAGCTTGCTTATAAGTAACTAAAGTCATTACTAGGCAAGACATTTCAGCTTTTAATTGTGCAACATGACACACACACACACACACCAGTATATTCCAAGTGAACACACAGGCTGCCGAAAAACTCCTCCACAGTATCCGGACAAATGTATGCATGCAAGGCCCTGCAGTCCATTTCGTCTTCTTTAAACATGCAGCGCGCCGTCTACAAATGCACACTTGCAGCACTCGTTTTGGATGTGATGTTGAAGCTCTCGGGCTCAGTGTCTCCGTCTCTGAAGAGACGACTGTACACCAACAGAGAAGATGCTTGAATTATTGAAGGCGGGAGGGGAAAGATGGAGAGTGTACAGAGAACGTGTACGTGATGGAATGAGAAAGAGGTGGACCGGCAGACTGAGAAAAAAGGGAAAGGGCGGAAGGCATGGACATACATTGGGAAGCAGTAGATGGTACAAAGAAACGCATGAGAGGGCGGAGATGCTGAAGGAGGCAGAGGGGAGGAGGGACGGGAATGAAAAGAGAGGTAGAGGTAAGTAGAATGTGAAGTTTTTCCCTGTGGCTTGTTTGCCTGCATGATGTAAAGAGGAAATGGCTGGATCAGCAGGGGCTTTTACATACACTTGAGTTTATTTGCAGAAATACATGCGTGCCACACATACACACACACACACACACACACACACACACACACACACACACAAAACATCCGTGGCCCTACGGGACTAAAGGAGTTGAAGGGAAAGAAAAACAGACACTGTGCAGTAATGTCTTCTTCATGCTCAGGTTACATTGCTCAGTCGAGCTGCAGAGGCTGCTGTTTTTTTTTTTTTTTTTGTGCGCTTTATTGCTCCTGTCACTGTTCATGTGTGTGAACTTTCCTTTATGTGTGTGTGTGTGTGTGTGTGTGTGTGTACGTGTGCTGTAAACTGGCAAAGCTCTGACTTCCCCCGGTGCTGGCTTTGTATTAGCTCCCAGCCGAACATGGCTGCAGATCAATGTCATCTCCCACACACACACACACACAAACACACACACGCACGTTCTGACTTGTTTACAGTTTAAACAGCAGGTGGCACAGATAACACACACTTAATCCGCAATTATCTGGACAACTGAATGCGACGCCCACAAGGTTTTGCTATTTTCTCTGTAATATTCTTGGGTTTTGTGCATTTTCTTTAGGAGTCATTTCACTTTATTTTGGTGTGCTGCAGTGATGTACAAGTGTGCTTTGGGACACTGTAACATCACTGTTTGGTGCACACTCACCCATACGCACCTATCCGTGTTGTGGAGATGTGATGCGTCGGCAGGCTTCTCCCCCTCAGTGCATTTTGTCTGAAATTACGACAGGGGTGAAATCTCTCCAGCAGGCTTTAGACTTACTGTTAAGGATTTTGCCTTCTGATGTGGTGGGACGACATGGATCATAGTCCCACCTTCAGAATGTGGTAATACGTGGACTGTCATGATGGAGAAGAAGTTTATTTTTAAATCATAGCCAGTGAACCTTCTCAAATTGAACCATACTGTAACAAATAGAAATTGAATATATATTTACATTTTTAAAGCCAACTGTCAATATGAATGTTCAAAAACGATTATTTTCTGGAAATATTACCGGTATGAGGTCCTTGCTCATCAAACCTTTTATTTAAAGCTGCGTTCCTGAGAACTGTGTGTTCACCTACACCTGATTAAAGTTGAAGTGTGGAAAAGTTTCTGGCCTGGTGTTTTCTCCTTGACTGACAACGTTGCCTCCTCATTGTGAAAGCTGTCAGCCGGCATGTATTTACTACTGGCCAGCTGTGATGACGCTCGCTCACACACACACACACACACACACACACACACACACACACACACACACACACACACACACACACACACTCTGGGCCGGGCACCCGTTCAACCCCTGCTGCTACTGCAGCAGCCCTCGCCAACACAGCAGCACGGCTTTCAAAGCCATGTGTGTGTGTGTTTTTTGGGGAGGGGGGGTTGAGTTGGGGGTGTGTATGCGTGAACATGCATCTGTCTACTGGCGGGGCATTCTCTTCCCACATCTGCGGATCAGTCATCCCCAGGGCAGGCGTCCCCCCCCCCCCCCGCTTTTCATGAAGCCGCGTGGAAAAGTGGTAAATAATTAAAGGGTGAATAAAGAGGAAAAGTAAAGACGAGGTAGGAAGTACAGTGGCACATGAAAGAGGTCAAAAAGACAGCGAGGTAGCGGGCGATCGAGCTTTAGCCAAAGTAAGGAAAGCGAAGCGAGTAATGTGGCGCGGTGTTGGCTCTACCGGTCACCATGGCAACCCTTTAAAGGCCGATTCCCAATGCAATTAGAGTGGCTTTGAGGCAGGCAGTCTCGGGGCAGAGAGTATGAAAAAATAATAATGGCAAGAAAGAATAGACGGACGTAAGGGAAACGGCCGAATGAATGAAAACCAGCCATTAAGCGTGTCAGTGATTGCATGGGATAATTGCGAGGAGGCGTTGGGTACACGGGTTGGTGGTTATTTCATAATGTAGATGCCTCTGGCGAGGCATGTTTATGGGATCATATGTAAGTCTGTGAGGAAGCAAGCGTTTACATTTCTGTATGGCTGTGTGTGTGAGAGTCAAAGTATCCGGCGGTGGGAAAAAAAACCCTGCAGGTTATTTATTGATACCTTTGACTGCAGAATCTTAAAGGCAAAAGCAAACTTTACACACGTTAGCAATACTTCAACAAGGGAATGTGGGAGCAGCACCGGGGGGGGGGGGTCGGTGGCGAAAGGCTGAGGCTCAGGTCACCATGGTGATATTATCCATGACAGTAAACCTCCCAAACTCGGTGGTATTATTGCTTCCAATCCTCCCAAGTCCTATCGAAGCCCGTTAAGCACAACAGATCCAGGCACGAGGAGTACCATTTTCTTTGGTGGTCACAAGATCTGCAACCAGCAGCTTACCTGATGTTTTCTTTTGTTCTACAACACACACGCTTGATATTCAGGCTTCATTAGTTCATCATTGTTTTGTTCATCTTCTCACTGGGGATCAACTGCCAATTAAAAAGCACACAGAATGAGGATTTTTTTTTTAAAGATCTTTCTCGTCTGATCATCCTGCCCAGGTTCTGACGTCTGAATGTCACGGCAGCAGCCAAGTAAGAAACTTACTGCGTTTTATTAAGTGTCATGGATCAAAAATGGAGGATTACACTTTGGGAGATCAGGGGAAATGTGTCGTCATGTAAAATACTTCAACCTCGTGTGAAGCAGACCCCTCTGCCCGCGAGTCGACAGCAACTCCACTCATGTGGAGAACGCTCGGAAGGGAAGCAATGAGGATATTTTTCATTGCCCATCCAGGGCAAAATGATGCCGTTTGTTGTGGCCATCGCCCACTGAGTGTTTATAATGTAGCATTTGCACTCCACTGCCCCGATCCTGCGACCCCCAGAGAGAATTGATTTGTCCCGCGCCACTGCCCTTTCCCGTCTATCTCTCGCTTTCCCATTCCCTCCGATTCCATCCTTGTTTATCCTTTTCCTCTCTCTTTCATCTTCTCTTCGATCTCTCATCTCCTTCTGCTCTCTCTTCTATCAACACACACACACACCAATGTCTTTATGAATCAGCTCCGTCTTCATCTTTCTTCGTCCCTCATTTCATTTGCTCTCCCCCCTCCCTCTGGCTCGCTTGTCAGGCTTGCGCTGTTTTATTGCTTCATACAGTATCTCAAAGCCTCCAGCTAGTCCTCGCTCCTCGATTCCTCCCCACACACACACTCCCAGTTTCATCTTTCACCACTGTCACTCTGTACTTTCTCCTTCCCCTGTCTCCCTCTCCTGTGTTTACACCCTCCATCTGTCTAATCACTCGATCATCTCCTTTCAGTCTCCCTCCTCGTTTGTGTTTTCCTCTCGTTTTCCATTCCTTATTTTCTTCCCTCATCTCTGTTTGCGCCTCCACCGCCGGTGTTATCCCTTCCTCCTCTTCTCCGTCTGTCTCTGTGTATTGGGTCCTGTCCCCAGCCCACAGCTTGGTTGACAAATAGATTATCTCTCCAAAGGCACCACATAACCATCTCCACACTTCTTTATTTAGACCAGCTACAGCTATTCCGTAGCTGTCATTTCTGCAGATTGCTACTGGTGAGGCGATGCCCCCTGACCAACACACATGCACACGCTTTTTTTTTCTCATCTTAGCGTTCAGCGCCACCCATAACGCATGGCGTCTCTGACTATGTTTTAGAAGTTGAAGCCTAGTTCATACTGGAAACATCCGAGATGTCTTATGTTGGAGCTATAATGCTAAATACGGTAGATTTTCAAATCATAAATGCTATGATCTCTTCCTAATCATTTCATCTAAAACCTTTATTTCATAAGTTTTTCTGACTTTGCAGTCGTGTGAAGGAGATCAGCACATCTGGTAGAGACATATCAGGTTTGAAGTGGGCTGGAATGAAAGTATATTATTCAATCTGGACTGGGACCTGCCCTTAATATTGGATAGTTTAGCTCAGGTGGTTAAGGCTTTTTAAAACTGCCCTTTTGTGTGAATTATTAAGCATGTTCACAGTGGAAGCCTCCAGTAAAGGCTCGGACCCATCACACCTGACCCATACTTCTGTCAGGAGAAGAGTTGCATCAACTGCACAACGATGAACTTTAAACGTGACATCAATTGACCTGACATTTCTCACAAGCTGCATCATAAAGTACATTAAAGACACGTTTTTAGAAGTAATTAAATTAGAGATTTGACCTTTGTCTTCCTAATGATGAGATTCTCGTGTGTGTGTGTGTGTGTGTGTGTGTGTGCAGGGTTTTAGAGGGTGGGCACTCCCAACTTGGCCTGAAATAAAGAGCAGATCACAAGAGGTTATTAATGTTGTAGTCTTATTGGGCTTCATTTAAAAATGGTAAAAAAGGAAAAAGATCAGTGGGGGTCTGTCTGATAGGAGATTTACTGATCATACATTCACTTCCCAGTCATAATCAGAGCAGCATGTTGAAATATGACAGAAAAGGGCAGGATGGTTATATTATAATACAAACATGCAATATACATCCTCTGTTGCCTATAAAAAGGTTATTAAATAGCTGTTATTGGACAACAATTTTAACATCTGTTCACACTGACAAAAGTTAATGAAAACATTAAAACATTAAACGTTGAAATAGAGTGTTTAGTCCATTACTGAAGCCATGTGCTGTCCTACATACGCATGCAGAACCACTGAAATAAGCAAATTCAGAGGGATAAAACTGAACCATGAATTTTCATGTAAAATTCATCCTCCATCAGGACTAATGTAGTCTAAGTAGTGTTTCTGAAAAGAAAGTACAGAAAATAAATATCTCATTGCAGGTACAAATCTGCCCCATGCATATTTAATGTCCGGGTTGTGTTTTATATCCACTATGTATCTCAAGGTGCGTGTAGGGATGAATTATTGTAAAGTGCAGCATCAGTAAGTCTTTGCTTTCCCTCTGCCTTTTAATCTCCATGTCATTATCAGGCCACCCCATGTGTGCGTTTGCATGTGTGCCTCTCTACCTCTGTGAATATTACATTGAATATTACATTGAATAATTGGGAGGATGGATGGCGTGTGACTGTGAGAGATTCACAGCTGAAGGAAGAGAGGAAGATGGATGGAGAAGCATAGAGAAGGGAGGACTTCTTTTTGAAGCTGGGGTTCTGTGTGACAGGACGTACACAGAGAGCGGATGACACATGTGGCCCAGACAGGTGCTGTGGTCACGGCCACGGACTGAGTGAAAGACGGAGGCTGTGTGAAAAATTGATGTGCCCTACATACAGCGGCTGAGCAGGAGACGGGAGAGGGAGGTTGGAATGATGTTAGATTTTGGAAGTGAGCGTGTTGTGTTGTTTCGTCTTTTGTGCATTACGTCAGGCCAATTAGCTTCTGGGTGTGGGTGTTTGCCTGTAACTCGTTTAGCTTCATGTTCAGGCAACATGCAGCGCAGCGATGTCGCTCACTTTTTTCTTTTCTTTTTTAACATGTGTGTGGGATTTGTTTTCAACAATTTCCTGCTGCGTTTCCTTATTAATTTACAGGCTTGGTTGTAAACTAGCCAACATAAAGACTAACTAAACTAAATATCGCGGCTCCCATTAGACCCATCTCACACTGTTAAGCACCGTTTGACCAAGTGGAGCCCTTCGTCTGCCCTCCTCCCATTTGAACAAGGTGGGGAGAAGAGCTGGTCCCCGAATGAGTCAGCAGAATGGAAACCGCCGCACGTTAATCAACACTCCCAAACTCCGAACAAGAACAACTCCGCTTTAGCCCGTTTACTCCGAGGAATATCTTAATGACCAAAAAAAGGATTTATGGAGGCCAAGTTGCAGACTTTGAATTGAGTCTTTGAATTTATGCTGTTCTCAGCAGCAGACTTTATGCTATGTAGTGACCACGACTCACCTGAGGGCTGAGATGACAATTACAGGAACCAAGCTCACAGCGCTTAACTCTCACCTTCCCTCTCGTTAGGGGAATATGAACTGATCTGTGGTATTTTAGGAGTTTACGGCATTCTGAAGCTTTTGCCTCAGGCAGGTGAGTCCTCAGCATGGAGATGAGGAACACATTGTATAAGTGCACGTTTATCATCATCATGGAGGTCACAAATTGGTTTGTGGAGTTTGCCATTTTCAGCAGCCAAACTGTTACAATTAACTTTAATGGCTTCCAAACACACTGTGAAAGGGATACAAAAGCTCCCAGACCAGAAACCTGAGCGATAGCATTCCCATTTGAATGAAAAGACAGCCTTTGCCCGTTAACAGGGTGGTGATTTCACATATCCTACAACATTTCATTATCCCGCAAAATGGCACAAGTATATTGGGGCCATGGGTGCACTGTAATACATTCTCGAGAGAGAGAGAAGAATACCTCCAGCCTCAGGTGACAAATTGGTTCAACATATTCGGAGATATGAAACATAATTATGCAAATTAAAGACGCTGCCATTCAAGACAAAACATAATGAGAACATGTTGTGATGGATAAACAAATGGACAAAAGTTTGTACTGTGTGAAATACACACTCATAACCAGCTTTGGTGTGATGGTGGTGGAGTCTTTGGAGAGACTCCTTAAACCTGGAAAGATCCGGGTTGAGCCAAGTTTTTTTTTTTTTTTTTACTGTCAAATACCGAAATCTGCTAATAATATCTGGTCAGATTTGTGATCTTATATTCTTAAAAGAAACAAACAACATTGATTGAACCATTTCCAGTCTTTATGGCTTATTCTTGCAGCATTCATTCATTCATTCAAGTTGCTCAGTGGCACATGAAACAAAAAAATAGTCACGAATTCAGATGAAAATAATCTAATCTAATAAATCTCCTGCATCACTGGGCCTAAAGAGCAAACATGCTACCACTTCCTTGGGCCCAGCCTCGTTCTTGGGCTAAGTCAAATGAACGGAGGATAAAAACTGAATTTGGCCATTGGTGCATTTTAGGATGATGATTTAAATACTGGTTATTCAAGTTGATTTACCTTATTTAGGTAAGGATCTTACATTGAAGTATTTTATTCCATACGGTGTCCTCTCGTCACGATGACAGAACATGCAATACTGTGTCTGTTCTTACTTTGTAGGGCAGTAGGCGAACATGCCAGCCCCCACGTTGTAATTCTGCGGTCAGAAAATGAAAATTCTCCTGTTTGACACAGCCATTAACAATAAGGAATGACCCCCCACACCAGAATTTAGATTTTATTTCGACAGGATTTGCTAATTGGGAATAACAGCATATCACTGCTTTTTGCATTTCTAAATATTCTCATCAGTGACTTGCACAAACCTAACAGCTATTTCCGTGCATCCATAACGTTCCTAATGAGGTTGATGCTCGTCAGGAGTTACGTGCTAGTTAGGGTATAAAACTGACTAAGAGGGTAATTCTGCCGTCTCTTCCTAAAGTCTTCATCTGCATTTTCATGTGTGTCCATCTGTCTCTCGTTCACAGGGCTCGTCGAGTTGTCTCGTGTCTGTGTGGAAGCACAGCATGCTGGGTAATTGAAAGGGGGCAACTGGCACAAGTCAAACAGATGGAGATGTAGTGTGCTTAAGAGTGTGTGTGTGTGGGGGGGGGGCACGTCTGGCAGGAGTCAACCGGCTGTTGATTTATCGTCTCCCCAATGAAGGCCAAAAGCAACGCTTGCCAGATCCTACAGTCTCAATTTCATGCACACCAACACACACACGCATGCACACACACACACACACACACACACACACACACACACACACACACACACACACACACACACACAACTGCCTCTGTCGTCCAATAAATCTCCCTGTCTTTCTTATACCTGTCTTCATCTAGGTATTTCTTTTCGGCCTCTTCATATTGAATTGGTTTCATGCATCCATCCATTTATCCCTCCTCCTCTTTGTAGTTTCTTGGAAGGACTCTGAACACCACCTGTGATTGCTTTCTTAAGCATCCTTCTTTCATTCCTTTCTTTCAATCTCCCTTTTTTCCCCTCCCTTTCCCCCTCATCTTCTCACTCCTTCATCTTTGCCACTGGCGTTCCCTGTAAGTGACAGATGCCGAGCAGAAAGGGAGAAGGAGGGAGGGAGAGAGCTTGAGAAAGTGAGAGAAAGAGGAGAGGAAAGGCTGGATGTGTCGGTGCTCTTGTGCTCTATAAAAGGAAGGTCTCTCCTTTATCATCAGTCTAACAGGCTGCTGGCTCAGTCATCCACGCACACAGAGCGCTGTCGCCAAAAACGAAATATTGACAAATACACACAGTATTTATGAGCTTTTAAAGCTGTAGGTTACGTCTGGTGTAACAGTATAAGCAGGAAACAATCAGAATGACTCAGAAGAAACCATTTCATCACTAAGTGTTTTCAAGCTGCTGTCCTCTCCTTGACCATTTTTGGATTCAAAAATAAATAATTAAAAAAAAGGAGCTGCTTCAAGGAAATAATCCAGTGTTTCTATAATCCTGTGTGGATGTATGAGCTCAACCGGTCACTTTCAGACACACACACACACACATTCAAATGAGTATACTAGCAGACTCACACATACAGGCGCATGTACCTGCTGCAGGTGTTTTTCGTCTCTCTGATAACCGATGGAAGCGGTCGGCCAGCGTGTGACAATCATTTACCGTCTTCATTGCAATCTTTATGGTTCTGCGCTGAATGGGATTTATCACATGTGAACTGAATCTTTGAGGGGGGCAACGCTTTTGAAAAGATCTTCTGGCCTTTTCATCTCCTCCAGCTTTTTTCATCTGAAAGGAAAATGAATAGACTTGTCAATCAGCCTTAGCAAGCCACCTGGAAATCATATGATTAGGGTTAGAAATACTTTGCACAGCGACACTTTGTAGTGCAGAATGAGTGATTGAAATTGTGATTGAGTGTGTCCCCCTGTGCCAGGACTGTCATACATGTGAGGGGAATAACAGACGCTGCCAATGACTAAATATACAATGATTTGTCAAACAAATGTCTCAAAAATCGCCTTCTAGTATGAATTTAGTTTTCGACTTCACTAAAGTGAGTTGGGCTTGTTCTCCCTACTTAGTTCAAGGTGACTTTTACTTCCATTCCCAGGCCTGATTGTGGTTGAGCATGAGCCATTTGGCAACACAACAATTGCTTTATTTCCTGTCTGTAGTTTGGCTGAGCTTCATGGATAAGACCTGGTATGAGGACAACGAAACAGCTTAATATGTTTTAAAGTGACTCCAGAGAGGATTGGAGACAAAAAAAAGAGGATATGAGAAGCCCTCTTTTAGGTCTCTGCTATGCTGTCCTGCAGAGGGACAGAGGGAGGGGAAGGGAAGTGGGCATTTTTTGCCGTCTCATACCTTTGAAAAAGTTGTGCAGTTTCACCGTCAAACAGGAATCCATCTATTGCCTGACAGAAATGTCAGGATGGTATATCCTGAGCACACAAGCACACTGAAAAATACCCCAGATACTCCAAAAAAAGCAGGCAGGCAAGGGTTTAGAAGTTTAATTGGCCAATGTGTCAGTAGAGGAACAGGGTGAGAGAGAGAAGTGTGGACGACTGCGGAGAGAGCACATCGCCCTCAGAGCACTCTCTGATTTACAAGGTGTTACAGCTGTAGATGTGTTCCTGTCTGTTTGCCAGTTTGGCTCGCGTCGCCACTGTTCCACTCAATGTTGCAAGTGGGGGAAAAAAAGGTGTGCAACTGTATGGCAGACATGGAGCGCTTTGGTGTGAGATCACTTTGTGCATTCTGGGTTAACACCTGACTGGGGTTTGTGAAAACAACATTCACACTTTTTAATAGGACTACTTGGGTTGAGGGTTACTGGTGGAGTGTTAGGATGAACGTCTGGTCACAGCAGAAAGTGCAACACAGAAATGCATCTGCCAAATTTGTTGTTGGCCTTTGGCCAATGAATGACTTCCCATGTCCAAGTTGTTCAAAGTTAAACTCTTTTGCCACAATATGTCTAGTTGTGCACTTATTGAAGAGTGGATGTCAGGTGATGGAGATCAGATGCCATCGGTGAAAATGTCCGTACAAACCTTTGAGTGGTAGCGTGAGCATTTCTATGCAGACATGAAAGGGTAGGAGGACTCCCTGAAGGAAAGACCTCATTCCAAGGCCTTGCCTGTCGATATTACGGCTACAAATCAGACCTCCCACACTGCTTAGAGCAGCAAATAGTAGACACACACACACACACTCCATTGACCAAGAGAACATTTTATTACCCATGTCTCTGATACAGCTCCCCTGCTACAGTTTGAGCTGTGCAGGAGTAGGTCTAATGCTCCCTGCTTTGTTTATCGAGCGCGTACATAATGTGCCTATATATGCACATGTGTAGGGTTTGGCTGATGTAAACCAAACCTGTTTGATGTTAAGCACCATCAGTGAATTGCACCATCAGTGGTCTCGCTTCACGTCGCTCCTGAGTGGAACATAATGGACACCAAGACAGCCCATGGATGGGACTATGGCGACTTCCAATGTTTCCTCAACTATGTTTTTCACCTCATCCCTTTCATCGACTTCAAACCAAAAATGTTGCCTAGCGGCGTTTTAGTTTACTTTGAGACTAAAAGGCCTGTCTACACACAAGGATGACCAAAGAATGACACAAAAGAAATGCTTGTCCGCACATATCCTGTGTATGAATCCGAGTTCCCACTAGTAAAAAGTTCTTAGTGTATGTCTCAGGCTTTTATTGTGAAAGGTAAAAACAAAAAGGAGTGGATTTGGTATGCATTACTTTTGTCAAGGTCCCAAGGAGTAATACAATTTGCCATTATTCATTCAATGAAGCCTGGGCGCCAACATTCCCTGTTGTTGATCCATTCCACACGATGTTGGTTGATGCCTTCGTGGTGCAACAGCTCAGAAAACTCGGCCTCATTCCGGAAAAGAAAATTGTGCCCAATTTGGCTCCATGGTATTCACATTCTGTGTGAAGGGACTTGTGACAAAAACAACAGTGTGTAAACACCTTAACTCTGCCACGTCTCAACTCATCGTCCCAAAAAACACATCAACCTTCTAGTAATAAACACGTCTGCCAGGCAGATATCCCTCCTCCCACCTACTGGAAATTTGATATTCATATTGCCAGCCTCAGCTTGGCAGTAAATAGTGCACAGCCTGTCAGACACTAGTGGCTCCGTCAGTCCGGTTATAAACAAACATGTTAATCACATTGTCATATTTCTTTTTTACTGCAACAGATTTATAGTTAGTCCCTGTTCTCTGGAGAGGATACAAGTAAAAAGGAGATGGCTACTGGTCAACTGGTGGCTCTGTGTGCGTTTATTCTTTTCTTAGAAAACCCAGCTAGGCCAAGCTACATGAAGAACCGGCTGTGGCGATAAGGACCCACCAGATTTTAGAGAACAATATCCCAACCATGTAATGCTGAAATATTAACTCAGAGAAACAGCTCTCACAAGTGCCAAATAAAAAAAGGCTTCCTTAATAATAATGAAGAAAAAAAAATGATTATAAACAAATGCCAAATGTGTACATGGGGAGTCAACTAAATAAAGCCTGCAGACCATAGGTCATTGTTAGTCAAGCACAAACTCTGGCACTGAAATATGCCCTGACACAAGTAACCTCAAGGAAAGGTGTTCTTTATTATTCACTCCAGGTTTCAGACAGCAAAGAAGTCTCAAAAGAGCCTAAAGACCAGAGTATTGGTCTGAGCATGATCAATGTGGTTTGCATCAGGTTGAGGAAGGATGAGAATGCCCTGAGTGTCGAATTATCCACCTCTCTTAAGCCCTAAATAAAGGGCGTCGTCGCACTCTGATAGGCCAAGAGGGGAAATTTACCAAGCTGCTTTCAATTCTTAATTAGGAGCCGGTCTCCACACCCGACACAACAGGTGATCTGAATAACCCTCCAATCAACTGAGGGGACTCGTGTCCTTCAGCTAAAATGAATTGAGAAAAAGGAAATGACAGCAAGCACCAAAGAATGATGGACTGCTACACAATCACATTACTAATGCAATGAAAGTTGGGTTTAGCGCCGTGATGCTGTCAGCACAGGTTGCTGATGCGGGCTGCTTTTTTAATTCGTCAAAAAGTGTCATAATGACAAATGCTGGTTCAACCTGTTTGCTTAAAATGAAACGAGTTAAAGCTCGTACACCGGACCGGCAAAACCAGGAAATCGGCCCCAACTCTACACATGCGTACATATGCCCGTGTACATATTATTTATTCATGTGCACGTGTATGCACATTTGTGCACACATGGGTGTTTTATTAGTATGCATGTGTGCTTGCGGTTTGGCCTGTTTGCTCAGTTGGGAAAACAGATTGCACTCTATCTGGACCGAGATGTGCAGCGGAGCAAGAAAGAAAACAGAACTAGTCCGAATCAGATGCGTCAGACTGCTGTCTTTGACACTGTTGCCATTTACAGAGCCGTTACAGCATTAGAAAAACCCATGATGCATTTCTAATGCCGTGTGTGACCTTTTGCATATTTTGCTCCAGATTAGATTGGTCCAAGACACTCGGTATTAGATCATATAATATGTGCAGAACTAGTGATCTGTCATTATATCTTCTGACGACACTGATATAAGCTAGACAGACATGACTGTAAAAAATAAAGCTGTGATCAAGTAGTTAAGCCAGCAGATCACACTGGATCTGTAGATAAACCTATGTGGTTCAGTTTAAAGACACTCAGTCATCGTCCATCTGTTGCAGATTCACCAGATTCGCTACTCTACATCACGTCTGTGAGTGAAGGATAGGCAGAGAGACAAAGGTGTGACTGATGGAGAGAGACAGTAAGAGACAGAACGAGAACACTCCCCCCCCTGCAGCGTTAATGCGACTGGACGGAGAGGGTGTCAGACAGACTGATGTCACAGTCAAGTCCCTCACATACTCGTCTCCAAGTCGAACGCCCAACTTGAACTGAAATGTGAACTTTTTAACTTAAAAATGCAACGGAGAATGTTGCTTCTCATAAATCACGGCCGGATATGGTTCTTTATTGACAGTGTGAGATTGATTTTTAAATGGCAGTTCAATCTGCAGGCTGGAGATTTCCTGCGGTTCATTACGACGATGGGACATATTGGACAATAGCGACTTGACTTCCTCATTCCTGTGGAGGCGACACATAATTACCCTCACACACTGGATGTGCAGTAGCATGAATGTGGGATGGATGATTGTGTGATTTGCATCTCGATGATCAAACCATAAAAAAAACACATTTTGGCTGGCTCATTGTGCGCTGGTTTTCCTAATAGTTAATTTTCCATCACACACCCACCCTTTTGTTCTGTGTCCTCATTTAAACATTTTGGATTGTTGTGGACTAAATTGAATGGCTTGTATTATTCAATTGATTCAGCTCACACACACACACACACACACACACACACACACACACACACAGAGATATCTGCTCCTCCGTCATGCGGATGCTTCCAACAGCATCCATAATAGCATAATTTAAAGAGAATAATTCAGCGCTGCAGCATTGTAAAATCACGGTTTGTTGACAGAAGCTGTGATACTGTTCATAGTCCAGTATGCAACATTTTTTTAATGAATAAATTATACCACTTATTCGTGTCACAACCAAATTCAAACCTTAGAACTTTGACACATGCACAGTAAAAAAAATACTTGGTCCTGGAGAAAAAGTGACCCGACGATGTTCACCCAGGAAGAGCTCAATGCGAGGGGAGAGAGCTGGACTTTGGTAGTGCAGCGGTCTTCGTGGAACAGATTATCTAAGTGGCCGTTTATCTTAATTAGCTAATGAATAGACTGGTTGAATGGGATGAACGCGGCGGGGTTATTTGACTCAATCACATTTAGAAAGCAGCAATGGTGTAGCCCGGATTACTGGAGAGCAGTCCGCGTCTTGCAGTAACTCAAACAGTGTGCCCTGCTGGTTTTGTTTTACAAGAGATACAAAGTGTATGACAGATACAATGTTAAAAAAGAAATATGTAAGACAGACAGCATGATGGAGGATGTTTCCAGACTTTTACAATGTGAGAGATTGTCCTGACTCCCAGCGTGTTATCTCTGCTCATCTAAAAATCTTTTCAAGCAACCAATGTGTTGTGCTCTCCTGTCACAACTGTCTGTAGCATATAGGCCTTTTGGCATTACCATTTAACCGGCTGTTCTCTTCAGGTTGACAGAAGGTATGTGACGTAAACTTGTAACATGTGTCATCATTTCAGCTGACTTTTAAACAAGAATAAACAAAGTTTGCTGTCAGAGGCCAGGTGTTTATGCTCAGCTCCTAGAGGCAGATGGTTGAGAAAAAAAAAATGTTCAGCAGGTTTTGCAAGAAAAAGAAAAGATGCATCTACCATGCCTGAAATGCATAAAAAGCTCCTTGGTCAAAACAAGCAGTTATGCTCCCGAGCTGCAGCTATTTGTTAATTGAAATCACGAAATAACACAGAGCTTAAGCATTTTAATTGCGGGCAATGTTGAGACAACCTAATTTAGCGACGATGAGCATAAAAATTCATGACTGTGCTTTGAATTTCGGAGTTCAGCTACCCTGGACAAACTAAACAAAGCACAATTAACATGAACAGCATTAAAAAAGGGAAGAGGAAACGAAGGGGAAAATGAAACGAAAAGGGAGTGAAGACCAAAGAGAAAAAAAAACTGGAGAAAACCAAGCAAAAAGCCGAATGGAGAGGCAGAGTGGGCAGAGCAGATGGTTTCAGCGATTTTGCCCAAGGTGCTCCGTTCTCACAGAAATCTCTACAAGGAGGGAGAGAGAGATGGAGAGAGATGATGAGTTGAAATACTAACTACACATCTGCACTTCCTCTCCTCCAGTGCTTCAGAAGGGAAGAGAAAATAGAGAGAAAACTGGAGGGTCTTGACAGGCATCACCAACACTGCGCCGCCTTCGCTTTTCCCAGAGCAATCACAGTTGACACATGACATCCGCCATCCCATGATATGTTTTACCAACACTGTTTCTTTTCCATTTTATCCTCAACGTGTTGGATATTCTCCTTTTTGACTTCTGTCAGGTGGACTTATTTAGCCATGCGTATTTATAGTCCCGTGTTTGTGGGGGCAACTCAAACAGAAAACATCGCTGACCTGAAATCCTGCAGCTGAGCTTCGGCGTGCGGGCCCGCTTGACAGCCAATCTCCACGGTGTCGCTTCACCTAAAAAGTACACTGTGGACAACCACACACACACACACACACACACACGGAGCTATGTGCAACCTGGCTAAATGAATGGTGAATGATAGATGAGTGCGAGGCTTGGCAGTGTTGCCATCTGTTCCGACACGAGACAGAGAGAGTGGAGGGCTCGCGGTTCAATGAGCTTCAAGCCCATCGCAGCGTTCAACTCACCTACTGTATACGCTCCACTGGTACCTTGATGGATTTGAGTGTGATTCTCTCTGTGTGTGTGTGTGTGTGTGTGTGTGAGTCAACTGTATAAGACACCTCTCGACCCATTACTTAAGCAGAGATGCATCATTTCCAATGTGATAATATCTCTGATTGCACGAGTCCACGGTCGCAGCCGAATGTCAACTCGGATCCCGATCCGAAATCAATTTCGCCCGGTTTCTTTTCTCATTTAAAATCCCTCAACGTCGCACTGCCGCGCAGTCAATTTGGTCTGACTCGGCCGTCTGTGCCTCCTCACGTACATGCGCCACCTAACTGCCTCTCTCTGTCTCTATTACATGCCCTGCCATTCTCTCTTTACACCACTATAGACACTCTAAACACAATTGCCATCGATTGCTTCATATCTCCTTTTTTTCCCCCTCCCTCTTCTTTTCTCTGAGAGTTCGGCTTAGGTGAGAGCCACCGCGGGTTTCTGCATCCACAGCCTGAGAGGGAGAGAATGAGAGGGATTGATAAAGGGAGAAAAAGTGTGATGGGATATACTGCAAGTACTGAATCCAGCTTGCTACGTATCGACCAACACATTCGAAGCCCCTCACAGTGATGACTCACACACTATAGTGTGAACACCCCCCCCCCCCCCCCCCCCCCCCCTTACTGTGTGTGTGTGTGTGTGTGTGTGTCAACCTTCATCCTCCTGATGACTCTGAGGTTATCACAGGAGTGTCATGCCCAAAAGCCAGCAGACAGCTTTGCCCTTTACAACAAAGTATCGGTGCTAATTAGGGACTATGAGTATGTCACTGGACATAAGTGTGTGTGTGAGACTGTAACCATCCATGCATGGCTGTATGAACCTCTTAGTTTCATGAGAATGTTAGTTCCACTTATCATTTCAATGGGACTTTTGGGATCTGATCCTCTGTGCTATGAGGCCACATCTCCGGGCGGCCACACGTGGTCTGAAAATGTCAGTTATTCATCTTGCAAGGATGTATTTATTTAAATATCTAGGCCTATCCATAATACCTTTTCCTGCTCGCCTGCTTTGTCTCTGTACATGACCGACGTGCCCATTTACTGTGGGTCACTTTAGTCTTCATTGGGACTCCTTTGCTGTAGAGCATAATCTATTCTCATCATCTGTTATAGATATCGGTCCAGTTGTCTTGAGAACTTGGCAGTATTGCAGAGACTTTTTTCTACATAAACAAGACTGGGAGTCTTCAGCTAGGCTCTGTGAGGCTGAATCCAAATGTCAGCATGCTAAGCGACTCACTGTGACAAAGGTAGTATGCTGAAGGTTACCAGATACGGTCAGCATCTTAGCTTAGCGTGGTCGCTAGAAATTACTCTAACTAATTTTGTAAATGATGGTCCAATTTAGAGACAAACAAGCTATGCTTTAGTGTGTGGTGACCTTGTGATCGACAGGTCGCTACCACGGTGTTGTCTGCTCTGGGAGTTGTCCATGTTTTCGTCTTCAAACTTTTACCCTTTTTTTCACTTCATGGAAGTTAATTATACGTTTTTTTCCGATCAATGTTGCATATTCAAGTAAACTTAGCTCCACCCTCTAGTGTCACTTCTACTTCTAAAAAAAACAAGATGGCAAACCAGTCTGTGACGTTGTGGTCATCCTAAATTAAGTCTAAACACAAATTACAGCTGAGGTTGATAGTAACGTCATTAGTTTTGCAGATGTTGACCTAATGTTTGCACTAGATCAAAAGTAAAGGAATCACAAAAGAGATAATAAATCATCCTTCAGAGAACATGAATGTCAGTACAGAATTTCATGACAATCCATCAAATAGTTGTTGAAGCATGGAACTAAAAATCAAACTGGCACGAGAGGAAAAGTCAGGGGGATAGATCCTCAGGGAGACATGAATGCCTGTACAAAATGTCATGGCAATCAAAAGTAACATTTATTATTTGATATTTCTCTCTAGACACATTGCCAGCCTTAGTGTCACGCCAGCATGGCCAGAAATGTGCAATTTTCTTGAATTGCATTGCGTCTTTATAAGTATGACCCTGTGCTTCACATAAGAGTTTAGGATTCCAATGTGGCTGCTTTTGTATAGCGTCAAGTATCTGATCTTAATCATGTTGAGTGCGTATTTATCCATTACCACGACTGACAGATGAAAGCACGCATGACACTTTAAAGCAAAAAAGGATACATTTACAAAACATACTCGACACAAAATGGATATAAAACACAAGTGTTGCAATTGACTTTTTTGGTACACCCAATTTCCCTAAACATGCCATGTCTATTTCAGCTTGAGGTCTATAGAGGCGAGAATTCATCCACCCGAGACAAAAATAAAAACGGAGAGTCTCTAATCTAAAAGAAAAAAACCCAGTATCTCTTGTGGCCCCAGCATTGTATGATGTTATATTACGGCTGCAGCCAGAGTCTTTGGGCTTTTGATGGCACAGCTATAAACTATTTGGACTGATAGAGGAGGTGGTGAAAAAGAAAAAAGATCCCAATACAATAGGCAAGTGCAAGATCCATTATTTGGGGGTGTATTTCACTTCATGAGAGCCCATTATGATGGGAATGTGTCCAGGCTTATAAAGAAACACCTTCAAGTGGCAGCCAGGCATCCTCAAGATGAGGTCTGGATCATTGGATTACAGTTCACAGTGTTTGACAGCACCAACAGCTGCCAGCAAACGCATCCTGGCTGAATGACAACAATCCCTTTTGAAACACCGTGAAGCCGCACACCGAGCGAGGACTTTGGATGGCACTTTAGGATTTGTTCTCGCTTTTGACTCGCTCCCATTGTCTAATGCTTCTCCAGGTGGACAAACTGGAACTTCACTGCGTGTTGACTAAATGTGAGGCTGACATTTCATCACGATCTTGCTCTTTTGGATAAACCCATCTCAGCTTGAAAGAAAGGAAATGGCTGACGTTAAGCTAAAAGGAAAAGAAATCAGGATAAATCAGACAGGTGGGCAGGAGCAGAGGGGTCACAATCTGCAAGAAGAATAAAAAACTTCCGCCTCTGGGATTAGCTTTTGTGATTGTAGATTTAGAGGGCATTCATTGGAGGGATGGCGCATACACATTCTGTACTTTATCTTCTAGATGCATTCAAATGAATGGAAGCAGGAAGGGACCCGGTCCAGCATTCACTGTATGGAAAAGAAAACATATAGCTGCTCCAGCTGCCATACGCATGTTTGATGGTCTGGAGCTCTCGAGGGTGGGTTAAGGGTCAAGTTTACACACTCTCCATCGGGTTCCACAAACACACTCTCTCTGCTGGCACTCTGCCCACAACCTCAGGGCATGAGAGGAGAGAAATTCAGCAAAAAATAAGCCGATGGAGAAGAGATTGGTGTGGAAGGACAGAAAAAGTGGAGGAGTTTCATAGTCAAATATGTACTCTGAGAAACTGTGTAATATGCTCCATGCTGTTTTTTTTTGTTTTTTTTAATCCACTCGGGTCTTTTCTCTCCCCCAACCGGCAATAACTCTCTCTCCGACATTAAAGCTCCATCTTGCTAACTGATGAACATCAGAAGCACGTTGAATTCGGGGGAATTTTTCTCCCCGACTGTGTCCGCCTCTCTTCACCGGATCAAAAAATAACTCTTTGTCGTCATGTAAAGGGACAGAGGGGGAAATGTAGCCATACTCTATGTGAGATACGCTCAAGCTGTTAGCGCAGCGCATGGTAAATGATGGTTTGTGAGGCTTGCAGTGCGGCGCTCCCATTCGATGAATTAATAAAAACGACAAGAAGAAGAGGTGCTATCTGGGCTGCAGGCTCCGAAGGCCTGAACTGGTGAACTCATACTTCATAATGAGCGTTGCTGAGTGCGTGCACGCGTTCTGCGTGTGCGGTCTAGATCTGCATCTCCCTGTGTTTTTGGGAGAGGTTGTGCGATTGCTCGTCCCGCATGTTTGTGTGACTTACAGCCTGAAATATTCTCATGCAATATGGATGTCACTGAGTGCTCCGAGTGGACTAGAAGGGAGCGTGCAGGGATGGGCAGCAAAGCAAAGCCACAGTAATGTTATGCAAGGCTGCATCTTGTGTGAAATGGTTTTACAGTATGTAATTTAAGGCATACATCATCTTTTTTTGGGGTTGTGAACTGTTTCGAAGACGTTTGGGCAGTGAAATGAGAAAATGCATGAATTTCAAATAAGCAGCAACAGGCATGGACAGAGATCTGGTCTGACAGCTTCCTCTGGCCAAACATACATATTGTATTTGTATATGTTTTGGGTAATTGATCATTCATATCCCAAAACAGATTCCGACCCCCCACAAAAAACAGCCTCTCATGACGTGGGCACACATACTCAGCCACATAAACACACACACAAGCTTGCCAGGCCAACGTATGCAACTGTGAAAATCATGGCCTTCAATATATTCATGAAGACTGTCAGATATGAAAAATTGAAGCAGACATGGCTCCGTCATGTGACACATAGGGAGTGGTGTGTGTGTGTTCCTTTGCATGTCTTTGTGTGTGTGAACAATTCGCCGCGTGATGGCACTTTGTTCCCGTAGAGTTGCTGACAGTGTGCGGATGTTCGGGCTCCGTTTAATGAGCAGATCTCAGGATTAACGCGGGGAAGATAATGAGGAACAGTATTGCAGGAAGAGACCAGAGTGCCAAAACAGTTGTTCACATTTTTAGCACCCTGCTAGTTCCGCTGCACATCAGACTGACTCGTATTCCCACAACCTGCTCGCGGTCCGAGAGGAAAAGCTGAGCGGATAGAACAGTCGCCGGCTGGCTTCACATTCTCGTCGTGACATAAATATCAGTTCCGCATGAGTGGTCATGAGCAGTCACCTGTATAAAGCTTCAATAGAACACTTGCCACTGACATGATGTGATTGTCTTTCCGTTGTTTCATCCGACTGTTTGAATCCAACACGCATCCTCGCCTTCTTTTAGAGGTAGACCTCACGTGACTTTATGTAAAGTGAGAAGGGTTGCAAAATACCAATGAGTGGACACTTTTCTTGGAAATGAATGGGAATTCATGGGAATAAAAAACAAATAAAGGGGTTAATTTGCTCAGGCTGTAGTCACATGCACAAGCAGACATAATGCATAGAATGTAAAATGAGCCATGTGGTCAGTGATATAGCAAATTAAAGGTGTACTATGCAGCATTTTTCCTAAAAGAAACAACACAAAACAAATGTATATAAAAGTCATCAATCATCACTTCTGACCCACTACTGGCCCTCTGCCTGAGTCTTCTTTCTTCGTATTATTTTGCTGTATTTGGGACATTGTGGGGTGTCAACAAGGACCCTTCGTGTGACCCTGATAACAGAGTGCAGGTGATGTCAGGACTTAATCAAAACGTAGTGACCAGGTTGCATCGCTGTCTCCGTCTCTCCCCTCTGTTCTCCGTCTGTGTCATGGATGTATAAAGAGCTGCAGGTCGACTGTGTGTCTGTTTGACTGAGTGTGAGGTTGAGCCACGCGAACATACACACACACACACACACACACACACACACATACACACACACACACACACACACACTCACACACACACAGAGGCCACAGCGGAGTCAAGTTGACAGGATGAAGGCTGCGCTTTGGCTGCGTTGATTCCAAATAATTGCGTAGATGTGTTTATTTCTTGCTGCTGTGAAACAATCCGAAAACAATTTTATTTCTCTGATTTACTGCTTTATTCTCGTTAACGCATCTCACTCTCTAGCTAGCTCACCCACCACTGCTCTCTCTCTCTCTCTCTCTCTCTCTGATTACAGTTACATCCACTGTTTGGAGCAAATAAACTCAGCTACATTGAGGTTTGTTAGTCGGTGCTATAGACCTGCATGTCTGTAATCTGCCACAGTATGGAAAAGAGGGATTCCTTATCAAACTTAATAGGGGTGAGTAGGAACATTTACAACTGGGTGTGTGACTGCTTGGCTAGGAGGACAATAGAAGTTAGTACTATTGGTATTCAGTGGAAAATGAAAGAAAAATGGGCATACAATCAGGGGATTAAACTGTCAATTGAAAAACACCATAAATCAGTGCCCACTAAGTTATATGAGCAAGCACTGGAACAGATTACGGTGCTTAGGTTTCTCAGAGTTCTGTTTACTGAAAACTTACCAGGCCTCAAGATATTGACAGAATCCCAAACAAGTGCAAAAAAGATCGATGGTTTACTCAGATGTCTGTCAGGGCAAGATTGGGGAGCAAGGAGGACATCTTATTATTAAATATCCATTAGGCTCTTATGAGAGCAGCTCTAGATAATAGATGCACAGTTTATATGTCTGCGGCTGAACCCGACCTTAAAAAGCTCGGTTTTGACAAGTCATCACCTGCATCTGCGATGCAAGTTGAAATGGGAGAAATACCTATGAATTCGTAGGAGTAAAGCTCACATTGCTATATTGGGTAACACGCTACAACACCCTCCAAAAATGAATTTAGGTTTTCTAGTTTTAGATGGATAGGGAATGCTAAGGCGCAATATGTAGGCCCAGGTAATCTGAAACTAAGCCCCACTGTTTAGAATTTTAGAATAATACATCCATGAATATTAATTATCCCATCCATTGTTACAGGTGTACAGATAAAATTAAAAAAGAAACCTAAACTGGTCACGGGGGGGGGGGGGGGGATAGTACAAGACTACACAAGCTATTCATATATACAGGTGGGTCAAAAGGACCGGAGGCTTGACATAAGGTGCTGCATTCATCATAGCTGTGAAAAATACAATATCACACCATCTTTAAGTATACACAGCTGAATCAACTGGAATATTGTTAGTATGGCAATGGGTGGAAGAAAATAATCAATCCAGTGTAGTGATCACTTCTGATAGCTTGGCAGCACTATCAACATTAAGTCTGGGAAACCTGTCAAGCAGGCAGCATATATTGTTTAAAATTGTCCATGTGCTCCTCTGACTGCATAATGGGGGTATGATTTCTCCTTCCTCCAGGTTCCTGCTCATGTAAGGCTGCAAGGAAATTACATGTTGGCTTAACAATCATTAACATGACACATACTTGACATAAAAGTACCATTAAGCAAGGCGGAGCCTAAAGGACAATATCCACGAGTTCCTCAACTACAAAATATGGCTGAAAACGTGAATAGGAACAAGGTTGATTTAAGCTGAATGCAAACTGTGAGTTTAGGATGAATTAAAACTCCTTTATTTGCATTGTAAACCAAGCTGCATTCCACATGGTAACAGCTACCTAGCAACCCCTCCCACCACCACAAATGGTTTTTAGAGAGAGAGATTTCTGCCATAACTACTGGAATCAGATCTAACATCCAGCAGTGTCGTACAGAAAAATGCTCTCAGTCACCCTCTGCAATAGCAGCAATTGATTAGACATTGTATTTTGTTATTTGACGGTGAGAATGTTGATTATTTAGCCAATCAACAAATCCTCCCTTGCAAGTATAATGGAATACTTTAAGCACGTCTTGTTGCTTTCCCAAATTGCCAGGTAACGTAAAGGTACAGCCAGGCTTTAATATCCAGTGATCCTTTGACATTCTGCAAATCCCAGAAGAGATTTTACACCATGACTTAATAGCAGAATGCTGTAGGAAATGTTTGTACCGAACACCCTCATGTCTTCGTCTCTCCTACCAGAGCTTTCCCCCGGGCCTTAATGCATCGAGATAGATTCCTCTAGACCACGGCCACATAGTACAGCAGGAGCTTCACAGAACAAATTCTACGCTAATCCCTGTATTGCTTAAGGGCTACAAGCCAACCACTAAAGATGGCGTTGCACAATTCCACAGCCCGTAGATGAATCTCAGTAGGAGAGAAAATGAGCCATCTCTCTTCTCACTTTGCTTTTTTTTCTTCTTTTGTTCCATGTTCCTTTCACGGTGACTCTGCGTGAAATCTCGGTAACTTTCTCTTTAATTTCTGTCTTCTAAACATTCACAGTTCAACAGACAGACATAAATACAGGAACATCTAAACAGGACACAAAACATCGTCACTTAGGTGGAATTCTTCCCACTTGCTTGGCACTTTGCCCGACTTGTTGTGTGGTGTATTGTGAGTGGTAAAAGCCAGGTAATAGAATATAGTGTGTGTGTGTGTGTGTGTGCGTGGGTCACCAATATTGTCAGCATCATCACACGGCATATAATCACCTTCCTCTAATGATGCGGCCGCCCATCGTCGGGGGCAACCGCAGACCTCGTCACTATAATGTCGCCAATCACCACATGCACACACATCAAGACGCTCACAAGCGTGACAGCCAATTACCGAGAGGGACGACACGGAAGAGGAGGGAGAAAGGGAGATTCAGAATTACGACATTCCTCATTGTCAAAACTCTTAGCGCCGCTTTGCTCCCATCCCCTAATTAGTGTCTAGATGTCTCTCACTTTCTCTCTGTGGGTCTGCATGTAGGTCTGTTTGACATCTACAGTGGAATGCTAGTCATTGCAGCCCCCCCCCCCCCCCCCCCTCCCCCACCTGCTAATTGGTATAAGATGAATACAATGGATCCAGGCGTTCCAAATGGGCTTTGCTGCAATTGTGTTTTACATGAGAGAACATGTATACGCAGACAAAAGGGTTGTTTGTTGCATGTATTATTGCCTCTATCTTCCACACATGCATGAACAAACATATTGATCATCAGATCTCCGTCTGGTGCGTGAGAAAGATGCACCGGGTGTTTTATTTTTGTTTTTGTTTCCATGCCTCTGGAATGAATGTCCATACAGGTTATGTGGGTGTGTGTGCGTATGCGGCGAGTATATGCGCTACAGTTACCTGGAGACTCTCAAAGCAGCTGTGACAGTGCTGGCCTTTAGCAAAGCTCCATGTGATGGAGGGTTTTACATGCTCCGATGATAAGGTGAATCCGCAGTCTGCAGAAGCAATGCATTAACCCAATATGACACTCGGTGTGTGGTTCTCCTACGTGTGCGCGAATCTCTGATTTTCTCCTCCCGTCCTCACTTAAAGGTCACCGGCTCATTTGTTCTTACGAAACATGCAAATAAAGTTTGACGCGCACACACACACACACACACACACACACACACACACACACACACAGATGCACGCTCGCACTGCAAATGACTACTTAGATCAAGACGGGCTCCACAAACAGAAGGGATACACGAGCATTCAATTTTGATGCTTGTTATACTGTAATTAGCCACACAACCCTATGTGCGTCATGCATACAGGAATATGCAAATGAAGGAGGAGGCAGTCAGTCCACGACGACTCGGCAGTTGTTTTTTTTTGTTTTTTTATTTACAAATCACTTAAATGAAGTTTGACTGTAAAGAGTGACAGCAGGTCTTCCTCTCGGTCTTGTTCTGCCTCTTCCGATGATACTCGTCCTTGTAATGGGGGCTGTTTGATGGCGTGTCTTCTTCCGTGAACAGCATCTGACCACAAGTGATGTTGGTTTCTTTTAACGGCTGAATTTTAAACTCAATTTGCATTGTAGTGTATATTTCTGTAATTGTACACACACTCACCATAAGCAAGCGCACATGAACATAAAAGCTTGGTTCGCACTCCTATTAGACACTGGCACAAATTAGACTGTGACACACACTTGAGTGGTGAAGCTAATTTGCCCGAGCCGACCTGTGTGAAAGGAATAATGAGGCTTTGATGACTTCACTCGAACAGACTCGCTCGGCCGCGACATCATCCGTGACCTTCATATGACCCCTACACTTTGCTCTGATTCATTCGCACCCCTCCCTCCTCCTCCTCCTGCGGAAATCTGCACTTCTGATTGGCAAAACTCCACTGCGTCAGATAAAGTGAGACGTGGAAAAACCAGTATCGCCATGCTTATTCAGCTGCAATTGGGTCTAGTGAGAGGACATCTGAAACAGCTGGTGTTCTTTGGTGAAATTCAAAGCACTGTTGAAAATGCTGCAGTGGCTTTAAAGCAATATGTTCATTGAGAAGTGTAAATGAACTCAAAATGACTGTTGAAAGACATCTGAAAATGATCCAATATGGTTCTGTGCTCATGAAAGTGTCCTTTTATCTGCGTGGTACAAATGGGGCCGACACAGAGGTCATTAGAGGAGCCAGAGAAGGAAAGCAAAATGGATATTGAAGGGTGCTCGCAAATGCTGAAAACCCGACTGTAAACAGGTTAAGATACCTGAAATGGCCTGCATCTGGGATGCTGAATAAAATGACACGCGGCAGTTAAATGAAGTTGAGGCACTGAAAGGGTTTGCAGCGTATGTTGAAGTGTGAGAGCCAGAAGCAGTTGGCATTTTAATTTCCAGTTTGAGTACTGGTATGCAGTGGAGTCATCATGAATATGTACTGAAAGCAGTTGAACTATGTAGTGTGAAAGATGAAAGCGGTTGAAAAGGCAGTCGAAGCTGAATCAACAGGGTTAGACCGAGTTCACGGTAAATAGTCACAGTGACAGCCTAAATGTGAGTCGGAGTATTTCATTTGTCAGTTAAGATTTTGTCGAAGTGTCAATTGACGTTTGTGTTCACGACAAAAATACGAGAATATGAAGAAAGGAAGCTCAAGACAAATTTTTTTATTATTATTCCTTTGTGTTTCTGATCCATGCATCTTTGTGGATAGAATTATGGCTCCACGTCTATGTGGGGGAAAAGAACCGAGGTACAGGATGTTAAATGGCAGGTGACCTTGTGTGGAACCTGATGACGTGGCTTAGGATGATGCTGCAAACCCCCGCTGTAACCCCTGTGTCGTATTACCAATAGTCTGTCACTAATGGACATCCTATTCATTGTGACACACAAGTGCACACATTTTACACACTCACAATGGGGCAAAACAGCATGCATCATTCAATTGTGCAATCCGTCAGTATATTAGTCTAATGATCCATTATGCATTAGCGAGTTTGGAATTGGGTTCCGGGCGAAGAGACGTGGACGACCAATGACATTTAGAGGTTCACACGCGCGCATGCACGCGCTTCAGATGTGTCCTAACACCCCATATAGAAAAACCCTCTCAGGTCTCTGACTGAGAATAATGAAAAAGATACTGAGTGTTTTCAGATGCTCCGGGGCATCATTGCGACTGCTGTGTTCACCAGCAGTGGTGGAATGAATTAATCATAACTTTTAGTCATTCTCCAAATTGCCTGCTTTAGACGAGCAAATAACGGGCGGTAATATGGGCTAGCGCTGAACTCTGCAAATTTGTTTTCAGGATGTTGTTGAAATGTTGTTGCTTTGTTTTGCTCGGTTGTTGCCCCATCATCCTATTGCCGTGTCCTTGGAGAGCCGAGAAGATTAGTGAAAGAAAGAAAAAAACGAGGAATGGCAGGAAGGAAGCAATGGTTTAAGTTGTACAAGTGGAATGTATAGCGAGAGGGTGAAAGATTGATTGAGGGAGAGGGAAGGGAGAAGAAACACACACTTGCTGTATCCAGCTGCTGCCAAGGAATCGCCTAATGAGAACCAAGGGATGCTTCAGAATCGGGGGAGAGAGAGAGAGAGAGAGAGAGAGAGAGAGAGAGAGCAGTAGAAATGCTATGAAAAATGGTGAGCTGTCAGGTGTGTAGTGGAGAGGAGGGTGGGCACTAAGTGTTTTGCCCTGACCACGGAGAATATGTTTGTTTGAGTGCTCCGATAAAGGGACTGTAAAGCAAAGCACAGCTGTGTCTGTGATAAATATATGCATTCATCTACGCATCCCGCATTTACATGCATCCTGCACACAGATGTAACAATAACACACGGTTCACTGGTATGAAACCCAGTGAAGCAAGAAAGAAGACTTTTTTCTCCTGCTTTTCATTTTCCTGATCCGTCTCAACATCCCCCCCCTTGTGTCCTTCTCCACTTTTCAACGTTCCTTTCAACCATCCCGCGCCCGGCCTTCCATTTACCTCCTCTGTTCAGCTCAGCGGCGCTCCCTCTGATTTATGCATGCAGTTTAGTGCCAGCTTAGGAGCACCATATCACCAATGCCTCACTTTGCTGTGCAGCATGTCTGCGGGCGTGCAGCGCTTGTACATTCAACGGGAGATGAGGGTGCTTGTTTTGCATCCGGCCGCCTCTCTCTATTTGCGTGTGTGTGTGTGTGTGTGTTTCTACTTACAAAATGGGTGTCCAGCTGCTCATGTGGAAAGGCTTTGGCGAGGTGACAGTCCCGATGTTAAAACAGGTCATGTAGAGGCCAAAAGTGTGGACTTCTTCTCTACTGATACTGACGTCATACATTTGATTTAGAATTGTATCAAAGCATCAAAAAATGATGTGCAAAAGCAAACTATAGTTTCATGATAACCAAAAGATGTCTTTTTTAAATTCTAACTAAATTCTAAACTATTAGCAAGTGAAAGGATCAGGTATGCTCTCCTTTCCAGAGACAGACTAGCAAAGCCATTTCCTCCGCTATTAATCACATAACAAAATAGTAATCAGAATGACGACTGCGTAGGATGGTCTATACAGTTATGAGGCATCGTGGATGTTCAAGTTTAATAAAGAAATGTAGAGTGTTACTGTGAATAATAAAAGACATCACGTTCAACTACCTAACTACATCCATCTGTGGTGTGCGGTGATGCTATCAACAGGAGAACTGAGGCGGAACTATGAATGAAAACCTGTTCACCCCTTACGTCACCTTTAAATCCACTTTTCGTCTCGATTCTTAATAATCCTCTGGGGTTGCATCAGTCACCTATCATCACGAAAGCACTCATTCCATACTTGATAACGGATGCATGACGCATTTTACTTTAAAAACTGTACTGCAGTGCACCATTTAGCCGTTATCATGAGTCCTCACTTGTAATACTTATAATATATGCAGGGCGTTGGCAGCCAGTCAAGGAAACACTGTTACTTTAACACTTCCGGACAATAATAAAATTGATAATTCAGTGTTGTACCTACTTATTTATCTAATCACAAAGCCCTTTTGCAACCGTCAATGGCACATCACCAATTTACAGCAACATGGAAGTGACCTTCAAATACTAAATAGATCTAGATTGAGCTACATGAAGACAATAGTCATGTTTTATATTGTATTAATTGTTGAAACACTCCAATTACATTTTACTTTTTCTTTTAAATTCTTGGTATTATCTTTTCTTCTAATACCATGTAATATCACTGCATCATACATATTTAAATAGCCCATATTGTGCTGAAAAAATAGATAATTACTTACTTGTGCCTGGCAGTACTGAATGTATACACATGTTTATACATTAATACGAGAAAAGGCCTCTGATCCCAAACTTCTCCACACATTTACTTTGCGCCCACAGTTGAATGTTAGCACATCTACTAATTGCAGAAGTTCCATTGACGTGTATTGATTTTAGTGTTAGAATGCAGGTGTGTCTATACATCTACTTTTTAGTGTGTGTTGCGTGTCAGCATCACCGTGTGCATATTGACTTTTGTTAAGACATATTGCAGTTGATTGCTGTTGGTTTGGATGCATATACTATGTTAACTAATTAACTTGGATGTTTTGGATCACGGATACACATTCATTTTATGGATTTATTGCAATGTGAAATGTTAAAACGCCCACAAGGATCCTCTGCGGTGTCACTTTGCCTCTGGCACAATTTATTTTACTCATTTTTAAATACTGTAAACCCTTATTTTCTTCGCTTTTATACAAATATTTCAATGAATAACAATTCTGGATACATCTATATTATTTGTTGCATTTTGTTTCAAGTTAAAAGTGCATAATAGAAGGTTGGAAGCATTCGGACGACTCTCAATATGGTGACACCTGAACCGTCGGCGTGTAGCGAACAGTACAAACTACAGCAAACGTGCTGACAGAGCCAACAGACTTTATCTGAGAGGGGAGTGCATGGCGGCCGCTACACTTCTGTGGCGACGCTGTCGGTTGGAACAGCGTTATCAGCTGTTACACCACTATGAGAGTGGTGCAGAGCAGCATGAGCCGGATTAACACACACAGAGGGACTCTGCTCTCTGCTCAGGTAGATATTACTCCGCTGTATCTTTACATAGCAAATAGTTATTTGCTGCTATATAAATGTTGTATATGCTTTAAGAAAGCACTGTATAAGTCAAGGCTGATGTCGCCTGACAATGATCCCAGTCACTTTCACACAATAGGGCATAGAGCTTATTAATTTAACACCAGTATCAGGGCTGAAAAAGGCGGCTCGGTGCATCTCTACTTGTGGATCAGCTCTCATAGATCTCCAGGGGAAAGCAAGCATCCTTCCTGTCACTGCTCTCTTCTCCCTGTGAGGAAGCGGGGAGAGTGCACCAGGCACTTACATTATACATGATCTCCTTGAGATGTTCTTAGCATGATCCTTACAGTATGGATGATAGGCATTCTACTTAACTGCACGTCTTTCTCAAAGATATGCGTTGGTGGGTTATCGCACGTTGTCATGGTGTAAAATGAAGGAAATCTGAACTTTGCATATGGAAGGAATACAAGCAACTGTTATTAAACTTTTCCCCCACTGTTAAGCTGTTGGAAATCCCCTATAGGGTGTTTGCAGAGCTGAAGTCAGTGTTCTGTTAATAGGATCTAATTGGAAACGGCTGGTGTTAAGGAAGTTGCTTGGGTTGTCTGAACCTAATCCTGTGGAAATCCCTAAGAAGTAATAAGAATCTATGTGCTATGTCCTAAATGTAGAGCAGTGGTTTGCAAATGGAACTAAGCTTTGAAACTCTTGGGGTTTAGCAGTTGCCCCAAAGTTGAGTGTACGGTAATACAATGCTCTTTACAAAGGCACTTTAAGGAAGAAAAAAAACACTTTTCATATTTTGTTGAGGTATATGCCCAGTTCATCAAAGCATCAGTCAGTTGCCAAATATGGCAATATATTAAATCCTGCCTTTCTATAAATATACTCATGTTCTCAAGTATTGCTTTGATTCTTTCGACAGGAGGAATATTTTACACATATTCAAAGTTATGAGGAATTTGTGTGTTTGATGGTTGGACATGAGCCTTTTCATCTGTCAGGTCAACATTCTTCAACGTTATCTAAGTGTCAGATTAATGGGCCCTGAATGCAAGGGAAAATGTTTCAAGGATTCATTCCATCTGATCTGAACATTACAAGTGTATACAATTTGAAAATATAAACAACCAAGTATGCAAGCCAAGCGGCATAAGACGTTTGAGCTTGCATTCTTTCCTATCATGCCACTAATTACCTGACTGCACTACAAGAAATAACTTGCCGCATCCGTGTGTGTGCGAGTGTGCACATGGTTAAAGTGACATCACGCCATCAGCCACGGCAGGGGTTCCTCACGGCAGGTTTCCGCCTCGCTCTGCATGTCCAACATTTTCTGACTCCACGGATGGACAAGAAAATCTGTATAACAGATCCAAAACTTTCCTTGCCACAATTCCACGACGGCTCATGTTCGTACGACAGTCCATGCGGAAAGTGTAACTGAGGCTTGATGGGTAAACAGGTTCACTTAAAAAAATACGAATGAAAAGCATTTTATCAAAATAGGGGTGTGTTTTTTACTTCCATCATCTGTAGACTTCTGTTCAAAAGAGGGCTGCAGTGCGGCCCCTGTGGTCCCTCATTGTTTCCTGACTGCAGTGGTCAGGTCAAAGCTGTCCTCTCCTAGCCTGGTATGAACTGGCCTTACCGTTCAGGCCTGTGGGGAATCCTTGTTGCATGTCTGGCCCTAATTAATTTCCCTACTGCAGCCTCTTGTTAGAGAAGGAGATGGAAATGAAATAGGAGGGGGCACATCCAGTTGAGAAATATTGATTGTATTTGCATTAATAGCCTCATTGTTAAAAGCCCTGCATGATAGGGGGAAAAAAATAAAGAGGGGCTGAATGAGTAAGAAAAGTGGTGATTAGAGTCAAGAGCACAGATCTCCCGCAATGCGACATAGCGTAGGCCACTCAATCAAGCCATCCCAAAGGCTACGCCACTACTTGATCACTTTGTAATTCGCACCAATTATTGCCCCATTAGTGAAGCCCCTGTAGTAAAGAAAACTGAAGATAATGATGCTTTTCCGTTGAGATGGTCGTCAATACAATAGGTTGAACAAAACACCTGAGGAGGGGAGCATGCTCTGTATATCAGCGGTGGCACATAAAGAATGTGGCCTTTGGAATAGAGGGGCAACAGAGTGTAGTGCATGGAGAAATAAAGGAGAAATTAATTGCTTTTCTCCTCTCTTCCCTTGCTCCTCTTCATCCAAGCAGCTCTTCAGATTACATCCCACAAAGCTCTGCAGTCCTGGGCCCCTCTGGCCCCTCAATGAGGTGACCCCTTGCAATCCTGTTTGAGCAGATATTGTCTTGACTATATGTGACACCAATAGTTGGCGTGGAAGTAAAAAGAGTGAGTGTGCAAAAAAGTGCAACGCTGCATGTGTGATTATAGTATATGCATAGAGAGTCTATGAGGATAGGGAGGATTTACTGTTAACTAAGCCGTAGCCCTCTCTGCATTTTTAAAGGTTATGCAAAGGAGTACTTTGAGTCCCACAGTTGTTGGCAAAGAAAGTCTTCAAAATAAATGTGCTTTTCCAGCTTGAAAAAACTACAGCGAGAGGATAAATTCACAGAAAAGCTAAGCAAAAGAACATCAATTCCTTGGAATTTAGTGGAAAACGAAAAGTCTGGTCAATTATGAGAATCTTCAGTTGTCTTTTCAAGCTATGGTGCTCTAGGCTCCCATCTGTCTTCAGTTTTGGATGTGACAGAGACAGCATGTCAGTTTCCACCCGTGAAACGTACGGTGCCTTTTCAAAATAAACTTCTGTCTTTACAGGAAGTTAGCAACAAAACCACAAAGGTAGTTTAAGTATGGTTCACGTTAACCTGCAAGACTCACATGACTAGCAAGTGACAACAAGACACGTAACTTCCAATTCACTGGACCAACTACATTAACGACACCATCTGTAGTGGCTAAATGTCAACTTTAATTTTTGCGCTGGACTTGAACAGCGGTCTCCTGGTTGAAAGTCCTGTGTTTGCCCATCCTGCCCTCTGTGTGGACTGTCTCGCTCTTGTAGACGCCGTGGGGCACTGACTAGCTGTGAATGTCAAGCGAGACCAGGCTATATATCTATGAAGCTTTATGTAACTGAAACTATTATAACATGAATCTGTATGACAGCCATGATGTGTCTACAGATGTGTCCTAAAGAGTCCCCAGGCAAATTCATACATAATTAGAAAACAGTAATTAGTATAGGCCTAATGTACAAAAATAATTCAAATGGATTTATTTAAAACATTCAATTTGAATTTAGTGTTTCTGTGTTTGTGGTACTTTTGTCCATTACACCCCATTACATTGACAATAAACGAATGCAATTGTTATGCCACAGAGCATTATGCACACATACTTACTGTCACAGAAACCAAAGACAATTTCCAGTCTGTTATTGATTTTGGGACGAGTGAATGCTTTTGCATTGACTATGTCTGGCAATATTTTCTTTTCCTACAAAGAGCTTGAAACCACTCTATGTGCTGCATTTGTGAATTTGGCAGTGTGATGACAGTCGCTGGAAACTGATGGCCGGATGAAGCTGTGTTTTTGGGAACTTGCAGAACTGTTGCAACTGCCATCATTGACGCCGAGGCGTTAGTATTTCACCTGCATATGTCTCAGTATGTACACCTGTATAGTATATGCTCCACATATGTACCGTCAACATGTGTGTAAGAGGGCATCCCTCTCCAGTGTGTGCATGACTTTAACTGCATATTTTGTGTATGAGATGGCTAGCAGAGCTGATCAGTGTCCATGCTGAGGGCTTTGTCACAGCTGACCTATATTAGATGAAAGCAGCTGGATCAGTGGCCTGCAGGGACAGCAAAAGAGTTGTGTTCTAATTATCTCTGCAGCTAGCTAGCGACACATCACACCCGCACACACGCAACGCATGCACACATGCACACTTTTTCGGCAAATCAATGGGAGCTCATGAGAGCATCTGCCATGCTCCGCTTGACGAACGACAGCGGCAGATCCTCCGTGTTGCATTGGCAAGGATACGGCTCCTCGTGTCACACGGTGCATATTAAAATCATTTTCGCGATCACTGACAATGCACTTCGGCCTCTGAATGCAACGTTGGCCTGGCAGAATATAATTACTAGGTGAGACGGTGCTTAAATGAAATCAAGCTGCTGGCGTTTGGGAGTTGTAGAAAGCCAGATGCATCCGGTCACCTTGTAGGCAATTCCTCACATTGGATTCAAACTGTGTCAAAGTCGCATTAGCTGTTGTTGCCATGGAGCTACCAACCATCACCCACTGAGGGTCTGCTCTGGTTATAATGAGGCACAGCCCAGGGAGCTAATGCTAACAGCTAGTAATCACCAGAATAAGGCTAATGGTAGAGCAATAAAGTGTGTGGAACACATTGGCTTCCTCATTTGCGCCCACAGTTAGCTTAGTAGCATTCAGATCACTCATCAAGGACAAACGCACAACGCTTTGTTCCTTCTTGTGTCCTATTACCACCATTGGTATGGACACATGCATGCATGCTCCTGACATCAGGTGACACACATCACATCGGACTACAGAAAACACAACTAAAAACACACGCACATACTGGGGCTTACACAAAAATAACACTGTGTGTGTGCTTTTAGTAGTCTTTTCTCTAGTCCGAGCAATTTCACACATTCTGCTACCTTTAGCAGCTAATTGGATGCAGCGCACACTTAATTAAGCTGTTAGCCTCTTAGTCACCCCCCTTCTTTCTCTCTTTTTGTCTTCCTCTATACTCTTCCCCTCAACCCTTTATTCCTGACCCTCTCTCACTTGCTCTCTTCCCCTCCTGCTCCCATCGTCCAATCATTGGTGGGTAGGCTACAGGGCCTATAGCGCTCCAGGCAGGGGAGCTGTAGCCTTAGCCAGCGGAGCTTCTTGTTTCGGGACCAACGGGCACAGCCGCACATTTTCCACCACATTGCATCTCCAGGCAACTGCCCGGGGACTATTTTACAGGTCGGAGCTTATGGGGAGGGTGCTTTTCCCATGACAGGGGGGGGGGACGTACTAGAAAAACGAAAGAGAGACAGAGCTTAACGCTTCCTGCCAGGTATGATGTGATGATGTGAGCTTTTTACAGTTTGGACTCCCCTGATATTTATTTCTTATTTTCTTCGTCTCTTCCTCTCTGCAGAGTGATTGAGAGCGAGTCATTTTGCAGTTTCCACCTGACGACATGGGCCAACATTTCCTGATGCGACTGTGGTAAGTAGAGTTTATGCATGTGAACACACACACACACACACACACACACACACACACACGCTTGTAATTCTTGCAGCTACTTAGTCACCTGTACCCTCACACGTAAAACCCACTTCTGTCTTGTGTGTCCTTGAAATCCATCCCCTGGAGGAGTTTATAAGGGATCCCAGTGGAACCGCTCAAGGATTAACCCACGTCAGTGAAGTGTGGATCATAAGCGCGCCACTCACTTTGTTCTCTCTCTCTCTCTCTCTCTCTCTCTCTCTCTCTCTCTGGTGTCTTGTGTTTGATCTCACGTGTTAAGCAGTATTGATTGAATTCCTCTCTGTCGATGTTTTTCTTTTGAAGCTGCAGTCCATATTCATTGCCGTGACTCTACATACAACGGATGAGTTGTACTGACCATGCGTGGGTTGGGAATGCAACTTTTCAGAGGTAGCAGAATGCACTGATGGTTTCGTAGCAACATTGACACGACAGAGTCGGCCATGCATTTTGGAAAGTGACTGATGGAGAGAGTGATGGTACTGAAAGAGAGGAGAGAACGATGTCAGACGAGTGCTGGCTGGCACAGTAGTAAAGTAAAAAATAGAAGGCAGGGCCGACCGATTGTGCCGGCCCGAGGTTGTACTACTATTCTTAGCCTCAGTCTCCTCCTTTCCTCACTCTTCTCCCTCTCCCCTCCCTCCCTTCTCCTGAGTCTTTTGTTACCACTGTGACGCCATCGCCTTCTCCATCTGGTGTCTGGAAGCACTTTGGATCTATCTACTTTCCTCTCTAATTGGCTAAAACCACTTAACCGTCTCCTATCCATCTCCTTCCCATCCATTTGTCATTTTGTTTATTTATCCTCCTCATTCCTCTATTTATCCATCATCACCTCAGCTGATGCAGTCATGAAACCCCCTTCTTTTGAGCGATAGATTAAGCAGACAATATGGAGCTCTGAAGCTTCCACTTATTTATAGCGAGAGAGACTTAGAGACAAGGTGCCTTAGCATGTGCAAGCGTGCGAGCGTTTTCTCTGATGTGACGGTAAGGCAGAAGGAGTTGTGCTATCACAGAATTAATTAAAATGTTGTTCGGAAGAACCAGAAACCCTTTGCACTGTTGCTATGGTGATTTGCCATGCCTGTCATTGATGTTGACTGCAGGGCAATTGACAGGTGAGTGCGTATGTTTATAAAGCAATCACAAGAAAAAGTGCACTGATATTAATGGAGCAGGTGAACAAAGACGCTTCGTATACTGTCGTCCTTCGGTTTCTATATGTGAGTCACCCTACTTACTCCACTTACCATAGATTGCATTCAGTTGAACTCATGATTCCATTAGTTTTGATCAGTGAAGCAGAAATATGGTTGCTATGGTTACTAGTATTTACTCAGAGGGGTGATGAGATGATACATTCTGTTACACAAATATGTACAGTATTTATTTATTTTCAATTGATCTTTACCTATTTGTCAAATACTTGATACATTCAAATGAAGCGATCTGAGAAGTTTAGAGGGGATTTTGTTTGTTGGTGGAACCACTAACAACGTATTACACGACTGAAATTTGACAAGATGCAAGTAGACACTTTTGTTTTGTAAGGAGTCTCAAGCCAAACAGGTTGAAAACACTTGTTTAATCTTTAACAAGGCATTTCATTTACAATCTTACCATATTTGTTTGTAAAATCGTATTCTCAAAAGTACAGCTGTAAAACTGGCGTACAAAGTGAAGTTTTTCACTTTGAAAGGAAGTTGAGTAGTCCTGCTGCATTCTGGATCACTGTCGTGACATTACATTTCTCAGTCTCTGTTGTTCTGCTATGAGTCACACCGTCTAGGGTCTAAGGTTTAGGTACAAAAAAAAAAAAGTGATGGATGAAGGATGCAAAGGCAAATGCACGCCCTTCTCATTAGTGGAGCTGAGATGAGGTGAACCGTTTTAAATTCCTCCTGCTAATCAGCATCACAAACAACATTACATGGTCAACACACATCCATCCTGCTCATAAATGGCTGTATTGCTGAAGGTAAATGATTATGATGGCAACATCAGGTGCCAAGTTCGTCAACTTTTACAGACGGCTCTAACTGCCAGCCAATTGACACCCATCTACGGAGCATCAGTGATATTGGTGACAAGAGGTGCCTGCAGAGAGCTCAGAGAATATTAAAAGCCAAACCCACCCAAGCCACACCCTGCTGCCGTCTGGAAGATACACAAATATCAGCTGCTGTACCACCAGACTCCAGAGCAGCTTCTTTCCTCAGGTTGTGTAGTTCTGATGTTTTTGTATGTGTACTCTTATGTAGTCAAATGTGACTACAAATTGCATTTGGTTGCACGACTGTTGTACAATGACTATAAATTAACCTTGTAGCCCTGAGAGACGCCACAAAATGCAGATGCTTCTGTGAATGTTTAGCCTATAGTATAAAAGAAAAGCATTGTTGTTGATGACTGGCATCCCATTAAGGGAGATTTATTGCCGTTTGTTGCAGCTTGCTTGATTCAACACTCTTTTACAGTACACTGAACTCCTCAAGCGACTTTCAATTCATGTCATGCGAGGTGCATTTTGCAGAGATGAGTCACCTCCCTCCATTTTTCCCCCCCTTAACTCAAGTTCCACTTCTGAATGGCGTGCGCGTGTGTGTGTGTGGGTGTGCATACATTATGGCATGCGTGTGCATCTGGCTTTGCGGCTCTGTGCCCAGTCGCCTGGCTGCCAGCATACGCTTTCTTGAGAGAGTAAAAACTTCAAACAGCAGCTTTTTGTCGCACTGAAGGACAGCATCTCATTAGGAAGCACATCAGGATCCGTGTAGTTTAATGTGTGTAGCTGCGGAGAAGCAGGCAGCAGTGAGCCTGCAGGAGAACAGGTTATCAATTGTGCTTCTTGATTATCTGCAGTGCAGCTTATATCAGCAGCAGATAAGAGAATTAGTCTGAAATTTGCTTTCTCTGTTGCAGTCCTTCATGCCAACACCTTTCTCAACAATGTAGGTCTAATACAGGAGTGATATTGTTTTCTCTCTTATTGTCATATTGCTCTCAGCAGGAGAAAGTAAACTTTACTTTTGCTATTATTCCTACAGGAGTGTGAGATTTTGCAGATCATAGAGTTATATACTGTCTCGCTTCTTCTTTTCTGAGCTGCGCAGAAACAGAGGGCCATCTGTCATTGTCGAAACCTGTACCTTCTGCTTTTTATTGTTTACAAAAGAACGGACACAATAAAAGAGAGATAACAAAACAAGAAAACAATGTAATAAATGTATTCACCATGTTGTGCAATGGGGCTCCGTTAGGTCTTTTAAAATGTGTTTGTGTTGTTCAGTGAAAAGGCTTGCATTTAGCCAGCTAGTAAATAACATGATTCTAATAAAAGGTTAATAAACATAATTGACCCCAAACGTTCTCGCTTATTTGATTTTCAATGAGAGGTTGGAATCAGTGTGAAAATGACCATTAAGCAAATATACGTTGTTTGGAAATTACTCTGACATTATATTCCGTTTCTCGCAAATTTTTCCTTTCCCTGTCTTGCTGTCAATCACTCTCTCACTTTCTCTCCCCCTCACTCACGATGATTTATGGGTATCTTTTATCAATGCTGAAAGCAGGGCTCATCTATTCTGAAGTACTCAAGTCCCATATCATACAGTGAAAGAAACAGGGGAAACTGAACTATAGCCATTCCAACCTGCGTGTGTGTGTGTGTGTGTGTGTGTGTGTGCGCATGTGTGACAGATGAAGAAAGAGAGGTAGAGTAGAGAGAGGGAGTGACTGCCTCAGCCTTCATATGATTTAATCAAAGCCATCCATCACATCTGGATAATAAGACAGCAGCATGGATCGCATGACCAGCACCCATCGTTTAGAACACACGTGCACGTTTACACACACGCATTCACACCCATCCATTTTTTTTTTAAATATGTCAGGTCCACAAAACAGAGGAGGAGGGTCCGAACACAGTCTGAGGGACGACCCTGTCTATCTGTATGCACTCAAGGCTGTCGCCGCTAGTGTTGGCACAAATTCCAGACATAATCAGCCAGTGACAGAGTTGAGAGCAGCTTTAGTTGGTCTCCGTCAGAGGGCTTTTCAGTGCTTGATGGTCAATTAAATGTGTAGAATTAGTGCTGGCAGTTGGGGAGCTCTGAGCAAAGCCACATAATGACCAGGGCCTCACTGCAGAAAAAGGCCAACAAAATAGTCATTCTGTGTCCGGTCTTAAAATTAGTCCTCAAATAAAGGAGAAAGGTGCACTCAGGAGAGTGCAGATCTGCATCAGGTTAGTCTATAATGTCCATTGCTGTATTCTGCAATTGAATGACTACGATCCACATTTGGCTAACCCCCTGTCTAGACACCCACGACTTGTAAGGTGTCGTAAAACGCACATCATTCAGACTCAAAAACAAGCAGCAATGAATCCAGGCAATCGCCTCTAAATTGTTGTATAATACACATCATACAATCTTAACAAAACAAAATTAACTCATCAAGCCACCAAATATAGCAGTGGTAGTGTGTGATGGTAGTCCCATTTGTGTTAGCAGTTAGCCAAACACACAGCCCAAAAATAATAAAAGTAGCAGCAGAGCAGAGGCTCGCAGCGATGCATGTACTAGTAGTTCTGTGAGCTGCAGTAAAAGGTTTTTTGAGAAAGTGTGAGTCATCACAACCTCACGAGAGCCTTAAGCATGGAGCCATAACTGGGCACCTAAAATATAATGCAGTTTGCTGCAGCATGATGCAAGATTAGAGATGGACAGACAAACAGGTGCACGCTCACTCACTCACAGACACAAAAAGAGATGCATGCGACCAATCTCATGAACTTCATGGCAGAGATCATGAAAAGATACAGACAGAGCAGATGACATCATTTCCCCTCATCCTTTGCATGATTCCCAAAGGATGTATCCTAATGAGTTTGGTAATCCCATACCTGTTGGTCCCCATGATGCTAATTCTTTGGCCTTTCAGTGAAATGTCTCATTAACTAATGGATAGATTGTCATGGCAACCCTCAGGTTTCCATGCCATTTTTGCAGCATCAGATATACTGAGGTAAGGTGTTGGTGATCATTTGTTATCCATATTAAGCCGTTCCTTGCTGATTTGGCCTGACACCTCGACATCACTGAGATTTTAGTCTTTACACTCCTTCATTGATTTCCATAATGCCCAAATATTCCAAATATGAATACATGTCTCAGTGCCAGCGTTGATGCAATATAGATGCTGTGCTTGTATAGTAAAATTGCTTGATTTAGACAAAAGAGACAAAAGATGTTCCAACCCTTCTCTGCATAGCAAATTCACTTTGATCCTCCCGTATGAATACTTAATATGTCAAAGAATCTAAATAATGACTCTGCCAATTACATGCACATCAGAGGATGATATGTATTGCAGTTTACAGATTAGCATTAATCCTGCCAAGATATATTTTTTTATTGTGTTTGCTTAATCAACTAACAATGCTGCCTGCATGCTTTGATTGATCCTGTTTTAATGGTGAGTATGTGTTTACATTGATTGGATGAGGGGGTGTTTGGTGGATCCACAGGCTCTCATAGGATTTTAAAACAATATAGACTAATGAATATTGTGCATATTGTATTGAATGCGTATGAGTGTTTATACACTAAGGGTTGATCATGAGTAGTAAATTCAGTCTTCTGCTGTCACTCTGCTGACTAAGAGCAGTGTGCTGTCTTGTCCTTTTCCCTCTCCTCTATTCCTCACACATTCTCTCATTGATCTTGTGAACAAGTGACAAGAATGCAGCGTTGAGATTTTCGAGCGAAGGTGAAAACTTCCCAGCACTTTTCCCTCTTGTCTTTCCACTTCATCACCGCTGCAACATCTCTGCCGTCTGCCACCCTCCTACCATCTCGCACACTCTCATAAACACAATTGCACACGTAAAAAAAAAAAAAAAAACGGTGCAAAAGAAAATCACATCCTGGTTTGTCATTATCACCTTATCAGGCGCAATCTGTCTCGCTGCATTTCATTCTCAGTCAAGACTGAGATGTTGGTGCAGGTAATAAGAGGGTCTGAGCCTAAAACGATTCGGTTTGTCATAGAAAGCAGCTGGTAGTGTGTGGTAGGTGCAGTTCTGAAGCTCTAAAATTCAACAGATTTCAAGGCCTGTGTGTGTGTGTGTGTGTGTGTGTGTGTGTGTGTGTGTGTGTGTGTGTGTGTGTGTGTGTTTCACACTTGAGTGATTGTGTGTATTGTGTCTAGGGGGAGGCAGCAGTTATGCTCCCACAGTGACCCGCCTTGACAGTCACAGCTGAAAAAACATGTGCTTGAAACACCACACACACACAAACAGACACAAACAGACACACACACACACAGAGAGAGATTTGAAGCGCATACAGAAAACAGAGAATGTGACATATTGGACACACATAGGCGATATACAGAATGATTCATTACATGTATTAGTTTCAGTTTACACAGTGTGTGATTTTCATAATGTACAGCTCCACAATCATTTCAAATAATTATATTAAGATGAGGTAGAAGCATTTAATCTCTCATCTCATGTAATATGAATATATTCATATTCAGTATTACATCAAAGATACATAGATAAATAAATAAATATGCCTTTGAAAAAATAAATGAATAAAATCTGAACTAAATAAATGAAGCCATAAATATAGACAGAAATTAAAATAAAAAGATATGAATGAGTCAATATAGTTAAATTAATACATATTTTTTTTATTATTAAAAAAGGATGTTTTATTCATTACAGGGAGCTTTTATTCTTTATTCTACAATTCCATTAAAACATAACATCATTCAAGAGTGGAACGTCACAGAATGAATAAAAAAAATGAAAAAAATAATAATAATCCAACTGAAATAATGAAATAAGCTAAAATTACACTCCTCTTGTTGAAAGGAACCTACACTCCAACCTGCTTGAAAAAAAAACCATTGAAGACATTTTTTCAAATAAAACATATTGATGTAACATTTGGTTGTGCCATCTGAGCCTTACTGAAAAAAAGTGTTTTATACTGGAAACATTACATGATTTGGAAAGTATCTATACCTGACTGGTTCTTGGGAATTAAGTTAAATGTATAGTGTGGTTTCTCAGATGAACACTGGTGACCAGTTTTGAGTTTATTTTAGAAAGGCCACACAGACGAGACAAAGAAGGTAAAAAGAAGGATTTGTATGTGACAGACAAGCGGGGAAAGAAAGTGCAGGGCATATGAAATGCATCACTGAACTGCCTGCCTCCCTGACACTTGACTTCCCTCTTATTTTACATTCTATCCCTTTGCATTGCCATAACATTTATCCCCCCACTTCTCTCCATCCTCCGTTTTACTTTTTATCTCCGTTCCCCTGACTGTGCCCTAACACTCCAAAGCTCTGCTCCCCTCATTAACTCTCTTTCATGGGGCTGCAGATGACAATAATTGGTTTGAAAACAGGAGACAATGGGATACAAGGATTATCCTCGACTCACACCCACCACCACCACCACTACTCCATACCCACTCCTCGAGGACATCGCTGCTCTGCATCCTCCACTTCCTGTCCTCGTCTCTCCTGCAGACGGCAACTCTGCTGGTCCTTTCTTGTTCTTGTCCTTTGTTTCATAATTGCGCGTTGATCTCCTGTCTTTCACCCTCATCATTCCTTAACCCCTTTCACAACTCTTGTTTTACTCTCTTGAATTTTACCACACACACACACACACACACACACACACACACACACACACACACACACACACACACACTCTCTCTCTCTTTCTTATTATCTCTTTTTCTTGGCTCGCTCTAAACCCTCGCCCCTCTTCTTTGTTCATATTTTCTCAGAGAGGTGTGAGATGAGTCCCCAAAGGGATAAATCTACTCCTGCCAAGGGTGAAAGTGACATTACTCTCTCTCTCTCTCTCTCTCTCTCTCTCTCTCTCTCTCTCTCTCTCTCTCTCTCTCTCTCTCACACACACACACACACACACACACACACACACACACACACAGAGAGAGAGTTCTGTGAAATTATAATGACATTTGATTAAACACTATGACTAATGTGATGTCATCTTTCTGAGGAAACCATGAACCTGTGACAAAGTGATGGAGGAAAATGGCAAAGACAGGGAGGGGAGGATGGGTGAGATAAGAACAGAATGGGAGAGGAGTGAGAATTTAAAAACTACAAAAAGGTACATCATCAGCCAAGTTTACTTCATGCCGAGTGGCAGAGAAATGTCAAGAGTTGTCGTTCCCCTCCTTCTCTCCATCACCGTGTTTTCCCCCTGTCATTCTGTCCTCCTTCAGTCAGCCTCTCCCCCCATCTGCTTCCTCTTTGTTTCCATTTGTCCTAAAGTCACTCTCTCCATTGTGCCGGCTTATCCCCCTCTCTGCGTCTCTCCTCAGTCCATCCCTTCCCTCCGGTGAGGGTTCTCGGGTTTCGGCTGTAACTGCTTTAGAGCAAGGGATAATGGTCTGTAATTCACTCCCAGCTCCTCTCTGCTGGTCAGGAGGCCCACTCATGAACAAGCAGAGAGGAGCAATCACTGTGTGTGTGTGTGTGTGTGTGTGTGTGTGTGTGTGTGTATGTGTGTGTGTGTGTGTCTGCGCGCACGCTTTTTTGTTTCTGACTGCGTTTGTGCTAATATATGTATGCGTAATGTGTGTGTTTGTATTATTTGAGTGCAAACTGTGCTTAGAGAGCCTTTCAGCCAAACTTCCTGGGTGTGTGTCTGAGTGAGTTTACAATAGAAAACCGGATGCTGTATGGGGATCACGTGATATGTTAAGCAAGCTTGTGTCAAATGTTGGAAGGTATGTGCGATATTAATATATAATGTATTGATATCTGTATTCATATTTACATCAATTACAAGGGGGCACCACCTGCTGGTCGTACAGGAATTCATAGAGTTCACTTTAATGACTCTAATGACCACTATTAACTAATCAATATAACTTCGATAAATCAATCTCACTTCCTCACTGTTCTGTGTTCAGGTGGCCCTGACAGCTGGGTCAGCAGGAGTTTAAGCTCATCAGGAGATCTGCTTGATTTCACCCTTAGGCGGTAGGGTTGCACATCTCTTTGTGATAAAGGGTTCGATATGCATCTAGATACACAGGTTACGATTTGATTCAAAAACAATATCCTTTTATTACAGACTGATTTGATTCAAATCGATTCCATACAGTGTAAGAACGATACGATACGATTCCATGGTTAATATTTGTTGTAGATATTTAATAAAATAAAGAAGCCGATTCTATGAAAGTGACAGTACAATAGTTTATTTTCAAATATGTAAAATACCACATATCCCCAAACATTGTGGGTGTATGGCACTGGCAAAAAAAAAAAACAGAACAACAAAATCACATGTCAATGTATTTATTTTTAGACATGGATCAAAAAAAAGTCTGGCTGAATCGTTGGCTGGCGGTCACAGGACAGTGTCGTGGACGCTACCCGTGCTGCGGCCGCCTCTTGTGGCGCAAGTTGAGACACAAGCGATTGACATTCAAAGCCATCCGTCTCTCACGTGCGGTCGTGGAGTGCCTGCGGTCACACGGCAGCGTCGCAGCCGCCTACCTGTGAGGCGCCCGCCTCTCCACCTCCACCTCCTCCATGTTCCGTGTTGTCCCTTGTTTATAACTCATACAAGCTAGCCAGCTACGGCGTTTCACGGGCAGCTTCAGCTCTCACGTTGTTTTAGAGACGCTGGTGTAATGCCGCCCATAGATATGATGCCGCCAACCGCTTCAAAGTCTTGCGATACCCGATCCATGACTCTGTAACCGATTCATCTAGGAATCCATTGATAATTCGTATCGATTGAGGAGGCTGCTACCGATGCAGCCGTATCTCTCACTTGTTGAACCGAATACCCGGTCGCATCGGTTTATCGTTTACAACCCTATTAGGCGGGCTGATGACCCCGTTGAGTTTCTTCCTGTCTTCTCCCGAGAGGAGGGGGAGAAGCACAACTCTTATCCATGAGTTTGATTATTGTAACTGTTGATTCATCACTAAAATTCGTCCTGATAGTTGAGGAATTAAAGGAACTGATATGTTCTTACACAAACCACCCAGAAATAATGCGAGTACACACACACACACTGATATGCAGTCTGTTGATGATGCAGAAACTGTGACATCCCCCCCTTCCTACTGTGGCACCATGGTGCAAGACTCCACCTCCCTGGAGTATGAATAATGGAGGAATACCATATGCGTCAGCTTGTAAAACTAGATCACCAACTGTGGGCCCGAGGAAGCTTGGTCGGCCCAAGGGTGCCCCGGGGCATCCAGGGTGTGGGGGTTGGGTTGAGGCTAAGCAGGACCAGGCAGGCTGTCCACCGTGCGGTGCCTCACCTCAGGGTGACAAACACGCAGTGGGCACTGGAGTGGCCCACAACTTTACTAACTGTTTTAGTGAGAAAATATCCATAAACCCACTGCATTGTGAATGAAAACAACTAGCTGGTGAACATAGTGGAGCAATTATTCGCTCATCAAATCTTTCTCACAGGAGTCGGTAGGGACCAAAAACAGAGCTAAAAGAGAATATTGGACTTAAATGTGTCCAGTGGACCAAAATATGATTCCACATGAACGATAATGTTGCTCTACTGGATGTGTTAGTAACAATAAAAACCTTCGCCACATCAACTTTAATGGTGGTAATATGTCATTGGTGTGTTCACAATGTTTTTATTATTGCACCCAAGTGGCTGTAAAGTTGAATGTGATATTAATTTAATGTTTCATGTGTAAACTTCATTAACAGATAAACTGCTGTGTTAGCTTTCTTCCCGCTGTCCTCGTCAACCTTTCAACCACATCCACTATGTATTATTTGTTGCACCATTGTCGTGAAATACATGTCTGCAGGGACCAATTTGTGCTGCATTGGCTATTTCTTACTTCAATCATTAGATTTCATCCTACAGACGTCAGACAGGCTGACTGCTAGTGAAAGTTCAGTGTCACTCAGATCTCAATGGTATTCCGAGAGGACTGCTCAAAAAGAGAATGGCGCTGTCACTTTGACTCAGAGAAACATGTCCGACTGTGAGTTGACACATTTCATCAATAAAAACAACAATGAAGCCAGGACAGATTTCTGTGTTTTATAAATAAATAGTTCAACATTTCTAGAAATACCGTTATTCACTTTCTTCCTGAGAGTTAGATGAGACAGTTGATACCAATGTATGTTACCAGCCGCTGTCTTAGCATAAACAGCTAGCATGAGTGTGTCCAAAAATATATTTTTACACTTTGGTTCTTGTACTGTTTAAACCTTTAGACGTGCTGGTAGGTTGAATTTGCTAACTTTGGACAGAGCCAGGCTAGCTGGTTAGGCTACCACCCATTTTGAGGCTTTATGCTAAGCTAAGCTAACTGGCTAGCTATGTATTATTTACCGTACACATGAGGGTGTTCTCAATATTCTGCCGGCAATAAACTGAACAAGTCTATTTTCTAAAAAAGGCCCCCCAACAAGCACCACTTGAAGGACCATATTTTGGGAAGTGTCTCAGAGCACAGAACTCCATCCAATCATACAGCGCACCAGTACCTCCCACCTCACTGGTCCATTCAGCTGCTCCACTGCACTTTTGATTTAAGCCCCCAGATTTGTTTTCTTTCCAATAGTTACTGAACTTATCAGGCGCTGACATGGGTGTGTTGTCGCTGTCACAGTGCTGGTCCTTCCCTCTGTTGGCGCAGAGGTGGAGAGTTGCGTTATTAGTCGAGATGTGCTCAGCAATTCAATTTCACAGCTCTGTCTCAGATGAGAGCTGGAGGAGCATAAGGAGAGAGGGGGCAGTAATTGAAAGGCGGTGGAGCTCATCCTGTGTCCTCTTCTACTTTTATACCATTTGTCTATATCTCTCTAATATTTGTGGAGGCTTTTGTGTTCGCTCACTTTCACATCACACACTGTCATTATTGTTCAATGGTCATTTTGGGATGCTACATGTAATTATCCACAAACTAATACATGATAATCGCTCTCCCTACCTTTGTCCCTGCTTTTGTAGGCTTGCAGCAGAAAACTACCTCAGATTTGTCAAAAAAAAAGTGTTTTGATCTCTACTTTGCTTTGAATCAAAGCTCTTTACTTTAATCGATGATTGAATTTCCTCTGCAACAGCAGAAATAACCATTTAAGCCACATGAAAGACATTAAATATGCATGGGAAGTTACATCGTCATTCCTGTTCATTACTGGAACAGCTCCATCAGCGATTAAAATCAAAAATAAACTTTCTACGTGCAGTATCCAGGATGACATTGTGAACTGCTAGGATTAATATTAGTATGTAATTATGCTAAATAGAAAATGAGTTGAGGATTCAAAGCGTTGTCCTCAAATTCCCTGTCAATGGCACAAATCCAGTTGATAATAGGATTATATTATAACATAATAGCAAATCAGTTAAAAAAAAAATATGTTTCACTGATCTAGGCGTCAACTCACTCTTCACTGAATCATTCGCGTATGAACTAACTAAGTGCTTTTAGTAGAATCTCAATAGGTCTGAATGAATGTTTTGGCCGTGATTTTTGTCACACTGCATAATTCAGAGGGGATGGGAGATTATGCACCATCTGTGTCCATATCCCAGTGGTCCTGTCAGAATTGATCCACAACCCTTGACCTTTTCAGATACTGTGTGTGTGTTTTCCACCCGCTGTGTCGGTGTGCGGTGTGTTAGCATGCAGGCATGTGGGTGTTTGTATTTCTGTGTGTTTTGAGCCTGCTCCAAAAAAAAAAAAAGTGAGCCCGCTGCTTGCTAACCTTTCCACTGGATGACAAAGCGAGGTCAGATGCACACAAACCTTTTTTTCTGTCTTTTATTTTGTTGTCACTCAAATTAAAAGGTCAAACATTTCTGCTAGAATATTACTGGCATTAGAGACACGACGCACATAGGTCGTATGAAGTTGAAGGGAGTGTGGAACTTCTTTCGGGTACTGTTTTGCCTCCTTGCATGCCTCATGTTTGTATGCAAATATGAATAGAGACTTGGCAAGCGGATATTTAAGCAATTAGAATGAAGACTAAAGACTGAAGAGGGAAACTGCGAGCCAAGCTGAGTCTTGTGATCACTGTGAGGTTGCCAGACAACCAGCAGAGACTTCATGAATTCACTGCATGTGGCCAAGGGAGAGCATGTAACACTCAATCCCCACAATTTCTATAACATGTAAATTAGTACGCTTTTCTGAGCTTTTTCTTTTTTTTTAAATGTTTAAAGGAATAGTTTGGCATCCTAGAAAATGTGATAATTTTCTTCCTTTTTCGGGGTTAGATGAGGGAGAATATCATACCGATCATGTCTGTATGTCAAGAAGGGGGCGCAGCAGCCAGTTAGCTTTTCTAATTTTTAGCTTGTTTTACACTTCCTTTTTTTCGTACACACGATATAACATGGTGCTTGTAGGCAGATCTTGTGACCTTGGGACAGAACCTTGTTCCTGTCTTTATGCTAAGCTAAGATAACCACCTGCCAGCTTTATCTTCTTATTTAGTGTACAGACATGAAAGGCGTATTGATCCTTGCAAGACTCTGTCTTGTGCAATGTCTTTGTGTCTGCTGAATCGCTGACTGGCTTGACAAAGCATCCTGACCGTGTGCACTGCGGCCATGAGCAGCTACCTGAGTATCCATTCAAACAAAACAGTGTTGTACTAGCCCTACAGAGTGGAGCTGTATGGCAGCGAATAGCAATGCATGCTGCTGTGATTCCATGGCTTTGATCCGAGCCTGCAGAACGCCAACACAGCAATTCCTGTTCTCCAACTGATTATTAAGTAGGCTACCTGCTCTTGGACACCTTTAGCTTTCCATATTTACCATCATAGCCCACATTGGCTGACACAGGTGTGGTAATAATAACCGTTCTCTACACAAAAATGGTGATGATAATGAATGAGGTGACTAATCAGATATTAGCCTTATAGCCTACTTCTTTTTCCGTGAGACAGGTGTTGCAAGTTATATAGTCCTTCCTTATCACATTTGTTTATCCAATCAGGGTTCCAAAATCCAAAGTGGGCCCAACTTTTGATCAAAAATATGCCTCTCCATCTTCTCTGGTGCATTCTCCAGCAGTCTGTCATCGTACTGAATGTGTGTTCTTCACAGCATTTTAGTAAGCTTGCTCTCATACTTCATATCAAGGAGTCATAAGGGAAGTGATTCTCTTCCGAGCAAAAATGTTGGCAGAATAAGAGCACGATCAATACTTTGAACAAGTGTATCAGTACCATATTACAAAAGGAAACACACAGCCATATTGATTTCATGTCCCATTGCATCTTGACTTTGAGGGCCCTAGTTTCGTGGCGCAGCGCAGGGCAGCGCAGGGCGGCGCAGGGCGGCGCAGGGTGGCGGAGCCTGCGTAATGCAAGTTTCGACCCGCGCAGCCTTGCGCACGGTCAGTTTGGCAGTTTGGTGGATCGCCTGCGCCAAGATGGGTGTGGCGGCGCAGCAGGGGGAGGCGTCACAGATTCAGCTTGGCGTAGTGGAAGTTTCGTGGCAAAAAGCCTCGCCGAGACTGCGCTGAAAGCTCACCAGCTCCAACCTGGTCTACTCTTGGCGCAAGGCGCAAATAAAGTCCATTCATTCAAGGCGAATCACAGCTGGCGGAGTGGAAGTTTGGCTGACGGCGCGCAGTGCGCACACGTCACCGAGACCTCACAGGCAGGTTTCCACAGTTCCAGGCACATTTAAATGCAATAAATAATCACAACAAACACTATTTAATGCAACTAATTGAATCAACACGTGAATTTATATCTATATAGATTGTCCCGTCACATCTGACGTCAGATCAAAGGCGGATGGCACGCGTAACGGAAACTCAGCCTCTCAGACCAAAACATCTCCCTCTCTCTCTCCTGTTTTTTATAATATCGGCATTGTTATTATTATGATACGCGCGCACAGCGCGTGATGCGCGTGGTGGGAGCGCCGGCGCTGCTTCTGTCATCGGGTTGTCAAATGACGGAACTTGCACTGAACCTCCCCTAACGCATTAAAGGAGAGGAGAGGAGCTCATTTGATTGGTGAAGATCTGAATCGGCTGTGTTAATCCCACTCCACGCCTCGTCTCCTCCTCGTCTCCCACTCACGCCTTCTTCTCCTCCCTCTTTCCCACTTGCGCCGGTGGGCGAGACGGGAGGTGTGCCTGCGCGGTGCACGAAACTTGCAAAGTCCAGGCGGACACACCCCGTCGGCGTGGCGCAGGTGCGCTGAGAGCTGACTGCGCCTGGTCTACGAAACTAGGGCCCTGAATGTTGAAGCTACTGTGGTGAACATAAATGTCTCAATGGACTTCTCACTGGAGTTGAGTTGGCCAAATGATGAACCCAAAATAAAGTTCCTGCTTTTTTAATACTGATGTTGTGACTCACCATGTTTATTCAGCCATCTGCAGGAATACGACCTCTACAGTGGAAACACTTTTTCAGAGCTAAAAACCAGCGTTAGAGAGCTCTTGACCATGGGTGGAAGAACCGAACAAAGCACTTATATCTCCTTTAGTTTTTATTTGATTAAATCCATTAGCTCAGGGGAGATGTACTTTTGGCTCAAGATAATACTGCATGCCCTTTGACCTCTATTCAATCTGTAAATTGTTGTGACATGGTGGGTTAAAAAGAGCAAAATATACTATGTTAGTGTTTTAGAATACTGAAGTGTAGGCCATAATTAATACATGATCTGATCCTTGATATCTTACATCTGTTGGGGTTGTAGCAGGAGCAGATTTGGTTATCAACAGTTAATTATCAATATCAATATGATTATCGGTATTAATAATTATATTTAATATATTATCATGATATAATCATGAATAAACGGGGCACCACCCTGGGATCAGGGAAAAGATAACCTAAAACTGTATTCAGTCTCAATATAAAGGTTTTATACTCACATGCCAATCATCGTGATCATTGGCATGGAAGCATAAAAACAATCTAACAATTAAAAAGGCGTGAAATTCAAGCACTAGCCTTCACAACCTGCTGTTATCCAGTGACATATACACAACAAGCACAAGAGACCGCTAGTTATAACATAATAAGATTTATTAAAATCAGTAATAATGATCACAATCAATAACACTGCAATTAACAAAGCCTTATACCTAACTACCTAACACACAAAGCTAAGCTTAAACAAAGGGAGAGACACACGTGGAGTGTGTGTTTGCGTATGTGTGTGCGTGCGTGTGCATGTGCGTGTGCGTGTGTGTGCGTGCGTGTCGAGAGAGAGAGAGAGGGGGAGAGATGGCTATGGGCGGCCACCAGATGGAACTATTCCTCGCAGCGTTCAGGGGCGGAGCCACTGATGTCCGATGGGGTAGCAAGAGAGAGAGAGAGGTGGAGCTATTCCTCGCAGCGTTCAGGGGCGGAGCCACTGGCGTCCGATGGAGTAGCGAGAGAGAGAGAGAGAGAGATAGCCGTATGTAGCCACCAGATGTAGCTATGTCCCTAGTGTCCGCCGGGAACAGCTGGCTCAGGACACGTGTGTGCGGCGTGTATGTGTGTGTGTGTGTTAGCGGGACACAAACAAAGAGAGAGAGAATGCGCGAGCAATATTCTGAGGCCCAGAAGCCGTGCCGCTATCACACGGGCTCGCGTGAATGAACTGGCGTTTATTCCGCGAGACCAGTCTTTTAACTGATAGTAGAGGCTTTCTGAGCTCGCGAATATGGCGGAGGTTAGTCGAAAACACTGTTACAGAAATCAACCCAGCTGCGTGGGTACACGATCAGCATTCACATACAGCAGCACATGAACAAACGGACTCGGCGGTCCGCGATCAGAACTTAAAACACATTAACAAGAATTACAAGCATGTCCTACACTATCGAATCTCTGCTTCTGCCCAGACAAATAGCCTTTTACTTTTGTCGATGTGAGATGCGTCGATGTGAGGGTTTCATCCCGTGCGGGGATGGCGTTCCTTGACGCCGGCAACGGAGGGTAGTTCTCGTGGGCGCTCGTTCAGCGCCTGATCCAATTGATTGAAGAAAACCGTTAGTAATTCTTCCTTCTGCAGGGACAATCGCGGGGCTCGGCGATTTAGTCAGCTGTCTTCTTACCGCGGGGAACGGGAGAGTTGCGCTGTTGCGGTGGTCTCCTCGGGATCCAAAATGATAAACAAAAGAAAAATAAAACGAGTAGAGAAAAAGAGGGGTAAAACAGTCTGTTGCTCGTCCAGCGAGTTTGGGGAAAGACTGCGGCCTAGGACAAAGGGAAACGCTGCAGACGTAATCTTCACCTCCTGGCGTAACGCGAGTTACTTTGGAGAGAGAAAGTTTTTCTGGTGGCCGCTGGATTTATAGCTCACGGCTGGTCCGGGGGACCCCCTGGAGTCCCATGCAGTTGCCAGCCAATAGGGCGCCAGCTGTGTGACGTCAGATCTCGTGACCAGGTGGAGGTGACACTAAAATGGTGGTTGTAGTTTTCTATCTCCTCTGTCTCTTTGTCTGGCCGCATTGGGTAGGCTTTGTAGGCCGCATTGTGTAGTCCTAACGGTTAGGTCCCAACAGTCCCCCTTTTGGTCTGAAGGTTGAGGTGTGGGACGCAACCTTCGGAGCAACATAAGGGCCGAACCGTCCATGTATTCCTTGAAACACGTGGGAGTCCAAACAGTCTGTATATTCCATGGAAAAGAGGTTAAACAGTTCATTCAGGTTAAAGTCCATAACTTTGATGGAGGCGTTGTCTGGACAGAGATTGAGGCAAAGTCTGGACAGATACTGAGGCAAAGTCTGGGCAGAGACTTCTAACTATCTAACCTATATTAAACATCACTAAGGCACAATTTATACAAACATCAGCATTATCATTTCATTCGGGAAATTTCAAACAGGACCCATTCCTATTATGAAAAACAGAACGAAGACGGAAGGAAAGCGAGGAAAAGGAAAAGGGGTTGGTGGTCGCTAGGCTTACTCCGGGTGGAGGTTGGAGTTAGCCTGTGGGATGTGTGTGGTATCTCTCCAGAACCTAACATTTAGTATGGCTTTAGCCTATGCGTATCCTGTTTCCCTATGATAGATAGATTGAGGATGAATCTTATGCCCAGGTTCCTGGGGTCTACTGAGATCGGGATTGCATTGCCAAGACCATAAACCAAACGCACTTATGAAGGTTGCACCACAGTTGTAATAGCGGATTGGAGGATTTTCGTGACCAGGCATCTAAGGCATGTAAGGTGTTATTGAGCAGGCTGGAGTGTAAGTTGACAGTGGCTACGATTCCCTGAGGGGGTGTTGCCTAAGTTCTGCAGTTGTCACTGTGAGAAGGGTTTGATGTTTAGGTGTTAGTGCATGCGGTTACACCCTACTGTGGCTATGGTGAATCTTCTCCTGGGTGAGAGGGAGACTGCCTCCCCCTTTCGGGTGCGGCAACTGCGATCTCTAAGAGGTGTGACAGGTTTGTAGGGCTTGATCTGATTCGCATGAACCCACTTGTGTGTGGCTGGGTGCCTTGGTTGCGAGACCCTGATGCGGTAAGCCACTGGTGATAGCTTACCGACGATCTCGAAGGTTCGACTCCTCATGAGGATGTCGTCCACATAGATGAGGTTACCGCGTGCAGCCGCGTCACTCATCGCCTTGTGGAGGAAAATGTTGAACTCGGACGGGGAGTTCGAATACCCAAAAGGGCAGCGATTCCAGGTATACTGGCGGTTCCCAAAGGAGAAGGCAAGCTTATATTGGTCGGTTGGATCAACTTTCATTGTCCAGAAACCATTAGTGATGTCTACCGTTGAGAAGAAGCGGGCTCCCTTGACTTTAGCTAGCTCCTGATCCAGGTGAATCATGGGCCAGCGGGAGAGAGGAACCTGTTTGTTCAGTGGCCGGTAGTCGATGGTGAGACGCCATTTCCCAGTGGGTTTCATGACCGGCCAGATTGGAGAATTATATGTTGAGTTGCATTCCCGGATGATTTGCTTCTCCAGCAATTTATCCAGGATGTCTCGGATGGACTCGTATGCGGCTAACGGGATCCTGTACTGGCGTATGAAGGTCGGTGGCGCATTCGGATAAGTGGGGATGTGGACCGTGTGAAGTTGGGTCTCCCCACAGTCCTGCGAGTCTCGGGAGAAGATCGGCAGGAAGTCGTGGAACAACTTCCGTAGCACGTCTCTCTGGTCCTCGGTAGTGAGGGCATCTGCTTTGGCAAGCTGTTGGGTTATCTCAGACTCAAAGCCTGAATAGGGTTCCTCAGGTGGTTGGTGTGTCTCACCTGAGGTTGCTTCGGTCGATTGAGTCGTTAATGCGTAGACGACCAGATCACCCCCTTTTCCCAGTGCTGTGCCACAAATGGCTTCGCCGTGAAGGGTTTCATGACGGGCCATGGTGATCATTGCGGTTGGCAATGTGAAAAGGACATTGTCTAAGTTTTTACTCCTGGCTAGGGAGGGAGGTAACTCCCCTATGACTGGTATGGTCAGTTCAAAGTCATGGAAAGAGTCGTCGACCAGCATCCCTATTGGTTTCCGTGCCCCCACCTGGATTGGGGCATGTGTCAAGTTTTGGACCAGGATGTAGGTTGAACGATTGTTCAACTCAAGCAGGGGCATGCCACAGACTGTAAGGTTAAGTTCCCAGAAATGGGGTAAGGGCTGGAAGAATGCTTGGGAGCCAGGCATCTTCTGTCCCTTAAGGATGGCGAGCCGGATGGGGACGCCTGCGGTCCTGGCAGGGACCATCATGTCAACTTCGCTGGCAACCTGACATGCCTCTGGGATGGTTTGGCCTGATGTCAGGTGTTCAAGTTCAATGGGCAGGGGCTCGCTCTTAGCATTAGCCTGGGACCACAGAATCTGATTGACCGTGTCCAGTTTGGTGCCAAGTCTGACCAGAATATCAGCACCTAAAAGGAATGGTGGATGTAGTTTGGACACTACGCTTATGAAATGGTCAACCTGTTTCTTCCCAATACGGATCGAGAGGGCGCACACTCCCACCGCCTTAAGGAGGGTCTGCGGTGATTCTGCAGAAAGGAGGTGGTGGTTGAGAGGCGCGAAAACTGGGAGAGGTTGATGGTGGTACAGATCTTGACTGACGGCTGTCTTCTCTTACCAAAGCCCCAGGATTGCTTCTGGGACATGGGTGTCATTGAGATGCACACCGCCAACCAGATGAGGGCTGTACAGTGCTGGGTTTCGGTTCTCCAGCGGACACAGGAAGGATCCGTGGTGTCGGAAAGCGCTCAAGTCGCCGGCTTGGAGTGGTGGGCTCGCAAGCGGTGCGGTTCGAGCAGAGCCAGGATTAGGCTCTGAAAAAGGCATCCGCATTGGTAGAGGGTCTCTGGACTCTTGGATGACGGCGACTCGTTCGTCGGAGGCCATCAGGCCACCTGAGGGGTGGAGCGGTTTTGGCGTCTCGACCTGAGCCCAGATGCGCCCCTGATGACAGTCGATAAGCGGTGCCCGCCGGTCCAGGAGATCCTGACCAATGAGAAGTGGTTCGGTGTCAATGGCACAAATGTGGATGGGGTGCACAAGAGTGACTCCCTGAAACGTGAGGTCCACCCACGCACGTTCTGTGATGGGTGACCTGTCCTGCATGTAGCTGGTGATGCTAACATGGCAGGGCTCAATTCGAAGTGGTTTACCTAGGGAGAGCATGGTTCGGGTCACCTCCGACTGTACAAGTCTCTCCCTGCGCATGGGACGGTGTGCGTCCGTGGGGGGCGCGGTTTCAAGGTCCGACAGGTCAGGCATATCCGTGTCTGGGGGTGTACCTACCTGGGCAGCCTGAGTTTCCTCACGCTGGAGTTCTCTCTCCTCCTCCCTGCACGGCCTGCGGAGGGCTTCCTCCCTCTCCACCTTCAGTTTGGCCACTTCCTGTCGCAGGGAGGTGGTCGCATGACCCAGTCGATTGATTAACTCCTCATCCTCAGCTTTCTGCAGTTGTTCTCTGCGCTGAGACAGGAGGAAGATTCGACCCACCACGTCAGCGATTGTGCGTTGTGGTTTCCCTGCCGGGTGATTAACATAATCAACAAGCTCCTGCAGTTGATCATTGCATGTCACTACATCGTAGTGCTCCAGGTTTTCCCTGTCCTCAAGGGACAGGGGGAGGAGACCAGCGACCGCATCCTGCAGGTCTGCGTCGACTGATACCAATTATGTTGGGGTTGTAGCAGGAGCAGATTTGGTTATCAACACTTAATTATCAATATCAATATGATTATCGGTATTAATAATTATATTTAATATATTATCATGATATAATCATGAATAAACGGGGCACCACCCTGGGATCAGGGAAAAGATAACCTAAAACTGTATTCAGTCTCAATATAAAGGTTTTATACTCACATGCCAATCATCGTGATCATTGGCATGGAAGTATAAAAACAATCTAACAATTAAAAAGGCGTGAAATTCAAGCACTAGCCTTCACAACCTGCTGTTATCCAGTGACATATACACAACAAGCACAAGAGACCGCTAGTTATAACATAATAAGATTTATTAAAATCAGTAATAATGATCACAATCAATGACACTGCAATTAACAAAGCCTTATTACCTAACTACCTAACACACAAAGCTAAGCTTGAACAAAGGGAGAGACACACGTGGAGTGTGTGTGTGCGTATGTGTGTGCGTGCGTGTGCATGTGCGTGTGCGTGTGTGTGCGTGCGTGTCGAGAGAGAGAGAGAGAGAGAGAGAGAGGGGGAGAGATGGCTATGGGCGGCCACCAGATGGAACTATTCCTCGCAGCGTTCAGGGGCGGAGCCACTGATGTCCGATGGGGTAGCGAGAGAGAGAGAGAGAGGTGGAGCTATTCCTCGCAGCGTTCAGGGGCGGAGCCACTGGCGTCCGATGGAGTAGCGAGAGAGAGAGAGAGAGAGAGATATAGCCGTATGTAGCCACCAGATGTAGCTATGTCCCTAGCGTCCGCCGGGAACAGCTGGCTAAGGACACGTGTGTGCGGCGTGTATGTGTGTGTGTGTGTTAGCGGGACACAAACAAAGAGAGAGAGAATGCGCGAGCAATATTCTGAGGCCCAGAAGCCGTGCCGATATCACACGGCTTGCGTGAATGAACTGGCGTTTATTCCGCGAGACCGGTCTTTTAACTGATAGTAGAGGCTTTCTGAGCTCGCGAATATGGCGGAGGTTAGTCGAAAACACTGTTACAGAAATCAACCCAGCTGCGTGGGTACACGATCAGCATTCACATACAGCAGCACATGAACAAACGGACTCGGCGGTCCGCGATCAGAACTTAAATCACATTAACAAGAATTACAAGCATGTCCTACACTATCGAATCTCTGCTTCTGCCCAGACAAATAGCCTCTTACTTTTGTCGATGTGAGATGCGTCGATGTGAGGGTTTCGTCCCGTGCGGGGATGGCGTTCCTTGACGCCGGCAACGGAGGGTAGTTCTCGTGGGCGCTCGTTCAGCGCCGGATCCAATTGATTGAAGAAAACCATTAGTAATTCTTCCTTCTGCAGGGACAATCGCGAGGCTCGGAGATTTAGTCAGCTGATTTCAGACAAAGACGGGTCGAGTTATCCGTTCTGCTGGCAGCTGGGGCGAAGAAAGTTTTTCTTCTTAGGGGAGACTGGGTTAAGTTGAGCCAAAGGGTAAGTTGAGCCACCCCTTGTTGCTAGGAAACGGTAAAAAACTTTGATCATGTGACCAAATATTTAGGATGGAGGCATCATTTCATGGAGTCTGTGAAGGTAAGACCACATGGGTAAAGTGGTTAGACATTTATTCCCAGAAACACATTTTTCACTCTTGAAAGTGAATTGAGTCTATCATAAGTTTCATGAGAATTGTGTTTAGACCAAAATAGATCATTTTAAATTTGTTTTATACATCAATTGTGGTATCTATGAGCTACAACATGAGGTCATAAACCTAGCATAACAGTGCACCATTTTAGCTGTGGGGACTAATAAAGTAAAAATGGTAGCTCTGGGGTATGTTGAGCCATTTGGCCAGGGGTAAGTTGAGCCACCAAGGACACCAAGAAACTATGATTCTGGACCAAGGATTCAGTTCTAGTGTTTTCTTTCCAAAAACACAGCTGTTAATGTTCTCTTCCCAAGCGCACTTTAAGGCATTCTCATGTTAAAATGTTTTTGTTACAAAACAGCTGTTTAGCAGTAATATGCAAAAAAAGTTATTGTGCCTGTTGAATTGTGTATAATAAATAAAAATACACATGAATGTGAAGAAGTGACTGTTTTTTAGGGATGGAGAAGGTGAGGGAGGGGTGGGGTGGAGGTGGGGAGGAGGGTGGGGGGGAGTAGGGATACGGCTCAACTTACCCCGCTCCTATGCTCAACTTACCCCATACACGGGGTAAGTTGTGCCACGAGACCACTTTTTTTTGACATGCTATATTATCGAAACAGTTATGTTTACACTCATTCTGTTTGTTTGAAAGGATGCACAACATCCTGAAATATATGCAGATATATTAGTTAGCAACAAAACTATGATTGCCTTGATGTAGTGATCCTAAATATGAAAAATGGCTCATCTTACCCCAGTCTCCGCGGGGAACGGGAGAGTCGCGCTGTCGCGGTGGTCTCCTCGGGATCCAAAATGATAAACAAAAGAAAAATAAAACGAGTAGAGAAAAAGAGGGGTAAAACAGTCTGTTGCTCGTCCAGCGAGTTTGGGGAAAGACTGCGGCCTAGGACAAAGGGAAACGCTGCAGACGTTATATTCACCTCCTGGCGTAACGCGAGTTACTTTGGAGAGAGAAAGTTTTTCTGGTGGCCGCGGGATTTATAGCTCACGGCTGGTCCGGGGGACCCCCTGGAGTCCCATGCAGTTGCCAGCCAATAGGGCGCCAGCTGTGTGACGTCAGATCTCGTGACCAGGTGGAGGTGACACTAAAATGGTGGTTGTAGTTTTCTATCTCCTCTGTCTCTTTGTCTGGCCGCATTGGGTAGTCCTAACGGTTAGGTCCCAACACATCTGTATTGTTTTGTTTCCATCCGTCTTTTTTGTGCTGGGAAATCCAGCTGGATGTTCTTTGTTGAAATGGACGCGGCCGTACGTAACACAGGCGAATTCCTCTGAAGAAGCAAATCGTCTGCGTGATGAGCTTGAACTAAATGACTGTCTTACTGTAATTCTCGCCAGGGTCGGGATGCCTGAATACAAAGTACGACATGAAAGGCCCGGGAGCCTCGTCTCTCACACAGCACACATCAAAGAGCAGACAGGCGAATGACACCGAGCTTTCCTCTGATCCTCGAGGAGTCGAGAATGGGAACGAGTGTTTGACAGTGCTCCTTAAAATCGCTCCTCTCCCTAACATTCACTCCCCCTTCTCTCTCATTCTAAGCTTTTGTGATTTTATCGTTTGTTTGATTGACTTCAGCTCCCCCCTCCCCCATCCATGTCACAGCTGGCTGAGAAGTTAAGGCTGTTAAGGGTTAGTATCGATGTGATGAGCCCAAATCGTTCCGCTTCCACGGCGTCCTTGAAACTTCGTGAGGTCGTGCTGCAGCAGATGCCTGAACGGGGAAAAAAAGCCACTCATGGACAGTTAAACTCAGTTAAGGCCACTGTATGTGTGTGTGAGTGAGTGTGTGTGGGAGAGAGAATGTGTTGGATAGGTAACGCTAATGTGTTGTAAATTCCTGTATGATTGTGATTAATTAGATGATGAGAAGTGTACGCTGACAAGCTGCTTATTCCGATTAGAGAGATCAGCTTCCTGTGAGAGGCAGAACTAACGGCGCTCGCCGACCTCGATGCCAAGCTTTTTTAACACATCTTCACCATGTTTGCACTCTCGTCACACATTTCTGCCGCAACCTCAGCTGTAAAAGTCAGCAAATCTCTATTTCTTTCCATATAGAAGAAGAAGAAGTTGTGATTCTTGGTTTGAATTAATTGAGGAACTCATGAATGTTAAAAAAAATATATCTATCATGTCCAATGTTTCCTGCATGTGGCTGCATCCCACTTGCTCTCAGGCCGGTTTATCTATAATGATGATGTATAAGTATTTATTCTGTGTTTCTGACCACCTGAAAAACGTAAGTCTGATATACTCTCCTTTTAGCTCCGTTTGAGTCTCAACCATCATATATGGCTATTTATCCTGCTAGATGTTCAACTATGATAACAGCTTGCTGCTTGAATTTTGCTGTTTGGCACTCAGCTTTTCTTAAAGCTTTTTGCAAAAACAGCTACAGCTGAAAATAAAGTTGATGGAAGCAGAGTTTGTGGGCTGGAAAACCCAAACAATTATTTGAAAGAAGCTAAATTGCCCAAAAGACTTGAGGAGGAACCAGAGAGTTAGGTGATAACTTCATGGGGGTTTGTCAGTATCAGCACACACACACACACACACACACACACACACACACACACACACACACACACACACACACACACACACACACACACACACACACACTAACTTAATCTAATATTAATAGAAAAAGGTATTGATAGTGCAGCTTTAAAGCAACAGAAGATCATTTAGATTTATGAAGCATTATGGTGTCACCCATATTTTATAAAAACCCATATGAGTTAGTGCTTTTTCACTGCAACACTTCACTTTGTGGCAAACAGCTACTCTTAGCTGTTCTTAAATCATTGTAAAGTACATTCAGAGTGGTTTTATCAGTTTAAAGGGGAGGTCCGTATACAAGTTCTCTTATAATAAGTGAGAAAAATGTTACATCCACCCTCGAAAAAGCTCTGACATCTCATCACTTTGTGGAGCAAAAGTGATTGCAACAGGGGGCCCTAGTTTCGTAGACCAGGCGCAGTCAGCTTTCAGCGCACCTGCGCCGCGCCGACGGGGTGTGTCCGCCTGGACTTTGCAAGTTTCGTGCACCGCGCAGGCTCGCGCAGGCACACCTCCCGTCTCGCCCACCGGCGCAAGTGGGAAAGAGGGAGGAGAAGAAGGCGTGAGTGGGAGACGAGGAGGAGACGAGGCGTGGACTGGGATTAATACAGCCGATTCAGATCTTCACCAATCAAATGAGCTCCTCTCCTCACCTTTAATGCGTTAGGGGAGGTTCAGTGTAAGATCCGTCACTTGACAACCCGATGACAGAAGCAGCGCCGCCGCTCCCACTACGCGCATCACGCGCTGTGCGCGCGTATCATAATAATAACAATGCCCATATTATAAAAAACAGGAGAGAGAGAGGGAGATGTTTTGGTCCGAGAGGCTGAGTTTCCGTTACGCGTGCCATCCGCCTTTGATCTGACATCAGATGTGACGGGACAATCTATATAGATATAAATTCACGTGTTGATTCAATTAGTTGCATTAAATAGTGTTTGTTGTGATTATTTATTGCATTTAAATGTGCCTGGAACTGTGGAAACCTGCCTGTGAGGTCTCGGTGACGTGTGCGCACTGCGCGCCGTCAGCCAAACTTCCGATCCGCCAGCTGTGATTCGCATTGAATGAATGGACTTTATTTACGCCTTGCGCCTTGCGCCGAAAGTAGACCAGGTCGGAGCTGGCGAGCTTTCAGCGCAGTCTCGGCGAGGCTTTTTGCCACGAAACTTCCGCTACGCCAAGCTGAATCTGTGACGCCTCCCCCTGCTGCGCCGCCACACCCATCTTGGCACAGGCGATCTACCAAACTGCCAAACTGACGGTGCGCAAGGCTGCGCGGGTCGAAACTTGCACTGCGCCGGCTGCGCCGCCCTGCGCTGGTCTACGAAACTAGGGCCCATGGTCCCAAATGTGTATGACATGATCTTCACATGAAACATGATGAAGATGTGTTGCATAGAGCAAGAACTGGTCAGATATCTGATCTCAAAACTTGCTAAAGCACATGTGTGTGTCTAGAACCTGACTGTTGACTTCAGGAAGTTGCTCAGCCTTTGTGAGCCCGGCCAGTCACCACTTAAAGAGGGTCTGAAGGGGGGGATCCAGATAGGATATTGCAGCTTTTGGTAGTATAGTGCGTAGTGTTTCTAACTGTGCATTAACCAATTGGATGGACGTAACACTAAAACAAGGTTACGCTCTCCAGTCCTGTAGTGTTCCTGCTCTGTTTCCTGGGGATCAAGGAGGTGAATTAGCCTCCCAGAAGGAGATCGATTATCTCTCAGCAGAGATCCACTTTGAAATTAGACAGGATTTCACCGAAATTTTTCGTCCCTGTTTTCCCAACGAAAACCTAAACGTAGCATCCATTTGTGGATCGCATGGAGACTATGAAAAGAGTCTCAAAACTCCAAAAGCAAATTGGATCCGTGCGTCTCAGGTAATCTGAGTGCACACATATAATAATCTGCAACTAAATCCAACAGAATTAGTTTGAGACATTTGTATGAACAGGAAGCTTTTCAAAAGGCGCAAATGATCAGCCTGTGAAAAAAATCTTTATGTAGAATATTAATATTCATTGAGGCAGTGATGTTTTTCTTAAACTGTTTTTCTTGTGTGTACGTTGGAAAGCACTATTGTGAGTATGCAAAATTATGCACAAATTGTGGTCCACGTTTGGAAATTGTATGTTTCATTTGTAGGTAATTTAAACACCTTTGTGACAATTTCGAGATCAATTTCACGCCAAGTCATCCTAAATCACCTGACTAAAGGATACTTTGCGGAATGACATTAAAAAAATCACTACTGTTCAAACCACTGTTTTTCCTTTAATAATAAAAATACCATAATATAAATAAATTGCTTCGTGGTTCAACAATGGGATTACATGAATTAAGTTGATTAAGTATTGACAGAATGATTAATAATTGATCTTTTTGTAATCATTTCAGTAACAATAAAGAGCAATACACTTGTGCAATGGTCATACACACAGGCAGGGTATTAGGGAATTTATGTAAGTCCTAAGTGAGTTCATTGTTATTATATTTTTCCTGCATGGACCTGCATCCTTCCCTGACGGACTTGTATAATCCTCCTCTCTCCCCGCCTGCTGCCTTTGACCAAATGGCATCTGTCCAGGTTGTTTTTCAGCCAGGAATGTGAAGACAATTAAAAATGTGGCTAAGCTACAAAAAAAACCAATCAAAAATAAATTGCATTACAGTCAATACAATAATTCATATTGAACGTTCAGAAGAAGCATTGCTTTGTCTTTGAAGTGGGTTCCTGCAAGGTCCTTATAAGGCTACATCAGTCAAATCAAAAGTTGAATTCTGTCATGAAGATATCTGCTGCAGATGGTAGGCTCCTCTACAAATGTGTAAATTGGAGTTAAAGTGGATTTACAGTCTCCTATTTGGCTGAATAAAGCGTTTCCCTCTGTGTAGGAAGACTTTCTCAGCTGAAGCTGTCTCCCTCATCTGTTTCCCCACAGATGGCTTGTCAGTCATTCAGTCTCAAACTCACCAGAGATCTGAAATCCCTCAGAAAGTATTGCTTAGTGTTTCCTCTGAGTCTTCCCAACACTGCGTGTTTCCCTCTGATTATGGATATTTCTCTGAAGACTCATGGCTTCTATTGTCTCTATTGATGAGTGATGGACAGACCGTCCTCACTAGCTCAATGACACACACACACACACACACGACACACACACACACACACACACACACACACACACAAATGTGCAGGCCTGTGAAGCTGTTTGGCATTTTAAAAAGTCTCATAACAACAACACAGACTGAGATAAAAAGACACGGTGAAAAGACTGATGGAGCGCCAAAGTATGCATTACACACACACACACACACACACACACACCAATTTTACTATTGGAAACACACTAATCATTGCCTCCCATTACCATGTCAGACAGGTAATCAAGTGGCTGTTTCCATGAGTTTGCTACTCATTAGCACTCATTAGCATTTTCCTCTCCGCTCCACTACTTCCATGATCCAGATTATCTGTGGATCTAAAGTTGCCCCGACAAGAACGCAGCGGTTTTATAGAAACAGTAACAGACCTCATTTATCAAGTGAGCATGCAGCCGGATTTCATTATTATCACACTTTTCTGAGATAATCACCAGTAATTAATTTGATGTTTTGATTCTAAATGGAGGAATCCACTGTATGAAAGTCTGCGACCCCTTGACCTTACATGCTGATTTCATTCAAGTCAGGAAAGACTTGCACATTTGAATGGAGCTCCACTTCCACATCCCGTTTAGTTCGAATGCATGTGGTGATTCAGCCATTGGAAACATTTGCATCGCTCAACTTGGGCTTTGAGAGACAATTTTAAAACAGATAGCTTTGGGGACTAGCAAGTTGGCTTTTCGGTTGCATTATGGGATGTATAGGAGCCAGTTTTTTTGGAGCTTGACCCATAAATAGGGACTAAAATGATATCTGCCTGCAGTTGTTGGATGTGCAACATTAAATCGCTCCTTTAAACACTTATCAATTGCATTCAAGGGGATAAGAATTTTCTATCACAATATTTCTAAACCTTTGGGCAGTTAAGTGTGTGTCATAGCTGGAGGAATGCTTACTATTTGCCAAAACTTTAAGCAACATGGTACCAAGTTTTGGGGTTTTGGCTGTCGCCCTTTTGTTTTGTTTTTTTGCATCCAGAAGTGACACACGAGGCATTTTCAGGAGAAATGTCGTAATTAACTTTCATGAATTGACAACACACTGTGAAAGGGTTAAAGTTGTAAGATGAAAAAACACAGACATGACCGTGGTAACAACCTGTCAATCAAGTAGAAGCTTTTTCTTCTATTATGGCATCATAAGTCATAAAATAAATATCATGTTATGATGAGGAAGACCTAAAACTAACAATTGAGTCCATAATTGAGGATAGTCCAGGGAAGGTAAAAAGGATTAATCAATTATAAAATTGATAATAATTAATTAATTTCCATATCACTGCAGAACAACATCTAGTTCCTACATTGTTTCACACCCAAAACCACTTTCTTGCATTATTAATTCCACATAACCCGTAGTTAAACCTGTCGCTTTCCTTGAATGTTTCTTTATTCAGTGTAGACTCATTTTTACTGTGTCTGATAATTTTGTCTCACTAGCATTTTATGGAACGAGCAGTTTTCATTGCGATAAAAATAAAATAAAAAAGGCCCAGTGAGCCACTAACAGCAGGGAGACGCTGTCGTTGGTTTTGCTCCTGCATTCAAATCCTCCCGTTCTACACCATTAAATTGATTGGGAATCCAACGTACACGCCACCTGTAAATTTTGCCGGGGGCCCCTGAGTGAGTGTGTAAAGATTTTTAGATTCCTGCGCTGGCAGCCTTCTTTCAGCATGCAATTCTACAGATTCTGTCAGCGTGAGTGGGAAAGTTTCCACAAGCAGATATTTTTTTAAGGACAGGCCTCCGTGGTGGAACTTGTATTGGTTTCAAGAATAGCATGACAAATGAGTGCTGGTATCAGCGCTGATTAATGAAGTCTTCATTATCTCCTGGTTTGCCGCTTCTTTTCATTCTTGCTCTCATGTGGTCTCATTGTTTTGCCTGGTTAGATTGTGCTGATTTCCTACTTCATAATGAGACGGGGAACAATCGCTTTCACTTCTCCTCCTTTGCAATGCTTCTTTTGTGTTCGTCCTCAATGAATGACTCCTGAATGTCACTCTCTTATTTTCATCTCGGTCTCTCCCTCGTTTTCCGTGAGCAATTCTCATTGATTCTTGACTACGAATGTTGTCTGGAATGGATGAGAAGACCTTTCCTTTTACAACACTGCTGATGTGGCTATGTGGCTATAAACCAAAACACCAATTTATAAAATTAAAATGCGCGGTTTCCCGATTTTAAATAAGTCACGACCAAAATGTCAGCTGTCACCGGTGATGGCTGACTGTCTCTTTGGAACAGAATTTGGAATGTTACGTGGCAGTATGCATATCCTATTAGATGGTATCTATTACAGAAATGAAATTACCTTCAGTTAAATTGATTTGGATAATATTAGGCCATTAGAAGTGTGCAATGCTGTGTGCTGAATATGAATGGAGTGAGCTGAATTATACATTCATACGGCATGCAGCTACATGGGCTGCATTTCAAGGCTCTCTTTATCTTTCTTTACTATTTCACCTTTCTTTACCTTCCTTAAATTATCTCTCTCACCCCTTTTCCTTTCTCCAATATAATCTTTACACAAAAAGTACAGTAATGACAAGCCAGCCGCTGTACATTGGTGACAAATTCACACAAAAGATTATTTTGTCCTGCAGGGTAAGTGACGCATTGCTAATCTCCATCAAAAGTAAAGTAGTTGAGACTAATGCTTGAATGTTTCGGAGGCTTGTAAATGAGAAACAGAGTTCTTTTGCAGTGTTCTTGAGGAGTTATTGTTTCTGTTCAGACTATTGCATCCTTTCTACCTCAACATGAGACAAAAGTACACATGCTCACATGAATGGCACTTTTTTTTTAAGATTTTGGGACTAGTTCAAGTCAAATGGTTTTTTTTCTCTCCTTTCAATGTCAAATCAAATGTACAAGATGTGTGGCTTGACGAGGCCTGACTAACCAGCATGGTCCCAAAAGATAAATCCTATTCACTCCGATAGTGGCATTTGTGGTTTTAAGAGAAAACTATTGGATGGATTGCAATATAATTTAGTTCAGACATGTTTCCTGCAGATTCATGGGATTCCCAAGATTTCAGCTGATCGGGAAGAAGCCTTAGAACCAGTTAACCGTATAAGCAAGCAAAAACTCATAAATAGCAATAAGATCTGCCCTGACACATGAAAACTAGAAGTCCATTCAGACCTGTTTACTGCCGCTAAGCTTCAGAAAACCCAAAAACACCCTCAATCAGAAAAGTTAAGGCAGCAAAGAAGTCTCAAAAGGACCTAAGGAGCACTATTTTTAGCTTATAATGGTGAAAATGTGGTCTGCATTAGGAACCTACATCAAGGAAGGACCAGAATGCCCTGGGTGGACAATTCTCCACCTCTCTTAAACCCTAAAGAAAGGGCTGAAAACACACCCTGATTGGCCAAGGAAAGAAATGCACCAAGCTGCTCTCGATTCCTAATTAGGAGACAGTTCCCACACAACAGGTGATCTGAATAACCTTCCATCCAGTTTAGGGGGTTGTATCATTCAGCTAAAATTAAATGTCAATAGGCAACTGACAGCCAAAAAACGAGGGACTGCGACACTCTGCCATATAATAACCACTGTGTTATACTGTAGGTGTTTTACTTTTATCCCTCAAACACACAAGTTTACAAACCCCCCATGAATCCATCCCCATTACTATTGATTCCCTCTCCTGACAACACATTCACACAGCAATGTGTCAAATAATGCAGCTTGGCCAGTGCTCTTAAGCTTCAAACTATGACGCTATTTGTTTCCCTTTAGCCGAATTTTGGGATTTTTTAAATTCTAAGCTTTTTTTTCTTGGGCAAAAACAAATGTGGAGGCTTTTAAAACTGTCACTTCACATGTTGTACATCTTCATCTACATCAAGTCAAAAGATTCCAAAAATCATATTTATAGTTTTTGATTGTCTGTTTGTGTCGAAAGTGCTGAGTCAGACATAAACACATAATCACCACTTTTGACACAAACACAGGTGATTCTGATTTGCTCATTAAGATAATTTTTTATTGTTTACAGATTCAAACCATCAGATGCAAATACTACTTTCTGTCCAGGTTTTAAAAAGGTATTCCACCCAAATACCTTTAAATATGAGTTCATCAATTTCAACAGTTTGGCATCCATCTTTTTTTTACTAATGTATGTTCACTCAGCTTCTTTACGTAAAGCAGTTCAGCTTTCAATGCAAGTTTTACTCTCCAATATCCAGGATTTTCAGAACTGCAGTGCAATGCATTTGTGCTTAGGATTTTTGTATTTTCAGCAAAGATTTGAAATAAATTCCAACTAATAGCTTTCACACGCATGTTCCGCAGAAATGCATTTTCTAGTTAGAATGTTTGCTTGCTTACTGGCTGAACTAAGAATGTCAACATGCTAAACATCAGCAGGTTAAGATTCTCATGGACCTTTTCATTGCAGACATTTTGATTTCTCATAGAAAGCATGTGTTACTAATAACATAAACGATGGCCCATTTTGAGCATGTTAGCATGGTGAAGATAGCATTTAGCTCAAAGCAATGCTGTGAGTAAGTAAGGTCATAGCTGCTGGCATGGCTGCAGACTTTCAGGCCTGTTTGTCTACCAAAAAAAGTTGGACTCAGTTTTAGTGACAACGCACCTTGACGTATTCTGGCAAGGTGCTCCGATAGCCAATCACATTCATGCAAGCCCACATTCCTGTTCACATTACAAACATGTATATTTTACACCATATTTCTTTGGTATCTGATAAGCTTATCAATACTGTCAATACGCCAGGTCAAAACGTGGGACTTTAATATCAGTTAGTAATAAATATTTTTGCTTTCAAATCTCAAATGAAACCTTTAATGAAAATCTCACAGCAGTCAAGACCCAAAGCATGTTCCCAATTCTTCAAGTCTCAAGTGTCAAGCAGCTTCACTCTTTTCTCACATCAGGCTTTCATTGCTTCAAGATGTGAACTCAAAGTACAAACGTGCATCTCAGCACTGATTTCAATATTTACTGTCAGCATCCAGAAAAATAGCTGAATGTTGAACTTAATCGGGAAAAATACCAGGGAAAGCGGCTGTAGAGCTCACTTCTTTGCTTCTCCGTGGGGAAGACCATGTGTGTCTGTGTTTGACCAATAGGCTACTAGTGGTGGTAGCTGGATGGGGGTAAGCTAGTGGTACAAACACAGCCAGAAGGAGAAGGTAGCAGACATGCACATGGACACCTCCTCCAACTTCTCACCTATATAGATAGCTGTGTTATTTCCAGGATTGACAGAACCCCTCTCTGCACGACAGAGTTGTCATCTTCGAGTGTGTATTCGATGTGTGTGCTTCCATACCAGCACGCTTGCGTGTGTAAAATCCATCCGCCTTTTGATTCATGCAGCATATGGCGTGGCAGACAATGAGCCTGACTTTTCAATCATGCAAACGTTCGCCTTTAAGTTGACATGACTGCTAAACTCTTTGAAATTCACCTTAATGAGATTAAGAGTTATTAAGCCTCCTCCATCTGTTCGATATTACAGTTCTCCAGACTGTAGGCTACAATGCACTCTTAGGATTGATATTAGTTTGCTTTATAATGAGGAGTGCAGGGAGGAGAAGAGAGGGAAACTAGAAATAGAGAAAAGTGTGATGAGCAACATACAATGTAGGAAAGCAATGCAGTTGGCCCACCTCTGTGTTGGCTTTGCCCTCAAAGCCACCGCACAAGGCAATCCTACATCAAAGCACCAGCACAAGCGACCATACACATACATTATGCAAATGCTCACATACATTTTGCATGTACACTTTATTTGCATTTCAAACATGCTTGTATTTGGAATATGAGCTAAATACACAGAAACAAGCACAAATCTTGCTGCATTGCCGACGTGGTTGCAAGATTATAGCTGAGGCTGGTCATTGTTACTGATCAGTAGACGATTCACATATACTGTCTCTTTCTCTCTCATGGTGTATGAACACCCATGTGAGATTTATGCAAATATGTTCTACATGTAGTAACCTAGTTCAAAGAGTAACCTAGCAACACTCGAGTCGGCTGGATAGAAGTGTGCGTGTGTCCATCCTTCTGCCTGTCTGTGATTTGCATCTGTGGACCCAGCTGCAGCCGGTATCCCTGTATGTGCAGCATTTAGAGGAGCTGGAAGTGGCGTCCACCAGCTGGTAAAGATCACATTGCACCATGTTGGTTTGTGAGTTATTTCTTTTTTTGATTTCATCTTTGCTCTTAAGTTCGTCTTGCTGCGGTCTCTCCTTCACTGTGACCTCCTATCAGTCAAACAACGGGTCCAGAACTCCATCAACATTCAAGTTTGTGTAGGTGAAGTTCATTCTTTATCTTGGAGACAGTAGTTGATGAAACAATCTATCTTAAGTCCACTTTGAAGCTTGCTTTTGATTGATCACGTTATCTCTTCAAAAGACTGATTTTGCCCAGTTTTCATGGTTTTCAACTTTCGTCAGTTTGCTCTGAACACTTTAAGGAGATATTTTCTATGTTGGCAAAATCAAGGCAAATTGGCAACGAGAGGAGTTTAGCATTCGTGTTAACTTTTTACATGCCATTGGCATATCCATGAGGTTCATAGAGATCAATTTATTTGTATTTCTAATTGCTGTTCATGCTTATTATACAGCTCTTCTAGGAATGATTATAATGAATCAAAGTAAAACAGTCGGGTGAAAAGCAGCGAAGCATTTCAGAGGCGTTGGCACTTTCAGGCAACCAAACTTTATGACAGTGTGAAAACACTTTGAGCTGTGTGTGTGTGTGTGTGTGTGTGTGTGTGTTTGTGTGTGTGTTGACTGACGAGTGATACTGCAGAAAGTGAAGGCCTAATGTATAATGAGCGGTGCTCCGTATGAGGCTGTTATGCTGTTCTCTCATTGTCTGATCTCCGTTTGACCCCGTCTACTATCCCCGCCAATATCCTCTCTTATTAACCATGCTAGTGAGGGTGAATGCAGGCCAATTACAAGGGAGCAGCACTCCGCTAAGTGATGTTGGTATTTTCCCACTCATTAAGTCACAGTCAGAAGCCTTCCTCTGGCTGTAAACATACAGCTTCATGCTAAATGTGTTTCTTCATCATGTTAATTAAGTCAAGCTGATAAGTGTTGGCTGAAAGACTGTTTTAAAGGCAGGCATACATTTTGACATAATCAGTGTGATTTCCTCATATGCGAGAAGAGACGAGAGGATAATTCATCAAATTCCTTGTCAGTTGAAGTCATTTACTCAAACTCCCGTTCACACTCCCTCCCTCTTGATATCCTTGGTCAAACAGCATCTGCTTGCTCTGCAGCTTTCTGGTAATGCAATTGCTATTTAAATGATGTACCAATATTCACAGAGCATATAGGATTTCAACTGTGTATAAAGTGGAGCTGGCATAAGTCCTTATAAGGGCCCTGCAAACATTTAGATTTGCATTATATATTGCACCAACATTGAAAAACGCCATTGCAAGTAGCCTAAATAAGGACAAAGTTGGTTGCCACAAACAGTCCATGGATTGCTGCCAACTGACAATGTTGATTTCTTTTAATAGGATTTGTGCAGGTCTTGAATAAAGTTTCCCTAAAAAAAGGTTTTCCAAGAATTAAAACGTCTTAAGTTAATTAAGATAAGTCCTAATAGTTTTCTCTGGTCTGGTTGCAATGAACAAACCAAACCTACAGCAACCTCACAACGGGAAAATAGGGAGTGGTTAGCTTGTATATCCAGAACCCCAGTGGGCCCAGGTGTGACTCATGAAGCTGATTATCACAGAGATCCTATACAATAAAGAAGACCCAGAGACAGGGACAGTGGAGTGGAGGTGTCGTAACAGTCCTATAAATTGTGGATCCATCCATTTGTGGAGTTCCAGCACCAACAACAAACCCCCTGCTGCTAGCTACAGTATTAGGAAGCTATCATCTCATAATGGCCAAATGTCAGTTTTAATCAACCTAAATTAATAAATCATTTTGAATTGGTTAATCCATCCATCCATCCTATTTTCTGTCGCTTGTCATCTTCCATGTTGTGCTAATTTAATTAATCATCTCATTAGGAATGATTGTTATATATTGCTGGGAAGTACTGACAAAAATGCAATATTTATTAATCATAATTTCATACAAATATATGATTGTGAAACAGCTATTAAATCTATTTCCATAGGCTATTTAAAAGGTCTTGAATTTAACTTGGTAAACGCATGCAGAATAGGTTTCAAATGTGCTTGAATGTGTGTGTGTTTGTCTATGTTGTGTACCACCACCACAAGTAAAATGCCCGACAGTGCCATCAATTGAACTGGAATTTGTGTGATTATCCCCTTCCAGTTTACAGGACCTGGAAGGGGATAATTACACAAATGCAAGTTCAATTCACGGCTTGCCAGTTGTTTGTGCTCACATGTGTTGTAAGGGGAGTAGTGGAAGGGAAAGAATGGGAGAGGGGAGGTGGATGGAAAAAGCAGGCTGTGCAGGAGAGGGAATGACGAGAGATGGGAAAACAGGGCAAGAGGAGGAGGAGACTAGGAGAGCAACATAGAGGAATTGCCCCCAAGGCACTCTTCAATTTTACCCTCATGATGGGAGCATATTTCCCCTGTGCTGTGGCCATCATCTCTCTCTCTCTCTCTCTCGTCTCAGACTCCGCCTCTCACTCCAACATATTCTCTCCGCCTTTCTTGTTGCATTTCTGCTACACTTTCTTCCTTCTCTCGCTCTTCTCGGCTCCTGACAAACCTTTCAAGACACGGTCAATTGGCAGCCTCCATCACCGACACCTATTCATGTCCAGAGAGCACATGCGTGTGCAGGTGCAGCGTACCTATCTGCACCACCCTTTTTGTACATCTGCTCTTGCCAATCCCCCCCTGAAAGTGTGCAGTATGAAAGCATGTACCAGGCCAATAGGGACCGTTTATCAAAACCCAAAGCCATTATCTTTTCTTCTTTTTTTTCCCCCTATTTCCTTCCACTTATTCTAGATTGGCGGAGGAGCTGCGAAGCCGGGTGGTCATATTTTACAGGTCCTCTTCAGTGTGCCACCCTTGAAATGTTACATCTTTCCCCTCAACAAGATACACTCTGGATCATGATAGGTTATCTACTGCAGGCACTCGGCTACCAGAGTAAAATATATTGTGTGTGTGAGAGTGTGTGTGTGTGTTTGTGCATGCATGCATATGAGAGAAGGCAGTGGAAAAATGAAAATAGATCATTCATGGCTAAAAGCTGAGAAGACCATATCAGTCCTCCTGCCAGTTTCCCAGCATGCATGTCTCTCTGGCGGGCAAAGGAGGAAGTACAAGCCAACACACAGTTGAGCCAATCCTCTATTATTTCCATTCCCATTTTTATACATTTTACCATTGTCTGTCTCACTCCCCGTGATGGGCGTGCACAGCTCCAGTGGTTAATAGCATCTTTGAAGCCTACTGCACTGGCACATATGGACAGATACCAGACTTATGAAAACTCTCTTATTGTTTGACATAACATTCCACTTCATATTGTCAAATTGTCATATCTGGACGTGACCACGCTGCAGCCTCGTTCATTGTGTCTGCAGTCAAACAAAGCCAGTGTTCGGGGCACACAATACCCACTGCCTTGCAGCGTTAGCCCTTTTTCAATAAAGCCAAGTCTGTGGCTGTCTTGTCCAAATGATTGTCTGCTATTGTCTCCCACCTCGGTAGCAACTAAAACCATATTTAAAGTCATAATTTATGACATTGTATATATGTTGGAGGAACAGGGTCTTGGCTTTGCACAGTCATTTCTTGGGGTTTATGTTGGTTATCACGGTGACAACGCGGCTCTAGGAAGTTAGCACACAAAGTACCCCTTGTTTCCCATCTTTGAGTTAAGCTAAGCTAATCGACTGCCTGGGGTAGCTTCATATTCACCACACAGACAGACCTTCCTATCTAACTCTTGGCAATTTTGCTTTGTTATGAAATTCATTAAATATCAGAGATTGATAAGATTAGATGTCTGTTCTCTGGATGTGGCAGCTTTTACCATCAGCTGGTTCATTCACGCTTCACAGACTTGTTCATACAGCTGTGTGGCAGTTTTCATAAACATCTTTAATGGAATTTATGAACTATCCTAGAAAATGTCCTTTAAGTGAGGAATAATGTATATTAATATACATTTATAATTTTGTGTATTGCAGCTGTTGAATTTACAGTAACGCCCTTTGACCCACAACTCACAGAGATGGCAGAGAGCGGGCAGACTCAGCTGTTAGCAAAGTGGGTCAGAGCAGCTGGCATGATCGCATGAATATTTAAAATGAAGCAGCTCCAGACTGAAGCCTCTGTAACAATCACGTTGATGCCAAGCAGTGTTAAACAATGACAGCATGTTATACAGCTCCAACTCCCTACTGAGCAGCTACAGATTATTTCGGCGTGCACAGAGAGGAGGAGGGGGGAAGTTGTCCAAAGATGAATGGAAGTATAGAGAGAAAACAAAAGAGGAGGGCGAAAGGGAAGGATGTAGGTATGCTTGAATCAAACGAACGTTCAGATTGTGATTTGCAGAGATCTCTAGACTCACGAAGCACCCATTATTTGGTGTATAAAATGTGTATACATAATACTGTAATACCTCAATCATCTAACGAGAAATGAAGAGGAGGCAGCACCAATGGATGACAGATAGATCAGTTGGAGCCAAGAAATGAAGAATGGAAACAAACTTTGTAATTTACCCAATGCAGAGGAGTGCTGACAGGCAGAGAGCCAGACGGACTGACAGGTTAAAAAGGAAAAAAAGAGGAGAGCAAAGGGAGGGAGAGACATGACTGGAGGATGGATAGAAGTAGGTCAGGAGGAGAGACTGAGAGGAGAGGGAGAGATGGATAGAAGGAAGGAAATAAAGGAGAAGGACAACGTCTTGTACACCTCGTCTCCCTTTTCTTTCGGCTGTCTGCACAGGGGTGTGTGTTTTTTTAATAAATGTGTGCACATTAGGGCATGTGCGGCGTGTCACTGTGACTGACAGCTCCCAGCCAGCAGTCTGCTCCAAAAGCCAAAGTCTTCATATTAAACAGAACATGGTTTAATTTACTCCTCCAGGCAGAGCAGCAGCACTGCTCACTTTGCTAGTTGTCGGTTTATGAAAAGGGACACAATATCCAGCATACATAGATTTTTGAAGCATTTCAAAACTATTTGTGTTTTCCAAAAGAGGATTCATATATTTTTGGGCATATTTATGAAAACTGTTTCTAAATTTCAGCCGTCTGAAATGGCTTTTCCCATGACCGCGGTTGACTGACATGTAGTGTTTTTTCGGAGACACACTTTAAACGTCAGCGTGTACCAGCCCTGCGAACGAGAGTCGGCGGCGTACACCCAGGTGCCACGGCTGTCAGAAACGTGTCCACGGTGGGACGCTGACTCGGCGAGGCCCGTCGTCACGGCTACACCAATGACACGGCTGGATGTTGGTGAGCTTCCTGGGTGGCAGCTCTCATTCAGCCAATCAAGGCAAACAGGCCACGCTCTATTTAATGATTATCTCAGCATCTGTCCCCCATCTCTCCTCTCTGTGTGAAAGCAGACAAACACGAGCGCAGATAGACTTGCAGCGAATACTATTCCATCCAGCCGAGGGGCTTTGATTCTGCCTTTCATCGAGTAATTTAATCTCGGTTTAATCAAATCCAGAAGTGACGGTAAACGCTTGTGTGCATTATAAACAAGCTGTGTGCCCTTGATTCATTATATAGTTCGCGGTGAATATGGTTAATAGAGGATGAGATTACAGCAGCAATTAATGCCAGTCCCATAATATGCATGATTACCGCATTAGGAATGTAATCTCAGTTGTTATCCATGTGCTGAAAAGAAGAGCAATGCAAAGATAGGCACTTTCCATTCGGTTTACTTTTACTCACAGCAACCAGAGTGTGTGCGTGATGAGGTTCACATCGTGCCTCAGCGCTGCTGCTGCTCGGCAAGTTGCATTGATTTCATTTCCTGCCTTTGTTTTGTGAAGAAGACCCCACGTTTATTCTTTTTGAGGCAACGGCAGGGCTGCTTTCTGCCTGGTCTCAGGGCAGGGCTGCTTTCTGCCTGGTCTCCAGGATGTTGTGAATGGTATTATTGTTCAGCTGGTAAACTCAAACAGTCGATTCACTCTGTAATTGATAGCATAGAAGGGTTGAATTTGCTTGGAAGCTCGTCGCCCCTCTCTATCTCCCCTGCATTAGGATGCAGGTGATCAATAAATGCACTGTTTTCCTCTGCTGTAAATCATGTGAATGCTTTGAGACTCCCCGCGGGCATGGGTGGAGGAAAAAAAGGGACGGGCAACAAGGAGCGCTGGACTGATGAATGTAATGATAAATAGGAGAGAGGAGAAAGAGGTGCTGAATGGGAGAGCGGAGCAGAAACTGAAGAGACAACACAAGAAAAGAATCAAGGCTAATAATCTTGAATTTATCCGCCCAGCAGCCTTTGAGATGAATGAGGAGAAAAGAGCTGTCTGTGGCCCCTTATTGCAGCCTGCGGGATGAATGCTCACTATTGCACTGTTTGTCTTTGGTTGGGTAAAAAAGAAGGGCAACATCAATAAAATTGTTAATCAGAATCAGAAAAACACATTGTTTTCACTTTCAATTCAGCAAGCAACTTGACAGAAGAGAGAAAATAATCTGGACACCAATCTGCAAGATCCATTTATTTTTGTTGATGAATTACACTGCACCTCCCACCTTTGAATCTCACAAAATCAAAAAAGTTATTTATAGCTGAAACACTTAATCATATTGTTTAAAGGATGATACCCCTGCTTTTGTACATTATAGCTAATGTATTCCCATGTGTACGTTGTTTCGAAAGCTTGAAATCTCAGCAGCGATTGAGGTAACAGAAGTAATCGCCTACTCATCATCCATGTAATAAGAAAGTAAAATATTACTGATTGCAAGACTGAACACTTGATTCAATTATTTGATAAGATTCCAATTTTTCTTTTTCTTTTCGTAAATACAGTGTGTTTACGCCTGTGTCTCCGGATACAAGAGCTAAATTGTTATTCTTTTTGTGCCTCCAGGTGAGACCGGTGCAGCCCTGTCGCGCCCACAGCGCCCCCTTTCGGCCCGGACGGCCCACCACGCCCCGGCGCCTGTGAAAGGGTACCATGTCAGCCGTAGCATGTCCCAGCATTCCTCCGGTGGTGGCGGAGGAGGCCCCTGCCACTGCCCGCCTGAGGACTGTGATGGTCTGGGCAGAGAATACTATCAGGGCCACGGCGATGGCCACTATTACCCCCCAGGAGGTCCGGCTGAAGCCCTGGCGCTGGAGAGGCACCATTCCCACTCCCACTCCCACAGCCACTCTGGAGGGGGAACCTTCCCCCGCTCCCACCCGAGCCAGCACCCACCTCTCCAGTCTTTTGACTCTTGCGAAGAGTGCCTGTCGTCAGGGCATGGAGGGAAGATGCACCGCATTCCTCCGAACCTGATTGACCAGTTCGAGAAGCAGGTACCCTTTCATCCGGATGGCTTCCACACACTGCAGTACCAGCGCACCGCCAGTGGGGGTGCTGAGCCGCGAAGCGAGAGCCCCTCACGTATCCGCCACCTGGTCAACTCTGTGCAGCGACTCTTTGCAAAGTCCCATTCCCTGGAGGCACCAACCAAACGGGAATACAACGGCACGAGAGGAGGCGGGGATTACCGTGGCGAGAGAGGAGGGGGCCACAGAAGCGGAGGGGAAGATGGCGGAGGCCACTATTCGGGTCACCAGCCTCGCTCTACCAGGAGGAGCAAGTCTCGAGAGCGTAGCAAGAGTGGAGACTCGCGTCACGAGTCGGGGAGACGCCACCGCAGCAGGACAGCAGGCTGGTGGAGCTCTGACGATAACCTGGATAGCGACAGCAGCTTCCTGGTTAGTGGGGGCAGACGGGGGTATCCCAGCGGACACGAGAGCCTGGATGCAGCAATCCAGGAGCTCACGATGAAGAGGCCTAAGGAGCGTGGTGGCAGTGGTGGCGGTGGGCCAGGGAACGCAGAGTGTATGGCCTGTACCACTATGGCTCTGACTGGGAATGAAGGAGGGGGACAGCACGGGCACCATGGACACTCCTTGAAAAGGAGCACCTGGTCAGCCATGACAGTGAGTCAGGCCAGAGAGGTGTACCCTTCCAGCAGGGGAGGGAGCTACGAGAAAGCCCTGGTGCCCATGGAGAGCAAACTGAAGGAAAGGACCTTCCACTATCTGCAGGTGTGTCTCCACTTGCATGTCAACCATTGATTATATGTCTGCCTTTTTGTGTGCACATAAGGAATATAGTATGCGAGGACGTTGTTTGCTGCTCAATGCTGACCTGTCTTATGCTCCATGCAGGGTATCCCTTAGCTCCAGTTTGCACACGTTCCAATCGTAACTCAAACTGGTATGCAAGTTCCACCTGTTTTTGAACATCCATACATTCATTTAAAAACTACAAGAGCATTCAGGCCAAGGCTTATCTTGCTATGTTGATGAAAGGGAGAAATGATTTGTGTAACGGTCCTGTGTTTCAGATCTGCTTGCTATACCCTTCCACCAAGTTTCATGAAAATCCAGCCAGTAACCTTTCTGTTATTCTGCTGACAAACAAAGATAACCAAAAACCCTTTTGTCGGAGGACATGCTATGGTTCATCCAATCACCTGCCACCTTTTTCAAACTTCCCAGTGATGGGTTCTCAGATGGTTGGGTGTAACAAACCATCACATTTTGTTGTCATTTTGTGTCCCAACATTCCTCTGGGACACTGGTGCTCTGTTACAGGTATTTTCTGTGTTAAAATCCCTTTTGCCCACAGGCTAAACACAATGATTTTATAATTTCATTTAAAAAGGTGTAAAACAAAATATAAGATGTGCAACATGAAACACTGAGCAGAGGAGCAACGTTCAAAGGGGAAAATGTACACCAAAGACTGGCTTGGTATTTTGCTGTGAATCAGAAAACAGTGTCACCCACGCAGATATTTAATGTCTGTCTACTTGTTCCAGTTGCCACCATCAATCTCAGAATCCAACATATGCATTCCTCCCCTTCTTTCATTTTTTTATATATATGAATTCCGTAATATAAAAAGTGAATGGCTCTTAAAGTGTACCTACAAAGTCAGGCACAAGAGTGCACACACACACACACACCTCCAGCTGTGCTGAGGTAGAACTGCCATGCAGGCTGTGTTTCTACGGAAACAGCAGGTAGCCACAAGAGTCCCTGGTGTTTTTCCAACTCTCATCCTTTAGACACAGCTGAGGTCTGCTGATAGAGGAGACAGGGAGATGCAGGGTTGCGTGTGTTCGTGCTTTCAAAGGACACACAATTTGCCGCTCTGCCTGAGGCTACCATCAAATTCACACCTAAGGACACAAAATTAACTTTCCCACTTCGGCTTTTAACATATCTCCACGCGTCACTTGCAGTCTTGTGAGAAGGGGCGCAGTGTTGAGGGGGGTCATGCAGGGGTGGAGGGAATTTTGTGCTGCACTGAAGTCAGCCAGATTGATCCATGGCTTCGGAGCAGGCAGCTTCCTGGGACAGCAGCACAGGTGCCATATTGAAACAACAGCTTCAAAAAGAAGCCTTGTTCTCTGGGAACAAAATACACAACATTTGCTGCCAGACACGTGTAGTGAAGATAAAACATCATGCATTCAACAATTGACTTTTAAAGTGGCTATAAGACTCCAAATGCTAATAATTCTCCCACGTACATGAATGAAATGTCAGATTTGAAAAATAAATGTTTTGAAGGGATTATGAACGCAAAGAAAACTTGCACAGCATGCTTTTTTCCCCACACAGTAGATTTTAAAACCAATTAAAATATGCCATGACTGCTCCTTCATGCCAGAAACCAAAACCGCAGCAAGCTTAGATTAACATGTACATACAAGTCCGCACTAGGTCATTGTTTTTGCTGCACAAAAGGGAAGCAGCTTGAAGATAAAAGATATACAAAAATAAATATATAATAAAAAAAAAATCTTCTCAAGTCTGAATTGCTGTGGACAGAGTGAAAGGGACATGTTCAAGGTTTTCTCCCGTGGTGTCAAGGCCAATCACGACGTGTGGCGTCAGAACCCGGTGCTCTCCATTCCCTAAGCCTCTCCCTACGCCTCAGCCTGTGTCCGATAGATAAGGAATGATAAAAACCGGAATATGGAGCAAGAGTGAAATGAAGACAGAAACAGCCACGGAGAGAGAGAGAGACAAAGATAGAGAGAGGAGGTACAAGGTAGAGAGATGCAAAGATAGCAAGCTTAGGGATAGAAAAGAGATAAAGGAGGTGATGGTAGACAAGGGGCAAAGCAAGAGGACAGAAGGAGCAGAATGGGGAAATGAGAGAGATAGTAGAAGGCCAGGGGGATCGGGAGATTAGGCTGAATCGTCATTTAAGTGATGACCTTAAAAAAACACACTCAGCTGGATGCCAAACCCTGGGGGTCTTGACTGTGTGTGTGTGTGTGTGTGTGTGTGTGTGTGTGTGTCTGAACAAGTGTAGGTGTTTTTATTTGGTCGCATGGTTGAGTTACAGCATTTGCAAAGACTGAAAGTTCTGCACAAGCAGCTGTTGTTACACCACTTCCTGTTTGATGGTGTGTAAAGCTTTCATCGTACTGGAAAAGAAGTACTGGAAAAGAAATGGGATCAAATGGTGCACACGCATTTACATATCGAGTGGTCCGTCACAATAATAGAGCGCTCCGTACAAGGTTGATGGGCATTCACATCCGCTATGATGCTAATTAAACCTGCACTTGTCAGTGTTTACATGAACAATGGATCAAATGAATGTGTGATGTGGAAGGCATCATTTGTAGCAACAAATCCACTGAAAACCTTCAACCCTGCAGTTCCCATCAGTGCTCCAGAGCTTTGTAGCCTCTTTTAGCTACGCCACCTGACCAGCACTAAACGACACACAAATTTAGCAACCAACATCCAGATTATGTCGGCATATTTATTCACAACATAAGGGACTGTTATTTATTTTAAGACCCACCGGAGGGATTTTTGGACCTCTGATCCCTTTATGCACAACCCTTTATGCCTTTAACATGACCCTGCAAACGACATGGCAGAATTAATATGACCCCCCTGGACAATTTCTCAACTGAATATGTCACATCACAAATATTGATTTACGAATTAATATAGTTGAACATCAGGTGAAGAACATCTGCTCCAGTCGCAAAAACTCGCCGACTGTGCGAATGTGATAGTTAATAGTCGTATAATGACTGCCCCGTCATAAGAGCACTACTAGATCTGACTGATTAAATAAATGTCATAAGTGTGCTGATAGCTCAGTGGTAGAGTTACCACCCCATGTACTGAGGCTCCCTGCAGCGGTCCCGGGATCGTCTTTTAAAGCATGTCGTCCCTCTCTCTCGCCCTATAACTCTCACGCTGTCCTCCCGCAATAAAAGGCCAAAAATATAACTTTCAATAATTAATGTGTTGCTGAGATGTATTTTTATACTATATTTAAATGTTGCTGTTTTCATGACAAAAGCTAAAAGACTAAAAATTGTTGGATGACCCACCCCTCAACAAAGATTATTAAGATATAAACTGCCCATTTTCCTCCAGTGGTCCATTCCATAAATACTGAATGATCCCTAAGAAGAAAAAAAAAGGTGAAAGTCATGCAAAGATAGATTAATGATGTCCAAAAATGTCGGTAGCAAGCAAAACCAAAACCGCAGCAACACAATAAATGACAGGTAACTGCCCACCTTTCTGCAGCAGATTTTTTATTTCTGAATAAGCACCTTCAGTGTAAATGAAGAACAGTCCAGTCTAAAACTACGCAGAAACATTGAGAGCACAAGCACTCGCACGAAAACCCAAAGGCATTTCATTTGTGTTAAAGCTGAAGCCAAACAGTCTGCCAGACGTGTGCTGCTGGCAGGGAAACATCAAACCAGAAGCTATTGTTTCCTGCTCTCAAAAACTCCTCAACATTCACCATGGCTTCAGAAATACAGTTCAGTTTTGTCTGCCCAACAACTACCCAAGTGAATAGACAAAGCCAGATTACAACTCCTACTCGCAGCATGCTGAGCTTCGACAACCCCAACAAAGCCAAAACCATCACCGCAGTCCCGCCCTCTCAAACACTTAAGTAGTAACTAATCAAATCCCCCAAGGTCTTCAGGTGGTGTGCCTACTTCAGCCCTCAAGGCCCGGTAAAGTAGTCAAAATGTGGACGTGTCATCCGAGACAACTGCAATAACCACTTTCATCAGCACAGCCAAAGGGAATCCGCTCTTTAGACTAACAGGGACAGAACTCAGTGCCACAAAATCACCAGCATAACATCCTGGCGACACACACAGCCCTCAAAACCAATCAGTGACTCGTCATTCAGTACAGCTGCTCACATTAACCCAAACAGCAACACAGCCGGTCTACTTCACTCGTGCACATCTCCCAAACAACCACATTGTGCAACTCATTCACAAAAACAAGGCACACAGCCTACGAGGCAATGCTGTGGGAAGTCAGTAATAAGTCATGTAAGCATGTGTGGTTGGTTGAAAATGTTTGCAGCAAACAAAACCAAAACGTCAGCATGGAACAAGAGGGATGATAAGAAAAGTGAGAGCTTTTATATCAGCAACGACCACATCCGACACAGGTGTTGTTCATGAGGCTGACGACCCTCCGGCCTGCAAAACAAAGAAGAATCAGCAGGTAAAAAGGACACAGCGACATCTAGTGGACTGGAGGAGTCCTCATATTGGCTTTTCATCTAGCAGGATAAAAAGCCAAATATTGTACTCAGGAGCAATCGAAACAGAGATAGTGAACGTTTGACTTGCATGTGTCAGGTGGCCAGAAACACAACTCCGAAACACTGCTAATATTAGCCCTTTGTCTGCTGGATATGTAAAGGCAACTGCTTGCTAACATATTCGCAACTCTTTTTAGATTTTCACTTCGTCCCGCTGCCCCCGAAATGGCCACAAATAGCAACCAATGCAGCTTTAAAGTGAGGAGCTGTGATGTGTTTCATTGTCTCCCTTAGGTGTCTCGCTCTCTGCTTTTAATAAGTCAGGTTCCCCACAAATGGAACGCTTTGGAATATTATTGAATATTATTGAATTTGTAGCATTGTAATGAGTTAATGAAACATTTTGACTTATCAAAAGACATGTTTATGTGACGGCCACTGTAGGAAGCTGTCGATGTAATTGTTTTTTTGTTGTTTTTTTGTTTCCCGTCGTTGTTTATAAAATCTCTATGCGTTAGTCTGCCTTCTTGATTTCTTGTTGTGTCTGTGCTCCTGTGTGTGTGTGTGTTTTTTTTATTAATTTGGTTTTCTCGTTAGTCTCACATTCATCTGCCCATCTATCTTCCTGCTTAATCTGTCATCCGTCTCTCTCTCTCTCTCTCTCTCTCTCTCTCTCTCTCTCTCTCTCTCTCTCTCTCTCTCTCTCTCACTCTCTCTCCACCTTTTTTGTCCATTCAATAGTTTGCTCTCTGTCTGCTTACGCCTTTACGCCTGTTTCTCCTTCTCTGTGTCAGTGTTTCTCCAGCTGTCAGAGTTTCACTCTCTCTGTAAGTCCCTTTTGTCTCTCGCTGTCTTTCTCTACCATCATCTTTCCTATGTAGGTGCATGTGTGTGTGTGTGTGTGTGTGTGTGTGTGTGTGTGTGTGTGTGTGTGTGTGTGTGTGTGTGAGCATGCTTCAGCTGTCTGTGTGGCCGTGTGGGCTCTATACTGGGAGCACATGTGCCAAGACAGTAGGTCTGATTCATCACTCTCCTTCTGTTCGGGTGTGAAATATCTTTCGGTGGTGAAATATATTTCCGTTTGAGAAGTCCTTTGACTTTAATAGCAGATATTTTAGAAGGAGCTGCCAACAGTGCAGTGACAACATCTTCAATATCTCAACACTAATTAATTCACACTGTGATCCGTTGCTTTTCCCTTAACAGTTGGTGTGGAAGAAAAAATGCATTCTTATTTTGGAAGTAATTTTAATTGTTTAACCCATTTACAGAAAATCTTACTAAAACCAACTGACCATGTGCATACAGTTGCAAACTTACACTTGCCGTGTGTTGCAGATTACTCCTCCCCTGTCCTTTTAATACGTATCTATGACGATGTGAATGCTCTAGTGAACATGATTGTGTCTCAGGTTCCGTCAGAAGACTGGGGTGGGGGATACGGTGGCGGTGCAACAGACAGCGCCGGGGAGATTCCATGCCGTCGCATGCGGAGCGGCAGCTACATCAAGGCCATGGGCGACGATGACAGTGCTGACTCGGACACCAGCCCGAAAGCCTCGCCCAAGTCCACCCTGGTCGCCCAGAGGGATGCCTTCCGACGATCCATCAGCATGGATCAAAGGTCACATGTCCCAAACGTTTATATAAATGTTGAAAGACCCTTCAGCTATATGCATGCTGTTCTGCCGAAGCAATGTTCATACCCCCTCCAGCGTTCAGGGCTTTATTATGTGATGTTGGCGGTAGTTAGATTACTGAGCATTTGCTCCATTCAAAATCATTTTGTCATGGAATGTTGTTAAAACATGCCTTTAATATCCTTTCATTTTTAGTTTAGTATTGCCTTTCTATGATGTTGAGGCCCTCCAAAAGCTCCTACATTTCCGAGGATCGTTCATTAGTCACTCCCTGCTTTACATGGCCATGACTTGCCAACTCCACACAGTCAGTGTGTAATACAAACCACACGTGTAGTCTTTAAACTGGGATAATAAACCCTGATGACATCATCTGGGTATTTTCTTCACTTTACAGAGCTCTCCACGCAGTCACAGGGTTTATACAACTGTAATCACAGGCTGAGTAAAACGAGTAAACACTGGGGGAGTGGCAGATATCAGTAAAGTTGAGATGAGGATATGGTCACTATATGTGAAAATATTATTGCCCATCACTAGAGCAAACATTAAAAAAAATCCAATCTTTCATCACCTAAGCCATAGTCCATTAACCATTATTTAAAAAAGAAATAGAAGAGCTATGTGCATATAGTATACACAATAGAGGCTACTTCTATTTCGGCTCCTTGGGAACTCCGGCAGACTTAACTGCACTTATTCTTAGGAAAAATATGTTTACTCAAATGGTTGCCATGTTTTCCAAGATAAACAAATGACAAAAATAGCACAGTTGAAGATGTTTAGGGGCAGATTAAGTAAGAAATAACGTTTGTGCCGGCATGCAGTGTTGTTGCTACAGTGAGTCATCACCGTTGCTGATTCTGTGTATTTTTTGTTTGATGCAGGTATTCGTGTAAGCAGTGTACAGACACTTACGTCAACAGCAGAACTACACCCAAAACTCAAACCCGCTCTCGTAGCTACACCCGCTCTCTGACCAGCTCACAGGTAACAATGTGGTTCATTTATAGTATTATTATTATTATTATTATTATTCATAGGTCTTGCGGGGATGTGGAATTTAAGTTTTCTTAACAGTAACGTGTTTCTCTCTCGTCGTTCAGCTGGGGGACGCGTTGAACCGTCAGTTCGAGGCGGTGTGCGAGACTATGTTCGGGGAGGTGGAGTCTCAAGCCGTCGAGGCCTTGGACCTTCCAGGTGTGTTCCGCACTCGCAGCCACAGCTACGTCCGAGCCATCCAGGCCGGCTGTTCCCAGGACGACGACTGCCTCTCTGTCTTCTCCATGTCGGGCCCCCAGGGAAGCATCAAGGCTGGGGCCGGTGAGTGCGCGCATGTGTGTGTGTGTGTGTGTGTGGGTGTGGTTTGGCGCTCCAATAAATACGAGTCTGCCGTGTGTTACTCTGTTGTGTGGTTGCCTTTTTTTATGTGGTGGCAACCTAGTGGGAGACACAGTTGGACAGCCCGTGTGAGACGGAATTTTATGACAGCTTGTGTCTGCTTACTTCGACAAAAAGACATTTATGCACACACACACACACACACACACACACAAACACACACCACTGCAATCCCTACACTCTCATTCATTGCACAGCTGCTTGCATTGTGTGCATCCATTTTTAATTTGTAACCTTGAACTTCTTCTGTCTTCCTTTAATCTCTACAATCTCACCTTTTCAATCATTCGGCAGCACTCTCCTTGTGTTTGTGTGTGTGTGTGTGTGTGTGTGTGTGTCTGTGTGTGTGTATGCTATAAGCACAGACCGGTATACGGTATTGTGCATGCTCTTTGTTCTCTGCATCTCATCTCTCCCATCACCCTCCGCGGTGTCATCGCAGGTTTCTCAGGCTCAATAATAGGTACAGGAATGCTCGTAATTATGATGATACCTTCGTGTCTCCAGCTGCTTCTTTCTCTCCGTCTATCCGTCTACAGTATGTCTCTTACTAATGTCTCTCTCTCGTGCCTTCGTTGCCTCACTCCTTATTTGAAATATGTTTTCATTTTGTCTTCACTCCTGATCTATTTTTGTTTTGTTTTATCTTTGCAATCATGCTTTTACCCAAACCTTATACAGTTAACCTGCAGGAATTTGAGAACGTGTGTGTGTGTGTACAGGAGACTGCAGAGCCACTAGAGTGCTTTGCAGGAATCAAGTGTCTAAGCTTAGACCAGCAAATCCCCCCTGATATTTATTAAAGCCTCTGTGAAGTGTTATATACATCAAATACAACCACACATGCGCAGTTCACATATCCAAGATACATACACCTACATGCATGCTCCCGTACTAGAGCTTAGAGCTTCATGGTCAGATCCTAAACTGTGAAGGTGGTTGGTGTTGAAGATGCTTTGATCCTTTATTCACTGGAAATTAACTTTGTGTGTGTGTGCATGGAGGACTAGAAATTATCTGGACTCCTCATGTTAATACTTCTCTCAGGAAATTGCTTTATATTCCAAAGAAGCAGAGTTAAAGGAAGAGGTTTTCTATTGTCACTTCTGTCTTTTTATACAAAGCAGATTTCTGGTGGAACGAAAAGAAATCAAGCTTTTGAGTTCCATTTATGAATATTTCTGTCACATCTTCCATCTGGCATTATTATTTAATGATTTTTGTTGTTTTCTCTCTTTTTCATGTCAACAAAATTCTCTCTTTTCACTCTCTTTCCTTTCACCTTCTCCTTCCAGTCTGTCCCTTTTGTAAGTATCCACCTCCCCTCTCCCTGTCGATGTACTCGCTTTGCTTTTAACAGCCAACTATGCCTCTCTCTTCCTTTCTCCCACTCTTCTGACACTATAGTCTTTCCTTATCGTAAAGGTGCTCCTCCCCCACTCCCACCTCGCATGTCCAAGTCTTCACTCTCGGTGCGAGCCCAAAGCAGCACCGAGTCCACCCAGGATGCCTATTTCCAGAGCAGCGGACAGTTGGCCTCAAGCTCAGGCCCGGGGCGTCCCAAGCAGCACAGCAACTCAGTGGACCTGGGCAGCACCGACGGGCCCTCGGGTCGCTCCTCCAGAGGAGGCTACTACACGGCCACGGGCCCCGGACGTTCCCGACAGCACAGCAACTCGGCAGAGAGCCTAGACGGAGTCAGGGGTTCACGGGAGCTGGTGCCCTACGGTGGGGGCCCGGGAGTAAGGGCCAAACACAGCAGCTCAGCTGACAGTCTGCTGGAGGGGCCACCGAGGCCGGCCAGGGAAAGAGACGGCAGGGTCGTGGGCAGCCTGGGGAAGTCAGTCTCTCTGCCTCAGAACAGCATCGTTCTGAGTAAAGCTGGGGGGCAGGATGAAGGGCGTGGTGGGAGAAAGTGGAGGCCATCCATCGCTGTGCAGGTGAGAAAAGACATTTACCGGATATTTTTTATCAGAATAAGGCTGCAGCGACTATGGATATCTGGTTTCTTGGAAACCAGAGGTTGTGCACAGACATCTTCCATCTGTCTGGAAGACTGGAGACAGGTTATTAAAACAGCCGGGCTCTGTCCAACGTAAACAAAATCGGCCAAGCAACTAATAGACCTGTTACATCTTTTTAGGTTTAGGAGGGCATTCCAGACGCCACTCTCCCTAGAAATCCTCCAGTGTGTTCTGTCTCATTTTTGATCGCTATGCAAAGCCCATGACCATAGGTGAGGGTCACAACATAGATGGACGGGTAAATCAAGAGTTGTGCCCACAATACCTGTATCTTTGATGCTGCACTAAACTGCCTGACCATTTCACATTCCATTTTATCCTCACTCGTGAACAAAGCTCCCTTCCTTGGGGTGGGTGCACTACACCATTTTCTATGGCCTCAGACATGGAGGTACTGATTCTTATCCCGACCACTTTACACTTGCAAAACACCCCAATGATGCTCACGCTCTGAAGGAGCCAACAGAACCACATCATCTGCAAAGAGCAGAGATGCAATTCTGAAGTCCAAACACCAGACTATTAACCTCCCTGCGCCTTGAAATTGTGTCTGTGGACAAACAGGATCAACCCTGGCAGAGGCCAAAACCCACTGGAAACATGTTTGACTTTGTGCAGAGTATATGGACACAGCTCTCCCTTTGGTTGTACAAGGACCGGATGGCTCATAGCAACGACCCCTGTACCCTGTATTCCTGCAGTACTGCAAGATATAGTTTACACGATAATACAAGATATAATCAGCTAAGTAATGAGCTTTAGAGGGGCTTGGAGGCAAGGCACTATCCTCCCGTTTACAATATTTGCTGAATTAAGCTAAACGGCTGCTGGCTGTAACCTTTTATTGCAAGGACTGATAGTGGTGTCAATGTTCTCACCTCCAAAAATGGATGAATGAAAATGTTCAACTATTCCTTTCATTCCAGTTTTGCATGACAACTTTGTGTTTGCTTTAGCAATACTTCTGCCCTCTGACTTTGGTGTTTGTGCCTTCTTTTTTCAGGTGGACAGCTCAGAGACTCTGTCAGATTCAGACGCAGAGGGCAAAGCTCTAACAGAGGTCCACTCTATAGGAGTCCAAGTTGAAGATGACAAAAGGTAAGAGAAATACAACTAGAAATCAAAACAGGGATAAAAAGTATTTACCTTTGAAATCTCTTCCCAACTGTGTTTAGTATCATTTAACTTGCTTTAATTATAGAAAAAACTAGCTGACTAAGACATGGATTTATTCATTTGCTAAATGCCCCAAAATATGCGGCCTTCATCTAGAGCTTTTTAATTTATGTGCATGATTTCATATTTAATTTGAAAAAGCCTTCATCCCCTGGGCACCCAACAGTGCAGCCACCTATGGTTGATTTCTAGGCTAGATCCTATTATTTCATTTAACATTTCATCAGACATCACAGCTTGAACCAAGTAACACTTTGTTCCAAGAATGTCTTGGTTTTTCGACTGTAACCATGACTACTGCAAATCATACACTCAACATGACTTTCACACATGATGCAGCCCTTCTCCTTATTATATCAAATTCATACGCATGCATGCAAGCACTTGCAAGTTGTTTTTTTCCCAACCCGGAGCAGTGTGTGATCATGCACCTGTTAACAATGTCCCCCACCTCCCGCAATCATCCAAGGAGGACAGTGTGATGTCAGGGGAGAAAAGAGAAGTGTGAGGACAGAAATCTGAGTCACACCTCACACCTCAGACAGCAAAGAAGGATGAGGGGAGGTGGGGTATTAACTTGTAATAGAGTAAACACTCATCACTGAGTCCATTGACATGACATTTGCACACACTGGTGCGTCATATGCCAGAGGATTTAGCAGGGCTTATCATAGCTGAGATAGTAGTAGTGACTGCACTGAAAGCATGACTATCTTGCTCCATAAAGGAATCTGTAATTCTATCGGGGGGAAAAAAATATTTGGAATATTGCTTTTGCATGCGATACTCTGTGTGACCTGACCGGGTGGTTCTTGGCCTGCTGTGACCCCCTGTGTTGCAGGCGGGCTCGTTTCAAGCGTTCCAACAGCGTGACAGCGAGCGTGCAGGCCGATCTGGACCCCGAAGGCTTTCCCGGGCTCAGCATCGCCGTGCCAACGCAGGACAAAAGTCTCCAGTTTGGCTGTTCCTTCCAAAGGCACTCGTCAGAACCGGAGTCAGCTAGCCAGTTCACAGAGTGCCACCGCACCGTCCACACACAGGGACAATGGGCCTACAGAGAGGTAGGTCTGCAGGGATACGCTGGGCAAATACTATTGAACCTTCTCTTATCCATTTATCAGATAGAAAAAGTAGATGGCGGTATCAGAAGTAGTACCTGTGGTCAAATGAGTTGCAGCTGGACTAAAACCAATCAATAATCCGTGGTCCAAATACTATGAGTCCAACCCCTTTCTTCTGCTATCCCAGGACCTGATCCAAAGTGGCTATACCACTGAGGCCTGTCCGGCAGACCCGCGGCCCCACCAACACCCACTCTTGCCTCCACGTTCCCACTCCCCTCTGCCCATCACCTCTGAGAGAGCTTGGGTGGGGACGCCATCCCTGGAGGGCCCCCGGAGCCTGCCCGACTCAGGCCGAGCCTCGCCCTGCATGAGAGACGGGGAGTTCTTCTTACGCCTCCTCCAGACCGAGGTAGAGCGGATGGAGGGCTGGTGCCAGAACATGGAGAGAGAGGCAGAGGAGAACGAACTGCCAGAAGAGAGTGAGTCTGGGAGGAGATTAAAAAGGATCAGAGAAAGGGATGAACAATGAACGATTCTTAGATTTCTAAAACTTGTGATACTTGTGTTCCGTTTCCTGTCTAGTTCTTGAGCCTATACGAAATGCCGTTGGCAGTGCCCAGATTCTCATGTCTCAAAAAGTCCAGCAGTTCTTCCGCCTCTGCCAACAAAGTGTGGTGAGTATGCCTTATTGAACGTAAAAGCAGGACAACACACCCATCACATATCATGTCCCGTCTCCCTGCCCACCCAGGACCCATCAGCGTACCCCCAGCCCACCTCTCAGGACCTGGCAGGCTTCTGGGACCTGCTCCAGCTCAATATAGAGGACGTCAGGGTCAAGTTTCAGGACCTACAGAGGCTCAAGGACTCTGGTTGGAGGCTCCCACCTGAAAAGAAGGTGAGAGGCCCAGGGGTCCAAACAACCCTGGTTTCCCTACAGTACTCCCCCACAGCTAAGATGGCAGTGTGCAGAAGAGTAGCGCAGATGGTCATACCCTCAAAGCCTTTGCAGGCTGTGAAAATACAGCACAGCAAGAGGAACTGAGCTGAGCTACACATGAGACGGTGGAGTCTTAAACTGATAGAAATCTAAATGTGCATCAGCCTTTTTGCCTTTATTGCAGCTGGTTGGACAGAAGAAACTTATACTCGCCTGTTACATTATCTTCTTTAAATGCTAGGCTACTCAATGATCAACTACATTATTCTTGATAACAAACTAAAATGGTTTCTCTTTTCTTCTTTTTTCATTATTTTTGTTTACCCTTTTCTTCTCCCATTTCATTTCCTTTTGTCACGTGATGCCAATGCATGTTGAGATGCTTTTTGCTTATTTCTTGTTGATTATGGTGATTTGCCTCTCGTAATGTCTCATAATTTTACCCTATATTTTGGTGGTTTTGCATGTTGGTTGTTCATCGTCTTTGTTTCTTCCAATATTGCCACTGTTTTTGCATGGGATCCTTTTCGTACAACCATACAAAACCATTATTTTCCTCCACCTGACACGATAAATCCTCCGTCCGTTCCCATTTTATATCAATGTGTCACCTTTGCCGGGTTAGGAGGATAAGAAGCTTCCTCCTCCATTACCAAAGAAGCCAGCAGGTGGGGTGAGTGGCAGCCTCCGGGCCGATAGCGTTGGGGATGGGGGTGCCGGAGGTGGAGGAGGTGGATCGGGGGGCCTGGTGGTGCCTCGTATTGGTGGACATACCATACCCATCAGGGAGAAGTCCCTGGACCTTGGGGACCGTCAGAGGACAGAAGCGAGGAGGAGGCTGCTGCAGACCAAGCGTACTGCCTCCTTCAGGCAGAACTCTGCCACAGAGAGCGCAGACAGCATCGAGATCTACATCCCCGAAGCCCAAACTCGACTCTGAGCACAAGACTGAGGTGTCTCCCACCCTCCCTCCTCACCCACGCTCAGCCCAGTGAAGCTGACCTGCACACCAATCTGTCTTTCTCTGAGCCCAGTTTCCTGCAGGTCATTGCTGTTGATCTGCTACCCTCCCTTCAGCATTCCCATCACATCACTCACCACAACTGCAAATCCACTTATCTTGCTCATTAATCAAGCAATGACAGCCATTTTAGTGTCTTTTGGAAATGAAATTTGGACAATTTACAGATACAGAGGCCTCAACCATAAATGGTAGCTAGCAGATATGAGCTATAGACTTTTTTTTAAAGAATTATATGAATTTTCTTTTTGGCTGACAAACATGAAACAGTCCACTTTTATAACAGTAGTCAGCGAGGTTCACGCAGTAGTAGCATGCCTGTGCGTGTTCACCTAGCACTTCTCCATCACTGAAAATAAAGGGCTTAACAGGCACAAAACCTCCGTGGAGACGAGGAGATGAGAAAATCTCCCTTTGGATCCCCTGTTGCCACCTTCTGAATGCCATTTGCAACAGAGTCAACTACAATATAGCCACAATCTTCACTGATGCTACCGGTATGGATGAATAAACATGGATTCATTCCTTTCCATCAGTTTAAATGCCCTTAAAGTCAGATGGGTGGCAATCCCCAAAGAACATTCTGCAAGCATATAGTCAGTCAACTACAGCTGGCACTTTTCACCCAGGTGCCATCTGTCCACCACGGCACTCAATCAAAGAGTATGAAACTATTTTCTGTCGCTTTCCTCATCCCGCGTATCCATCGGCTACCTGCAGAGAGGCTTGTTTGAATGTGCAAGTGCTATTTGTACATAGTGTGCACACTCAATGTTTGCCAAAAAGAGCTTTTGTGGTGTAGCATCACAGCCTTGACAGCTAGAGAGCATCACACACAAAAACAGAGGCATTTTGCTTTTTATGTAGTCTCTCTGAAGTTTCAAAGGTTCAGGGGTGGGGTTGCTGGGAGTTTTTAGGGGAATATATTTTTGGTGGCTTTTCAGAACTTTACTGATAAGGCCCTGATTTCACTGTGAGACTATAGCACCACCACGTGGTCAAATGAGGACCCAAACCAACAACAGTGGTCTGTAGAGTGCTTTCCACCTCAGTCAGGAATTAACAAAGACCCTGATGAAACAGCCATGAAAGAAGATCAGTTTCTTAATTTCTTTTTGTCACCTCCCCCTCCCCCCCTAGTTCTTTCCCTTCTCTCTCATACTCGGAGTGGACTTAAACATGATACGTTTGCAAATTAAAAAGCAGAGGATCACAAATTAAAAAGAGCTGTCTTCAGCGGAATCCACTCACCTAACTTGAAGTACTATCCTCTCAGTTTCATCCACGGCTGATGAAAGAATGAGGGATTTCTCAAAAAAGGAGTCATACGTAATGTAGCTCCCTCCAAAGCCCGTCCAAAGAGTCATCAAAGAGAGGAAACCATCCGTTGTGAAGCGATAGAAAAGAAGCAGCTTGATAGTGTTTGGTAATTATGCTGAGATTAGTAACACTTGTTATGAATGGAATAATACTGTATGTTTGTTGCACTGTGTTTGTGTTCCTTTCCCTTCATTTTTATTTATTTCTTCAAATCATACTGCTCTCCACGGAAATGTGTAGAATGATTTTAAAGGCTTAGAAGGGGTCTGACATATTTATGTACTTTATATGGATGGTGCATATAGGCTTCTATATGTGTGTGTGTGTGTGTGTGTGTGTGTGTGTGTGTGTGTAGTGGGAATATGAAGGGCTGCATGTCATAAGGGACATGTGATGAAGCCCAGTAAAGAGTCCAAATCAGTCATTTTGATGACAAAAAAACCCCCAAACAAAATAAGAACCTTTTAGCATGAACTTTTTTCCTCTTTTCTAACATTTGGGTGGAATGTGTTGGCAAAATGGGATATTTTAATGGGAGATGTATATTTTATAATATAATCAACATTTCTAGATTAGTAAAAACTATTGAGTACAGTATATGTACAAAAACAGCATATATCAAATGTGAAATACTGCAGTATTATTATGATAGATTATAGCATTGTGTGATACTACAGCTGCGTGGCATATCTGGACTCCAGCACTTGTGGAAAAAAAAAGAATTTCAAATTATTATCTTCAGTTTTTGAGTGCTGGGTCAGGTTCACAGGGTATAACTGGTAAGAGTGTTCATTGCCAACCTTAGGCCTACTGTATATCTGTCTGTGGTTCTAATATACTGCTGTATCCTCTCCCTGTATTGCCCCTTTAGAACCAACTACATGTGCCTAACCAGCTATATGTGGAGGTTTCCTTTGAACAGTTTACAGTATATATATATATATATAGAAGGATATGTAAATAGAAAAGTATAAAAATCTGCAGAGAATATTGTTAAAGAACATTTTTTTATTGTACCGACACGCCACCCTTTGTCTCCCCCACTTTCACTTGCAATACACGCACAACTGGCAGATTTTGTTGATGTTAATACTGCATGTTTTATGTCAGCCTCCTTTGAAAAAGAAATTAGCAGAATATCACCTTTGACTGATAGAAGCAAAGCTAATTTTGTAGCTTATTAACCTCTTTTTTGGTGATTGAAAATAACTAACAGAATTTTACAATGCTGTTGTTTCAACGAGTCATGCCTTTGTACAAAGAGTATATCCTTGGAGGACAATGATACTGGCAACCTTGAAACAGCTTGATTTGAATCTCAACGGATCAATTTACCAACCTCCATGTGAAAAAAAAGCCGTCAAAAAACAAAACCAATCTCAGTGGTGTTTGACACAGCCCTCATCAAACAAAGCACAAAAACCTGCTTTTATACTGTTACTCCACTGTGAAGGCATCTTGACTACACACAGAGGCATCGCAAGGTCTTTCTATTACGAGTCGGCCTTGAGGGACACCAGGAATCAAAGAGGCTTTGCTGGATGTTCATCCACCGTAGCAACTACTACTTCTTCGTCGATTCTCTCTGACTTTCTCCTCGACACGTTTGATCACTCGCTGAGGTGTTAGCCAGCCACCTTGCCTTGAAACAGGTCCATCGCAAACACAGTTTTGGTGGTTTTCAGTTCCATAGTGTTCAGTATTTTACCCATCCATCCATCCTGTATCTTCGCAGTATAAATACAGGAGCCTCAGCTAGAAATAGCACCTGGGTGTATAGTTGTACGAACATGATCTGAGCACTCACCAACACACCAGACAGACTACTATACGAACCCTTTTGCCTCTCTCTAGAAGTGCAAAAAGCCCTCGTGGACAGCCAGACTACTCCAAGTACCTCAGTTTCTAGCAGCAGTGTCTCCAACCCCGACCCAGGCCTCTGTCCTCAGGGGATTCTTCAACACCACACAACTGACAGACCCTGATAACACAGGACCAGATTAGTCCCACAGGAACGTTCTCCATATTCTCTGAATGAAAGGGGAAGTCATTTGAGCCCAGATTATCCCGTCCCTTCTGTGGGAGCCATTTTCTGAGACTGGAGAGCGGCAGAATCACGGGGTTGTGAAAGAAGTGGTGGTGGAGGCAAGAGCTCAATTGTAGCCAATGTATGTGGGCTGTATACTGTGCAGGAGAGATGCTGAAGCAGCAGATTTGAGTTTTAGTTATGCGGACATTTCTAAGAGCTGCTCTGGAGGAAAAAAGCTAAGTCACCGGTTGAGTTAAACCTCCATGGGAGAAGCCAAGCAAAGTCTTTTTGTCTGGCGAGACGGAGCTATGAGCTGTGGCTTCTTGTTCAATAACAGCCTGTCATATTTGAAACTGATTCGCTGTCAGGAGAAAATGACCATGCCACCTGGATTGTCGAGGCATTTGTTCAATGAGCAATCAGCAGCTGAATGCCTTTAACTTATTAACAACAATAGGACATTTTGGGATAGTTTTAGCAGTAAATGAATATGCAGTGGAAAGCAGGAAACTACTGTATATCATAATAATTTAAAAAGCATCAATGACAGAGTGTGATTTCATAGAAAGTTAAAATTCCTTAAAACTTTGTTGGCTCTCCTCTAAGGTTTTATTCCCTCTTCCTCCAGAGCAGCTCAAACCGCAGGAGATATTTAACTGAAACTCCAATGTGCCTTTAGCACTGAAGTGTAGTACGTGTGTGTGTGTGTGTGTGTGTGTGTGTGTGTGTGTGTGTGTGTGTGTGTGTGTGTGCGTGTGTGTGCGTGTGTGTGCGTGTGTGCGCGCGCTTGTATTTACACTGTAATGTTGCTACAGTATACACACAGGTTACCATGTGGGTCAGAGAAAAGTGAGCAATTACTGTGTAATTAACAACAAAAAAATAATACCCTGCCACTCTCACGTTTACAAATCTGTAAATAACCTGTTGCCGATGGACATTGCTATTCTCAATATATTGTTATTACAATATGATTATTATTAGTAGTATGATTCTTGTCATTAAAAAGGATTCTTTATTGCCATCACTCTCATTATTATAAATGGTGTTGTGGAATATAGCTATGGGTAAGCTCTGTATACAAGGGCGAGTCTTGTGTACAATAACAAAACAAATAGTTTAATCTACGATGACAAGTCTTAAATTGCTGCTACTAAAAAGGAGATGGAGTAGAAATAAAGCAAACTGACAATAACTCTGGGAAGATATTTTTCTCTGGGATCAATGATGGACACTCCAATGAGGAGTGAGAGATCACAAGAGGAAAAGGGAAATTGAACCGATGGACTAAATGGAAGATCCAAACAGACCTTTCACCATGAGCATTTATTCCACTCTGATCTCTTCGTTCTGCCAGAGGAGGAAAACAACATGGACATCAGCAGACTCTCCGCTCTCTGTATTCTACTCTATAATGTAGCAAAAACTAAATAGCCCCTCGTTGTCCTCCTCTTTCATGTACTTCTATGATTTTTAATCAAACGGGTTCAATACGGCGAGCTTTTCTGTCTTAAAGCTCGGCTTTATCTTGACTTATCTTGTTTTATACACGTTTGATTCAGTGCCAAGACAGCATATTGTACATACAAACATTAAATGCTTTTGTTTTTTTTCCCTCCTATTAAAACAATTGACTGGAGCATATAGCAATAGCGATGCCATAAGACATGAACTGTGTTTCATAGCCCCACCAGTGGATACACCAGATGCATGAGGTCACCACGGCGACGGAGAAAAGCAGTCTGAATATGTGCTGGACGGCCGTGGAGGGTGAAAATCATGATTCCGTTTGTTGTGCTGTGGTTCTCATTTTGTACATACAAATGTATTTATTGATCTTCTATGTTTCATGGATCTAGATGTGTCAAAGGAGCACGTCTGATAGCGATGAAGCCCAGAGAGATGGCACACTGTGACGTGGTTTCCCCCCCAACACAGAATGTAACACTGTCAACGTTGTCAAAACATTTTCTAATGGCTAATATTATTACTATTAATATGATTATTATAAAGCTATTTTAGCGAGTTAAATGAGGGGCGCTGTGTCTCCCTTGTGTTTCTTTTGTGTTGATTTTCTGTCTTTGCTGAAGGTTGCATCGGATCTTTGAGACAGTCGAGCTATTGTTGCTATTAGCAACAATCCAATTTACTACAATTGGTTATAAGTTATGAAGAGTTTAACTATCAAAACCTCAAGGACTGTGTGGATGTGGTTTGATCGGATTTGTGGTAATCAGCAAACCAGCGGGTAAAGAGGCCTTTTAAAGCACTTCTCAGCAAAAGTTGGGAAAAAACATTTTGGGAAGTTATCTTATGTGCCGAAATATTTCCTGGTTTCCTGAGCAGTTGCTAAGCAACCAGTGGAGACTCGAGGACGGGGCTATGTCTGGCCAAGGCATGCTTTAGACCAGCAAATCACCCCCACAAGATGGCAAATTATCAATTTTAGCCTTCAGGTAATACAACATAACACGTTAAAATGTGAGCTGTTAAAGGGTACGTTCCCATGTAGGAATGTGCAAGGCTAATGCCAAGCAACGCTCATACACACATTCAAGAAGATTAAAGGAGAGGACAGAGAACACAAATAAGGCAGACCCAGTGGGTATAATCTTTCCGGCGGGTCCAAACTCAGACTGATACATTGAGGATGTCTATTCACACAATAGCCGTGGAATGGAACTGCAGAAATAAACGGCTGCTACTGAATACAAAGTGTCGCCCTGAGATTTGAGAACATGAAGCGTAGCCTCGGGGTAAGAGACGCAGGTTAAGGAGTCAGGAGTTAGTCAAATATAAGCATGTGTGAGCTAAATGGGTTATGCCACCCTGAAGCACTTAAGGGAGGTTGAAAAGGAAAAGTGCTAACAAGTGCTACAGCACATCAAAACAGTGGCACAGAAGTACCCGGGTCCTCTTTTTCTCAATCGAGACGTTCTCGTGCAAAACAAGAACTTATTCACTCATGCTTGAGCCTAAAGAGAACTCTTGAGGTTTCTACATCTTTTTACAGGTTTGCCTAAGCACAACACAGCAGCAAGGAACAAGAAGTTCCTGAAGCGATGAGACCCAAAGGATGCTTAAAGGAGCAATTTAAGACATTCAGAGCATTAAAGAACTATGTAAAGACATAGTGAGGTAATGTCTACCTGAGCAGAGAATGGAGTCGCTCTCCCTCTGTGTGTCGTTATCCGAGCTTCTCCTCGCCTTGTTGAAATAGCTGGACCAGCCGCCTGTTTTAATTGCATGTTTTTGCACGTGAGCGTGGCCCAATGGCTCGCTCACGGCCACCGCCCCTCACTGCGCTCAGCTTTGTCATGGAAGGACAGCACCCATTCTCTGGCTGCAAGAGGTCCAATCAGCCAGACCAACTAAAAACACCTGCGTGGGTGTTCACAGGCTTTCAGAATATCCAGATGTCTAATGTATTGTAAGAGAATACAACCATTCATCAGAAAAATCATATCTTTTATTAAGCCATTTAAAAAACACAGTAAAAAAAAAATTAAAAAACGTGCTTTTAAAAGAATTATCTCTGAAACTGCAGCTGAGAAACCAGCAGGGAAGCTTCACAGGCTGAACAGAAGATTCCACTTTGAATTCATAGTCTTTCAATCATTCAAAAACTAAAAGAGTACAATTAAGAGCTATGAAATCTGTAGTCCTCAGAGCAACAAGAGAATCCTTGTGGAGGAGTGTTTCATTCTTTAATTTTGGTAAAAAAAATATTCCATTACACACGTTTTGTCCCTTCAACCATAGTGCATACGTTTCCCAACATCCCACCAACATAATGACAACCTGAGATGAACAAATTCTCAACATTCAACCTTGGAGAGATTGAATACTTTAAGGCTCACTGGATGCCGTCCAGTTTGAGTGTCCAGGCTCGACCTGGGGAATAGGGCATTTCAGGCAGAAGGACAGTAAGGCCAGCATTGGGGTAAACTGGGGACCAGGATAATGGATTAGGATTCCCCAACAAGGTCACCTGCACAAGAAACAAAAATCAATCGTTAACTTGAATGAATGGTTACTATGCTGGATGTAAAATGTCACACTGTGGACAGCAACGAGTTCCTGTATATAACAGAGTTAGATTTATTTTTGTCGGTTTAGTTTTCATCATCTGTAACATGGACAACATTGTAAGTCCCGCTACCTTCGTGGTTGCTGATGTTTTGGGTCCCAGTAGTTGCAATGTGAGCTTTGGGGGTTTGGATGTCATGATGGCATAGACAGTGGTTCCTTTAGATGTATACCTAGAAAAATGGAGATGACAACATCATCAATAGACATGTTGTGTCACAAGAAAGAGGAACGATTGAGGCCGTTTTGACAGACATTTTAGCCCCTAGTTTTAGTGTCTTTTCATGATTCAGATCTCCTGCTGCTACTTACCAGACTGGTACAGTGGTGTTCTCGGTCTGGACCCTCCAGGGTTTGGAAGCGTATATGGCCTCCCCGTTGATCTTTAGCCAGGCTCCAACACCCCTCAGTCTCTCCTCAAACACTGCGGGGATCATGCCATCAGGTGTGGGGCCCACATTGAGAAGGTAGTTACCTCCCAGAGCCACAGTGTGAACCAGATCCTGTAAGAGGAGCAGCAGGGGGAGGACAGCCAATCAGTCACTGGGAAGAGGCCGCTCACTGATCAGTGTTATACTAATATACATGAGGAATAATAAAGATGACTGAGAAATCAAGGCACACGTGTTTGTAACGTAACGTAACCTTCATGGCAGATTTATATGTTAGCAAATAACAACAACTTGCAAATATTATATATAATGTACATAATGATATATAAAACATGATGTCCATGACAGCTGGACACAAGAGCAGACAGCCATATACAAAAGCAGAACCAGCCTAACTATCTGACAGATTTGGTAATAACATTATACTATCACATATTGCAACCCTGTCTCCTATAAAATGATGTTCCCATACGACTAAATTGCACTTTCAATTATGTTTTTAGGGAACACAAAATGGTTGCAAAAAGTGAAACAGCAACAAACCAACATGCAAAAAAAATGCATAGTTAAGATGAGGCAGCTAAAAAAAACTTGGTCCAAACGTGACGCAGAGAGCAGTCTCCTGGGTGGAAGCCTTGGACTTGTTTATAATAATTTGTGATACGTCAAGAGCAAACGTCATTTACAACATAATATGTTTCCCTCAAAATGTAATTTACAATGCCGTTTCATCATGTGGGAATGTAACTTTTAGGAGAGCCGGCTGCGTATCCTCACCTCTATGATACTGGGCAAGTCCATCAGTTCACTCAACATCATATTGCGACGGTAACCCCAAGAAAACGTGTCCACAGATGTGCACTTCTCCCATTTGTGCTTGGGCAGCTGACCTGGAGTATATTTGTCTTCACAGTTATAGTAGCCACCATGTTTACAGGCACATCCAGCTCCCCACCTGTCGTTGGTCACAATGGTATCCTAAAACATAGAAAATGTACATGCAGTCATACCGAAACAATAAATAGTTGAATTAAAAAAAATAAAAAAACACACGCATTGTGATTTATTTCTTGTTCTAAAGAGACTTACTTTGACAGGGCTGTCATTGTAGAGCCAGGCCAAGAACTGAGTCGAGTTCCAGTATGTGTCAGGTGCTTCCCAGTCCCCATCAGACCAGATCAACTCAGGTCTGTACCTGCAAAAGAAACCCAGGAGTTAACGGTTTAAACAAACTTCCCTAAGGTTGTATTGACATGTGTTTGTATCTCATACAGGGACAGGGCAATACAACCAAGTAGGACTGTATTATTAGGTGCAATAAACAGGTTTGCTTTACAATCAGCTGATGGGAAATCTTAGTGTCACACACCTTACAACCATGTTATAAAGCTCTGGTAGGAGCTTATGCATCACAAACTGCTGTGTTTTGAATCCGTTCCCCTTGTCCGCCAGGTAGAGAGGGTGGAACCACTCGTATAAGGAGTTGTAGAGTCCATAGTGCAATGACCTAAATGAGGACAATGAAAAACCTTAGAATCAAAGCAGAAAAAATCAGCATCCATAACACAACAAACCAAAATGAAGGCACTACAACAAAGGAAAGTCATCTGAGAGTTGGGATAAATGCAAAAAACACAAATCCAACAACAAAAACAACAACAATTTTTTAATTGTTTCATCTTATTCTAAGTGTAAGACAGTCTTTGACATCAGGAGTAGAGACGCACTGATCAAACTCTCCTAGTTCCAATAACCAAGAAACTCAGAAGTTGAACAGCCTTTAATCCACATGCATTCTTCGCACGTTCACCAGCACCTTAATAAGTACCATAACATCTGATGGCCCACCTGTTGCGCACTGCATCTCCCAGATCGCCCACTAGGTCTCTGTGAGGACCCGTATCAACTGAATTCCAGTTCCAGGAGTTTGGAGACGGCCAGTTAGTAAACCCTTCGTGGTGTTTGGCCGTTAGGACGACATATCTGTAAGGGACACAATGCGTTAGTGTGACACCGCAGTTTGACGTGAACGTACAGGTGAGAGAAAAGGTGTTCGATGCCGGAAGTGCAACGCTCTAACAACATCGAAGCTAAAGAAACGCACTCACTTTGCACCAGAAGCCTTGAATATGTCCGCCCAGTCCTCCGGGTTGAAGAACTGAGCGTGAAACTGGGGAGCAAACTCCGGGTAGCTGAACCCAGGGGGGTAGTTCTTTGACATGTAGCTCACACACTTCGGGTCCGGGGGCTGCTGGCCCTTCCAGTGCCACCAAAACCACTCGCTGCCGAACCCGGGGACAGAAAACACGCCCCAGTGGACAAAAATCCCCACTTTGGCCTCGTCATACCACGAAGGAAGCGGTCTGGCGTCCAAACTGCTCCAGTCCGCAGTGTACCGAGCCGCCGCTGGACACGCTACGCCAACCAAAACAACAAACAGGGCTAGCATGATTACACTGGTTAGCTTACCCGGTCGCTCATTTGACTGTGCACACAGTTTGGTGCTACTAGGGACCCTGCACGCGGATTTCCCCTTTTGTTGTGATCCTTCAGGTGTACCGTTTCCTGTCAAAAATGACTGTAATCACGTGAAGTATCACATGACCATCCCGTCTATTTTGTCCCGCCCTCCGCCGCATAGTATGACTGACTCCAAAAACGAACTTTTGCTAAGACCCGTAATGAATGCACCCGTGCAAATATATATGTGCTAACGCAAAATAAGAAAATAAAATCATCCAGTTCGCCTACATCACGCCTGGTCTCATCGTTGCTGCACACAAAGTCCGATGCTGCAGACGGCGCATCGCGCTCCCACGATCGTCCCCCGCTCAAACTCGCGACTTCCCCATATATCTGCGTTTCAAGGAGTGTCGTCAGATAGCATACTCGTTTTTCTGCTAAAAACAACACAAATGTTCTTCTCCTGGTTTTACGGAGGGTTGCAATACCGCCACCTGCAGTACCAGAGTATGTAGTGTCCCTGGGCTTTACATCATAAGGTTAATTAAGTAATTGAATAGTATTCAATAAAGAAAAATCTCATTATCTCCTTTAAATATTCGGTGTTCCTATTGGTCCTAGAATATCTGCATCTCTCTACATTTGAGCTAGTCATGAACATACTCCACATTCTTTGAAACTCTACATTCAGATCATTCATCTGATGATACGCTTTTCCCTGGTGGTCAAACTCTTGTTCAATTAAAACTGTCTCCTGCCTCAGTTTTTATCATCAATGGTTTTCTACAAACAGCAAGAGGCACCCACCTGTCACAGCCACTCATAAACATTTAATTAAACTCAAAAGTGGTGCAGACTAACATATGAACATGTGATGCAGCATAAAAAGAAACCCAAATCATACAAAACTAATTTGCCAAACACCCAAATCAAACAACACTAATTTGGTGCCAGCTGTTTATACACGTGTGCAAAAAAATGAAAGTTTGCACTTTGTCCGCTACTACCTCTATAAGGCACATAACAAATAATCCATATGTGAACTTTGGCCTCTCTTCCAAACAAATCATGGCATGAACAAAATAAGAAATATGACAGCACGCCTGTTACACACACATACATACAGCATCATACACATGATTTATTGTTGCGTAGGAAATCCTAAAATATGGGCTTGTAACCACTTTATATAAAAACATTACAATAACACACAACAAACGAAGTAAAAAGTGTAACAGACACGCCTTTGACCTAAAGACTTCTTTCTTTCTTGATTTTTCTTACAAGTCTCTGGCGTTACACCACTCCCTCCAGTTTTAGACACCAGGCGTTTCCAGGAGATGCGGGCATAGTCGGCATAACAATCATCAGTCCAGCTGTCGGGGTCAGCGGTGCCCACTTCAGTGGGACATTAGGATAGTCCAGAAGTGTAACCTGTGGGTGTGAAATAGATATGGTTTATGATCATGACCAATCAAGGTATCTGGGATTGAACTTTATGGGCATGAAGATGTTAGGGTTACTTTTGTGGCTCCAGTCATCCTGGGCACCGTGAGCTGAAGTGGTTGTCTGGACGGCCATCCAAGGATAATGGCATACACGGTATTGCTTTTGACAGTGTACCTATAACAGGAGCAAAAAAGAATAGCTCATTTTAAAATCACAAAATTAAAATATAGGAGAGGGACGTTTGGATGCTCTTGCTTTGCCAGAAAATGCATCTCACCAGACAGTGCTGTTCTCCGTCTGCACCCTCCAGGGTTTGGAAGCATAAATGGCCTCCCCGTTAACCCCCAACCAGGTGCCAAGTCCCCTCAGCCTTTCCTCAAACACTGGGGCGATCATGCCATCTGCCATCGGCCCGATGTTCAACAGGTAGTTTCCACCCATTGCCACCACATACACCAAGTCCTGCGTAAAGAGTGTAAGAGTAAGGTCACTCTCTAATTAATCACAAAATGACTGGACCTAAAGTCAGTTGTGGGTGTTGAGCTACAGTGACCTTTCACCTTTACGATGGATTTCAAGTCCATGAGCTCGCTGAGTTTCATGTCTCTTCGGTAGCCCCATGAACGGGTGTCTATGGACTGGCACTTCTCCCATTTGTGCTCTGGAAGTTTTCCCGGTGTGTACCTGTCAGCACAGTTGTAGTAGCCTCCATGTTTGCAGTAGCAGCCCTTACCCCACCTGTCATTGGTAACCACCACATCCTGCAGAAACACAACACGTCTTATCTACATGACAAGGATCCTGCGTGGATTAAATAAGCATGCGTTGACGGATGTTGAGGTAAACACTGTTTCACCTTGACAGGGCTGTCATTGTAGAGCCAGGCCAGGAACTGGGTGGAGTTCCAGTAGGTATCTGGTGCTTCCCAGTCCCCATCAGACCAGATCAGATCAGGTTTGTACGCCATCACAAGGTCCACTAGCTCTGGAAGAGTCTTACGGGCAACAAAATGCTGAGTCTTGAATCCAGAGGCTTGGTCCAACAAGAAAAGGGGATGGTACCATTCATATAGAGAGTAGTAGAGACCCAAGTGCAGTGACCTGTTGGCAAAGAAATATGAGTGAATACACACAGCAGTTAAGCCCTGTTATTTCTATGTCAACTATTTCCTAATGCGTGTAAGATTTTAAAAAGTGAATGCCAATATGACATTTTTTGGGGGGTGTTTTTTAGTGCTGTTTTTCAGATGTAGGGAATTTGAAAATAAAATAAAAAGAAGAAGGTATAACTGAATGAGTGTCGTCACAGCATCCTTCTCCCCATCTCCTCACCTCTTCCTGACAGCTGCAGCCAGTTCTCCCACCAGGTCCCGGTGAGGACCGACGTCCACTGAGTTCCAGTTCCAGGAGCCTGCCGAGGGCCAGTTTGTGAATCCTTCATGGTGTTTGGATGTGAATACCACATACCTGTAAAAACATTATTTATTTTTTTACTTTTGTCTTGGTAAAGTAAGAATGTCTTATTTATTTAAAGTATTATGACTTTTGAGGAAAAACTGATGATGATATAGAAAGAAGATCGCTGTGCCCTAACAAGCAGAACAACTTGACGCCTGCAGGTGTGGCTGAGCAAACATGACAACAAAAGAGTTGCTGCAGTCAAGAAACAACCACTCGAATACATACAGGTCTGTGCACATTTTATAAAGGAAGAGAGATGCCCGTACCTGGCCCCAGAGGCTTTGAACACCTCTGCCCAGTTGTCCGGATCGAAGAATTCAGCGCGAAACTCGGGCGCAAAATCTGCGTATTTAAAGTCCGGCGGAAAGTTTTTCCGCATGAACTCAACTTCCTCTGCGCGCTTTTTGGACTGCCACCAGTACCAGAACCACTCACTATACTGCGCGAAGCCAGGGACTGAGAAGACCCCCCAGTGGACGAAAATCCCGACCTTCGCCTCGTCGAACCACCGTGGTAGCGGTCTGGCGTCCAGACTGGTCCAGTTTGCTTCGTAGTGCGCTGTGTGCCCAGGTCTCCACATGAGGACTATTACACAAACCACAGCTAGAAAACATGTGGGTCGCACTTGAAGAGGCATGATCCTTGGTAAGTAAATATGTAACTCCTATAAGAAGCTCGTTACTAACAGCCAGGTGGCTTTAACTCTACCTGTCTGAAATATTTGCATAAACACCTGAACGTGTGGTGGGAAGGGCAAAGTGTGTATCCGCCCACCGGTGCTACAGGCCTTCCACTAAAACTTTGACGTCCATCCTACAGTACTTACATTCATTAGACTCTGTACTAATTATGTGCAACGGCCATAAAAACTAACATGTTTGCTGACATCTTACTTGTAAAATAGTCATACTTCCTTAATACAAAAAAGGCTTCGATTTAAATGACTACTGGCACATACTGAATTGTCTTTCCCTGGTGCAACCCCTAGATGGCGCCACGGGGCACGTTTTCTATCAATACTGCAGGGTATTCACTGATGCGAATCCACAGGGAGAAAAAACACATTAAAAACACATGCGTAATACAAGTAAACATGTCTAGAATTACAGAACACATTTATTGCAACACTATTCACAATGGCCCCATAATAACTGACAAAACAAAACATGCAACAAGCTACTTTTGTTCTCTTCTGTAATGTTTGACAGCCATGTACTCTGTATGTGCAGCACATACAGTTAATTTGAATTTGAGCAATTGTGCAGAGGAATCAAGTTTGATTAAAAAACAAATTTGTCCTGAAAATATATATATTTTTAAATGCTGAATCTATTTGCAACCAGGTTAATATCTTCAACAGTCAAAGGGACACATTTTCTGGTTGAAAATGAGTCAATAAATCAGGCCATATTGCAGAAATAATCCAACATCAATAGCAGTATGGCCACAGTGAACTGACAATAGAACAGTTTGAGGAATGGTTTTCTTCGCCAAGTGCAACGGGCTACAGATTCCCTGTGTTACCGACATCAGTGCAGACAGCAAGCTGCCTTTCAAGCATCTGTTTCTCTACCAAGTCCTCCACTCTGCCAACCTCCACCTCATCTACATCATTCATGAAACTGGACCAGTCAGTACCCCCATCTGCCCGCTCCATGGGCTCGGGTTGGCCGTTGGGGTGAACAGAGGAGGAATCATCATGAGTGGTGGTCACGCAGTTGCAGCTGTCGCAGATGCCGAAGCGTCTCAGTCCTGGTGAAACGCCCGATCCAGTGAAGGTTCGCCTGCAGCTCTTACATGATACTGGCCAGTTGTGCCTATGGACCTGTCGAGGGTCAAAGTGAGAGAAAACATTAATAAATCACTTTTCACAAGCAGCACCATCCTATAGATGATTATAGGTGAGAAATAACAATGTAGGAGCCAAAAGATATATATAGAACTAATAGCCCTCTATTGAAGAGTGAGACAAGTAATTATTGTTTACAGCTAACTGGCTTTAACTGGTTTTGTACAAACCCTTTTTGTCTTAATTATGTATTATAAAATTCTACAGCAACTGAAACAAAATACAACAATGCATCTGCAATGGGTCAGATAATTGCCACAGTGAAATATCCTCATTTAAAATATGTTATATACACCATGCATTTAACAAATATCAAAACCATGTTAGGGACTAGGATAACAACTATCTTGCAGTCACACTGAGTGTTTACATTGAAGGCATGGCTGCGAAGGTGCTCCTGTCTTGTGAACCTCTTGCCACACATAGGACAGGGGAAGGGCCTCTCTCCTGTGTGGCAGCGGATATGTCTCTTCATGATTCCCTTTTGCTTGGCAGTGTATGGACAGAACGGGCACTTATGAAGTTTAACTTGCACTACCAAACCATCACCTGCAGGGGGAGAGACAGGCCAACAGTTCAGATTTACCTCAATGCTTGATAATCTATTGAATGAAACATAGTATTAGTTTCAAGATTTTTTTTTTCAAGCCTACAGTAAAACATAGTCACATGCTTAGAGTGATCTTTACCTGCGTCTTCTCCAAGCCAATCAGACTGGATCTCCATGATAGATGATCCCACAAACCCTAAACCTTCGTCCATTCTGTTTCCTCCTGTGCTGACACCTAGTCCTTCAGTAAAGTGCTGCCCCATTCTGTCCCCCAGAGGACTGGGGCCTTCACCTCTGGACAGCATCTCCATCAGCTGTCTGGCATTAAAGGAGGGGCTGTATCTCAAGGGAGAGCGCTCATTGGAGGGAGACGAGGGAAGTTGTCTGCTGTGATGAGGGTTATGGAGAGAGGCCTCAGGATACGAGGCCAGGTCTTTAGTGTCAGCGGACTCCATCAGCTCCTCATCGGGGTCGTACTCTATCTTGGGGTTCACTAACTCTGGAGTCAAAGCAGATGATGAAGAGGATGAGAGGTTAGACTGATCCATGTGTCCCTTCTGTCCTTCACTCTCAGATGCAAATTCCTCCCTGGAATGATACTCGCTGTCCATGTCTCTTTTGGTGCCCGGAGTTGAGGTGACAGGCATGGCCAAGGGGGTTCTAGGCAAGGTCACCGACTCCGGACCTGAACCCATCCCTCTATCTGTCTTTGCAGCCTGTGAATGAGGCTCCACAGACCCTCCACCACAGGAGATTGTTGCAGCAGGGGTGACGCTGTCTGCGGGACCAATCCCTCCACCCTGTTCCTGGTTCACCTTCTCTCTGTTCTTCTCCTTTTCCTTGTTGCATATTTCCAAAGATGAACGGATGTATCCCTTACAGAAGTTCACCAAATCAGTCATCTGCAGGTAGCTGCCTGCTGACATCACCTCGATGACATTGCTTCTGTTCAGGGCCAAGCGACCAGAGTAAAGGAAGTCTAAGATAATCGAAAAGGCATCGGCTGTCACAATGTCCAGCGATGCTGTGCTATAGCGCTGTCCACTATCCTGAAAAATAGATAATATACATGTTAGCAGGTACATTGGATTCCTTAATTTGACAAGATCAGCTGTGAATGGCCAGCAAGGATGAAGAAGAATCAGCTGTCACATTAACAAACCAGACCAGACACGTCAAACCACTTTACTAATGGGGTTATTAGTTCCCACTATCCACCCACGAGGAACACATTTATTTATTTTATTCTTCAATCATTAATAACACAATAATATATACATCTTCTGAGCCAAATAATAACATTTGTTTCTAAGAGGCCATGCTTAATGCTTGCCCACCTCTCCTAGAAATAAAAACATTGGGTAGCTCTGATGTAAGCTCTTATCACCTGCAGATAGTGAACCAGAAGAGCCCGGAAATAGCCGCTCCCAGCAAACAACACATTACGGTGGGCCTTGAAGACGCGACCTTCGACCAGAATGCTGCAGTCACAGAAGAAGTCCCGCTTCCGCTGCTCATTGAGTTCTAACAGCAGTTTGGGCAGGTAGCAAGGCACTTCCATGTCTGTACCTCAGGGAGACCTGCCACAGCATGGGTGGAGAGAGAGAGAGAGAGAGAGAGAGAGAGAGAGAGAGAGAGAGAGAGAGAGAGAGAGACAATCATTTAAGGGTTTAAACGGGGAAACAGCAAAAGGTTGATTTTGGAATGTATAACTGACTACATATTTAATGAGCTTGTGTGGCACTTGACATTTCTTGTTTTGTGGACAATTTATCCTACATAAATTATACAGTATACATATTCTAGTGGGTAAAATGGGTTAAAGGGAAAGGAGGAAACAGGGTCACCAGTGAGTTACCTTGATATTAGGCATTAGGTTTATGTACAGTATACTTTACACTGAGCTTAGGCAGCGTTTAATAGCGTTACCCCTAGACGAAAAGGCTTACTATGAATATATATGTATATATTAAAAAACAGACACACGTTTGACATCAGAAATAAAAGCGAGATAGAAGACATATAGCTTCAGTTTGTGTTTGCTGAGCTCGGCTAACTTAACGTCAACATAGCTAGCGCCGAGTAGCCAGTTAGTTACACTTAATGAAACAAAACGGCTACTAACAACACCAACTGCACCTTACGAAGCATGCTGAAACACAGTGAGATGGAATACGTACAATATGCTCTCACCTGTGTAATTAGGCGACTGAACGCGAGAAAACCGTAATCATAACACAGAGATTAGCAATGCTCATTGTCCCGTGGACGCGACACTCGACAACTTCCGCGTTCAACAATGACGTTTGTCATTCATCCAATCGGTAGCCGGTGGGGGCGTGGCCTATACCTTTCACACAAGACAGGCAGCAACCATGCTTTACAATAAGGGAAAATAGACAAAGAATAAAGAGGAAAAACTGTGAATTAAGGTGAAAAGTTAAACATACATGATAAAATGAAATAAAAATAAGATTAAATAGAATATATAGAATGCATAACATGAGATTGAAAATGAAACCCATTTAGTACTACCAATTATTTACCACATGATGATGATGATGATGATGATGATAATAATAATAATAATAATCATCATCATAATGATTATTATTATTATTATTATTATTTTCATTATTATTATTATTATTAATCATCATCATCATAATGATGATAATGATGATGATGATGATGATGATGATGATGATTATTATAGTAATAATTATAAAAATCAAATCAGTATCCATATTTCCAGCATGCACATGTTCATTATTGAAGCACCAAAAGGTCTTTATTCTCTTGTGTTTTTTAAGATGAAAACTCAAAGTTTTTTTTTTTTTTTTTTTCTCGTACTCTCACCAACGGTCTTCTTGATTACACCGAAAATGTTTAAACTACAGTTTACAGCCACCTCAGAACTTCTTGGGGATGTAAACCTCACTGTGGGTCTCATCTGTGTCACAACACAAAGTTGCCCGGGAAACCACCCTCTCGGTGAAGCTGTGGGGGTTAACCAACATCACTGTCTAATCTCAAATCTAATGGCCACTGACGTTTTAACTTAACACACTTATACATTATCTGAAGAGCCACACTACATTACGTCAAACCACTTTAAAACTCCCTTTATCAAATAGGTCAACATAAAATGTCTTAAATTAAGTCAAATAAACATGATAAAAGAAGTACAAAGTGCAGCCGTTCAGGGAAAAGTCATAGTTAAAGCCTAAAGTGAGAAGCTATATTTTCAGCTTTATTTTGAAAAATATTTTGCAAGATGGCTTCCCCAATATCTATAGATAGTGTGTTCCACAGCGTTGGGGCATAATTGACAAATCCCTGATTTCCTTTCAACTTTCGGAGCCTCTAATAAACCAGCAACAGATGACTGCAGTGTTCTTGAAAGCAAGTAGTTAACATGAGAGTTGGCAATGCTTGGTCCTAGCAATACAAGTACATTCATGTTTGTAAAATCAGATACGTAGAGGGTAGAGATTGATTTGACAAACTTATTAGCAAAAACTCAATTTGGTCTGAATGAATGTATTCTCTTCATATGGGGTAAAATGAAGTGGTCTTGGGATAGCTATCGTGACAGCACAAAATATAGTCCCAGGTTTGACCCTGCGGTGGTGTAAGGTGCTCTTAAATAAGGTGCACACTTGTATGTAAATGGTTTAACTGTTAATTACCAGTAATACAATTTTTTTTTATTTTTTTTATGAAACTCGTTACTTTTTCCAAAAACATTTTTAAGGATTATATAACTCTTCAATTCTGTATTTTGACATCTGTGTGCTTTTTGAAATCACCATGCCACATGGTATAATTAGTTTAAACCAACTTGGTTGAATAATTAATTTAAATTAGAAATACATTTGATTTTAGAGCTCATGACTTAACATCAAATAAACATCACAGTGCTAGCCTTAATTTGTGCATTGTGTTGAGGTTAGGCCCGTCTTTGTGGCTGCAGCTCGGTTGTTAGTCTCATGTGCACGACGCTGACACAAATTAATTAAAGTAAAAGAGTTTAAATGCTGTGCATCACATCCCAGCTGTGACACATTATCTTAAGCAGTGTTCCACTCAACAAACTAGGTCAACAAAACAAAAAGTCAACTTTTCCAAGGGATGGAAATTAACAAATTAACCTCCAAAATAACCTAAAATTGACTCTGTCGTGCAGGTTTTCACACAAATTAAATGTTCTCCATAGAGACACGTAAATGAGCTAATTTGAGAAGAGATCGAGGGGTGAGGGTTTAAATCATGATGTAACTAAATGACATTTACACAGACTTGATAACAAGGTATCACTTATCTCACATGACCTTTTTCACTTCAGAGCTAAATGTTTCATCATTTAGTTAAAAATGTACACGTACATGCATTTTTGACAATGAAAAAAAAATGGCTTTAACTTCTCTGAAGTTTCGGTTACGTCTCCCTTCCTCCACTGCAGAGAGTCATTGATAGGGATGATGACAACGATGATGATGGCGATGATGTGCAGTAGAACCTCAAATTGTCAACCTCCTTCTCAAACCGAGTCCAGCATGCCGCTGCACAGCCGCAGCCGGCTCACGCCTGCCCACATTGTCTGCTCAAGAATACTTGTTTATTTGCTTTCCATTTCGGAGAGAAAATGATTCCTCTTTTTTTTTTATTTTCGGACATGGCAAGAGTAAACAAGTAGTTCCTTCAGCGCTGCGCCACACCCTCTCTCTCTCCCTTAGAAGTGTTTTTTTACACTGATGGGTGCCGACCAAGCAACTTATTTGTTTCAGATATTTTCCCATGGTAAACAGGGCGAATACAAAGGCTTCGTGGTGGCCTGGAGAAACCACAGGGTAGGCGTACATGAGCCTCCATACTCACCCTCTTTTGAAAACGAAATTTACGACACCTCATAAAAGTTCTATTCACGCGTATAAGCACTATATATAAACTAGTATAAACCAGCAGGGTTTGACTCAGTCCTTGTAAACTTGACCTGAAGGGCTGCAGGAGCGTTGTGTCCGGCAGAAGGCAGGCCAGCCGTCGGGTGACCCAGCAGCCCAGCCCTGACACGAGTCTGTCCCAACGCGAGGCTGAAATAAGTTGAACTCTGAGGTACTTCTGGTTGCTGACCTTCTCCCTGCTCTGACTTCAGGAAACATAAGGCCTTTGTTTTGGTCATTTGTTGACATATGGGAAGGAAACTCCCTCTCCACAGCCGAGCAATCGCACTGTTCCAACAACCCTATCTGTGTGGCAGTTTGATGCTGGTTTACACCCATCAACCCCTTAGGAAGAAATAATATTTGTGATTTATGATTGGGTTTTGGCTTATGCCTGTGATTATGATGGCGCATGATTTACAGATCGGAGCTCGGTCCACAAACTAAATAGATGCAGCGACTGGCTGTTATGCAAGGCTGCATCCAGATTTGGGACCTCACTTAGTCAGTGTGTTCGCCGCTGTGAGACCCACGGCTGGCACCGAGGGCTCCAGCAGCACCCCTCTGGGTCCCTGTGGTCTGCGCCTCAGCACATAACAGCCACTTAGGCCGGCATTTTCCCAGGCTGAGACAACACACCACGGTGGCAGCGCGAGCCACAGAGAGGGCCTGATTAAAGAGTAGGGACAATGGAGGGAGAGAGACCGTGGTGGCATTTTCCATCCCCGCCGCTGTCTCCTGGGGGGACCAAGTATGTGCCGTGAAACGTTTGAATTATCCCAGAATCTCTGGAATTCAGACGGAGGCACCGCGGAGAGGACCCTCGACCGGGGATCAAAGAGCTTTGAGAGGAGTGCGGTGGGCTGGTGGTGAAGTCGAGCACATAGGGGAGTACGAGTGTGCGTATGTGTGTGTGTGTGTGTGTGTGTGTGTGTGTGTGTGTGTGTGTGCAGGCTTGTGTGTTTCTGACTTTAAAAAAAAAAAGATAAAGGCCATGTTTGAATTCAAATCATATTTTCTTTAATGGCTCCGTGTCTTAAGATGTTTCACAAAAAGTCATGTTTGACTTCTGAGGAGGCTGTGATCATTGAGCAATGAAACACAGGCCTGTTGTGTGCGTGTGTGTGTGTGTGTGTGTCGCTGTCCTTTTATCCCTCATGGGATCCGATAATGCAATCATAGCCAATCATTGGGAGTCTAATACGCCGCTTGGAGACGCCACCGTCCTCTGTGGTGGCAGAGGACGAGGAGGAGAAAAGCGAGAGGGGGAAACCTTGTCCCTCTCTTTCTGTCTATCTCGCTCTGTAATTATCACTTAATGTTCTTCAGTAATCCGGAGCCGTCTGTCTCGTGCCCAGTCCTTTCTTCCCTCGCCGGAGAGGAAATGTATCACAGTCTGAAATAAATCGGCCAGCCTTTTTATTATTGTATATTTAGCACCAGAACAGAGTAGTAAATGGAGGCGTCCCAGACCACGAGCTTCCGGTAGCGCAGTTCCTCAGCTCTAGCCGGCCGTCTTTGCCACAGCCAAGTCCTAACATCAAAGCCTCCTGTACTATTTGCAGTTAGCTAGTCGTCCTCAAGCACTGACCTCAAACTGTCTGAGAAGGACAGTGTGTGTGTGTGTGTGTGTGTGTTTGTGCATGAGGCACAAGTGTGCCGTTCAGCAAGGCAGTTTTGTACGAACCTCCTTGGCGGCTGAATGTGTCAGAGCTCCTGCGTCCGTCTCCATCTACCGATGTCTCCGCTTCAATTCAAGCTTTGTCATGGCGTCTTGTATTGTACATCAGATCTGATGAGCTGATAAATTGATGATTGGCAACCAGGAAGTAAAAGTAAAAGGAAATCTCAACTAATTAAATCAACCAAACCGAACAACTGATTTGATGTCCACCTATATACGTAGGAAGGACAAAGAGGATCGGAGATTTATGTGATGCTGATCTAGTAGATTTACAATAACCAGTTGGCTGTCTGTTGAAACACACTCACAACACTTTGCAGTTGAGTGTGTTAAAAAGTGACCTAGCAAAGAGAATGAAATAGTATAGTAAATATCTAAATCAATGATGAGAAAGTAGCTAAGCTAAACCAAGCAAATGAAATAGCAAAGGTGATAAATATACCGGTGAAATAGCTAAAGGTGATTAATAAACAGCTCAAATAGTTAGAAGTAATAGATGAACAGTATATTACTATTAGTAAAAAGATAAACATCCATCCAAACATCCATCTTATGCCACTCCAAGTGGTAATAGCACAAATGCATTAACAGTTAAACTGGGTAAAAAAAACAGATGACAAAAAACTTTATTTGTAATTTACAGTTTTATATAACATCCAGTTTAGTATCTATTCATAAGAACAAATTTGTCTTCGCCCAAATGTGACGTAAAAGGAGCCACGTGGAGATCTATTAAATATATAGGCCCCATCACTTCTCCACTTGAATACATTGATACTGTATAGATCTGTTGATTAGATCCAATCAATTCGTTTTACTGAACAGCGAAGTCGGTTTGGCAACAGTAAAAAAAAAGAAAAGAGAAAAAGGAATGAATGCATCCATTATTTCAGTTCAAGTCATTTTAATTATAAAAGCATCAATCAAGGCCGCTTAAAGTGTTACCAGCTCCCTCAGGATATGAAAACGATGTTTGTCATTATCCTCATCCTTCCTCCATCAAAGTCTTCCTCTCTTTCCCTGCACACTCATTGTAATCCCCTTCTGGGAACACTAAAAGTTATCCGGCGGTGCGGTGGCGGCAAGTTTTTATGCTGGTTTTCAGAGGCTTATGCTGGCTCTTCGGAGCTGCCGTCGGAGCGAGCTGTCGGCTGGATGCCTCCCTGATAAGGCTGTAATCTGAGGTGTAAAGTTATAGGAGGGATTTGGGAAAGTGAGAGGCTGTCAGACGGCAGCCGATGGCGTCAAACAGGGATGGAGCACCATCTCCTGGGTTTATGACTCAGTGAGAGCTCCTCTGAACCACGCTGGTGTGTGATCGAGGAGCTGATGCACGTGTTTTCCTGTTTTAATCTATCCTTTCAGAATTAGCACGTTTCTACCCTGAACGCTGGAAATAGAAAGCTGATCGAGGAGGCATCGCATGACTCCCTGCAATAAATATTAGTCTCCTCCATAAACTTGAATTACGGTCAGCCTCCACGCCACAAGGCTTGAGCAAGGCTAGTTTTACAGCGGCTAATATTAGCCGAGTCTTAAAACACGGCTGAGAGGTGGACTCGCTGGATTCGCCTTGAACTCTTTTATATTTTCACCCCCCTCTCTCTCTCTCTCTGCGGCTCATAAAAGATGGTGTCCCGTGTGTGATGTGGCGGAGGAGCGCAGTCAGAATGAACTGATTACGGACGAGGGCCGGCGTGCCTTTGAGTCATGGCATTCTTCAAGCATTTAAAAATAGTAACAGTTTGCTTTATTCAGGTTTGTTTTTCCCATTGTGGGACTCTGGGGCATCCTCTGCTGGAGTTTTTGGAGACAAGAATCATAACCAGATTCCTCCCCCCCCCCCCATGTCTTTCATTCTGTTATGCGGAGTTTGTTTAATCTTGTGAAGAAAATTGGCCTGGCGTGGGAAAGGCAGAATTCTTTTGAGGATAGGTTTTGTTGTTTTAGAGTTGTGCGCATCGCTGTTGTTTTTTCAGTGCAGAAGAAAAAAAAAAAGGGCCAGTTTGTGCCAAAACCTCATGAAGTATAGATAAAAAGGAGCTGAGTGAGAGGGAGGCTGCAACACCACGACAAAGATATGGGCTGTCGTAGCAAAGAGCTTTACAAATGACAATCTCCAGGGGGAAAAGGGGGAAGACAACATGGGGGAGGAAGGGAGTGGAAGGGGAGGGGGGGAGGAGAAGAGGAGAAACAAATGTGGATTGATTGGTGGGAAGAGGAGGAAGATGGGTATTGGGGGGAATAACGCAGAGCAGTGGAGGAAGAGGGGGCGGGGGGAGATGAGAGGGGAAACATTCCCCCATGCCCACATTAAAGACATAAAAAAGAAAACAAACAGAAAAACATGTCTGACATAAAGAGGCTGGTTTCCGCGGCGACAGCACAATGGCTGCCTGTGGCTCTCGGGGCCCTCGCCATCCCGTCTGAGGCCCGGCACCAGCGAAAGTCACCGCAGTCACAGCGCCCGTCAGCGTGTGTGTGTGTGTGTGTGTGAGAAACGTGGTGAATGTCATCACAGGCCTAGTGCTGTGGGAACCGCCATGAAAGGGACCCCACTCGGAAGCCACAAAAGTTCCTTTCTGCTTCTTCTCTTGGGCTTTTAGCCTCTTTATTTATTTGTGTGTCGGGGAGCCAGAGAGGAGGAGGGAGGACTCTCTCTCTCTCTTTCTTACAGGCTGCATAACCCGGCATTGCAGCCCTCCTGCCCTCTTGACACCTGAAATCACAGCAGCCACTATCTCAAACATATATACTGACTGTGTCTAACCCCATTTCTCTGGAGGTTTATTCACACCTCATATCAGCTCAATCAGATCATAAAAACACAATGCAGTGTTTTGGCAAACGGCCTATAGGAACAAACCTGACGGGTCCAGGAATGCCTCATATATCCAGGTTTTTTTCCCGAGTGAGTCGTGGAGACGGCCAGGCAGGCAGTGCCACAGGTCCCAGGCATTCCTTATGTGTTTGAAGGGCAGATAATTCCCTCATGGGTCCAGCCTAGACAGTGCCAAGCTGCTCCGGTGCCAGTTCCCATGCCAATCCAATCTTGACCCCAGTGACTGAGCGCCCAGCCACAGGCGGACTGCTATGAAAGCCTCATACCAATACGAAATCTATAGATTTTTTTTTTAGTGTATGTGAAGAGCTCCCTGATTGACCTTTCATATATTCTCAGCAGGGATTCTAGAAGATGAACAAATATTTCCTTTTGACGAATGCTATATGATTACACCCTTTATATCAAAGCACATTTCAAAGATAATATATTTCCATTTGTGAGGACAATTATAAAAACATAAACAAAGAACTTTGACAAAAAGTGTAAGTTAGAGAGTTTTAGGCAAAACATTTCTTGCTGAAAGTTGGTTTTGTGTTGCTTCAAATAATCATATTCAACCATGCAGCGAGACATATATCGGCCCAGTGATGTCGTATGACATGAATATAGTGGAACAATTCACAACAAAATGTCTCGCTGAGCTCGTTCCAACTCACAGACTTTCAAACAATAGCAATAGTCATGCATCAGAGGCAATAATTGCAGCTGAGTGTTTGTGTCTTATAAATTGTGGGTATGCACTGTCCGCATTCATGTGAAGGAGTTGCGTGTGTGCCTGCATGAATCACTGTGTGTGTGTGTGTGTGTGTGTGTGTGTGTGTGTGTCCGTGTGTGTCTGTGTGTGTCGCTGAGTATTCACACGTTCATATTGAAGTTGCGCATGTGTGCGTGTGTGTGCAAATTGTAAAAGTATGAGCTTGTTAATTTCAATAAGGGACGTTGCCTTGTTGTGGTTTGGAGGGATGGGAGGGAGACGACTTGAAGTGGCCGACCAAGATCGCCAGAAATCTCCCAGAATTCCATCTCACCATCTATTGCCAGCTCTCTCTTTCGCTCCCGTCTTCTTCGCATAGCCCCACCATGGAACCATTTTCATAATTAACGTATTTATTCATTCATCGTCTTAATTGCCTTCCACTTGCATGCTTTTTCTCTGCAACTTGCCTCATCACTCTGGAACAACTGGGACTGGGAATACATTGAGTGAAACCAGAATGATTTCATTAAAAAAAAACACCAACAAAGAAGCAAGAAAAAGGCTGGTGATACAGAGAAGAAAGTTATTCTTTGAAGAGAGGGGTGGGTGGGTGATAAAAATAACAACAGAGAAGAGGCTGAAGCCTGACTTCATAGATGTCTCTTTTCTTTCAGACTCTTTCTTCCCTGTTTTCTGATGCCAAAATGAGATCCAGATCTGAATTAAGGAATGATTGGTAATAAAAGGATATGTGGAAGGGGCTGTTTGGAGGGAGAGAAAGAGGGATTTCTCTTTTCTGTTAGTCCTGACTCATAGCCTACTCACCACACCATAAGCCCCCTGGTGATGGTCACACTGATTACTGACACTTGGGTATTACAAACACACGCACATGCACATGTTTTAAGTTAGTTTATTACTTTACATGTAGCCTATGATATGATAAAATGCAGGCGGGCAGGGCTCGGTTACATCTAATGCGAGAGAGATTAGATGAAAAAACAAATGCTGTTGAAAAGCACATCATCATAAAAGAGAGGAAGAAAAAAGAGAGACATAAAGAAAATCAAGAAATAAATCAAAACAGAGCACGACGCTCCAGGAACAAAATAAGCCTACACAAAAAAGACTTTGCTTGTTCCAAAAACATACACAAATATCTCGCGCTGATGCATTGTAGTATGTTTAAAGTAACACACCCTTCCAGTCTGCCAGGCAGGAAGAGACACACTCAGCTGGGCATTGTGTGGAAGAGGGCATGCCACTTGGCCTCTCTCCGTCTTTCACACACACACGGACACACCGCTGGGTCAGTCAGGCATCGCTCCTAACAACAGGCGCCTGGGCCTCGTGTTTCCATGGCAATCTGTACCAGCAATCTTCCCACGGTGGCAGCGGAACCGGGTGCTGTGAGTGTGTGTCTCTGTGTGTGTGTGTGTGTGTGTGTGTGTGTGTGAGCACAGAGAGGACTATCTTGTCCGGTGAAGAGCCCAGATGTTCAGACACTCACTGGGCTGATTCCTCTCTTGACCCCCCAGGACCTGCCCTCATCTCTGCACAGACACAAGCCAGCATCCGGAGGCGGCTGGTTTCAACGTCTGAGCTCAAAGCTCTCGATTTCTACATTTTTAAAAGTTATAGTTGAAATAGTAAAAATGTTTTTTATAAATCATAGAGGCTAGCTTAATAATTATGAATAGATAAACAGTTGTAGGTAAAATTAACTTATTAACAATTTAAATATTTTTCAAATCATGAGCTAATGGATGCATAGATGAAAATGTTGAAAAGTAACGGGGGATTTAGGTAATGTTGTAGACAAAAGGACAGGCTAATACGATAAACAACCATCTTCTGACACTCAGCATTTACACTGACAATTCAATTGTGTGAAAGAAAATAGTGTAACACTTTAATGTAATACAACTAAAACATCATGAGATATGGAACGAGGCTGGCGGTGTTGAAGGGCTACTTGAGCCTGGCAGGTTGAGGATTTACTGGTGTGCTGCTGGAGGGGACAATATGCATGATTTTCTTATTTTATTTCTTGTGGTTCTTTGCTGATCACTGACAGCTGCCTAGAGGGCAATCTTTGTATCACTGCGGCCATGTTTTTCTCTCTCAGCTGTGTGTCTCTCACACTAACTCCCCAAAAAAAGTTCAATAAGTCCATTCTTCAAGTCACCTGTGCGATTGTGTGAGAGTCTTGCGTTGTCACACACTCCCCTGTGGATGATGGAGTGTTTCCAGAGTCCATCATTCCCACGCTCCTTACCTCTCTCCTTCCCTCCCTCCCTCTGCCATTGTTCTACAAAGCAGTGTAATTAAAGGAGCAGAAATAGAAAGAAAGGAGGATAAAAAGAAGGAAGGAAGGAGAGCGGGATGAGATTGGAGGCTAATTGACTGAGGATGACTGAGCAAAGGGTTGGAAAGATGGGGGTGGGGGGGGAGGACAAACTGGGGACGGCCAGATTAAAGGGAGGGAGGAGGGACAGGGAGAAGAGGCGGGGGAGCCAAAACTGGCAACCCTGCCCCAACTGCCAAAGTCCTACTTTGTCATTGGGTGGCTGTGACAGAGAGAGAGAGAGCCAAAAGAGACATAACAGAGAGAGAGGAAGGGAGAGAGACTATATGATTGGGTGCCAGTGATAGAGTAGAAGCCTCAAGCAGCTTGTGAATTTTCATAGTCGTCATGGGCCCTTGGGGGTCGATCCAGTGGCACCGCTGACTCACAGAGGAAAGGACAGAAGACGCATGAAGAAACAAGAAAACGAAGCAAATTCAAGTGACAAGAAGTAACTAAGGACAACAAGGCGTTTATAAGAAACAGAGAGCGAGTGGAACACAGGGTGAGCGCTTCATCCACAAGGGAGACAGCCTTCAGCGCGTTGCCTTCACGGAGCGGCCGACAAGATCCCCCAAATCCATCAGTCCGTCCGTCCATCAGTCCAGTGAGGAAGGGGCACAGACATGAAGAGACCTCACGACTACAGCTCCCCAGACTCGGACACAGACGAGTTTATTGACGTGGGACAAGAAGACGGTTATTGGTGAGCATCTGCCAACCACATATGAGGTTTTCATTCCCTCCAGTCACACTTGACACTGACACTTGTTTTTGGTTTTAACATGCATTTCATGCATGAAATACCGAAATGTTTTATTTGTTAATACTCCGAATCTGATGTGGATCATCGTACAAATAAGAAACAGATTCCTATTCTTGAAACAACTGCATTTATTTTTAGTGTTTTGTTTTTCTATTTAAGTATTTTGACAAACCGTCCAGCAAAGCTGAGCATGTTTAAAGTAAAACTTCAGGCATCTGGAAGCTAATATCCTGCTTTCACTGAAAACTGAATTCATTGCCGTTCCCCCTCTAAATGAAACGTGTTATGTTTCCTTTTTAAGTAAAGGCTGATCATCGCTGTGGAGGTAAAAAATTATGCAAGGCCTGTCAGGTCTGAAGGTGGAGATGGGTTGAAGTCATGAGCAGAATTTTCACTGTATCATTTGAAAATAAAGGCATTTCAAAATAATCAGATCAAAACTGAATGAGTCAGAATTTACAATTTATTCCTAAAATATCTCTGTTCATTAATAATTGTTGCAATGTCACTTTTAATCCTTTCCACCTCAGGAACTCTCTGATGTTGCAAACATCAAAACTTTCACAAAACACAAAAGCAACAGAGAGGGACAACTTTATTATCAGTTTTGAAGAAATATCAGACACACTGTGTGTGGATATAGTGAAATGATGTTATTATACTTCAATATATGACATAGGTCTACAAACATCTGCCATGATTTTAGATTTAATTCACTGCAAAAAAAAAAAAGGAAAAGATTATATTTTGAAAGGCTAAAAGTAAAAATGCATTATTAAGCTTTGTTGTATTAAGTATATAACATTTAGTAATTAATCATAAGTTAATTATTCATATGCCTATGGTTAAAAAAGTTAGTAGGAAAAGATGGAAAATGCAAACTACTAATTAAAATACTTTTTTGTAATTTAAAACACACACTTGAACCTTTGACTGCATTTTGTGACCTACAATGGCAAGACATTTAATTGTAGTCTATAATAATAATAATAATAATAATAATAATAATAATAATAATAATAATAATAATAATAATAATAATTGATGACATACCTTTTTGCTTTTTAGGTGAATTATTCAGATTCCTCGTGGATTTAAGCAAACCTTCACCAGAGTGCATTTGCAACAGTGCGTATCAAAACACATGCACATCAATACTGGTCGTCTCACAAGCAGCAAGCAAGCCAGAAACACTGAGGATAAATCAAATTGCCATGTGTCATGCAAACTGGATACAGTTCCGCCTTTTCAAGTCAGCCCGTCTGAGAAGAACAAAAACACTACAGCTATATTGGCAGCCTTCATGTTAAAATCTAATAGAAACACAGTAAGTCAGGGCAGTTAGAAGGGAACTCCAAGCTGTAAGATGAGCATTCGCAAGCAAATACATATTGAGCAACTGTACTCGGACTGTACTACTCCGATCCCATGCTGCACGTTGGAGCCCCATGCGAGTGAGAGCATCGCCCCGGGGCCATATAATCATCTTTCTAAAAGTGCTTTCGCTCAGATGGAAAGGAGAACAGCATGTCACATTTCACTGAGACTAATGTCCAGAAATGCATTAAAGTGAAAACAATCGTGTCCTCCCTCCTCTCCCGGGCACTCTAATGTTGTTCTGTGCCCAAAAAAAACAAATTAGATTGAAGGAGGCTGATGTGCCATCCTGCCTCTGTGTTATATTATGGAGGGTAATAATAACAATATGCAGGGGGAATCAACATCTTTCTCTCTGTGCCAATACCATTCCCCCATGTCCCTCATCTCTCTCTCTCTCTCTCTCTCTCTCTCTCTCTCTCTCTCTCTCTCTCTCTCTCTCCAGCCCAGTGACCGGGTCCATGTCTCCTGGTAGCGCCTCACAGGTTCTGGCCCGAAAGAAGAGAAGAGGGGTGAGTGGATTATAGCATTGGATCTTAATCTTTGGAGTCCTGTCGTTATGGTTGGCCCTGAATGTTCCTCCGCTCTTCTTGTTGTGTAGATCATAGAAAAGAGACGCCGAGACCGAATCAACCACAGTCTGTCAGAGCTCAGGAGGCTCGTGCCCAGTGCTTTTGAAAAACAGGTGACCACTCATAAATCCACAATGCTTTACAACCATTCTGCTTCAACGAGGAAATACATTTTTTTTTTTTTTTTAGAAAAAACTGCTTCATAAAATCTGATGCAACAGAGTAAAATGTTGCTCATGTTCCCGCAGGGTTCATCCAAGCTGGAGAAAGCAGAGATCCTGCAGATGACTGTGGACCACCTCAAGCTCCTACATGCCATGGGAGGAAAAGGTGAGACTTCTGAGTTTGTTGCTGAAAAAACAATTCACTAAAATGTCTAACTTTTTCTCAATTTCCTGTGGAACATTGGACACAAAAAGCCTTTGGAATAATTGTGGAAAACCCATCAAAAAACAGGATATCGAAGTATTGTCTTTTGGGAGAAACAGCATGTTTAGTATTTATATTTTCAGGAGTGACTGCATTTCATTATCATTATTCTTTGGATCACAAAGCTTGCATTCCCCCCTCAGGTTACTTTGATGCGAGGGCGTTGGCAGTTGACTACAGGACCCTGGGCTTTAGGGAGTGCGTTGGAGAGGTGGTGCGGTACCTCAGCTCCCTCGACGGGGAGTCCCCAGATCCTATAGGAGCCCGCCTCGTCTCCCACCTTTCCCACTGTGCCAGCGAGCTCGACCCCCTTCTCCTACAGTCACCCCCCGCTTCCGCCCTGCCCTTTCCCCCTTGGCCGTGGGCGTCCTTCCCTCAGATCTCCCCCACCTCACAAGCCTCCTCCTCACCTGCTTTCCCCAGCGGGCGAAGGGATCTTGCCCTACTGGGGAGCTACCCAGCGCCCGCCTCCCTCCGCCTCGGCCCCCTGGCTGGCTGCCAGCAGGGTGTACCACCACTCCTTGCGCCTACAGCCTTGGCCACCGTCCACCGGTTGCCCTCTCTTGCAGCGTCCCCAGCCCTCGTCCCTTCCAGACCAACCCAGCCATCCCCTCACACCCCCACCAGGGCCTCGCCTCTCCCCCTTCACACTCCTTCCTCTTCCTCTCCTTCTACCTCCTCCTCCTCTTCTGTTTCATCATCTTCTGCACCACTACAAGTCTCTTTCAGGCCCTTCGCACCGCTGGGGTCTCCCACAGCCCAGCGCAGGGTCTTGAGCGGACCAGCCAAGTCGTCCCAGGGATGGGGGACTGAGATCGGAGCTTTCTGAGTGTCAACTCTGGCTTTGTTTCCCAATTGAACTCCGTCCAGTGGGCATGGAGCTCCCATGTGCACCATGTAGCAAATATGAAACCGTTGGACAAAGACGTATTGAACCGTTGATGATTGTCTCTGCTTTTGAGGGACTCTAAAAGCCATATCAGACTGTGGGTGAAGTTTCAGATAATCACACACATAATAGAAGGATGAAGGACTAGAAGATTTTAATAAATTCCTCTTTATGATCTTGCTTGACAGTCTCCAACAGAGCCATATGTAACACTCAACAGAGTGACGTTGAGTTTTTTTTACTGATCTTTTAACTGTGATATCTGTTTTTTTCCGCAAAACATTTATACGTTTGATTATGTATTTGACGTTTGACAATGTTTATAAAGACTAAGTGCCTCTATCTTTGTTCATGTTTTTCTCTACATGTTTTTACATAAGCAAATTGAGACGTAGCTTTCCCGCTTTCAGTACAAATAGTTGAAAGCTACATGTTCCCCACTTACCCGTATTAGCCATGTCTGCAAACACTGCTTGCATGTTCTCCAGCCGTAACCCCCTCTGTATCTAAGCTGTCTCCAGTGAAGGCTGATGGGAGCTGCGGTCTTGTGGCTGCAGAGGATAAACATGGTGGGAGCTGGTGATGTTTTTGGGATGCCGCGGTGAGGCAAACAGACCCATCGCTTTGCCCTCTAATTGGTAGTCCCCTGTAATTAACTTAACCCTCATATCAGCCCATGTATCCTCCTCTCCTCTGCTGTCTCTCTGCCATTCTTTCTCTCCAATCTTGTGGTACACCAGCGGATATCTTCTCCCCCTGTTTGTCTGCGCCACTGTCTCCTCAACAATGGACAGACGGTAAAGAAGAGGGCAAGAGGGAGGATGGCGACACTGGAAGAGGGGAAAACAAAGGAAAAAGATCTGAAGGGCTGTGGTTTGGTGACTGATTTGGCGTAGACGTTCAATAACAGGGTGGGAGGGAGGCAGGAGACGGGGTTATGGAGAGATGAGAGGGATAGCGAAGGTTTAAAAGGAAAGGGAGACAAACAGTGTGAATCACAGAGAGTCGGCCAGCACGTAGAGCGTGCACAAGAACCCCCCCCCCCACCCCTGAACCATGATGAATGACAGTTGCAACGGCTTGTTTCCCAAAAAGATCATAATTGTGCCGTGCTTCACCAAAACGGCTCCGCGGGGATGAGAGAGCAGAGAAGAGCCTTGTGTGTGTTTACTGCTGGAGAACGCTTTGATCTACTTCAGGATGCAATGTCTGTGGTCTGCGGTCCAAAAATGTGTGTGTTCCGCAAAGTGCATATTGTTTATTTGAGTGAGTGTGCTAGTGTGTGCTTAAGCCAGTCTCATACGCTCGCAGCCCTGTGTGTGTGTGTGTGTGTGTGTGTGTGTGTGTGTGTGTGTGTGTGTGTAATGTGAGTCTTCAGGGCTGGCGTCAGGACTGAACCGCGGTGGCGGCGTGGCTCTCGTGCGAGGCCGGCTGGCGGTCGGACGGACGGTACGGTGGTGGAATGTTTGTGGAGGGTGCATGCACACACACACACACACACAGGCACACACACCCACACACACACAGTCACTCAGACAACACACAAACATCGACACACACGGGGTGGCTGGCACTATTCTAGCCTCCGAGTGGAGGAGCCAGAGTCACCACCACAGCTTCCAGGAAGGACGACCACAGTAACACTGCTCTGGGTTTCCCACGGGGGGAGGGGACGCTGGAGGGAGACGAGAGGAAAGAGGGGAGGCGACGATGGAGAAAGAAGGAGGGCCGTGCGGCCGTGTTTGTGAGTGTGAGGGGAGGGGAGTACGGAATAGGCCGACGGTGTGGCTCAAAGCTGAAGGAGGAAACGGTTCGGGTTGGAGGCAGGAGTGAGAGGGGAAAGTGTCACGTGTGTGTGTAAATAAAGTCATCTGTGCAGTCAGTGCTGAATCGTGTGCAGTTACAGCCTCGGTGTGTGTCTGCAGAGCACTGAACACAGTTCTAGAGGGAGGATCCCGACTCAACAGTGGACAGTTAACCTTAGGTGGAGCAGACATGGTGACGACACGCTTGAAAACAACATCATTGATTATGTGCCACGATACATTTTACGTAAATACGCCTGTCACCAAATTCATCAAAATGAAAAGTGCACGTCTCTACAATAGACGAGCACTTTATTACTTTTACACTTTTATCAGGAACATGACACAGAGTTGTATGGCTTGTCTCTGGTACTGTATCAGCCATGTGCATAGTCACACAATGCAGCTGGATCTCGGTGTGACAACACTTTGCATTTTTGCAAACACACAAACACAGGACTTTCAACCAGCCGGCCGGTGTCCGTGTCTCTCATTTCATTTTCACTTCGGAAACAGCTGTTCATGTCCCGGAGGCCACATGTGGTTTTCTGTGTTGCAGCGTGTCCGTATGCGTGTTAAGTTTCACGTTGACTTTTGAGACACAGTAATTTAATAATATTGACCACATGTGGCCGTTGTGGAGCGTCAAAGTGTGAGTGTTAGAAAGTCCTGACAAACGGCGGTATTTTTGACGAGGTCTGTGTTCCTGTCTGCGTGACCATGACCTTGTCACGACCTCAGGAGGTCATGAGATCTGTTTAGAGTGACCTGATTGGCAGAGGGGAAAACGACAGAAGGAAGAATTGCACATCAAAAGATTTCTCGGAGGCAGGGGAAAGAAAATAATAGGGAAAATTAAAAAAGAGGGTGATGAAATTGTAATGAAAACAGTTGGAGACGTACTGAAGGTGCAGTAAGTCCTTTTGCTGTCTGAGGCTAAATTTAAAAAACTGTCTTAACTCTGGGCATCACATTCTGTATACTTTGGGGCTTGGTAGTGTTATATTTTTCTTCCCCAAAACTATTTTACTTTTACCATTTAATAGTATCTTTTTTGTCAATATTACTTCAGAGTTGGATCAGCAGTGCTGCTCTTCTGCAGTTCCTTTCTTCTGTTTTTTCTTCTTCTTTAGGTTCTGTTACTGGAAGCCAACTATGTGACCCTGTTTACCGTCAACAATCAGCAATCAACATTTTATGATGTGTGGGAGCATTAAATGAGGCTGCAATCAAGTTGAAATCACTTCTTCTTCTTTTGAAAGGCTACATTATACTCATGCATGTTTAAGGTTACACAACATTCATTCAACCACTAGATGACGCTCTAGACCACAGAATTTCAGAAAAAAACAATGCCTGTCTGCCCCTCCCCCCACATGGCGGAGATTTTTAAAACTTCTCAATGCTATCACGTTGCCTACTAAACTATATCACTTCCTTGACTTTCCTCAGGAAGTTTCTGACAGCAGCAAAAGAGAAGGATGAAGTTCCCCCTCCAAATGCTGATAATGACAACAGTAAATTCAGTATTCCCTTTATTGATAATAGCATGCCCTCTAAACAGTGGAGTGCAATTTTCAATGTATTTTTATATGAATACATAGCAGCATTTGCACCATGGCATGGAAAGCAGTTTTTGCAAAATAAATGCTTTATGTATGGATGAACACTGGCCTTATAATGTCGGTTGTATGCAATTTCACAACATTGAAGTTATTCAGGATTTTATTGTTCTTTTATATTTTTTGTACAAAACACTGTTTATTTGATTATTTATAACATAATGGTGATGAAAGTTGGTTTGAGGGTGTGTGTGTGTGTGTGTGTGTGTGTGTGTGTGTGTGTGTGTGAGAGAGAGAGAGAGAGAGAGAGAGAGAGAGAGAGAGACAGAAAGACAATGTCAATGCAACTGTGTGAGAAAAGAGAAGCAGGTAAACGCTGCCAGACATGACATAAAATGAGAAAACGAGGGAAAGAGGAAACGTCTCTTGTGCGTGTGTGTGTGTGTGTGTGTGTGTGTGTGTGTGTGTGTGTGTGTGTGTGTTTCCGTTTGCGTTTGTGAGACAAACAGAGGACACACACACACAAACACTAGTCCAGCCTTTGGGCAATAAAACCACTTGAAGTAACAGTGATACACATGGAATCTTCAACGTGCATAAACACACACACACACACACACACACACACACACACACACACACACACACAGCTCGTAAAGATGCGTCTCCATTTCAGTCTCTGACCACTGAGACTGAAGCAGCTGCCGTCATCGTCGTGGTAACAGGTAGGACATCAGTCTGATTTTCTGATTTCATAGAGAAGCTTTGTTACACGTTCAGTGAAAACATTTAAACACTCTGGCTGCTTGATGTTTCACAACATTTCTGTGTTATACAGATTGAAAAGTTAGTTATAGTAATCATAATCAGAGGGTCAATGGAGGTCAACCTACTGCAGATATCCTGTGTGTCGGTAAAACAAACAGCGTTGATGTTCCACCCTGATGATGGTTATGCAGCCCAGAAATCTCTCCCAGTCAGATGAGAGTGACTATTGTGACTATTTCACACAGTGAGTCAGACCACGTGGGTAAATCGAGGTTGTGTTAAAGTTACCTTTCTTTGACCGAACTGTTTCGGGAAATAAACTTCCTGTATCACTTGAGCTCATTGAAGCAGAGAGAAACGTGAACTGGCTGTGAGTGTTGTCGTTTTATGTTTCTTTGATGTGATGTTTCGTTTTTGCACTTGTTTGTCTTGCCAGATTTTCTCCTCTTGCCGCACCTTCATATGATCACAATGGGATTAAGGCTTTAATGCGTCATTTAATCATTAACATCCATCCATCTACGCAACCTTGACCTAAAAAAAACTTTATTTTTCAAACAAATACAGCCCAGTTTTAACTTAGACGTCTTCAGACCTGCAAATCACAAATATTTGCTGCTTACCCAGAACTCAGTAGACATTTACTTATTACATTTGCAATTAAAGGTTGAGTAGATAATTTGGAAAAACCACAGACATTGAACTTTGAACTAACTTTGAACTCCCGCCCCCTTCGTTCAGACCTCTGTTCAAAGCCACTCCCCCAGAGTTTGAGATGGACAGAGTGCCAATCAGGAAGTAAGCATTGACAGACAGGCAGGTCGGCCGGCCAATTATGTTCTCCGGCCCGACTTTTTTGATTGGACAGTGTTTTTACAGTCCTTTTACAGATGACTTTCTTTTTTCAGAACAGTTAATCTATTCATTGCTTTTTATGAGGATTTCATTAGAATAGAATATCCATCCATCCATCCATTGTCTACCGCTTATTCTGTATTCAGGGTCGCGGGGGGGCTGGAGCCGATCCCAGCTATCATTGGGCGAAGGCAGGGTACACCCTGGACTGGACGCCAGTCCATCGAAGGGCCTAGAATAGAATAGAATAGGTCAGATCAACTGTCCTGCACATTGCTAACCACAAGATGGCACTCTTATATAAGATAAACCTTTTGAATACCAAAACACACTTGCTGGGGCAGAAGTGTTCCATTAGATTTTGCAGGGCGACATCCTGGTTCACACACACACAAACACACACTATTTGATGCAGTGAATTATTGTCATCAGACATGGGGTTTTGTTTACAAGCTGTCTCAGGGACTACGAGACTATGTTTGAAGGCGCACTGACTCTGTGTCACACGCAGTTGCCGAGGAAAAATGGGAAACCTGTTTGGCCAATCAGTGGAGTCGAGCTTGTGGTTGAGTGTTTGCTTTCTGACTGGTAAACCGCGTTACATGTGTGGCATGTGTTAAAGGAAATTGGTTTGGTTTTAAATGTAGTGAACTCTGATTTAGTGTCTGTGTCACATGTATCTTGGACTGGTCAGATGGTTTTGTTTTAGTCTAATTTCATGGAAAAGTTACAAATACCTGCTTGGTTGCTGTACTTTCTGGCATCTGTTCTTTACTTGGGTATTTATTTTTCAACAGGCTTGTTACTTAAATTTTTAAGCATTAGAGGGGAATGATACATTTTTTTCTTAATAATTTGTCACAAGATTTAGTTAGCCTTGCAAAAAAAAAAAAAAAAACTTACTTTACTATACTTTCTACTTCCTACTTTTAGTACATTTCAAAGCCTGTACTTTTAGACGTTTATACTTGAGTAATTAAGTTGAATCAGTACTTCTACCTGAACCTGAACCTGCATTGTAGTTGTTTGTGATTGCGTAGGCACTATCTTTGTAAGATATTTTTCAAAACTCCACACAGTAACCACAAAAACCTTTAAACATTAAATTATCCAAACAATTCTTGCAAAACTCTTTAAACTCTTTGTGATTTTGTTTGAATAAGCACACAAAGCACCGATAGTAGAAATGAAAAAACACTTTTGACTGTTGCTTTTTCTGTGTGCTTGAATTCTTTGTAGATTCTAATCTTGTGGTGTATTTATATTTTATGTTACTTTATTCAGGGTCTCTCTTTTCTCGCTTTCTCTTCTTCAGGAGCTTCAATGTTGGAAACGTATTTTTTTAAATTCCAGACTGTTAAACAGAATCACATTAATATTCCCACCAGCTTGTTCCAACTCTTTTTTAAGTAATTTGATGTTTACATGGAGAGAAATAATGTTAACCCAATAATCCAAATTCTATCAAATGGAAATATTTTAGATGTCTTTTCTATCTCGCGCGCCGTCTCTCGACATTCGCCGCGACGCTACCAGAATGCATTGCACAGCTTTTCACATAGACAATGAATGGGACGCGGGGAAACACCGCTGCCTGTGGACACGCACCTTGACGGTGCGCAAGGCTGCGCGGGTCGAAACTTGCATTGCGCCGGCTCCGCCACCCTGCGCCGCCCTGCGCTGCGCCACGAAACTAGGGCCCACAATGTTACTTTCACTGGTTAGCTAATATACTTGATTTGGGGGACATTTTTATTAAATGATAGAAAAGACATCTAAAATATTTCCATAAGCGTGAAGGTGCGTGTCCACAGGGGCGATTTTAAACGCGTGTGGACGCGCCGCTTCCCAGGATTGCACGCTTGGCGGGCTGCCACGAGAGGATGATTGACAGGCGATCTCCTTCAAACAACACATTTTTGCGAGCGTTCGCGAGCGTTCCCGAGGCGGCGAGTCGAGCCCGGCGCCTCTGATTAGCATAAAGTAGATTCGACTTCAACTTTAGGAAAAATGAGGAGCGGCCAACTCGCGCGCCGTCTCTCGACATTCGCCGCGACGCTACCAGAATGCATTGCACAGCTTTTCACATAGACAATGAATGGGACGCGGGGAAACACCGCTGCCTGTGCAATCCTGGGAAGCGGCGCGTCCACACGCGTTTAAAATCGCCCCTGTGGACACGTACCTTGAAGGTGCGTGTCCACAGGCAGCGGTGTTTCCCCGCGTCCCATTAATTGTCTATGTGAAAAGCTGTGCAATGCATTGTGGTGTTGTTTAAAGGAGAGCGCCTGTCAATCATCCTCTAGTGGCAGCCCACCAAGCGTGCAATACTGGGAAGCGGCGCGTCCACACGCGTTTAAAATCGCCCCTGTGGACACGCACCTTGACTGCGCCTGGTCTACGAAACTAGGGCCCACTATATTTAAGTGTGATTCTTAAGTACCTGCATTGGTTCAGTAAATCCATTCATACTACTTTGTCTGAAGCCCTTCCCCCAGAATGTTTATTAATGACTGTAAAATGATTGACAGGCTAATTACAGTCCTAAGTATTTGATTCATTGATTGCTGTCGTGAAGTAATGTTGCCAAATCCCCCAAATCCCAACGTTGTTTTCCCAAGAAGTTGCACCATTTGTATTAGTGATGTGATATCTTCACTTCATCAGAAATGAGGAGTGATGACATCAGTGCCCTCAACTATAGGGGCTGTTTTTCTATTTCGTTCTCATTTTTTTAGTCTGGTTGAAGGAAGCTGTAGAGTTGCGCTTTCTTCTTCATTTCCCCTTTGAGCAGAGCAGCTTCCTTCTGTAATCTAAAGAAACAAAAACTCTGTACTGGTCTGCCTGCTGGATCCTCTTCTTCTCTGTTGAAGCTGAACTGCAATTGCTCCCACTGGTAAGGTCATTTCTAACTCTTGACTTATCACCTGCTTGGTCTTGCATCTTTATCCTTCATGTGCCACACTTTGTGGCATCTCGCTGGTTTTGGCTCCAACCGTTTGTGTCAGAGGTCACTATGTGTCACTAGGTTTCCTATCTCTGGCCACATGGATGTTTGTAGGTCACACTTCAATGTGCTGACCCCCTATTTTCTGTGCAAAAACATAACAACAACTAAACTGGATGAAACAGCTAACTTTCTGAACTGAACTAACTGAATAATGATTCATTTATTTTTCTTATTATTGTGATTGTGACAAAGATTTGATATGAGCATGAACAGAAGACTTATTCACCTTTGCACCTGGTGTAAAATAAGAGGACCCCGTAAGACCCTCGATTCCCTCTCCAGGCGTTCACAGGTTCAGCTCGAGGTAGTTTGATCTACTAGCCCCTGTTAACAGTTTGCAAAAGTACATACACCTTAGCATGCTCACCACTAATATAGTCTATGCACAAATCAGCTGTGGTTTATTCAGAGTGAGGGAGAGATTGTGAATCAGGCAACTTTTTCTTTATCTCTACATGATTTAAATACATATATGTAATCAAAACACCAAGCAGAAATAAATACTATAGTACTAATAATAAGTACTCTGCTGATTCAAAATAATCCAAATGAACAGTCAAGCATATACGCTCTTCTTCGGGTCTGTTTTCAACATCATGCATGCAGAAAATGTACAACTGTGGTCACAAATCTAATGGGTCACGGAAGTTGATGTAACACCTACGCCCTTTGAATGGACCACAACCATCGTCGTATGTGAAGTTGTCATTTTAGGGATTCGGCTCATACAGCCTTGACTTATCGTCTGGATCAGCTGCTTTGCACTTTAAAAGGTGCAATAAACTTTTTATTTTTGCCTTTAGTTCATGCCTTCAATCTATCTTACTACAACACCTACAGAAAAAAATAAACGTTAAAAAAAAATCAGAATTGGGCCAGGGAACGTGAGAGGACCAATGGCTTCCTGCAGCCGGCCTCCTGGTTCGGACAACATTTTCAAACCCGCACACAGACTCACGTGGTGACAACAATACCAGCAGATATTTATCTATTTAGTAAGACAGCAAATTAACACATTTAAGAGCTACATTACATATACTGTATACATCAAAAGTCTTCAATTATTTTCAGGCCTAGACCCCTTGGCTTATAGTGCCACGGTAGAGGGACCCCCTATTACATATCCTATAGAATTGTATTAATTATCTATAATAATGTGTAGTGCAGCATAGCACCATGTATAAAAATACTTTGTAATGATGCATGCGTTCATTGCGAAGCCAATAAAGTAATTGTTGACAGATTCATATATTTAAAGAACATATTTCTATATTGCCATTTCTACACAACAATTTACATTTGCTTATTATTACTAGGTAATATTCATGTTAATGTTTATTTTTGAACATTTTCGGTCCCCCTGCAGTAACTCTGCGGACCGGCCCCCCTATTAAAGATCTCTGGTATACATGAAGGATTTTCTGATATCTCAGTTGCAGTAGAGGTAATGGTAATATTAAATGATAAGGTAAAGCAAATGGTGTGAACAGGTCTCTCTCACACCCATAAGTATTTTAAGCAGCACACAAAGAAATGACACCTTGGGACATTCTCAGACGCTGAAGCACGATGACTCAACTGGGTACATCTGACTCGTCACGCACACACACACACACACACACACACACACACGCGATTTATTCACAAACCCACGTTCATTCATTCAAACTGCACCTGTGTCAACACATCTATTTTCATAGCATCATGCTTGTGTGTCTCTTGCACATTAAAGTTAAAATAAGATTTATCGGGAAGAGTTGGATGTTTTTTTCAGCCTTGACGTAATAGAGGAATTAACCCAAAAGCACATTTTTAAATTACGACATAGAGAGACCATCATGGGTTGAACATAATTTTCGTATCTTTGTTGTGCTGCATGATAAGAGAAAAAAACAGGAAGGAAACTGTTTTCTTTGTAATAAGGAAGTAGAATCTTTGACAACACTAATGGGATATTCTGTCCAATAGAGCAAATAAATGAATGTGGGTTTGACATGTTAGGTCATTTAGGCCGATACAAGTGACATCAATTGGAAAAACTGTCTGTTCCCTTGATGACTTTCTTAAATCTCCATTATAATCAAACTCAACCATGATGTTTATGCCAAACCAAGTTAGCACACAAGTAGTTGTTGCCTAAAGTGGATCCGTTTGAATCCACAATGTTAGAACATAGTGGGGCGTCATAGTTTGACGTGCTGGGCTACGCAGTTCTGTACAAAGTGTACCGAATGGTCTGACCCAGCGTCAGCCTGTGACGTATTGGTTGAACTATGTCATCTGAAAAATGTGGTTATTCCAGGGTACAAATGACTAAACTGTGCACACAATTAATCAAATGTTGTAATCCTATTTCAAACAATGCAGAGGTAAATAACTTCTAACAAATCAATCTAATACCCTTGTTGTCCATTATAGACAGGGCAGACATGATGGGTAGCGTTTTGATTCGTTTGTACTTTGTCTTCCAGCAACAAGATGTCTCTCAATGCTTCTATTTTCATTGGCAAGCCTTTCAAGAATGACCAGGAGGCAACCGAGTCCGTGAAAGCCGTCATGGACATCGTCTCCATTGTCCTCTATGTTCTGACCATCCTGCTCGGCATCACCGGAAACTCTATCGTCATCTGGGTGGCCGGATTCAAGCTCAAGGTGGAATTACAGACATGTATTTTCCTGAGCATCCAAGCATCCAATACAGCTCCAATTTGGTCTCACAGAAATACAGGAAATTTCCAAAACGTGCATTACGTGGTGGTGGCATGTAATGTGTTAAATTGATTTGTCCGCACCTTGGAAACAATGCCAATGGCAACTGGTGGATGTGGAAATTAAACATATCCACATGAATTATCAATGTTCAGAGCATGTGGAGTAGTATAACCAGCAGGAGGGGAGCTGAATGGGTGAAACACACACACACACACGTTCAACTATCAGACCTGTTTTTGTGTTCCAAATAATGTTGTCATTTTGAAGTTACGTTTGTGATGTTTTTGTGATGGTTAAATTGTTTCTGTGGTGCCGCCACATCATTTTAACACGTTACACACCCCTGCAACCATGTCATGTGCTATTAAGAGGTAATGGTAATTTCACTTTATCTGTTTTACCCATCAACCACTGACTTCCCATTTGAAACTTATTTGCGATATGTCAAAAGCAAATATAATCCGTGAAAAAAAAATCTGTAAAAGCTAACTCACGATGCGCTTAAGCTATAATAGAATGTACATTTCAGGACTATAACATTCTAAACTCTTTCTCCTTTATTTTTTTGTTGTTGTTTGCGTTTCTTCTTCCTCCTCAGCCAAAGGTCACCAACGTGTGGCTGGTGAATCTGGCCATAGCAGACCTGATCTTCTGCTTCACGCGAGTCTTCTCCCTCCTTAAGAAGCTCTTCTTCTCTTCTCAGTGGCCCTTCGGCCTCTTCGTCTGCAAGTTCAACGGCTTCTTTAAATACGCCAACATGTTCTGCTCCGTCTTCCTGTTGGCGGTGATTAGTCTGGACCGAGTGCTTTGCATCTGGCGGCCCATCTTCACCAAGCGACGGCGCACCCTGTGCGTGGCGAGGATCGTGGCCGTCTGTGTCTGGAGCGCTGCGACCCTCCTCAGCAGTCCGTACTTTGTCTACCGTCAGGTCTTCCTGAAGAACAACCAGAGCAAGTGCTCTTTGGATGGGCCAGAGTACGACAACAGCATCAAAATGACTCTCTTCCTCATCCGATTCACGTGTGGCTTCATGTTGCCTTTTATGGTCATTCTCATCTGTTACATCATGGCCGGAATTGGCATTCGACGCACCCGACTGTTAGGGAAGTCCCGCCCCCTGCGCATATTGGCATCATTAGTTGTGGCCTTCTTCCTGTGCTGGGGGCCGTACCACTGCCTCCTGCTGGTGAAGATGATAGACAGTAAGAACAAGGTCCTGGCCATCTGGCACCCTTTGGCGAAGGGCGTCGCCTACTTTAACAGCTGTGTGAACCCTCTGTTGTACTTCTGCATGGGGCTGGACAGGAGGATGGGGTTCAGTCTGGCGGGGGTGTGCAGGAGAGCTCTGGCGGACGACGTGGACGGACGGACGACCCTGTCCATTGACCGCTCTCTGGACGACAGCTGCGGGTCCAAACCCACTACTATCATGGTGGCAGGAACGGGTCATACAACAGTGGATGTAGTTTAAGGCTTACAAATACAGATAAGTAAATGTGGAAAACTGTTGGCCTCCGCTTTCACCTCCTTCACATCATTTGATCAGTAGGATGACAAGTTCAAATAAATCATATTTGACTGGATAAATCTATTATTACTTCAAGATCAGTCATTGAACATTAGTAAAATTCACATTCAAATTAAAAAAAGCTACATTTTGGTAATAAATACTACTTATTAACATATATTTGGCATAGAACAACAGATTGATACATACATCGCATGATCATATTTAGTGTTCATTAAGTTTTCATAGTACTTGTCCTGGCCAAACGTGTTTGAAGAAGGTTGGTAACTTAATGGGAAAAAGAAGGAATAGTAAAAAGTTAAAGTAATTTCCTTCCCTCCAAGCATCGGTATGAATGTTAGACAGCATCTTACATTTTTGAATCGGAGTTATAATGATGATGATGATGATGATGATGATGATGATAAGGTTGTGAGCAGGTATCTGGAATCAGTCTGCTGCTGAACATTCCAACACACAACAATTTTCAAATTATAATTTTCTTCATGTTGAGGTTTGCTTACTGTTTGTCTTCTGGATTTTATTTTTGTTGTTGTTTCCAATTCAACTCATCAAATGAATCAACCCATCCTCACTCCCAATGGGGATTGATGGGATATGGGATAGTCAAAAAAATAAAAAGAAACTGACTGAAATAGCGAGAAACTCCGAGTTCGGGATGGACGGGTCAAACAAACACAGGACTTTAACCCAGCAGACAGACATTTGTGCCCATGTAAAATTAAAAATTAACGTTGACTTATTTTACCATAGTTTTGCGACAAAACTTTCTGTATTTTACAAAACATGCACTAATTTTAGCCAAAACAACAAGCTTTTGAAGAAAAAAATAAATAAAAAAATCAAACTTTTAGAAAAACTACTGACCTGATTGGATATATGTGGATGGGCTGAGATTAGATTAATATTTTCCTTGTTTTTGTTGTTGTGTTTTGTTGCATGTGATAAAGTCACAGATGGAAAGTGGAAGTGGTGGTGAGTCTGTAGGAATAGGAAAGAAGGCAGAAGGTAGTGTGACTATTAAAAGCAAAGCCAGTAATAGCCAATAATAGCTAGACGCCGTCTTGTATCAAAGTATCCTTTTCTTTGCATATTTTCTACCACCAGAGATGCTAAACATGGCCTTATGAATGTAACTGATGTTAAGCTCAGTGCAGAAGAGGGCAGAGCATTAATGGCTTTTATGGGACACACGTGTAGATGAACAATACTAAAATTCAAGTTAACCAGCACGATGAACATCAGGCCTTAGCAACCGGCTTGTAAACCGCAGCTGTACTTACTCTGTATTACTGACGCATCACTAAAATACACACCTGTGCAAGCAGACTATTTAGTTTGAACGTTGCTCTTTAAGTTTGATGGTTTTATGGTTTATTTCTGTCCTGCAGCAGTATCACGTTAAATGTAATGAAAGCTCACGTTTCAGATTTCAGTACTCCTTGTCACACACACACACACACACACACACACACACACACACACAATAATATTCATTTGTAAATAAGATTATAGAGGTACTGTATTATGAAAATAAAAGCTTTACAAGTTCCATGAAATCTGTGTTGTTGTACAATGTGTGGACACAGATGCCAAAAGCTGGTCGAAGATAAGTAAAAATGGCGTTGACGATAGTAATGCTTTTATTAAAGGTCCCCTATAAAACTGATTTTCATCAATTTCACACAGCTGTCAGAGGTCCAACAACACTGGATTTGATATGCATTGCCCCAAACCCATCCGTAGTCCTGAATTTCAGCTGTCTAAAAGTTGCTCAAATGAGCTCTGCTGAGAACAGGCTGTTTCTGTGCCTGCACCTTTAAATGCTAATGAGCTCTTTCTGTCATCGCCTACTTAGAGAGCCACGGAGACGATGCTGCTTACGCTAGCGGCAGAATGCGCCAATGTTTACGTGGATGTATTGCTATGGCTCGCCTATGTGTCGTTATGTAATGATGGGAGCTGAATCTGAACAGCCTGTCAGAGCGCCGTTGTACCAGTGGGTGGGCTGCAGAGACCATGCAGGAGTCGCTTGTTTTCCTCATTCTGGGAGTTGACAGGCTCAGGGAGGACCAGTTTAAAGGTGTAGAAACCAGAGAAAACCTGTTTTTCATAATATGGGACCTTAAAGCTGTATATTCAGCTTCTGTGGTCCTAGATCATAAGTGCCGTGATCATAATATAGTATTTTTCATGTTTGCTGACATTCTCTCCAAAACAGCAACTTGGCTCAAATCAACAAAATATTGCCTGCAGTGTCACTACTCAAATACACAACTTAAGAGGCAATGGCAGAGTCTAAAAGCTTTATTCCGTAACACAGGCAGGGGTGAAAAAAAAAACAGGAAGGCAGGGAGACAAGGCAGAGGGATCATACAGGCAGGACACAACAGGCTGGAAACACTGGAAAACTAGGCATAACACACAAGACAATCTGGCAGAGAGTTGGTGAATCTAGGCTGGTATATAGCGAGTGGCTGATGAGGCAAATGGTGCTCAGGTGTGGGGAATGAGCTGATTGCTGGGCTGATGGAGTCAGGACCTACAATGTTTGTAATCAAGCAGTTGAACCAAGGGCAAATAATATGAATGAAAAAACAGTAAATCATGATGAATTTGTGACATGCAGGGAAGCTCGACCTTGAAGATTAGTTGACCTTAACTAAAACCAACAACTGTGAAATACCAGCCTGTTCTCATTCCCCAGTCAAAAGACCAAACGCTTTATCACGACACTCGTCTGATACCCATGCACGAGGCACCTTTTAGCGTCTGTATGAAGGAAATAACCAACTATGATGTTATTCCTAAACCTAACTCAGTGGGGTTTTTTTGCCTGAACTTAAGTGATTTTGTTTTAATTCACAAAGTCAACAACGTCTTATGTATTAATGTTAAGAATATTTTGCCTCATCAGTGTTCAACATCCGGTTCCGTCTCTGAAAAGCTGAAATATGAGACAGGGAGTGGATGTGACACTTTTCTATGTATTGTGAAACCTCAAAACCACAATTCAAGAGCAGAGTAGTAAGAGCCAACATACTTATCACAGCCACACACAAAAAAACAGTTCTCACTCATGTAAAACGTTCTTCTCTCTTTAGCTAAGTTCGACGAATCTGAGCTTCTCATTATTGGGCCCGAAAACAACTCAAAAGACTATTTTAAATTACTACTTAATTAATACTTACTTAAATTTCAGCATCACGTCATAAGTCGGTTCGATGCTGTTTAGTTTTTTTTACTGATGGAATAAAGCAAAAATCAAACCAGAATGTATCCATTCACGTTTTTGTATGTTTCGTATGTTTCTGTCTTGATTGTAAGAAAACATTTAAAAAAAAACAGACATCAGATCTGGTGAGCTTGTTGAATGTTTTAATATCTAAAAAGCCTTTTCTTTAAGTTGATCATATCTTAGCTTGACTGGTTGAGGTTTGCTTTCTTGGTTCTTAAGTGAATTGCATTTGTATTTTGTTATCGTTCTTTTGTATGCACTTTGCATCCGGAAATTGTTCTTTTATGTTCATGTAAAACATGTAAAAGTGTTTTAATTCAATTAATTTCTAGTGTACCTAAAAGAGTGTTTCAATCAGCAGAACATGACATAAACATTTTTTGTTTGATTCAAACCAACATGATAAATGAATAATTATTTAAATTAATTTCTAGAAATTCGTTTTTTTGCATACCAAAATACATTGTTATTCATATAGATGTTTTAACCACTGGAAACACATTAAACAATAAAGAACCTGATTAATTTTGTCTTTATTGTAATATGTACATTACATTTTTTTTAAAGTAATGTATTTCCAGCTATATATAAAGTGCATGTCAACCTTTAAGATATACCATTAAAATTAGTTTAAAATATTCAAGACAATATTAAACAGAAGTTAAATAAAGTACTTTAATGAGAAGTATATAGCCTGTAAATATAATTGAATGGGCTGCACGGTGGTGTAGTGGGTAGCACTGTCGCCTCACAGCGAGAGGGTCCCTGGTTCAATTCCCGGGTTCCTTCTGTGTGGAGTTTGCATGTTCTCCCTGTGTAAGTGTGGGTTCTCTCCAGGTTCTCTGGCTTCCTCCCACAGTCCAAAGACATGCAGGATGGGGATAGGTTCATTGATGACTCTAAATGTCCCGTAGGTGTGAATGTGAGCATGAATGGTTGTTTGTCTCTACATGTCAGCCCTGTGATAGACTGGGTGTACCCTGCCTTCGCCCAATGATTGCTGGCATCGGCTCCAGCCACCCCATGACCCTGAATACAGGATAATCGGTAGAAAATAGATGGATGGATATAATAAGAGTTTCTCCTCTTCACATAGTTCAAGTACAGTTTAATCTTCAAGTTGCATTGAATTGGCAGTGAAGTGGCGATGCAAAAGCATCAAAGTAAAAAAGAAAAGATATTTCAGGCAAAACACAAGATCTTTTGATTTTTGAGTCGATGTGTCAAACACTCGTTCGTTTGACACATCGACAAACTCAGACAATGATCTATCAGTCAATTAACATATTTGATTTACTGCTGTCGCACACGCACACGCACACACACACACACACACACACACACACACACACACACACATACACACACAGAGTTTCAGTGAAGCGTCATCAGTTATATGAGAAATGCACCTAGTCTTGTGTCATTAACAAAGCTTTTGCTTGTGTTTCCATCCATCATGGTCTACACCAGAGTTCCGTCGTCGTTCTGGTTTCTCTGGAGGCCACTTGGAAACATGTCATCGTCTTCTTCGTCATCCATGACCTGCAGGGAATTCAGATAATAAGATCACACAATGCCGCCCACGCCTGCGACAAGAATTTTGCACAAATTACTTGCCAACAACTTTTCCGGTCTAACATGGCGTTGTGTACGACGCTGTCACCTTAAATTTTACGCACAGTTCTTTAGGTAGCTGTCACATTAATTGAGGGGCCACAGGTATGTCACTCAGGAGATAGGTCGAACAAAGGAGAGGACATACAATAAAATACTATAAAAGCCACACATTTATTTGCAGGCAAGTATTTCACATTTTTGTGTTGTGTGAGTCGTAAAAACAAACTGTTTGGGTGGCAGAACGTACTGAAGGATTTCCAGTATAGTTACACCCCTAACGTAAACCGATGTTGGAATTTTGTTTTGAAAAGAGACTGTCTACATGTAATGATAGGAAAATGACGCAATGACACACCCGAAACTGATACTATAGGGGTAAGTGAGGGTGTGTCATTTGATAATAGAGTGATTGATCATCAATGTTGTTATACGTCTTCAGTGGGATACTCAAGTGGCATCCACTTTTTAAAAGAAATACAATAGATCTCCAACCAGTTATAGTGACCCCAGCAGTAGAAGCACTAGTAGCTGTGGTAGTATTATAAATACTTCTGTAGTAGTAACAATATAGCTGTTGTACATACCTGTTTCGGTGGCTTTTCCGTTTTTTGTTTTTCAGACACTTGCTCTGTATCCAGGAAGGCAATATAATGGATCAGTGTGAAAACTCTGAAAGAAAACAAGAGAACAAGAAAGTTAGAAAAAAGTCTTTCTGCACCATGAACATAAAACACGGTTGTAAAAAACAACGTTTGATTTGACCTGACAGCAGATGAGTGGTTACCTGTGATACAGCATGGCTATGAACTGGATTAAAACCAGGAAGATGAAGGACAGGATCAACATGAAGCCCAAAGGGTCGATTAAGATGTACTCTCCAGTGAACTCTAGGTAGATGTCGACTTTTGGCACCTGGATGAAGATGGACTGTTCTAAGAACTGGAGAGTGAAGGTTGCTACAAGCCAGAAGGCGTTGCAAATGAAGTAGACGAAGGTAATCTGAAGAAAGAAAAGAATGGATTAATTTAATTAATATTTTGTGTTCTTTAATTGATAACATGGAAACACGTCATCATACTTTCACCAACATGATGAGATTCAATGCTCCACTGTAGTTACCTTGTTTCTCAAGTCCTTGAGTTTATCAGACATTTTCTTCTGTTTCTTTTTGTTCTCGGGGAGAGGCTCCAGGTATTTGGCCGTCAGCTCTCTGAAGAACTGCTGTTCATCCTTCAGAGACATTGAAATAAAAGGTTACAGAAGTCTGATTAAGGTTGGCAAAAATATTCAATACTTTTGCCATAATTAAATGTGCATGGCGAAATCCCCAATAACGAAGCCGTTGAATTCATTATTGTTGCATATTGAAACACATCAAATTAGGACAACAGCTACACACATTTTAACACGATTTTCCAGAAAAGATTGACCCAATGAAATTACATTTCAACTTAATGAATGCATGTTAAACATCACAAGACTAAACACTTCTTTGTTCTGATATCTCTGACTCCAATAATCATAGTGTCACCAACATTTAAGACATCTATACAACTAGAGTTATGATTACTTTTCATCCCAATTAAAAGGAGGGGGACAGACGCGATCACACATCATCTCTAAGACAAAAAAGACAAAAACAAGAAATTTGGCACCTCGTCAAGCGTTTCCTCATGGAGGCGCATGTCATAGGACAAACTCTGTAGTTGCGTGACCCAACCTTGAGAAAGAGAAAGAGAAAAAGAAGAAAATATTACGCAACATAAAATTGTGTGAGTCATTAAGTTTTATGACCTACTTCAAGCTTTATGTTGCATAATTCCCTCATATTAGGACTTACTCTGGTTAGGGCAGGTGAAAGCAGACCCCCCTTGCCTGAACATGAAGAAGAAATTAGTGTTAGAAACAAACAGTACAATGAGAAATTTCAGTATAGCACTGTCACAAGTTTCTCCAGTCACTCATGATATCTGACATTAATTTACTTTGATGTTAATGCTAATTGTAAAATACATATTTCTACGCAGACGCCAACCTCTGGTTCCAAAAGGTGAAGCCATATTGAATTTCCTTAAACCTGCATTGGCAACTTCTAGTTGTCTATGAGAAATTGACCCTACTTCTCACTTGATTTATTACCTCAATAAATATTGTAAACATGAGTTTATGGGCTAGTGTCAATACAGCACGGTGATCGTAAATTATAGTCCCATTAAAGTCAATAGGTGATTAATTATGGTAGTAATTAGGGTAGGGCACCATGTGATTGACAGGTCGCTACGTTGGGCGGTTTAGATGTTGTCCCTGTTTTGGTCTTACAATTGTAACCATTTCACAGTGCTTTCATAAGAGTTAATGTTAACATTTAAGTCACCTAATAAATGTCTTATTGTGCCTTGTGCTTACCCTCCACCCTCTTTCACTTCTGGTTGCAAAAAAACAAGATGGCTACGGCCAAAATGCTGAGCATGAGGCTTTAAAATGGCAATCAATGACATTACAATGACTTGATATAGTTTATTATGTTACACTGCAAATTCCCAACTGGCAGTGTTAAAGTATCTAATATGCGCTGTATAGAATATATTTCTATTATTTTCTACATAGTTATTTTTAACAGTAATGATTTGCCTTTGCTCTTGTAGATTTTAATTTCCCGCTTGTGCTTCTGCTTGCTTTGTCTTGTGTGAGGTTTACCTTACTAAAAAATGCTTGGTTGAAAACCATTCAATGGTCCACCAACAGATCTCACCTCTGCTGTGCCACAGACATCCCCGGATCCTCCACAATAGTGTTTTGTGGTAAAGGTTCAGCTACTGCTGCCTCCGTGGTCTGGATGTCCTGGTTGAGGATGAGCTCATCTTCTCTTCCTCTGAGTCGTCTGCAGCATCTGGCCAGCCAGAAGAACCACTTGGAGGGGCTTTTGTCTGCAAGAGCAAACGTCACTTTCAGCTCAGCTCAAACATACAATGGAGCAGCATCATGCAATTAATAAATAGTAGGAGATTAAATGAGTAAATAAATGTTTGTGTCAAAAGGATGTTTTTAGAAATCAAGTGACATTGATTACACAATCAAAAATTCCCAAATGTCTGTAAGAATCTTGGACACTATTTTGATGTTTTCGCTGAAATCGTTCGATAAGTACATAACTAATTATATTAAAGGTACATGGAAGTTTGAAAAAAGTTACTGGATCACTCATTAATCGGCCCATTGTGGCTCAACATTTCAAATAACTAGCAATTTTATTTTGGGGTGTTATCACTCTGGAATTGCATCCATGCACAATCATTTATTGTGTTCATTTTCTTTCAAATGTCAATGACTTATCACCTTTCTGGGCTTGAGTTTGTGGGGCGGCAGTTGCGGGTTTGGCGGCTGGCGTCGTCTCCCTGGTGCCCCAGGACACGTTGTTCATGTTGACCATGGAGTAAATAGCCAGCAGCATGTAGGTGCTCGGGATGCAGATGATATAAATCAGGCCGAAGCACAACAGGCCGGCCTCCTGAGGATGCATGATCGCAGTGATGATGTAAAAGCTGGCAAGGCAAATGATGAAGAGGCTGCTGGGAGTCAGGATGGTTTGATCCTTCACCATGTCGCCTGATGGAGGACAAACAGATGGACGATGAAACCTTAGAACCTAGAAACTTTTCAAGCGTCAACGGCTGCGTTGCTTCTTACCTAATATAAAAATAGTTGATACTATCATGAGGAAGGCGTATAGGATGCTCATGATTGCGGCAATTTGAATCTGAGTGTCTGCCTTGATCTTGAAGCAGATGCCGAGGAAGATAGCAGGAGGTATCACAGCCAGAACCAGCGCGCCGCTCGGATGGATATCAAACAGCACAGTCAAACTGCCTGAATGATTGACAGGAAGCAAAGAAAATAACCTGTTTTACAAGCGCATTCCCCAAACCACATCCTTATTCATCCACATTCACTATTAACCTGCACTCGATGTGTAAAACATTGGCATTTCAATTCATCGTTATGGAACTGAGAGAATCCATTCAGGTGTGGATTCATGTCTAATCCTTTGTAACAATCACCTGGTCTGGTTCAACGTTATCAACGTTACCACTTGGGCAGGGTTAGTGTGTTTGATAATTAGCCACGCTATAGTACACTTTAGCGAACACTAGGCTTGGTTTCATGGCTGGCTGTTAAATGTGCGTCAGTTTTGACAGCAGAGATCAGGGTTTCTCTTGGCTCTTGGCCTGGAGTAAATGAGAGGGATAATTGTTTCGTTGGTTTTATGTGGTTTGGCTCCACTCACGGCCCATCCCTTTGCTCCACCTGAAGCCTTTTTATTTGTTAGGGCTGTCAAAATTATTAATTTCTTGGGGGATGGGGGGGTGAGTGGTGAGTATGAAGTAAGCAGCTCCAGTGAACTTAAGGAGGAGTTTTTGACAGTGTTACAGCTGTGCATGTAGCAGTTAGCCCCGACATTAGCAACTGGCTTAGGGATAATGTTTAAAAAAAATGATAATAATAATGATCTTTTAGGCTGGGCTGAACTTTAAGGTGGACCAGCACTATTCTCCTTTCATTTTTTATATTTAATATTTCTTTGAACTGTGTAACTGACAGCAGGTTAAACAGTTATCTATTAATATACCTACTGCAAACTCTGCTCTGTTTGTATCAGGAAAACCCAAAGTCGGTGTTTTCAAAGTTATTGTTAGAACTGTAATGGTATTATTAAGTACTCAGCAAAAAGCCTACTGAAATGTAAGTACTTGTACTCGGTGTGATAAAAAGTGGTATCTGTGCATCCTTATTTGTAGAGGCTTCACATTCTGGTGCATATACACCTTCTGTCTTATACAGAGAAAATTAAAAATGTTTTCATATATATATTTATGAATGGTAATTAATCTGATTGAATGCTGAATCCATTAACAGCCCTAGTCATTTTGTGTTGTGCTGTGGAGCAGCTAAAGCTCCTCATTCTGGAACATTGTGTTCTCTGAGTACACCAAACAAAAAACGGCATCAGCAGTTTAGGTGCTTGCCTTTCTCCTCGATGCCTACAGGGTACTAACAGTGATGATCCAAACTAAGCGTGTGTCTGTGGTCACCCACGAGTCAAACGGAAATATTTTTTATGATATTCAGGTAATTTGCGGGAGTTAGTTCAAATAAAATGTACACATATAAGTTAAATATTCCCTAAAGGTTCATATAAATATTTAAGTTTGTTTTTTGGTTGAATGAGAAGATGTAGCGCTTGCTGACCACAGATACATGGACATGGTTCGGGTAGCTATAATTTTGTCTTGGTTAATATTCAGGCTTTGATATTCACGGTTGAATGACAACATTCGGAATTTGGGACCATAATTCCTGTGAACCAAAAATCCTAAACCTTACACTGTTTCGTAACTCATTCAATATCCTACCCTGACAATTCAGCTGTTATGCTTTCATTTGACAAAATAAAATAGCAAAAGCTTGAACACATTTCCATCGTGGTCCTGCTAAGCTTTTTGAAATTTTGTTAATATAAAAATACAAAAAAGGCGAACCTGCAATCATAAGGATGATAGAGGAAGGGGCCAGTATGGACGCGGCCAAGCTGAAGAGCTGGTAGAGCAAGTAGACTCTGGACATGGATGGGTTCCTCTTGGAAATCAGCGTGGCAGAACCCAGCAAGTCCACGACGTTGGCCATGGTGGACGGCCCCCATCGCCGACGCTGAAGATTACAAGTAAAACAGTAACATGTTAGATCTGGTGGCCACAGTGAAGAGGTTGAAGAGACAGTGTGTTTCTATCACAGTATGGAGACATACAATACTGTAAAATTAGGTTTATGAACTAACCATTAAAATTATTGATCATACTCTTTGTAATCACTACAGGTAGGACAAAAACAGATACAAGGTGACTATAAAGCTCAATGTTACTGCCATTTTCATGTTAACTCAGAGGCAAAAGCATGACACAACCTGCTTACTGTCATTTAGATGTGAAATCGACGCACAGTGGAAGGAAGAGAAAACAGTTTTTCGTTGGTCGAGACAAAGCTAATGAGCCAAGTTATGTAAGAGCATAATTAGAACGTAAGATTGACCTACATCTAAATTCACAACAACATAATTATCAAGACAATGTTAGGATTATCGTGAAAATTCTTCTTTTTCTTTTTGTCCTTCTTCATATTGACACACTTAGGCTACCTAGTAATTATCTACTTGGTAATTATGACCACAATAGAGCAGAGTTATTTTCAGAAACCAAAACTTGGCTCCGGTGCAAAGGGACTGTTGCTTGACATTTTAATAACATCTTTCACATTCAAGCTAAAAGAAAGGCTTAACATTGTTCTGCTGATGACCTGGTCCATAAAGTTTTCCACAACTGAACTTATGAAACCTTCAGATGCTTGCAACATCAGCTGCTCAGCATTTCCCCTGAGAATCTGGTTCAAAGTGCGTTGCGTAACACCGTCTGCAACGTGTGTCGATCACCGCTTTCCCATGCTCGTACCAACTCGTCCACATTGACATTTGGCCCTTGGCATCACTTTCTAACGTGCTGGGCAGCCCAGCAGGATAAAGGGCCACTACACTCGCAGAAAAACACTTGCTAGGTCTCAGAATAATACAACCCGTTCTTTCAATGCAACAAAACTACACACAGGTAGGTTTAGGACAAGAGCGTGGTTGATGTTAACTTGACTGACTAAAGACTATCACTGATGAAACAACATACAGTATCAGTATTTACTTTTAGTTTGTATGGGACACCAAATCTCACTTATTGTACAATGCCAGTATCTCCGTCTACTAATGTCGGGATGGCTTTTATGATGGAGTTAGTTGAAAGCCTGGTGCGTCACATATGGGTGCTAAAGGGTGAAAGCGCGTTGGTATGTGATGCCCCAGAAATGAGAACAAGGTGGTCCTCCTGAGAAGCGGTACTTCCACAATAGCGCGCTTGGTGTTAGCATAGCACGATTAAAAAACAAAAATTACAATTAGGCTACATAAGGTTCTGAGAGTCTGTAATCACCTGGTTGTAAAACTCTTTAAAGTCCTCCGGGGCGTTCGTGTAAGAGTCTGAGGCGGCGTTGTACTCCACTCTCCATCCTTGCTTCAACAACAGAGTACACAACCAGCGGTCCTCACCTGCAGGGATCACAATCAGAAATACTTGATTTATCTCCAGGGGGACATTTCTACGTTATAGTTGCTCCAGGCAGAAAGAAATATAAGAACAAAAACAAATAAAGGACTATGTCAAATGTAAATAAAGAATAATGTAAATGATAATGTAAATCATGTACATTAAGCTGCAATATATCACAAAATAAATGTAGGGAATACAAGGAGATTTGAGACACACCATAAACTATTTTGTCATCTTTTTTAACTTCAGGTTAGCTAGCTTTGGTTTACATTGTGCACATTCAGTTCTAGCAACAGATCAGCTGACTGCTCCTGTGTTTTTTTCAGCTACCTTGGTCATACTGGATGTAGTGTTGAGCCTTCGAGGACTTGACGGTGTATCTTTTCATCACGTTGTCGTCCATCAGCGCCGACGCTCTGAACAGGCTGAAGCATCCCGGGCTGCACAGCACGCAGCCGAACACGTGCTCTGCTGTCTTGTGAAGCCAGTGGCCTACTGCGTATTCAAACTTCTGGTACCACACTAAAGGACCTGCCAGGGGATACACAAGTGTTACTGCATAGGCCTGCTGCTGTAGAAGTCAAAGAAACTCTCACAAACAGATACAAAGTGGGGATACTCTTGAGGCAACGGTCTGACAGTCATTTTACTTGTATTCACTTTTATTTTTGTTGCTACAATTTAAATCACATCCATTAGGGAGTCCAGCTTTTTACTTTCCATAGAAATGAAGCAGTGTGCCATTTTAGTGCATGGATTAATGTTGGGTTTTTTAAAATACATTTTTATATTTTATATATCAAGATGGCTATTTGTGTGATACACCTGAAATTCTTTATTTAAGTTTTAGAAAGGGTAGGGAAATGAATTTACTTGTGCCTTCTTCTTTTCAAAAGTATAATAATATTTTGTTTTTTGAGAATGTGCTTTTGTGAAAACGTCTAACTATCCACCAAAGTCATTTTTTAGATTGTCTGATTTTTCTAATTGTTTGCCTATTGGTCAGGTAAACGTCAGACTTCTATCTGTCCACTTGTGTCTCTGTCCCTGTCCTTTTATTGCTTTTGACCAACCTGATCCGGTGGGGTGAATCCTGCCACAAGCTGCCCCGACCAGCGGATACAGTTTCAGACGATCGATGAGCAGCATCACAGCAGTCGGCTGGAAGTCCGTGTCCCCATCCAAAGCTAGGATGTAGGTGTTGTGCTTCTCTTTCTGCAGAAACAGACAAAGTTTGCTCTGTTTTACCATTTTTAATATAACAATATTGTTATATAAGCACTGGTTCATGTGTCCATTCAGCATGACCATGCATGCTTTTTCTCCAGTCTCACCTCAAACTCTGTTTTCAGCTCCACCTCGTCCTCCCCTTTCCCCCACCTTTTGTAATACTTGGTCGCGACTTTCCAGCCCAGGAGATAGTACAAGTACATGACCTGTAAAATAACAAATACTGTTCAGCAAACACAGAGACAGAGAAACACTTCAAGCAACCCTATCTCCTAAAAATGACATTATATGTAACTGCATCTGAAGGTAATTATCTGATATTTTAAAGCTATTATGTGTTTCGAACTAAAATACTGATCCGTTGCATCATTTTTCATCACCTGAGACCATCTTTTCTTGTGGCGAATGAGTGTCTTGTCCTTAAAGTGAACCAGCAACCTGTTCCCATGAGGCATGATGACCACCAGACGCCCCCCGTACGGCGTCGTCATGATCATCTGATCAGGGATCTGCTGCTGCTTTGTGAAGAGGCCATCATCCATGTTTATGAAGATGCTGAGGAGGATACAGAGGATGAGGGACTCATTCATTTAAAGTGCTAATCTACGAGATCAGATGTGAACTTTGATTCATTCTATTGTGCTTTGTATAAATAAAGCTTGAGGTTTTTACCTGTAAACTTCTCCGATAATTTCCACGAGGATCTCTGCGTATTCATTGAGGTGGCGTCCCCGACTACCAGGAACATCTTTAAAGGCGTCATCAAAGTAGATATGGGCTTCAAGGGTCACGTCACTTGTTTCTCCTTCCTTCTTGGGCCTGTACTTGTCCATTCTGGGGAGTTGCAAAGAAGGACTCAAATAATCATAATGAACTTTCTAAGGCGGTTGAGGGCAGTTGGGTGGGGCTTGGGGCAGCCAGGGACAGGTGATTTATATCTTGTTTCTGTTTCCCAGGCAGTGAAACTTACCGAAATATTGAAATAATAATATTCATCATCTCGTTGTAGTTTTCATGCCACATGGTTGCACAAAGGAACATCTTCACCGGGTCTAGTGCTCTGAATCTGGAACTGAAATTTTTTGAGAAATGGGTTTTAATCTCATATGACAATACTTGCATGCAAATATTATGTGTCGAGAGCTTTTGTTATGAAAGGTATGCAAGGAGGTTTGGCCTATGGAGCCTCTATGTTGTTGCATTGTAATTAAAGGCACAACTGCTAAAGGCATAGTCGCAGTGTGAAAGTTTTTTACCCTGTGCTATTCGCGTTTAATGTATTTGTATGTATTCAAAAACAACAGAAACATATATTTTATATATTTATCAAGGATTTCACAAGAACAAATATCAAATCATAAAAACACATCTGGGTGTTTAAAAGCCTCCACACTTTACAAAGTGAATCCAGTTTATGTTAAGGGATTGTTTCAGCACAATGTCTGGGCCCCAACTTTGGTTTAACCTGTTTATTGTGTTGGAAGCTGATACCAAAGTATTTTAACCACAGTCACAGTTTTGTTGGCAGGAGTCCTTGAAATATTTAGGCTACATGGTAATTATGGAGCTTCTTTTGGTTTGCAGCATTTGCATAAAAGTCATGACAATTCAAATTAAATTAGTGGTTGTTAGGGAAATTAGTGGTTGTCAGGTGTTGTGCAACCAGTCACCTCACACCTACCCGTCGTGAAATTACAATTAAAAATAAATGAGAGATGTTATATAAAGAATATTTAATAGATTATTTGAGCTTTTTAAAACTGAGAAATACAGAAAACTGTTGAATCTCCAATAAAGTGCTATGATGATGATAATTTCTTGAAGATTTGACAAGTGTGTCATTGGAAAAGGTTTGGAAACAATGACTGAAACAACTCCACCTGCACACCAAACCTGCCTACTACATTGCTTAATGTTATTTTTCAAAACATGAGTAAAATACAATAACATAAATTCCGGCCTTCTTTATTCCAATTTAATCCCACTCTTAAACTAGCCAGAAATGTAATTTAATTCCGTGCCTTAACCATTTTTAAAGGTCCAAACTCAAAAGGAGGACCACAAACCTCACTTTGTAGGGCATTCCTGATCTTCCCTCAACACACACACACACACACACACACAGAGAGAGAGAGAGACTTACAGCGTCCGCTTTTCAGGCGTCTGGATGTCGAATCGAGCATTAAGAAGCAGCGACTGCTCTAAAAATCCTCCCTCATAAAGCCTCCGGATGAACAGGTCCCGAGTCCTCTGGATGCGATACAGACTGAGGTACCAGAGATGGAGGGTGGCCAACACAAGGCCGAGCCACCAGGACACTGCAGATCCTGAAGAAAGGTGATTGAACGGATAACTTTACTGCATTTATTCTTCTGTGACAGATATTTTTTTAAACAATACAGTACTGACATTTAGTGTTTTTTTCCCACTTCCCTTGAACTAAACACACCAGCTTCCCATAATGCCACAAGAAGAAGAGAAAAAGAGAGCATCTTACAAAACGAGGGACTTCCAAATTTACTCAATACATTTAGTCAAAAAAGAAATAAAGAATTTGCAATAAAAGCTTGTGATAAAAATGTTACTGAGTTGATGTGCAGATCTACAGTTTTTTACCTGTCAATAAGCCGATGTCAGCTATCTTGGACATGTCCAGGAAGCACAGGGTGTGTGTAACATCCAAAACCAGACTCGGGAACACGCTGCCGTTGAGGCTTTGGTTTCTTCCATCTACAACGTAGGCGCAGTAGCCCGTGAAGTTGACTGCGGTCCCGTTCAGACTTATTCTGTAGTCTTGATAGTAAACGATAACAGGGACAATGAAGATGACCATGACGGCCAGAGAGGCCAGGTACAGGGGCAGGATGAAGCATCGTCGCAGGGCGTGCATCTTGCAGGCAACCAGAGAAAACCAATGGCAGAGTGCAGAGGAGATCAGCTGGACCCCGATGATGATGGCAATAATCTTTGTCTCACGCCTCGGGATGGACGTCACGATGTCCCAGTCCATTTTGTCCAAAGGGATGTAGGCTCCGAGCACACAGGCGGTCACCAGGATCCTGAGCAGGCTGGAGAGGATGTGCAGAACGTTCTGGCACCTTGTCATATCTCTGCACAGGTTCCTGAGGATGTTGGAGCTGCTGTTCTCACTGATCAGTCTGAAGTAGCTCTCCCACCAGTTGAAAGACACCAAGAAGCACCCACCAACAGCGAGACCCACCCAAGTAGCCATCTTGATATCAGTAGGATCCTTGGTGATGTATAAGAAGAGGAACAGGACGTAACCAAGCAAAATGAGGATGAAGGCAGTGATGGACGGCAGCAGGAAGCGGTTCCTCTCTTTGGCGGAGCACTGACTGATCACTTGTAGGAGCGAAGAGAGGACGGCCACGCTGCTCAGTATCGTCACGTTGGTGACAATGTCCAAGTGTGGCATCGCCACGATGGTGAGAATCGCTGCACCTAGAGCCACCAGGAACTCAAAGAACAGAACCTGAAATTGAAGAAGCAGAAGTAGAAAATGGAAATATATATATATATACTAAAAAAAAATCTGTATTTTGTTCACATTTTCTCTTTCAACATCAGTTCATCTTTAGGGCAAAAGGGTTTCTTTGTATAGTGTTTTGAGGGATTTGTGGTCTTTATTTGACAGTTTTAGAACAGAGAATGGAAATGGGAGAGAGAGCCGTATGAAATGCAACAAACATCCCAAGGCTGGAATTGAACCCAGGATGTAGCCGTAATGCGAAATGCACTGTAAGCACTCATCTATGAAGGCGCTTTAAAGGGTTTTTCCAGTTACTCGGTCAGAGGTCAGGTTGGAAAGAGGGGGACAGTTGAGGAATATTTCTCACCAAGGCTACAGTGTTTCTGGCGGGTATCCTTGAGGATTTGTAACAAGCCTTCCAGAGGCTCTTCTGTAAGAGAAGCACGCTGGAGGCGATGAGAGCGCAGCCGACACACAGCAGAGCGACAGGTTTCTGTCCAGCTGGGAGGGTCATGGTTCCTTCGTTGGCCAAGGTGATGAGGAGGAGGAAAGACGTCTGGGACAGAAGAAAGTCGAGTTAAGACAATGAATGAATGAAAAAAGGAAGTAAATACAGACTGATAATACAAATGATTGCTTTGTTAACATTTAACTCTTAAACTGTGAATGTATGAGATTAGCAGATTAATAGTTTAAGGAATTAATAAAATATGATTAATTCAGTTTTACACAAATCTATCACAATAACAGTGACTATAATAATGCTGATTTATAAGTGAAGAACAGATAGAATGAATATATGATCAAATTCAGATCATATTTGTAAGTGAACTCTGAACTGCAGGTCAAAACATATAGACATGTTTTCATGTATAGAACACACCTTGCTACACAAAGCCGACCCAAACACAATCACAGCGAGCGCACAGAGACAAACAGTCTTCAGTAGTTTGAGCATTTTCCATGGCGTCCGTTCATCTTCAATGGCAGGGAGCTCTCGGCAGGTGTCCCACGGACTCCTACACGAAGACACCAAGACGTCAGACTATCAGGTGACTGTGGCTCGTAAATCAGATGTGTACTTCGTAGGAAGTTATGCTCTGCATGTTTGTTGAAAGATAACATGTTGCGTGACTATGTAGCGTGACTAGGTAGGACAATTTGTTTGGTAATTCAATATGTTGGAAGGCACAGTGACTGTTCAATAGAAAAGTTCTACATGGGTGTGGAGAAAATAACATCATGGAAGGCAATGAAACAATGAAGAAGGGTGTTTAAGGGAAACACAAGACGTGTATTCACAAATCTATAAAATGTAAAAAAATGTTGTGTAAACATTGGAATGGTCAAATAGACCTGTATTTCTGTAGAGCTTGTAATATAGACACCACTGCAACATGATCACTTCCTCTGGTTTTACTATTTATAGGTTTGTGTTCAAGTAAAATTAACATATTTGCTTTATTCTATTAACTACTGACGCCAGCTTCCATGCATCTTGGCATCTCTCCAGCAGTCTCTCACATTGCTCCTGGGTGACTTTAAGCCACTCCTGGTGCAAACAATTAATCAGCCTGTCTTTATTTGATGGATTATAATCATCAATCTTCCTCTTGATCAACCCCACAGAGGTTTTCAGTGGGACTCAGGTCTGGAGATTGGGCTGGCCGTGACATGGTCTTGATCTGGTTGTCCTCCATCCACACCTTGATTGACCTGTCAGTGACCTTCACAAAGACAAATCTGCCCAAATCCAGTCTTCCTGAGGACCCCCAGATCATCATGTGTGAGACACTGTGGCTTGTAGGCCTCCAGGTCTCCGTCTAACCATTAGACCACCACGAGTTGGGCGAAAATGAAATTTGGACTCATCAGAGAAGATGACCGTACTCTAGTCCTCTACAGTCCAGTCCTTATGGTCTTTCACAAACCTCAGCCTGGCTTGTCTTTGTTTCTCATTTATGAAAGGCTTTTTTCTGGCTTTGCACAACTTCAGTCCGGCCTCTAGGAGCCTGTTTAGAACAGTCCTCCTTGTGCACTTCACCCCGGCTGACATTTTCCATCCTCACTTGATGTCTTTGATGTTTTTATACTTTTTCTTGTTAAATGGTCTGGTTCGGGTGATCAGCTAATCACTACCTCATTAACTAGAATGAGGTCTACCTGTGTTGGAGTGGTCTCTTATTTTTGTTCCAGCTGTGTGTGTGTGTGTATATATATATATATTCTGAAGCTAATGATTTTTAATTTCTCAATTAATTGATTAAACAATAACTGAATAATACATAATTGTACAATCTATTCTTTCAAGAAAGATTTTCTTCCATAATCAGTTTCCAGCGATAATTTTTTTTTCCAGATGCATTCACCCATTTTTTACTTAATCAAATCATGGAACAACAACAACTTCAAAACGATTTTAAATTCAATTTGTAAAATATGAAAGTATCAACTCACTTGGGTAAGGTCTTTTCTTCATCCATGTTTCCGACTAATGCAACAAGTCAACTGACAATTCCTATGCAGACGTTAGTCTACTGAAGCCAGTGATCTCTTTTTATACCAATCACACTGTCATTAACATGACAGAAGTGGAAGCATCGTTAAATGGCAACACCCACAGTGTGTGTTGCTGCAGGTGAACAGCCAAACAAGGTCAAAGGAAACACACCTCGTTATCGGGCTGTTATGCTGTTAACATGAAACATGGACTGTCCTTTTTTTGTGCAAAATATAAATATAGATGTTCGTCTAAATGCAGAAAACAAGATTTTCTTTTAACGTGTGGATATCAGAAAACTGATTATAAAATAAATACCCTGGCCTCCAAAGGGTTAAAGGTGTAATAAGTATCATATTTTATCAGAATTGCATTTTTAAGAAATTAACAAACTTTATCAATAGAATTCGGGTTCGGGTTCCTTCTGTGTAATATCACCTTCTTCCGGACATGCTTCCGGCTTTGCTACAGTGCAGACGCTTTTCCTCTTTGCTCTCACCCCTGCCTGCGATTTTCTGCTATTTTTTGCTATCTGCTTCTCCTCAATAAGAAACAAAGAGCAGCAGCTGCTGGATATTTACAAAACCAGTGGGATTATATTTTCTTTGAGATAAAACGGGCATTATTCAATATTTTTACGACTTCCTCAATGCTACGCGAGGAGACCTACCAAACAAGATAAGCCTGAGCCTGCTAAAGGTAATTAGCAGAAGATGCCTCCCTTCTCTACGGAAGATTACCATAAACTCCTACAGAAGATTTTACTGCTGGAAACAAAAATGAATCGGTTAGAAGTAAATGTAGAAGTGAATGGACTTTGTGGGAACAACACCACTCTAGCACTGACTCAAAACAGTGGACAGGAGCATGCTAGAACCCAGCTAAGTAGCAATAATGAAGCTATGAAGAAACGGGAGGATCCTGTACACGGTAATAAATCTACCAGCGATAATCCTCCCTGGAACACACTTGGTGCGAAGCCAAAGAGAAGACCATTTCCCTGTGACATGGGAGAACGGATATCTGGCAGGACCCAGCGCCCCGATATCTGTGATCTGACCGGCTGGCCTGCGTTACCATCTCCATCCAGGCACAGCGCCTCCTCAACCCCACTGCCTCGTAGGACACAGCAGCGGACAGCTGGGGAGAGGAGAGCTACCAAGAAACCTCCCCAGCAAACAACTGTTCAACTAAAGAACAGGTTTGCTCCACTGCTGCAGGACCATGGATCCCCCTCTGACTGCCTGGATAACCCCCCACCACCACGCAGCAGGGTGAGACCTGCTAACTTAAAGCCACAGAGAAAGCTAACGACAGGGCCTGAAAATCTGATTGTGGGTGACTTTTCTGTAAAAGATATGAAAAGCAGTAATAACATCAAAGTACTCTGCTTTCCGATACGGTGTCTGATTTGGAAAAAAGAATCCTGGAAATTGTGGCTGCACACCCAACTGTGAAAAATATCATTCTGCACATTGGATTTAATGACATTGAAAAACAACAATCAACAGAGTTGAGAGAGGACTTCAACAAACTCTTTGAAACAGTCAGCTCTGTGAATGCTGAGGTTTTCATCACTGGCCCTCTGCCCCCGACCGGGAGAGGAGCTGAGACATTCAGTAGACTGTTCTGGCTCAACAAATGGCTCTCAACTGCATCTCTTGCTCGCCCAATGCATTTTATTGACAATTTCCGCTTTTTCTGGGACCGCAGGCATCTTTTTAAGACAAACGGTCTTTGCCTAAATAAGCTAGGGGCAAAGCTATTCATCACCAACATGTCTTACTGCCTGCGTCATCCATCTGTCGCCAAGGACAAGAGACGAGAGGAACCAACAAAGAGGGAAGACGAAACACAGATTATCAGAAACGTGGAAGGAGGACTGAATGTGGATCCCTCCCCCACCCCCCCCCAAATCTCCATCCAGGTCTTCATCATTCTCCCTTCCTCCAATAAACCTTTCTCTCCCCTCCTCCCCCTTGGAGTTCCAAGAGCTACCCCCACCTACCCCCCGCCCTTCTCAGATTATCAACAACGTCGAAGGAGGACTGAATGTGGATCCCTCCCCCACCCCTCCCAAATCCCAATCCAGGTCTTCGTCATTCTCCCTCCCTCCAATAAACATTTCTCTCCCCTCCTCCCCCTTGGAATTCCAGGAGCTACCCCCACCTACCCCCCGCCCTACTCAGACCCCCTCTCCCAAGGCTGCAACTAAGTCACCAAAATCCAAGATCCCCTCTTCCAAAGCTGCAACTAAGTCACCAAAACTCAAGACCCCCTCTTCCAAAGCTGCAACGAAGTCACCAAAATCCAAGACCCCCTCTCTCAAAGCTGCAACTAAGTCACTAAAATCCAAGACCTCCAAGACTCTTCCCTTATGGCCACCTCTTCCCTTTTGGCCACCCCCTCCCCACCCTGACAGCAGCCCTGAATATTACTGAGACAGAAAAGGGTTCAGCAGTAGACCGCATTATCAGCTGGACCCAAGGTCGCCTACATCAAAACATGGCACCTTCTGCATTCCTGTTGTGACTACTAAGAGAGTAAACATTGGGAAACTTGAACACACTGCTAACCTAAACAATCTCATTCCTGTTCTCTCAAAATCAAAGTCAACCTCAAAGCCTGTCAATAACACCATCAGGATGGGTCTGCTAAATGTAAGGTCTCTTAATAACAAATCATTTTTAGTCAATGATTTTATTACCACTTCTAAACTTGATTTTATGTTTTTAACTGAAATATGGCTAGAACAAAATAACAGTGCAAGCATTCTGATCGAGACAGCACCCCCCAACTATAATTTTATTGATGTTTGTAGATCTGTGAAAAGAGGTGGAGGGGTTGCTGCTATATTTAAAAATACATTTCAGGGGAAACAGATGTCCCTTGGTGTTTTTACATCATTCGAATATCTTTGTGCTGTGTTGAAATGCTCTCCCAGAGTTCTCCTGTTAATTATTTACAGGCCACCTAAATATTCGTCAAATTTTTTCGATGATTTTACTGAATTATTGTCTAGCATCTCCACTGATTTTGACTGCCTAGTTATAACTGGTGACTTTAATTTTCATATTGATGATTTGAATGACAAGGGTGCAAAAGAACTTTTTAATATTCTAGACACATTTGACCTTTCTCAACATGTGAAAGAGGCTACTCATTGTAAGGGACACACCCTGGACCTGATTATCACAAAAGGTCTCAATGTTTCTGATGTTTTTGTGACTGATCCTTCATTGTCTGATCACTTCTGTGTTTTCTTTAATATTTCTTTCATTCCTGACACACAAACAGAATCAAATAAGGTCAAAAAGCGGTACATCAATGAACATGCCAATGTACTCTTTAAAAATGCCATTTCCTCGTTACCACCTCTAAACCCATGTCATGCTGATGATCTTGTAAACATCTTTAATTCCAAAATTCTGAATGTCATAGATGTCATTGCACCTGCTACGGTTAAAACAATTTCTGGTAAGCAAAAGGCACCCTGGAGAAAAGCTGCTGTTGTGACAGCCCAGAGAAGAGAGTGCAGGAAGGCTGAACGAATCTGGCGGAGTACTAAACTTCATATTCACCATGACATCTATAAAGAGAGCCTCCGGGCCTACAATTTAGTCTTAAAAAGTGCGAGAGAAACATACTTCTCCAATATCATAAACAACAACACTAATAAGGCGAAAACCCTATTTGCAACTGTTGACAGACTGACCAACCCCCCAACACAAATACCAGCTAAACTCCATTCCACGCAGAAATGCAATGAGTTTGCATTCTTTTATACTAATAAAATTGAAGGCATCAGACGCGCCATCAATATCTCAAACAAAAAAGTTGGATCACCACCCTGTTCAGGCAAAAGTAACACAGCAATGATGGCAAGCTTTAATGCCATAGACTCTAAAACTCTAGTGGAAACGGTGACAAATCTAAAATCATCCACCTGCTGCCTTGATGCTTTACCTACCAACTTTTTTAAGAATGTTTTTGACTGCCTATCAATAGACGTATTCCAAATAGTTAATAACTCCATTCAATCAGGCAATTTCCCAAAGGCCTTCAAAACTGCAGTCATTAAACCTCTTCTAAAAAAGCGGAGCCTAGATGCCTCTATTATCAACAACTACAGACCAATTTCAAATCTACCCTTCATAAGTAAAATAATTGAGAAAGTTGTCCTCCAACAACTAAATCACTTCCTGGCTTCAACTGGCTGCCACAACAACTTCCAGTCAGGATTTCGACCTTTTCATAGCACCGAGACGGCCCTTATTAAAGTTGTAAATGACATCCGTCTTAACACAGACTCTGGCAAAACTTCAATATTAATGCTATTAGACCTCAGTGCTGCATTTGACACTGTCGACCACTCAATACTCTTGGACAGGTTGGAAAACTGGGTGGGGCTCTCAGGCACAGTCTTAAACTGGTTCAAGTCATATCTACAAGATAGGAACTATTTTGTTTCCATTGGCGACTTTGTATCAGAACCTACCAATGTAACGTGTGGAGTCCCCCAAGGTTCAATCTTGGGGCCAACTTTATTCAACATCTACATGCTCCCACTAGGACAAATCATGCAAAATAATAACATTGACCACCATTGCTATGCCGATGACACCCAAATCTATGTAGCACTATCACCAAACGACTATCGCCCCATAGATCTTCTGTGCCAGTGCATTGAGCAAGTCAAAGACTGGATGTGCCAAAACTTCCTACAACTAAATGAGGACAAAACTGAGATAATTGTTTTTGGTGCTAAAAAAGAAAGGTTTAAAGTAATTCAACACCTTCACTCTCTGTCCCTGAAAACCTCAAACAAAGCCAGAAATCTTGGGGTTATTATGGATTCTGATTTACATTTCGACAGTCACGTTAAATCAGTAACAAAATCAGCCTACTATCACCTAAAAAATGTAGCAAGACTTAGAGGGCTCATGTCAGCTCAAGACTTAGAAAAACTTGTACATGCCTTTATTACTAGTAGGCTAGACTACTGTAATGGTCTCCTTGCAGGTCTTCCGAAAAAAACTGTCAGGCAGCTACAGCTTGTTCAGAACGCTGCTGCTAGAGTTCTTACAAAGACCAAAAAATGTAAGCACATTACACCAATTCTTAAATCCTTACATTGGCTCCCTGTATGTCAGAGGATTGATTTCAAAATCCTCCTGCTCACATATAAATCACTACATGGTCTAGGACCGAAGTATATCACTGATATGCTCCCACTACATAAGCCTTCTAGACCACTAAGATCTTCTGAGACCAATCTGTTAGTGATTCCCAGAGTAAACAACAATCACTTTCTTCTCACTTTGTTTTATGATGTGAAGCACTTTGAGTCTGCCTTGTGTATGAAATGTGCTATACAAATAAAGTTGCCTTGCCTTGCCTTGTGTGGAGTTTGCATGTTCTCCCCGTGTAAATGTGCAGGTTTAAGGTAATGTAAAAGAAGTGTTGTGCTGCAGACTGAAATGAGCATGCCAGCCAGTAGCCAGGTGTTACATACTCCACCTTTAACAAGGAAACAATCATTTCTTAAATTAGTCCTCATAAATATAATTAAGAAAGTTCCTAAAAAAAAAGTCTACGTCGGATACATGGCGTGTTCTTAAACTGTAGAAAAATGTTCGCACCTGTGTTCTTATCTTGATGAATCTCATGTGTTGTAAATCCCACATAAGAAAACATTGGTAAATGTCTTTGTGAAAACTGCATACGTAGGGTTTAACAACAAAATGATTCTTAAGAATGGTTGGTGAATGTACAATTATTGTGACAAAACATTAGTGTTGGCATAATCATTTGGGGGGGGGGACTTTTTGATAAATACAGGGTATGCGGTGTTTAAGTATGCCACATGTGAAACATCAAGACACAAGAAAACGTTATTTAGTTTAACCATATAACCATTTCATGGTTATGTGGTTACACAGAAATGATTTATTTAGGCAGAATGCATGATATGAACACAGATTTAAATTGATAAAATATATAATTTAAAATAATAATGCTCATTACAAACAATTATTTGGACACTTGGACCTTAAAGAATAGCCCTTGTAAATCTCAGATGGGAAGCAACCATCTTGTTCTAACCCATATTTACCTTTAATGTTAGGCAGTCACCTTTAGTGGCCATTGTGATTGGGAGCAAAGAGGAAGTCAATAGAGTATAATGAGGGATAAAGTCCTCGTAGGGAGAAGGCTGGAGTGGATGTTAGGGTGTAACAAACACTGGACTTTCACCCTGGAGGCCACTGTTTGTGTCCCATGTCCTTTCAGTGTAAGTAAATTAACTTACATCATGTACATAATGAACTTTGCTTGCGTAGAATGTTTGAAACTCGCTGCGACTCTCCAATACTGGTATTGTTTAAGGAAGTGACCTATTTCGGGTTAAACTGAGTCACCTCAGCTAGATTGATTGATTGATGTCTTTATTATTCGTGACAACATGCATATTCTCACTGCACAAACAGGCATGATTCAGGTGTCAAGTATTCGAGGGATCTTGGAGATTCCACAACAATAAGATCTTAAAAATCAGAAAAGCTTCCTTATACAAGATGTATTTGTTTGTTTTCAAGCAAATGATTTTTGGGGCGTTTCCCTCCATCTCAAAGTGTGAATGAGGATGGATGGTGTGATTAAAAACTGGTTGCAGCGTTCAATTCTTTTTGTGAAGTCCTCTGCTTTTTTACAAATGTGTCATATAACCAACAGCTGTGACGTCATTGTTCACATACGTGCCTGTGTACTCTGTGCTACCTGGAGGGTTTAAATATAAACATAACATGACAGCTGAGCGGTAATTATTGTCAGCATAGAAGCCTATAATTAAAGTAAAGAATAACAATCTGTCAGGTTGGAAGGTTTAAGTGGCGTCGTGGTTGTAATATTAGACAATGGGCACCTGGGCACACGCCCGCAAGAGGCTCCAGAAGCAACACACATACTTTATACTTGTTTAGCCTGTTTTTGTCTGTTGTGGTCCACATCTCTCTTTGGGTTTTGTCATTATTGGAAATTATTTTGTGTAATTTTTTTGTCTCTTTGTAGTCACTTCATGTTTGTTTGTAGTCATTTTGAATGTCTTCCTAGATGTCTTGTGGATTGACATTTTGTAGATGAAGGCCATGGGGGCCCCTGACAATTTGGGGCCCTGGGCCTGTTCAGTAATCCACCCACAGGTGAGAGTCAGTTCAATGTAAAGTAATGTTTCAGTATGTATGAGGAATAAAACCCTCGGCATTGTCTTGGAGGGAGTTGCCCTCTACTCTTCAGGAAAACCAATTTAAGTTTCCTTTCAAATTTAAATTTAGTTTTTTTTTTTACCATATGCAAAGATATGAATAAATATGTATATATAGGTAATCTGGAAACAATTGTAGTCGTTAACTCCTCAGTAGAAACAAGTTAAAAATGTTCCCTAAACTGAACCATGAGAAATGTCTGAGCTGCACCAGTTTAAGTCGTTTATGGATTATCAAGGTTTATTTTAAAAAAAGGTCTCAAATTAAATGAAACAGACATGTGCTGGGATTTAATGAGTTAACTTCAAAACTTTTCAGTTCTATATTTTTGGTGTATGGAAAATAAAAGCTGATTTGCTGATTATATATATTTATATATATATATATATATATATATTCTTAAAAATCAGAAATATATTATATATTCTGTGAGCGAACTCGATGACCTATGAGCACATCAGCTCCTTTGACCCACAGGTCTTGAATGGTCCTAAATAACACATCATTTCTGTGCTGTTGCTGCTCTCTAGTGGCATGCAGAAGAGTGTGCTCGTTTCCAAATGTGTAAGTGCCAGTTATTCAGCTCCATATATCTTCAATATATTTACTTCTAATTTAAGTATAGAGTGGAACTAAATACAAGTATGAGGTGTGAAAATCCAACATCAGTAGTGTGCGTGTGGATAAACAGCAAACACAAAAGCAGCAACAGGGCTTCTGGTGCCGGCAGGGTAGAAAGTGGGAGAGCTCCAGGAAGCTGGGCCTTTTATTTCCTGTGGAGCACCCGGCCCAGGTGGTCCATATCAGGCTGCATCAGCTGACACTATCAGCTGAGAAAGTCATATATATGGTTAAAGGAAACACACTCGCAGGGCCGTCAATCATTTTCACAAAGAACATTTGTTTTTCACATTTATAATTTTAGACTAAGGTTCTGAGAAAATCATTTATTTACTAAATATTTGGTGTTGGGACCTCACCTTTTGTGTCTAGGAAACAATTTATGGATGCATATTGAATCGTTTTGTAAACATTAAGATCGGAAAGCCTTCTGTGTGAAAACACATGCCGACATCATATTATCAGGGCTGAAGGATTTGTTACATTTTTTGCATTAAATACAAGACACATTTTTGAATAAAAGTGTACCATGTCTATGGACCATTTCTTGTATCTTAATGTTGTATTGAACAAGCATGGTTTTCTATATTCTCATTCTCAAGCAAAGAGAGAAAAAACAAGTTTACTCTAAAGACTAACTACAGCTTGTAGTTGTGTATGAATATTATGGGATGGGACTGCAGCATGTGAATAAATATTTGATTTCAGCAGCATTTGTAGACGTTAGTTCTTTTTTTATTATATTGAATTATACTCCAATGTAAAATTACTTTTCACATTACTTTTATTTCGAGTGAGGACTGTTATGTATATGGATTTATCATAGACTACATGAAAAATAAATAAGGAAAAGGAATTTGATTCAAGATGAATTATTCCAAAGCAAAGATAAGATGCAAAGATAAGATACTCCGCTCCACGGATGTAGAAAGCATGCCTCCCTGTTAGATCAACCACAGACGTCACTGGAGCCACCAAACAGAAAAACTTTCCAATGTTTCTTTTATTGCATTGATTCCAGACCAGTGCATTTGGATGCAATACATCATCAAGTACCATAACAAAATGTCCCAAAATGTACAACTGAAAAGAAGGCACCAGCAATACACTTGTCAAAACCACGTTTGTTTCGTGTGCGAGTTGTGCAGCATCTCGATTCACCCCAACACTATTCAACGACATTTGACACATCATCATCATCATCATCATCATCATCGCGGCTCAGTTTGATTTGATCATACCTGAGAACCCAACATTCGGAGTCATGTCCCTTTCGTATGACACAGTCGGTCCTCAGTTTCACACAATTAATTGAGTCAGGCAGGTAAAAAGCGGATTACATTTTAAAAGAAACAGCAACGAGTCGAGAGGTTTCTTACTGTGGTAGTATTCTCACATAGTGGTATTAACACCTAGTTAAAAAGAGGAAATGAGCAGACCTATGCCAGTGTAACATATGTGGCATCGGTGGTGACGCCACAGTTGTTATCCTTCATAGACATGAGGACGTAGCCGTTGTTGCCCCAGTAGGTGGACCACGAGTTCTTAACCAGCCAGTACGGCTCCCCTTTCAGTGTGCCGTATCCCACCGCAAGCACAGCGTGGTCCAAATCCGCAGTGGTATTACCTTGAAAACACAAGAAGCATACAGAGTTATAGAGCGCAAAAGGCCAGTTGCTGCTGTAAAAAAAAAAGTGGGAGCTAACGGCAAACTTACCACAAGCTGGTTCATAGTAGACACCATGGCTGTAGAACACAAATGATCGATGGGCAGCGTCGATACTGACAGCCGTCGGCCCGTTTTTAAAGAGCGCCAGCTTCAGGGCTTCTGCATCTCCTGACGTCACGTTGGTGTAGCTCTTGATAGGTGCGGTAAGCTGGGAAGCGTTCACGTGGCAAAGTCCATTCTGTTCAGACAGGGAGGCAGACCATTGTATACTGAGGTACGTCAGGACTGGAAACCGTTCTGCATGTCCCGGTCATACATGTGTCCCCTCGAACGCTTTACTCCTAAGCGATCAGCCAATACTGCTAAGATCATTTTTTAAGGCATCTTAATACGGCGGTTACCGCTGATGACACTGCCCGTCGCCACGAGGAAGCCGTTGAGAGGGAATAGAAAAGCTCCCAATGTCATATATAGCATCTTTGGAAATAAATTTCCAACTGAGCTTTTATTGCCTCTGTTCCGATGGCAACTGGCCACAGGAGACATTCAATTGACCACTTGTGTAACAGAGTTTGTGTGATGCCGTGTCTGTGGGAGACGTCAGGTTAACCAGGCTGTTCTGAAATCTGACAGCAGACATCCCAAAACCGATATATTGTCATAAACAACAAAACAAACATCATGTGGTTCCGGTTCTGACTGTAACAGCAACCCTTACGGTCAAGCCCTGGCTTCTGAGGCCATTTTGTTTCAAGAGGTACAGGCTTCACATGTTGGAATCATCTTACCATCCCCTTATAAGCTCCGTAAGTTTCTGTCGTGGCGATGCCTCCATGTTTCATGATCCACTCGTATCCTCTCCACTCCTCCCCTCCGTCACAGCCGTTATTGCCGAAACCCCAGGAACAGTCCACCAGCATCTGCTGAGACAGGACCTGCAGGGAGCCGGTCTGAAAGCACGAGAGCCAAACACACCATCACACTTAGTACTCCACCGACACATTATCCTCTGCCCATTTTTTCTCTCTCCTTGCAGCGGGTCAACAACCTCCTGAGAAATCTCCATTATCATCAATCAGACAGCTACTGGCAGCTACAAGATCAAATGTTTGTGTGTGAGTGAGTCAAACAGTTTGTCACTCAGGTGCGGTGCCACTAAACCCCATACCAAACCATCGTTTGGATTGAGTTGCTTGGCAACACAGGAAACTGAATGCCTTGGAGCTTCGCCTTGTGCAGGATGGAGGCAGGCCAAAGCACACATTCATTCAGTTCTATTTCTTTAGAAACAAATCTGTCTGACATGAGGCAAAGTGGCACAACGAATCGTCTTGTGGGCCCTCTTCCGGATGAGAGAAATACTGAGCATCAGATGCAGATTTGTGCAGAAATTATACAGACTCAATGACAGAATTATGAATTTTCTCCACATTGCAACCCAAGTTAAATCTTAAATACTTAGAAAGATGCCAATAACCGAACACGAAACATAACTGCAATGCAAATCTGCCAAACAAGGCCAGATGAATTGCCATGCTAAACATGTGTGGCTTCACAGAGCATGAGCAAGTGGGCTTGTCAATTGAAAACACTGGAATGTGGCCAGCGACTGTGGCACAAGCAAATCCTTTTCACCTTCAGGAAGAGAGCACCCTCTACTGCTCCAGTGGTGGCAAAGCTCCAGCAGGAGCCGCAGATTGCCTGGTCCTTCACTGGGGTCACAGCACCTGCAGGAGCAGAGTTGAGGTTAAAACTGGGATGTCCTGCCAAAAAGATGCATCTTTGTTTTAACATTTTCTATTACATATATGTACCATAAAGCCTCCAGTCAAGTGACTCAGGTACATTCACCCCTTGGTAATTTTTTGAGGGGAAGGGGAGCCCCCTGTTTGGGGTCTTTCCTGCTTTCCGTCCCCTCATGGTGGACAGCTCCGACATGGTGCGATCCGACAGCGAGTTCAGAGCCAAAGAGAAGGACAGCCCTGCTCTATTCTTCGAGTGGACATACCTAACAGGAAAAACAGTCATCAGGTATATATATAATATATATATATGTATCTATGCCGGAGTGTTATAAAGCAGTCCTTGTCTGTATTTAACTTCTCACCGGAGGTTGTGAACAAAAGCATGTTCCCTTTTCTCATGCTCTCTTTCATCGCTGTACCGGCGCTGAAACTTGTCCTTGAAATGGTCGAACATGTGCTGTGAATGGCCGGATGCCGAGGTGTGGATGAGATCTTTCATCGGATTGGCCAACATGTGGTGCTCCACTCCTGGACCGGGAAACCCCCCACAGCTCATCCCTGCAGGGGCCAGATTCACAAAAGAGAAACATGTTTTCCCCTCCCCTGTTAAACTTTACTTAAAATGTCTTAAATGTATGCACCTCGACCAGAGCACAAACCTTCAGGCAGCAAAAACACTTTAGGGTCCACATGAGTGCTGAACTCGTCGTAGTCCACCAAGTATTTGTCGTAATGTGAGCCCAGCAGTGTGTTGTATCCCATCATCTCATAATGGAGGGGTGTGGCGGGCTCATCCTTGCCACCTGCACCCTCTTGATGGGTCACCCACAGTGTGTACGTGTTCTTCTTGTAACCCACGGTGGTCACATTCTACCAAACTTCACACAGGGAACCTCCATAGTACTCCATCCGCAGGAACTAGAAGGCACATAAACATTGTTCACTTGATGAGCACACAGACAACATGTGTCAAGGTTAGATTCAATCGGAAATTGTGGTCATATTATTTTTGGAAGGAGTTTGTGGTGGATATGAGCGGTAACCGTTTCCCATAAACACTGCAGTGTGCTGATTTTAATTGTTCCGTCTTCACGTTGCACGTAATTTTCCCAGTCCTTAATGTTTACAGAACACTTACAGGCCCTTTCACCAGACGGGCTGCATGTCAGGGAGCGCTACGCTACATCCAGTGATGGTTGAAATGCAACACCGCAAAAACAGAAGGAGCAGGAAATATTTACATTTGGAATCCGTCTACTCGGGTTCAGTCTGCGGCTACACATTATAGACTTTCTGTACTATAAAACAATCCAGACTTGGTGGTCAGCTGTGACTGGCAAGCTTCAAACCTGTTTATGGTGATACGACTAATGTTACACATATCAATCTAATAACTATGGTTTGAATTTCAGATACTGCACAGAGCGTTTTAACACTCACAGACCTGGAAGCCCTGCACATCAGGCAGCGACGGCTGCGGTGCGACTGCTTCATCCTTTGTGCCGTTGGCCTGGAAACACTTTATCACATTCTGCTCCGTCTCTGTGGTCTCAGGAGTGATTTTATAGGCAACGCCCCACTGCTGCTCTGCCCCCAACTGATAGGTTGACACCTGGCCTGGTGATGAGCAAAGTGAGAAGTTAGACATTATTAGATCCTTACGTCTCAGTGTGCAATTACATATAGCCATTCATTACTGTATCTGCAGCAAGAGCTTCATTTTGTAAGATACCCAGTATTTGTTTAACCCTTACACAGTGTGTGTCATCTCATTTGAATGTTACAGAAACGTGTGGTCTGCGACACGTAAGGTAAGTAGGTAAATTGAAAGTAAAATATGTTTTTAAAGCACCCACAAATGTTTACAGTACAAAAAAATAATCTGCTGCTGCAACAGAATCATTCAATTCCTCATGCATTTGTGATTTCATAAGTTTTAATTCTGATATTTTACCTCAGGATGGTAAGGATACAAAATAAATCATATACATACTCATGTGATTATTGAACATGAGTCAACAGAATACGTTCCTCAAAAATGCTTAATCATCCCTTTTCACTTCTTTGTTTTAAGTACTGGGTGCTCATGTTTCGCTCTAGTCGCTTTGGTCTGACACAACAGCTTCTCAGTTTCACATCACTGATCCACTCAAGCAGGTTAAATGCCGAGTCAGGTTTAAAACCAAAGCCACAAGCTGGGTGGTTTCTTACCATGGTAGTAGTCTATTCGGCTGGACTTTGCAGCGAGGTCCAACCAGGCCTCAAAAGGCTCCTTGATCTCAGCATAAGGCAGGGAGATCACTCCTGCAAGAACAATACACAGTCCTGTAATTAGGCTACATTCTGAGGGGAGGGAAAATAGATCCCACTGATGTTATCTAATGTCTTACCTTTGACGTGATAGCCATTCCCAAAATGTGGAAGGGAAGGGACTGCTTTTCCCTCGGTAGCTGAAAACAAAAGAAAAACGACATTTTCAGCATAGTTCTCATGAGGACAAACGCAATGAATGTTTCTGGGAATATTGATAGCCGTCCTCAGACATTTGCTCAGTATTATCAATCATTATCACTTTAAAACATTTGTATGGATATTAAACACTTCAGCAACTCTTCAGATCTGTATTTAGCTCAGGTACCACTGAATGAATAACGAGGCAACAGAAGGGCTTACAACAGATATAGTGTAGTTGGTGGTGTGTGGCAGGCATACCGAATTAAAGTGTAGTTTCGGTACATTAGCCATGTTTTAATGCATGCAGCTACCGCGACAAAGCAAGTCAACTTTAAAATGACAGATTTTTGCCTGAAGTTTGGCACCACATTCTCTGCATCGGCCCGTATCTGAGACAGAAGTTGCCTAATAATTGTTTGTATTCACGTAGCCTATGATATGTATTTAACACCGCTACGCGTTTCTGCCAACTTTTCATTTAGCAACCTAAACGACAGCGTTCACGAAGCCAAAGATAACGCTAACGGCTAGCTCCTGACTTAGCATGCGACGTTAGCTAGCCTAACTGTACAACACGATACGCTAATTCTGTGTCGACCCTTACCTACTGCGACAAGCCACAAAAGAAGAGCCGCGACGCACCGAGATCAAGAATACGGGCTAAATAACAAATGAACACACATGACTCCCCCAACTACTGTCCCAAACACCGACCCTCGTCCCATTTCAGCCAATCACACTGTGGCGCAGAAGAGCCCTCCAATCAGATACGAGAAGTGTGTTTGTGAGTCATGTGATGTGTGTCATATGACAAAATTAACTTCGTGTAGAAACTTGTACGTCTGTGTTTTGTGTCAGTTCTATGCTTGGGAGGGAATGTACAACCTGTAGTAAAACAACAAGCCATAATGATATTTAGTCACCCTTCTGCTTACCCACTTAGATTTAAAAGTTAAAGTTAATTTTGCAGACACACGACCACACACAACTTCTGACTATCTATCTATCTATCTATCTATCTATCTATCTATCTATCTATCTATCTATCTATCTATCTATCTATTTCCGAGTGATTAAGCATCGCAACGCCCCCATCTGGCTCAGCGCCGCTACTGCATGTGTGTGTTTGTTCCTGTATACCTGTGTACAAGGTGATGAGACGTTGAGCGGTAAACTGTGATGTTGACAACGTGTAATACACTGCTGAGAGTGAGGGATGATGGGTAGGCTGCACTCTGATGCGTCACTCAGCCCAGGTTCGGAAGATAACAAAGGCTGCTGAATTGCATCAATTGGAAGGACGTTTGCGTGCGATGCTACAAAAGATGCTAAACGGATACAGATTCAATTATATTAATCTGAATGGCAAGCAATAACTGCAATAAGTGATAATGCCTAATGAACGCTATATGCATAGGGTTTGCAAGTTTTTGTAACAAAGCCAGACTACTAGAATGATCCAAGTAAGTGTGTTTGGACATGAGTTAGACCTTTGTTCTTTGTGGTTTTGATGTGTGACTTTGCCCTACTAGGGCAAAGTGGTTATGGAGCTGTCCAGTGCTGAAATGATTGATGAGGCCCAGGAGACTGTGGCTCTGTCCAGTGCCGATTCCCCGGAGGCCCTGTCGGCTTCAGCCGTGTCTGGTGTTGAGGATATCGATGACCCGTCCAGTGCTGTGGTCCAAGGATGGTTGAACATGTTTAAAGGCATCATGTATGTGGGGTGACAGTTGGTTCCACACGGAGCAGAAAGCAAAGGCTTTCTGCTTCAGTCTGGAGCGGGGGATATGGAGAAGACCTAGGGGCTGAGTGGGGGTAAGAGGTCTGAAATGTAAGATGGGGAGGCTGTTGAGAGCCCGAGTTAGACCTTTGGGTTGCTCTTTGTGGATTTGATGGGACCGGTAGTCCTGTTTTTGTGTCCGTTAGGTTATATCTGTTAGGTTAAGGGGAATGTCTTGGCGGGCCCATCAGTCTTTTGGTTTTTATATTTTGGAGGATTTATCATTTATCTTGTTTATCAATAAATGTAATATTTAATAACTCCTTGACTCTCTACTCTTGTAAGAATAGGGGGAGGTGTGGGAACGACGGTTCACTGCACAGCTGATCCTGATATTCTGTTCTTTTTGGCCGGGATCTTCAGCTCCCTTTTGTTTGTTCTGTTTTTCTTTTGAGAACTATTTAATAAAGCTGGTTTAACCGTTTACATTGTGTGTGGTGTCCTTAATATGTTACTTCCTCCCACCCTTGTGAGCCCGGTGTTTTAATTACCAATGCATGATTTTTTATTTAAAAGTTCCTTGGATATTTTTTCAGACTCCCTACACTGTGGACATTTGTTCAAAGTAAGCTGGACAGTCACAATTTTAATTATGCAAAATGTGATATCTTCCCAAATAGTCGTTTCATGTCACATTATCCTGTTTAAAAGTGTAATTATTACTATTTCAAAAGGCGCTTTGATGACAAATATCAGAAGAAAAATCAGATTAAGTGTTAACAGACATTTTCAAAGATGTGATATAAAAATGTTACGTTTAGCACATATTTGTTGCGTATTCTTTGTTAAACTAACAGTTACCACAAACCACTGTTCATATACAAGAATACAGGAGTATAAATATAGAATATCTGTACCATAGGGTAGTATTTGAGCATTTCTCAAAAAGACAACAGTCAAAAAAGAAGAAAATCATGAGCTCAATCACCACCTCAGATGGTGAGCTGCACTCAAAACATTCACTCATTCACAAATCCAAATGGAAGACCATTTGTGTTCAGTCCCATCATGGTGAGTCTCGTCTTGAGCTCCACATTCCACCTTGAAAACTGCTCCTCCAAAACAGTCTTTACATCCTAAATGCCAGCTGCACGTTTAGGAGCTCAAATCCAGGTGGAACAAAAGACACCATCCAACATCCAACAGCTTGTTTTGTCCCATTTTCATCAAGAGGCTCACTGTTGGCCTTTGTAGCAATGCCAACAGTATTATATTTACTTCAATTCATGGTTACCACATTAAAGTTTAAAGCTGTAGACATTAATGAGACTTGACAGCCTTTACAATACGCCAAAGGAAGGACGGCTGTACAACACAAACTCCTTCGCTGCACAAATAGACTTCTTTTAGGAGAAACGGAGCGAGAGAAATCTGTTCAATGGCGACAAGCAAGGAGGCCTATGAGAAATGTAGTCTTTCACATTGCACTAATAATAATACCAATAGATCGCTCCTCTTATCCCTGCTCTCATTTGTTTATAATACACTACGTATATCATCTTTTGTATATAACGTGATTGGATGATCAGAGGTGAGCAGGTTGTCATTGATCAGATTTAGCATTTCGCCCTGCTCCACGTCTTCTGCCAGAGTCCAGTTTTGAGGCTTGAAGCTGGATGGAGCGTTTAAGTTTATTAGACACTGTTGAGTAACAGAACGGTAGCAGCCGAGCTTGGTGGGGACATTTCAGGGTTAATGATATGGGGATCTTGTTCATCTCCAGAGTCCCCTTCTTGCTTTTGTGCTACAGTCAAGGTTAGCTTGTTCAAACTGGCTTCTAGCGTCGCCTCTGCTCCCTCAGCTCTGTCACCTGCAACACACAGAAATGGAGGGCATGCAACGGTGAATAAATGTGCATGTTTAAGTAAACCAATGATGCACAAATGCATCATTGCTGACTGAAATAGAACTTTCTTGAAAATCAAACTCTTCCCTCTCTTCCCCCATTTTTATTTCAGTGGACCACTTTTCTATCTTACTAAAGGGCAGAAGTCAAACTAAAGATTGACATTTTCCTTAGTAAAAGGTGTGGAATAATGGCATTAGACTTTGAAAATATATACATTTATATTAGAAACACTTTTACACCTGAGAGCTTTCATTTTAACTGCTTTTAGTAAACACATTGTGTAGAAGTTCAAGTCTCAAATTTATGATTCAAGTCACACATGATCTTAAATACTTAGTTCTCGTCAATTATTATTTATTTTTTAGGAATAATGTATCAACTTCTACTTCTGATGTAACTTGCAATAAAGAAGCCTGAAATGGAGCGCTGACAACTCACTAGATGTGTACTGTATTTTTTGAATGATGATATTTTACAGAAGTTTTTTTGTTTATTTAAGATCTCATTTGTGTATTTTATATCAACAATGCGTCGAGACCAGTTAGCCCATCTTAGTCCAGGTTAGTGGTGTTTAAAGGGAAGTAGTTAGCCTGGCTCTTTCCAAAGTTAAAAATACACCATAACAACATAATTATTAGTGAGTTTTGGTTTACACAAAGAGAAATGTTTGCAAGACTCCAGCTCTTAACTAAACACTTTCATGAAATTAGTATTGATCTTCTAATCACACACTCAGAAAGTATTTTATTATTTATGTATTTACTATTTATTTAATGCTGCTCTTCCAAACAACATATAGGATGAAACATCACATGGTCAACACACATGTACACGCTGATGCGATGAACACACACCTCTCTCCTGGTCGCAGTCTGGAGAAGAAGCTCCACTGCACTGGCTTCGAGGGCCCAGGAGAGGCGAGGTATGCCCAGAACCCCACACCGAGTCTGGGTCATGAGAGCTACAGGGACTCGCTAATTCCAGTCCACCGGGACAGGAGGAGGCGAGGACGGAGGAAGAGGGTGAGGTGGACAGGCAGGAGCAGGGGGTGCAGAGCGAGGAGGAGGAGGAGGAGGAGAAGGGGTAAGGGCCGGGCATGTCCAGGGGAGTGGAGGCAGAGGTGGAGGGTTGGGAGGAGGATGAAGAGGACATGGCTTGGGGTGAGGAGGTGTCTGTCTCCTCCTCTGAGCTGTTACTGTGACTGCCCTCTTCATCAATTGATACGGACACCACTGAAACACACATATGCACATTAAACATGCAGACACACAGACTACAACAACAACAAAAAACCTTGGTGCAGTTGGACGACGTGGACGCTAAGCTTCAGTTATACTCACTTGACAGACCGTCTGACTCCATCGTGAAGTTGGTGATGTCCTCGTTGCCCTCGTCTCCCTCCGCACCGATGCCCTGTTCCCTGGTACCCATGGCGAGGGAGCGCCTCTGGGCGTGGATCTCTTCGGAGATGCTCTCCAGGTTGCGTAGTGCCGCGCGGTAGTCAGCCTTAGCGACCACAACTTTGGCCTGACGCTCATCCACGTGGCGTTTGAGTTGCTGTGAGGATTTAAAAACAGTTTCTCTGTCAGTCAGGCGGGTGTTACATTCCTTGTGACTCCAGCTGTATTTTGCTACAATGTTGTGTTACATTATACCAGGTTGTATTGCTATTGTAATAAATATGGGTTTTATCCTTTGGCAGGAAAATACTGCCAGTGTCAGAGCCTTTAAATAATCACAACGGTGTAGGAAAATATACAATCTTTATTAAATGATCACATGTTTACGGTGGCCCTGAAGTGCAAAACGCAACCGAGACTGCTTCCGGCTTTGCTACAGTGCAGACGCTTTTCCTCTTTGCTCTCACCCCTGCCTGCGATTTTCTGCTATTTTTTGCTATCTGCTTCTCCTCAATAAGAAACAAAGAGCAGCAGCTCCTGGATATTTACAAAACCAGTGGGATTATATTTTCTTTGAGATAAAACGGGCATTTTTCAATATTTTTACGACTTCCTCAACGCTACGCGAGGAGGCCTACCAAACAAGATAAGCCTGAGCCTGCTAAAGGTAATTAGCAGAAGATGCCTCCCTTCTCTACGGAAGATTACCATAAACTCCTACAGAAGATTTTACTGCTGGAAACAAAAATGAATCGGTTAGAAGTAAATGTAGAAGTGAATGGACTTTGTGGGAACAACACCACTCTAGCACTGACTCAAAACAGTGGACAGGAGCATGCTAGAACCCAGCTAAGTAGCAATAATGAAGCTATGAAGAAACGGGAGGATCCTGTACACGGTAATAAATCTACCAGCGATAATCCTCCCTGGAACACACTTGGTGCGAAGCCAAAGAGAAGACCATTTCCCTGTGACATGGGAGAACGGATATCTGGCAGGACCCAGCGCCCCGATATCTGTGATCTGACCGGCTGGCCTGCGTTACCATCTCCATCCAGGCACAGCGCCTCCTCAACCCCACTGCCTCGTAGGACACAGCAGCGGACAGCTGGGGAGAGGAGAGCTACCAAGAAACCTCCCCAGCAAACAACTGTTCAACTAAAGAACAGGTTTGCTCCACTGCTGCAGGACCATGGATCCCCCTCTGACTGCCTGGATAACCCCCCACCACCACGCAGCAGGGTAAGACCTGCTAACTTAAAGCCACAGAGAAAGCTAACGACAGGGCCTGAAAATCTGATTGTGGGTGACCTTTTCTGTAAAAGATATGAAAAGCAGTAATAACATCAAAGTACTCTGCTTTCCGAAGGATACGGTGTCTGATTTGGAAAAAAGAATCCTGGAAATTGTGGCTGCACACCCAACTGTGAAAAATATCATTCTGCACATTGGATTTAATGACATTGAAAAACAACAATCAACAGAGTTGAGAGAGGACTTCAACAAACTCTTTGAAACAGTCAGCTCTGTGAATGCTGAGGTTTTCATCAGTGGCCCTCTGCCCCTGACCGGGAGAGGAGCTGAGACATTCAGTAGACTGTTCTGGCTCAACAAATGGCTCTCAACTGCATCTCTTGCTCGCCCAATGCATTTTATTGACAATTTCCGCTTTTTCTGGGACCGCAGGCATCTTTTTAAGACAAACGGACTTTGCCTAAATAAGCTGGGAGCAAAGCTATTCATCACCAACATGTCTTACTGCCTGCGTCATCCATCTGTCGCCAAGGACAAGAGACGAGAGGAACCAACAAAGAGGGAAGACGAAACACAGATTATCAGAAACGTCGAAGGAGGACTGAATGTGGATCCCTCCCCCACCCCCCCACCCCCAAATCTCCATCCAGGTCTTCATCATTCTCCCTCCCTCCAATAAACCTTTCTCTCCCCTCCTCCCCCTTGGAGTTCCAAGAGCTACCCCCACCTACCCCCCGCCCTTCTCAGATTATCAACAACGTCGAAGGAGGACTGAATGTGGATCCCTCCCCCACCCCTCCCAAATCCCAATCCAGGTCTTCGTCATTCTCCCTCCCTCCAATAAACCTTTCTCTCCCCTCCTCCCCCTTGGAATTCCAGGAGCTACCCCCACCTACCCCCCGCCCTACTCAGACCCCCTCTCCCAAGGCTGCAACTAAGTCACCAAAACTCAAGACCCCCTCTTCCAAGGCTGCAACGAAGTCACCAAAATCCAAGACCCCCTCTTCCAAAGCTGCAACTAAGTCACTAAAACCCAAGACCCCCTCTTCCAAAGCTGCAACTAAGTCACTAAAATCCAAGACCCCCTCCTCCAAGACTCTTCCCTTATGGCCACCTCTTCCCTTTTGGCCACCCCCTCCCCACCCTGACAGCAGCCCTGAATATTACTGAGACAGAAAAGGGTTCAGCAGTAGACCGCATTATCAGCTGGACCCAAGGTCGCCTACATCAAAACATGGCACCTTCTGCATTCCTGTTGTGACTACTAAGAGAGTAAACATTGGGAAACTTGAACACACTGCTAACCTAAACAATCTCATTCCTGTTCTCTCAAAATCAAAGTCAACCTCAAAGCCTGTCAATAACACCATCAGGATGGGTCTGCTAAATGTAAGGTCTCTTAATAACAAATCATTTTTAGTCAATGATTTTATTACCACTTCTAAACTTGATTTTATGTTTTTAACTGAAACATGGCTAGAACAAAATAACAGTGCAAGCATTCTGATCGAGACAGCACCCCCCAACTATAATTTTATTGATGTTTGTAGATCTGGGAAAAGAGGTGGAGGGGTTGCTGCTATATTTAAAAATACATTTCAGGGGAAACAGATGTCCCTTGGTGTTTTTCCATCATTCGAATATCTTTGTGCTGTGTTGAAATGCTCTCCCAGAGTTCTCCTGTTAATTATTTACAGGCCACCTAAATATTCGTCAAATTTTTTCGATGATTTTACTGAATTATTGTCTAGCATCTCCACTGATTTTGACTGCCTAGTTATAACTGGTGACTTTAATTTTCATATTGATGATTTGAATGACAAGGGTGCAAAAGAACTTTTTAATATTCTAGACACATTTGACCTTTCTCAACATGTGAAAGAGGCTACTCATTGTAAGGGACACACCCTGGACCTGATTATCACAAAAGGTCTCAATGTTTCTGATGTTTTTGTGACTGATCCTTCATTGTCTGATCACTTCTGTGTTTTCTTTAATATTTCTTTCATTCCTGACACACAAACAGAATCAAATAAGGTCAAAAAGCGGTACATCAATGAACATGCCAATGTACTCTTTAAAAATGCCATTTCCTCGTTACCACCTCTAAACCCATGTCATGCTGATGATCTTGTAAACATCTTTAATTCCAAAATTCTGAATGTCATAGATGTCATTGCACCTGCTACGGTTAAAACAATTTCTGGTAAGCAAAAGGCACCCTGGAGAAAAGCTGCTGTTGTGACAGCCCAGAGAAGAGAGTGCAGGAAGGCTGAACGAATCTGGCGGAGTACTAAACTTCATATTCACCATGACATCTATAAAGAGAGCCTCCGGGCCTACAATTTAGTCTTAAAAAGTGCGAGAGAAACATACTTCTCCAATATCATAAACAACAACACTAATAAGGCGAAAACCCTATTTGCAACTGTTGACAGACTGACCAACCCCCCAACACAAATACCAGCTAAACTCCATTCCACGCAGAAATGCAATGAGTTTGCATTCTTTTATACTAATAAAATTGAAGGCATCAGACGCGCCATCAATATCTCAAACAAAAAAGTTGGATCACCACCCTGTTCAGGCAAAAGTAACACAGCAATGATGGCAAGCTTTAATGCCATAGACTCTAAAACTCTAGTGGAAACGGTGACAAATCTAAAATCATCCACCTGCTGCCTTGATGCTTTACCTACCAACTTTTTTAAGAATGTTTTTGACTGCCTATCAATAGACGTATTGCAAATAGTTAATAACTCCATTCAATCAGGCAATTTCCCAAAGGCCTTCAAAACTGCAGTCATTAAACCCCTTCTAAAAAAGCGGAGCCTAGATGCCTCTATTATCAACAACTACAGACCAATTTCAAATCTACCCTTCATAAGTAAAATAATTGAGAAAGTTGTCCTCCAACAACTAAATCACTTCCTGGCTTCAACTGGCTGCCACAACAACTTCCAGTCAGGATTTCGACCTTTTCATAGCACCGAGACGGCCCTTATTAAAGTTGTAAATGACATCCGTCTTAACACAGACTCTGGCAAAACTTCAATATTAATGCTATTAGACCTCAGTGCTGCATTTGACACTGTCGACCACTCAATACTCTTGGACAGGTTGGAAAACTGGGTGGGGCTCTCAGGCACAGCCTTAAACTGGTTCAAGTCATATCTACAAGATAGGAACTATTTTGTTTCCATTGGCGACTTTGTATCAGAACCTACCAATGTAACGTGTGGAGTCCCCCAAGGTTCAATCTTGGGGCCAACATTATTCAACATCTACATGCTCCCACTAGGACAAATCATGCAAAATAATAACAATGACCACCATTGCTATGCCGATGACACCCAAATCTATGTAGCACTATCACCAAACGACTATCGCCCCATAGATCTTCTGTGCCAGTGCATTGAGCAAGTCAAAGACTGGATGTGCCAAAACTTCCTACAACTAAATGAGGACAAAACTGAGATAATTGTTTTTGGTGCTAAAAAAGAAAGGTTTAAAGTAATTCAACACCTTCACTCTCTGTCCCTGAAAACCTCAAACAAAGCCAGAAATCTTGGGGTTATTATGGATTCTGATTTACATTTCGACAGTCACGTTAAATCAGTAACAAAATCAGCCTACTATCACCTAAAAAATGTAGCAAGACTTAGAGGGCTCATGTCAGCTCAAGACTTAGAAAAACTTGTACATGCCTTTATTACTAGTAGGCTAGATTACTGTAATGGTCTCCTTGCAGGTCTTTCGAAAAAAACTGTCAGGCAGCTACAGCTTGTTCAGAACGCTGCTGCTAGAGTTCTTACAAAGACCAAAAAATGTGAGCACATTACACCAATTCTTAAATCCTTACATTGGCTCCCTGTATGTCAGAGGATTGATTTCAAAATCCTCCTGCTCACATATAAATCACTACATGGTCTAGGACCGAAGTATATCACTGATATGCTCCCACTACATAAGCCTTCTAGACCACTAAGATCTTCTGAGACCAATCTGTTAGTGATTCCCAGAGTAAACAACAATCACGGGAGAGCATCATTTAGTCACTATGCAACAAATGGCTGGAATAAACTTCCTGAAGATGTAAGACTTGCCCCAACTCTGACCACTTTTAAAACTAGACTGAAAACTTTTATGTTCACCATAGCTTTCTGCTAAATCTTTTAATGTCTGCACTGTTTTTAATTATTGCAAATATGTTTTTATTCTATTTTCTTTCTGTAATGCATTTTTAAAATTTTTATTATTTTCTTTTAATTCTTCTATTTTTCTTTTCTTTTTTCTTCTCACTTTGTTTTATGATGTGAAGCACTTTGAGTCTGCCTTGTGTATGAAATGTGCTATACAAATAAAATTGCCTTGCCTTGCCTTGCCTTGCAAAAACAAAAAACACACACAAAAAAGAAAACACACACACAAAAAAGAAAACACACACACAAAAGAAAACAAACACAAAAAAGAAAGCAAACACAAAAAAGAAAATTAACAAAAAAAAGAAAACGAACACAAAAAAGAAAGCAAACACAAAAAAGAAAATGAACACAAAAAAGAAAACAAACACAAAAAAGAAAGCAAACACAAAAAAGAAAACAAACACAAAAAAGAAAGCGAACACAAAAAAGAAAGCAAACACAAAAAAGCAAACACACACAAGAAAGGAAACACACACAAAAAAGAAATCCCAAAACGGAAGTGTTACCTTCGGCGGACATCGCTGATTGGACAAGGTAGGCTTGCCCCGGAAACTAAACTTGCTTTCCCGTCTACGCCGCCAGAAACGAACACAAGAAGAAGACGAACATGAACGACGAAATGGACAGCGAAACCAAACTCTCTATTATAAAGCAGTATTTTGATGCAGGACACCAATACGACGTGATAGTTGACATGTTGTCGACTATTCACGGTCGTAAGATGAGTCTTCGAACGCTGAAGACCCGTTTGAAAGAAGCCGGCTTACTTAGACGCCGTAACTATTCCCCACTATCCGAGGTGAGGCGTGCAATTCTGAGCGAGCTTGATGGACCGGGGATACTGTTTGGATATCGGACTATGTGGCAAGTCCTACTACAAAAACATTGACTGCGTGTTAAACGTGACGTTGTAATGAGGTTGCTGAGACAATTGAATCAACAACAGACGGCTTTGAGGAGACGCAGGAGGTTTACACGGCGGACGTACCACTCCATGGGTCCAAACTATATATGGCATGTAGATGGGTACGACAAACTCAAACCATTTGGCCTGGCTCTCTCGGGATGCATAGATGGATTTTCACGAAGAATCATGTGGCTTGTTTGTGGACTGTCAAACAACAATCCATCTGTCATTGCTCACAACTACATCAACTGCGTCAAGAGTACTGGTGTTGTTCCAATGAGATTACGAACTGACCTCGGAACAGAAAATGGAACAATGGCAGCAATACAGTGTAACCTCCGCCATGGGCATACGGACTACTATGCGGGCTTGTCCAGTCACAGTTACGGCTCATCAACAGGGAATCAGCGCATTGAGTCGTGGTGGTCTTTTTTCAGAAGAGGAAGGTTGGTAAATATCTGTTTGATAGATGAAAAGTACATTAGAAACTGTATAGTGATCGACTGTGTTTAACTGATTTTTACGCCTGTCTGTCATTGTATTATCCACATTAAATAACAATAACAGCTTTGCATTTGCTTCATTGCTCTGTTCAAATTGGTGTTCTTCAACTTTTTCATACACTCAACAAAAATATAAACGCAACACTTTTGTTTTTGCTCCGATTTTTCATGAGATGGACTTAAAGATCTAAAATTCATTCCAGATACACAATATTACCATTTCTCTCAAACATTGTTCACAAATCTGTCTAAATGTGTGATAGTGAGCACTTCTGCTTTGCTGAGATAATCCATCCCACCTCACAGGTGTGCCACATCAAGATGCTGATCTGACATCATGATTAGTGCACAGGTGTACCTTATACTGCCCAGAATAAAAGGCCACTCTGAAATGTGCAGTTTTGTCTCACAGCAAAATGCCACAGATGCCACAAGCATTGAGGGAGCGTGCAATTGGAATGCTGACAGCAGGAATGTCAACCAGATCTGTTGCTCGTGCATTGAATGTTCATTTCTCCACCATAAGCCGTCTCCAAAGGCGTTTCAGAGAATATGGCAGTACATCCAACCGGCCTCACAACCGCAGACCACGTGTAACCACACCAGCCCAGGACCTCCACATCCAGCAGGTTCACCTCCAAGATCGTCTGAGACCAGCCACTCAGACAGCTGCTGAAACAATTGGTTTGCATAACCAAACAATTTCTGCACAAACTGTCAGAAACCATCTCAGGGAAGCTCAACTGCATGCTCGTCGTCCTCATCGGGGTCTTGACCTGACTCCAGCTTGTCGCCGTAACAGACTTGAGTGGGCAAATGCTCACATTCGATGGCGTCTGGCACGTTGGAGAGGTGTTCTCTTCACGGATGAATCTCGGTTTACATTGTTCAGGGCAGATGGCAGACAACGTGTGTGGCGTCGTGTGGGTGAGCGCTTTGCTGATGTCAATGTTGTGGATCGAGTGGCCCATGGTGGTGGTGGGGTTATGGTATGGGCAGGCATCTGTTATGGACGAAGAACACAGGTGCATTTTATTGATGGCATTTTGAATACACAGAGATACCGTGATGAGATCCTGAGGCCCATTGTTGTGCCATACATCCATGAACATCACCTCATGTTTCAGCAAGATAATGCACAGCCCCATGTTGCAAGGATCTGTACACAATTCTTGGAAGCTGAAAATGTCCCAGTTCTTGCATGGCCAGCATACTCACCGGACATGTCACCCATTGAGCATGTTTGGGATGTGCTTGACCGGCGTATACGACAGCGTGTACCAGTTCCCACTAATATCCAGCAACTTCGCACAGCCATTGAAGAGGAGTGGACCAACATTCCACAGGCCACAATTGACAATCTGATAAACTCTATGCGAAGAAGATGTGTTGCACTGCATGAGGCAAATGGTGGTCACACCAGATACTGACTGGTTCTGAGTCCCCAGACCCCCAATAAAGCAAAAAAATGCACATTTCAGGGTGGCCTTTTATTGTGGACAGTCTAAGGCACACCTGTGCACTAATCATGATGTCAGATCAGCATCTTGATGTGGCACACCTGTGAGGTGGGATGGATTATCTCAGCAAAGCAGAAGTGCTCACTATCACACATTTAGACTGATTTGTGAACAATGTTTGAGAGAAATGGTAATATTGTGTATCTGGAATTAATTTTAGATCTTTAAGTCCATCTCATGAAAAATGGGAGCAAAAACAAAAGTGTTGCGTTTATATTTGTGTTGAGTGTATGAATACAAAATGCATAGAAATGATTCTAGCCCCAAATTTAATTATATCAGTGGTTGAATGTTTTTGTGATAATCAGTTAATTCTCATTCTGATTTGTCTGTGATCTGTGTGAAGTAAGTAACTTCATGTCTAATGTATCTCCAGGTCTCAGTTTTGGATGGACCTGTGTGGAGACCTGAGAGACTCTGGATCTTTCAATGGCAGCCAGGAACACCAGTGCTTACTGAGATTTTGCTTCAGTAAAGTTCTGCAGAAAGACCTGAATGAATGCGTGGACCTGTGGAACAAGCACCGGATTCGTCCTAGCAGACCAGCCTCATGTCCAGGAGGGATCCCAAATGAGCTATATCTCTTGCCCCACAGGTAGTAAAGGTTTATATCAGCGGTTCTTAACCAGGGGGGCTGCACTTTCCATAGGGGTGGGGGGGGTGGGGGGGGTAGAACAAATAGGGTTTGAGCAATACCAGCGCAGTATTTAGCCCCTGTGGCAAGAGAAGCCGCCTCGACAGCTCGTAGTGGCAGCAAGAGAGGGAGAGAGAAAGAATCTGCGCTGATTTTATGTTGATGCTGGTGGGATTTTCTCCTCCTCTCTTCTCTCCTCCTCCTCTCTCCTACTGATCCCTCCTCTGTCCTCCTTATCTTTCTCCGCCATGCTCTCCTCTCTCTCCTCCCCATCCCTCGTCCCCTCTCCTCCATACTCTCCTACTCATCCCTCCTTCTCTCTCTCTCCTCTGCCTCTCCCCTCCTCCTTCTCTCAAGATAGATTGATATATTATCTATATATCTACCTACCTACCTATCTACCTGGAGTGGGTGGCGCCCAGAGGAGGGGGCCCCCTCCCAACTGCATTGAAACAGGCCTTTGTTTTGTTTTTTTTGGGGGGGGGGTAAACCCCTGGTCTACATCATATACATTACAAAAAATTTAAGGAGTAAAGGTTGGTATAATCGTGTATTTAGAGGCTCTGTCTCTGCAATGACCAAGTCCTTCATAATACTTTTTATCTAATTTTTCAGATTTGGCGCGAGGGACTGTGGATTCTTTGTTGAAGATGCAGAGCTGGATGTTTTTCCTGAGGCAAGGCAAGAGATTGATTTTTACAGTGAAGACATGAAGGAATACCTACAACAGGCCGTGGAACAAAACGGACTACAACAGCCACATGACTGGAGGACAGCCTCTGACCTTTACATCACTCTGAAGCAAATAGCTGGCCTGTAAATACTGACTCCTGGGTCCCACTGGTCCTTCTGGTTACGGGGCTTTCCACCATGTTGGTCTGCTCGTCTGTCAGTTATGGCCGTCCAGTTGATGGCACAGTCCTTATCCTCCTGCTCTTACCAGTGTCAATGGCCCTGCAGATGGCATTTCCCCTGTTCCTCAGTGCCTAGCCATGTGTCCCTAAGACTCACAGTCATAAGAAAGTGTATAGTTGTCTGTATATGTGTAATTGGTGGTGGGAGGAATGGATTTTTGACTTAAATTATTTGATCAAAGGATTCTCTCTTACATTATTCTTCAAAATATTTATGAATCTTTGTGGACAAGAGTTGACAATACCTCATATTTTTAGTACACTGTGACAGGTACCTTTATTAAACATCTTTGAATAAAACTGTAGTGTTCAGCAGTTATTTAAACATTTCACAATGTCTACAACTATATGTTTTTGACTATTGATAAGAGTGAGCTGTTAAACAATAATCAACAGCAACATAATCCATAATCTGGACCCATGTACAAATCTGACCAGAGGGTTGTTGATAGAAAAAAAGGAGCAACAACAAAAAGAAAACCATGGATCAGGACCCAGTTATTTACATTAATGTGTAAGCTGTGCATATAGATAACTGCACAGACTGAAATATATACAAGTCCTTACACAGGTGAATCTTTAAACTGTGCCTGTAGCTGCATGGACTAAAATATAAGGTGCGTTCACACAGGTAAACAGAAAAATGAAAGGTAGCTATGGCAGCTAAAAACATCCAAATCCTGGAGCATTCTGGATCCCAAACTCCATGTTTGTCTTAAAGACAATGTAAGAATCCAAGAGCGGCAGCTTCATCGTATTTGTGCAGGTGTTCGCCATTGGAAAAGGAGAATTGTTTAAAAACTCTATGCTTGGAGAGGGTGTCATTCCAGCTGGTGGAAGCGCTGCTAAGCCACTGGCAAACATGAGTACATCCTGAAGGGACACTGCTGTTGCTTTTTCTAAAGACAAAAAGTCAACATTTTAGTTAGTCATATTTCATCAGATAAAATACAAATTATAAATATTACTACACTACAATTAATCTAACAAAGCCTTGACAAACCCTCGCAATCAAGAAGAAAGTCAGCCCAAAATCCAATTGTTTGGTTCTCCTTCTGCCACCTGTTGCTGCCTCTTAGGCTGCGGTCAGGACGGAACAAGCTTTCCATTTTCCGTTTTGGGATTTCTCTTTTGTGTGTGTTTTCTTTCTTGTGTTTGCTTTCTTTTTTGTGTTTGTTTTCTTTTTTGTGTTAATTTTCTTTTTTGTGTTAATTTTCTTTTTTGTGTTAATTTTCTTTTTTGTGTTTGTTTTCTTTTTTGTGTTTGTTTTCTTTTTTGTGTTTGTTTTCTTTTTTGTGCTCATTTTCTTTTTTGTGTTTGTTTTCTTCTTTGTGTGTGTGTTTTCTTTTTTGTGTGTGTGTTTTCTTTTTTATGTGTGTTTTGTTTTTGCGGTTGCGTTTTGCACTTCAGGGCCACCGTACATGTTGAATATATAAAACTATTGCATAGAGGTAAGGAGGACTACAAATGACTAGAGGTCACCAGTCACCACAGGACGATCACTGCACGTTTCATCTAGGTGAAGAACCATTACACAGCACACACAGGGCTAGTTTCTAGCTTAAGGCACACCATTTCAAATCACAGCACGCAACACCCTCAACGCAGGAGGCACTGCAATTTATCAATCACAGCAACAACACAGCAATCCACTCTCACCGTTTAAAGTGAACCGTATGGATGTCCCGCTTATGACGATAGCTCTCCCACCTGTAACCTCCTCCCCCTCTGCACTACACAACGGCCTATAAAACACACACACATACAGAAATACATTTAACAACAATATTGGTCAAACTTAACTCGCCCGCTTGACGAGACCCTCCCCCGGGGTCTGAGCTTGTGATGCCGTCCAACTCCCCGGGGAGCAGCTTCGCTGGACGGCACAGACAGTTCGGCTGGCGTCAGTGTCGCGCACGGCAGCAGGGAGTATGAAGAGCAGTGGCGGCTCCTGCACTCTTCTAAAGCCCGGCCCTAACTTCCTACAGGAGGCAGCAAACCTCCCCTCCTCACACAGGAACCTCTGACCCCCTCTCTAACTATCTTCATCGCCGGCAGTCCTAAACGGCTGCGAACGACACCCTCCCTCCCAAGAGTGCCGAACCGCAGTAGTCAGATGCTCTCCTCGTGCCCCGTCTGCTCTGTCCTTTATCACCTTCCAGACGACCTCCTGCCCGCAATCACACACACACACCTGTACTCAATTCCCTTGATACACAGGTGATGCTAATTACGTCACCGAATATGTCCCCCAGCATATTCACATCACACTATTGAAAGCAATGGCACTCTCTGCTGGGCAAACTCTGTACTGACACAAGCAGTACTTACTTTATCTGATTCTTTAAAAATGAATGCATTAAATCTGTGCATATTGACAAATATATCTGTGATAGGCTATTAAATTGGTCGGTCAGGCTCCAGTATAGACTTATGAATACTTACATTTTGACACACAAAGTGTGTCCTTGACTAAGTGAGCATGACACACTGTCATGTATTTGTTTGTTTTCAAGCAAATTATTTTTGGGGCTTTTCCCTCCATCTCAAAGTGTGAATGAGGATGGATGGTGTGATTAAAAACTGGTTGCAGCGTTCAATTCTTTTTGTGAAGTCCTCTGCTTTTTTAGAATCTTTGACAACACTAATGGGATATTCTGTCCAATAGAGCAAATAAATGAATGTGGGTTTGACATGTTAGGTCATTTAGGCTGATACAAGTGACATCAATTGGAAAACTGTCTGTTCCCTTGATGACTTTCTTAAATCTCCATTATAATCAAACTCAACCATGATGTTTATGCCAAACCAAGTTAGCACACAAGTAGTTGTTGCCTAAAGTGGATCCGTTTGAATCCTGTAATGGGAATTTTGGATGTTTGTAATTTATAATCAGAATATTTGTCAGGCCAGACGTCGATCCGCATCTCCTCTTCTGACTGTTATGCTATGACGAAAATGAATGCCTGTTTGTAGATGATATGAACATAAGTGCCACATTGACATAAGATAATTTCAGGACTATGACGCCTGTGTTCTGTAAATCTTGACCTTGCCTGTACATCTTGTCTTTGTAAGATAGGACATGATCCGTCCTTTGTCCATGGTTCCTCCTCCTTAAAAGGGAGATTGTTGTTAGACTCAGGGTCGTTCCGGCTGATTCTGAACCTTTGCATCAGAAGGCAGGGGTGAACAGTACTTTCTTCTGCAGATGAGAATACTTAGTGGAATAAACCTCGGAGAAAAAGCTGATCCTGGTTGTTGATCTTTATTGGGCAGATTCATTTTTCCACAACAATCCACAATGTTAGAACATAGTGGGGCGTCATAGTTTGACATGCTGGGCTACGCAGTTCTGTACAAAGTGTACCGAATGGTCTGACCCAGCATCAGCATGTGATGTATTGGTTGAACATTATGTCATCTGAAAAATGTGGTTATTCCAGGGTACAAATGACTAAACTGTGCACACAATTAATCAAATATTGTAATCCTATTTCAAACAATGCAGAGGTAAATAACTTCTAACAAATCAATCTAATACCCTTGTTGTCCATTATAGACAGGGCAGACATGATGGGTAGCGTTTTGATTCGTTTGTACTCTGTCTTCCAGCCACAAGATGTCTCTCAATGCCTCTATTTCCATTGGCAAGCCTTTCAAGAATGACCAGGAGGCAACCGTGTCCGTGAAAGCCGTCATGGACATCGTCTCCATTGTCCTCTATGTTCTGACCATCCTGCTCGGCATCACCGGAAACTCTATCGTCATCTGGGTGGCCGGATTCAAGCTCAAGGTGGAATTACAGACATGTATTTTCCTGAGCATCCAAGCATCCAATACAGCTCCAATTTGGTCTCACAGAAATACAGGAAATTTCCAAAACAGCGCATTACGTGGTGGTGGCATGTAATGTGTTAAATTGATTTGTCCGCACCTTGGAAACAATGCCAATGGCAACTGGTGGATGTGGAAATTAAACATATCCACATGAATTATCAATGTTCAGAGCATGTGGCGTAGTATAACCAGCAGGAGGGGAGCTGAATGGGTGAAACACACACACACACACGTTCAACTATCAGACCTGTTTTTGTGTTCCAAATAATGTTGTCATTTTGAAGTTACGTTTGTGATGTTTTTGTGATGGTTAAATTGTTTCTGTGGTGCCGCCACATCATTTTAACACGTTACACACCCCTGCAACCATGTCATGCGCTATTAAGAGGTAATGGTAATTTCACTTTATCTGTTTAACCCATTGAAAAAGGATAGCATATTTCACTTTAATAAAGATACCGGCCTGCATGCAATTCTTGTCCTCACCATTGAAGCGTGGGGGCGCTATGTCTTAAACGTCTTAATGCGGACTTGATTCCTTGTAACCAGACTGGCATGTTTTGATTTTGATGCGTGTGGAGGTTGGATGTGATATGTGCTTATGTGCTGGCATACAGGCTTGTAATAATGGATGTGTTTTGAGTAAGTCCTCGCTCTGAGGCACGCGCAAGCCCCCCCCCCGCCAACATAAGTGAGCCCCCCCTAAAGCCGCGGTATAGTTCGCACACTGACGAGGTCCATCCTCCAGCCTTGCCACGGGCCGGATATAGCTCCTATCTCCCACTCTGACCTCGACGGTCCGGATTCTCCCATCCACCCCAGAGATGACTTGGGTGACTTGTCCAGCAGGCCAGAGCGCACGAGGTGATTGAGGGTCAATGATTAGAACGGTCTGTCCAACAGCCATGTTGGCGGTATCCCTTCTCCATTTCCCCCGTGGCTGTAAGCTGGGGAGGTAATCCCGGACGAATCTGGACCAGAAATGGTCGGCGAGAAGTTGACTGTGGCGCCACCTACGGGTGCCAACAAAGCTGGTGGAGGCGAACATTGCCTGAGGGAGTGAGGCGTCACGTCGGCCCATCAGGAGCATGTTCGGGGTGATCGGGTCAGGATCTGCAGGGTCAGCAGATATATACCCCAGAGGTTTAGAATTTAAGATGCCCTCCACCTCTATCAGCACCGTGCGGAGAACGGTCTCAGGAATGGACTGACGGCCCAAGACCACTCGGAGGGACGCCTTGATGGATTTAATCTCCCTCTCCCACACACCACCAAAATGCGGGGCATGGGGAGGATTGAAGTGGAAGGTGATCTGCTGCTCTGCCAGCTGTTGCCTCAAGGCGGGCTCCATCTTCCAGAAGGCATCACGGAGCATCTCCTCACCCCCTCTGAAATTGGTGCCTCTGTCGGCCAAGATTTCAAAGGGCTTCCCTCTCCGGGATACGAAGCGGCGGAGGGCCATGAGGAAAGCGTCTGCATCCATACTCTCCAGCAGGTCCAGGTGGAGGCATCGTGTGGTAAGGCACTTAAAGATTATTCCCCACCGTTTCTCCACTCGGCGACCCAATTGACCTGGAATGGCCCAAAGCAGTCAACTCCCGTGGACCAGAAGGGTGGCTTGAACAGGCGGAGACGAGCAGATGGGAGGTCAGCCATCTTTGGGATAATTGGCTTGGCTCTCCATTTCTGACAATCCTGGCAGGAGGTTTGGTGTTTCCTTATGGCGCGACGTCCCTTCAGCAACCAGTACTTCCTTTGCATCTCTCCATGAACCCGTTCAGGTCCAGGGTGTAGAAGCCGCTCATCGAAGCTCTTGATAAGGAGCTTCGAAAGGGGATGGTCGCCGTCAAGGACAATCGGGTGCAGGACTTCAAGATCCAATTTAGCCCGTCGGAGTCGTCCCCCTACCCTGATGAGGTCCAAAGCAGGGTCCAGCTCAGGGGAGAGAGAGAGAAGGCGGCTGTTCGTTGGTAGGTCTACACCTTTATGCAGGGCCTGGAGCTCTTCCGGGAAACTCTCAGCCTGAGCTTTCTGGACCAGCAGTGTTTCGACTGTAAGATGAGACGACGCCATAGCCGCCCCGTCCGAGATCATCTGGGCTGCCGTCGTGATCAGATCCTCCAGTCTGCTGTACTGCGAAGCATCTGGGAGGATGTATTCAGATGCTTCCTGAGTCAGGTAACAGGCAACAGACTTTCTCATCTCCTCCATATCACTCGGGGGTAGAGGAATGGCTGACGAGGGGAAGGCAGGCCACTGAGCCTCAGGGGTCAGCAAGAACGGCGGCCCTTGACTCCATCTCTGAGGTTGTGCGAGTTCTCGCAGGGTCTTCCCCCTCGTGACATCATCAGCTGGATTCCTCTGGCTATCCACGTATCTCCAGTGGTTCACATCCGTGAGGTCTTGTATCTCCGCGATACGTGTTCCTACAAAGACCTTATACCTGCATGACTCCGATTTCAGCCAGGACAGCACAGTGGTCGAGTCACTCCAGTATACCACCTTCCGGATGGGCAAGGTAAGTTCGGATTGCAGGGTGGAGAGGCAGTGGGGGCCCGGGCCCTCTCCGCCATGTGCTGGTGGGCGTGATGTTCCCCCTCCTCTGCCAGTTTCTAGACGTGTTAGGGGTACGTCTGACTCGTCATGCACCATCTCATGCCGTGGGTGCCGCCCCGTCGGTCTCCCAGTTGTTGGGAGGGGACGGTAAGGTGATGGGGTCAGTGTCGTATGCATAGAGATAGGAAGAGGCTGAGAAGTGTGAGTAGAATCTTGCGGAGCGTCTTGGAGGAGGGGGCTTAGCTCCAGGTCACGGTCACTTTGCAACTGTGGTGGCCCATTGGATTGCTGAGGAGCCCATGAGGGGTGGCTGTCCATTCCTTGTTCTGCCTCAGTCCCCTCGACCAGTACTGCCACGGTGAGCCTGGCCTCCTTCAACTCCTGTCTTGCTTTGCGCAGCCTTCTCTCCTCTGACAGCCTCCTGGTCAGCCCCTCTCTCTCCTTCAGAGCCGCACGGGTCTGTTCATCCAACTGTTGATATCTCGCCTCCATTTCCCTCTCTTCCTTTATCTCGTCCTCTAAGTCTTCCAACGCCAGGAGTTTCCTCCCTGCTTCCAACTTGGCCGCCTGCGCGTTGCTCAGCGAGGTTTGAGAGGGGGATCTACTGGACCGGCTACTCCCAGAACTGTAAGTGTCAGAGGCTCTGCTTCTCTGTAGAGATGGTCTCCTTTGTTCCTTCGACACTGCCTGGCGTGGTGACACATGACCCTCAGGCTGAATTTGAACTCTTTCCTCCGGTGACGCCTTCGGCACATGAGCCCGTGACCCCGCATCACCTGCCGCTCGCCCCCTAAGGGCAGTGCCTGGTTCTTGGGGAACTGATCCAGAGTCCGGCTGGCTGACTTCTCTGGGGGGAGGAGCATTTGAGTCCGGTCCGGCAGTGGGTTCAGCTGATGAGGGTCTGGTTTCACCCTCTCCACGATCCGATGGCCCACGGCGTTCCTCTGCCCGTGTCGGTGGTTGCCCCTGTGAGGATGGGGTAATCAATGTGATGGCCAACATGCGAGGACTGCGGGGTGTCCGCTTAGAGGAGCCCCTTGGGTCAGTGTAGCGGTCTGGTGGTTTCCTCGCTCGGTGAGGCCGCGAACCAGTTCGTGGCTTCAGTTCTTGACTGGTTGCGTTGGGATTCTGAAGACCATCTTCCTCTTCTGGATGGCCCGCAATGCTGCAGTCCAACCCATAGCCTGCCATTGCCTCTCTCCTCCGGCTCGAAGGACCATGAAAAAGAGTTGTACGCTCTAGGTGAGGTGCGGCGTTGGGTCAGGTGTGGAGAAAGTCTGGGCAGGCTAACCACGGTTAGATGGTTGGGAGTTGGACAGAGGACAAGGCAGAGGTTCCATTTTGAGCATAGGGTATTTATTGTTTGTTCTTATCCTTCCTTTTGCTCTTCTTTTCTGATGTAGTACAGGGGTGTGGGTGTGGTTTGATGAAGCACACGGGTTAGGTTTGCCGGCCAGGAGACAGGAGAGGTGTTGGATTTCTCGGGCCAGTAATCCGGAGGCAAACGGTGGCGTTCGAAAGACGGACACGGGTAGCGTTTGCCGGCCAGGAGAAGAGGAGACGTGGAATATTCTCGGGCAAGCATTCCGGAGGCAAACATTGGCGCACGGCAACAGGTGAGTTTATATGGCGTCCAGAATCAGCTGATCGTCACCAGCTGTGTATTCCGTGGGCTGGGCGTAGTCATGCGGGTGCGCTCTAGGCAGGCAGAGTTGGAGCAGCGCGATGACACGCAGGTTATTCCTTAAACGAGTGGGGATTTTGCACACCCATCAACCACTGACTTCCCATTTGAAACTTATTTGCGATATGTCAAAAGCAAATATAATCCATGAAAAAAAAATCTGGAAAAGCTAACTCACGATGCGCTTAAGCTGTAATAGAATGTACATTTCAGGACTATAACATTCTAAACTCTTTCTCCTTTATTTTTTTTTTGTTGTTTGCGTTTCTTCTTCCTCCTCAGCCAAAGGTCACCAACGTGTGGCTGGTGAATCTGGCCATAGCAGACCTGATCTTCTGCTTCACGCGAGTCTTCTCCCTCCTTAAGAAGCTCTTCTTCTCTTCTCAGTGGCCCTTCGGCCTCTTCGTCTGCAAGTTCAACGGCTTCTTTAAATACGCCAACATGTTCTGCTCTGTCTTCCTGTTGGCGGTGATTAGTCTGGACCGAGTGCTTTGCATCTGGCGGCCCATCTTCACCAAGCGACGGCGCACCCTGTGCGTGGCGAGGATCGTGGCCGTCTGCGTCTGGAGCGCTGCGACCCTCCTCAGCAGTCCGTACTTTGTCTACCGTCAGGTCTTCCTGAAGAACAACCAGAGCAAGTGCTCTTTGGATGGGCCAGAGTACGACAACAGCATCAAAATGACTCTCTTCCTCATCCGATTCACGTGTGGCTTCATGTTGCCTTTTATGGTCATTCTCATCTGTTACATCATGGCCGGAATTGGCATTCGACGCACCCGACTGTTAGGGAAGTCCCGCCCCCTGCGCATATTGGCATCATTAGTTGTGGCCTTCTTCCTGTGCTGGGGGCCGTACCACTGCCTCCTGCTGGTGAAGATGATAGACAGTAAGAACAAGGTCCTGGCCATCTGGCACCCTTTGGCGAAGGGCGTCGCCTACTTTAACAGCTGTGTGAACCCTCTGTTGTACTTCTGCATGGGGCTGGACAGGAGGATGGGGTTCAGTCTGGCGGGGGTGTGCAGGAGAGCTCTGGCGGACGACGTGGACGGACGGACGACCCTGTCCATTGACCGCTCTCTGGACGACAGCTGCGGGTCCAAACCCACTACTATCATGGTGGCAGGAACGGGTCATACAACAGTGGATGTAGTTTAAGGCTTACAAATACAGATAAGTAAATGTGGAAAACTGTTGGCCTCCGCTTTCACCTCCTTCACATCATTTGATCAGTAGGATGACAAGTTCAAATAAATCATATTTGACTGGATAAATCTATTATTACTTCAAGATCAGTCATTGAACATTAGTAAAATTCACATTCAAATTAAAAAAAGCTACATTTTGGTAATAAATACTACTTATTAACATATATATGGCATAGAACAACAGATTGATACATACATCGCATGATCATATTTAGTGTTCATTAAGTTTTCATAGTACTTGTCCTGGCCAAACGTGTTTGAAGAAGGTTGGTAACTTAATGGGAAAAAGAAGGAATAGTAAAAAGTTAAAGTAATTTCCTTCCCTCCAAGCATCGGTATGAATGTTAGACAGCATCTTACATTTTTGTATCGGAGTTATAATGATGATGATGATGATGATGATGATGATGATAAGGTTGTGAGCAGGTATCTGGAATCAGTCTGCTGCTGAACCTTCCAACACACAACAATTTTCAAATTATAATTTTCTTCATGTTGAGGTTTGCTTACTGTTTGTCTTCTGGATTTTATTTTTGTTATTGTTTCCAATTCAACTCATCAAATGAATCAACCCATCCTCACTCCCAATGGGGATTGATGGGATATGGGATAGTCAAAAAAATAAAAAGAAACTGACTGAAATAGCGAGAAAGTCCGAGTTCGGGATGGACGGGTCAAACAAACACAGGCCTTTAACCCAGCAGACAGACATTTGACAAAATTAAAAATTAACGTTGACTTATTTACCATAGTTTTGCGACAAAACTTTCTGTATTTTACAAAACATGCACTCATTTTAGCCAAAACAACAAGCTTTTGAAGAAAAAAATAAATAAAAAAATCAAACTTTTAGAAAAACTACTGACCTGATTGGATATATGTGGATGGGCTGAGATTAGATTAATATTTTCCTTGTTTTTGTTGTTGTGTTTTGTTGCATGTGATAAAGTCACAGATGGAAAGTGGAAGTGGTGGTGAGTCTGTAGGAATAGGAAAGAAGGCAGAAGGTAGTGTGACTATTAAAAGCAAAGCCAGTAATAGCCAGTAATAGCTAGACGCCGTCTTGTATCAAAGTATCCTTTTCTTTGCATATTTTCTACCACCAGAGATGCTAAACATGGCCTTATGAATGTAACTGATGTTAAGCTCAGTGCAGAAGAGGGCAGAGCATTAATGGCTTTTATGGGACACACGTGTAGATGAACAATACTAAAATTCAAGTTAACCAGCACGATGAACATCAGGCCTTAGCAACCGGCTTGTAAACCGCAGCTGTACTTACTCTGTATTACTAACGCATCACTAAAATAGCCAGTTTAAAAAAAGCAGACTATTTAGTTTGAACGTTGCTCTTTAAGTTTGATGGTTTTATGGTTTATTTCTGTCCTGCAGCAGTATCACGTTAAATGTAATGAAAGCTCACGTTTCAGATTTCAGTACTCCTTGTCACACAGACACACACACACACAATAATATTAATTTGTAAATAAGATTATAGAGGTACTGTATTATGAAAATAAAAGCTTTACAAGTTCCATGAAATCTGTGTTGTTGTACAATGTGTGGACACAGATGCCAAAAGCTGGTCGAAGATAAGTAAAAATGGCGTTGACGATAGTAATGCTTTTATTAAAGGTCCCCTATAAAACTGATTTTCATCAATTTCACACAGCTGTCAGAGGTACAACAATACTGGATTTGATATGCATTGCCCCAAACCCATCCGTAGTCCTGAATTTCAGCTGTCTAAAAGTTGCTCAAATGAGCTCTGCTGAGAACAGGCTGTTTCTGTGCCTGCACCTTTAAATGCTAATGAGCTCTTTCTGTCATCGCCTACTTAGAGAGCCACGGAGACGATGCTGCTTACGCTAGCGGCAGAATGCGCCAATGTTTACGTGGATGTATTGCTATGGCTCGCCTATGTGTCGTTATGTAATGATGGGAGCTGAATCTGAACAGCCTGTCGGAGCGCCGTTGTACCAGTGGGTGGGCTGCAGAGACCATGCAGGAGTCGCTTGTTTTCCTCATTCTGGGAGTTGACAGGCTCAGGGAGGACCAGTTTAAAGGTGTAGAAACCAGAGAAAACCTGTTTTTCATAATATGGGACCTTTAAGCTGTATATTCAGCTTCTGTGGTCCTAGATCATAAGTGCCGTGATCATAATATAGTATTTTTCATGTTTGCTGACATTCTCTCCAAAACAGCAACTTGCCTCAAATCAACAAAATATTGCCTGCAGTGTCACTACTCAAATGCACAACTTAAGAGGCAATGGCAGAGTCTAAAAGCTTTATTCCGTAACACAGGCAGGGGTGAAAAAAAAAACAGGAAGGCAGGGAGACAAGGCAGAGGGATCATACAGGCAGGACACAACAGGCTGGAAACACTGGAAAACTAGGCATAACACACAAGACAATCTGGCAGAGAGTTGGTGAATCTAGGCTGGTATATAGCGAGTGGCTGATGAGGCAAATGGTGCTCAGGTGTGGGGAATGAGCTGATTGCTGGGCTGATGGAGTCAGGACCTACAATGTTTTTAATCAAGCAGTTGAACCAAGGGCAAATAATATGAATGAAAAAACAGTAAATCATGGTGAATTTGTGACATGCAGGGAAGCTCGGCCTTGAAGATTAGTTGACCTTAACTAAAACCAACTGTGAAATACCAGCCTGTTCTCATTCCCCAGTCAAAAGACCAAACGCTTTATCACGACACTCGTCTGATACCCATGCACGAGGCACCTTTTAGCGTCTGTATGAAGGAAATAACCAACCATGATGTTATTCCTAAACCTAACTCAGTGGGGTTTTTTTGCCTGAACTTAAGTGATTTTGTTTTAATTCACAAAGTCAACAACGTCTATATAAGAATATTTTGACTCATCAGTGTTCAACATCCGGTTCCGTCTCTGAAAAGCTGAAATATGAGACAGGGAGAGGATCTGACACTTTTCTATGTATTGTGAAACCTCAAAACCACAATTCAAGAGCAGAGTAGTAAGAGCCAACATACTTATCACAGCCACACACAAAAAAACAGTTCTCACTCATATAAAACGTTCTTCTCTCTTTAGCTAAGTTCGACGAATCTGAGCTTCTCATTATTGGGCCCGAAAACAACTCAAAAGACTTACTTATTTTAAATTACTACTTAATTAATACTTACTTAAATTTCAGCATCACGTCATAAGTCGGTTCGATGCTGTTTAGTTTTTTTTACTGATGGAATAAAGCGAAAATCAAACCAGAATGTATCCATTCACATTTTTGTATGTTTCGTATGTTTCTGTCTTGATTGTAAGAAAACATTTTTAAAAAAAACAGACATCAGATCTGGTGAGCTTGTTGAATGTTTTAATATCTAAAAAGCCTTTTCTTTAAGTTGATCATATCTTAGCTTGACTGGTTGAGGTTTGCTTTCTTGGTTCTTAAGTGAATTGCATTTGTATTTTGTTATCGTTTTTTGTATGCACTTTGCATCCGGAAATTGTTCTTTTATGTTCATGTAAAACATGTAAAAGTGTTTTAATTCAATTAATTTCTAGTGTACCTAAAAGAGTGTTTCAATCAGCAGAAAATGACAAAAACATTTTTTGTTTGATTCAAACCAACACGATAAATGAATAATTATTTAAATTAATTTCTAGAAATTCGTTTTTTTCATACCAAAATACATTGTTATTCATATAGATGTTTTAACCACTGGAAACACATTAAACAATAAAGAACCTGATTCATTTTGTCTTTATTGTAATATGTACATTACATTTTTTTTAAAGTAATGTATTTCCAGCTATATATAAAGTGCATGTCAACCTTTAAGATACACCATTAAAATGAGTTTTAAATATTCAAGACAATATTAGACAGAAGTTAAATAAAGTACTCTAAATGTCCCGTAGGTGTGAATGTGAGCATGAATGGTTGTTTGTCTCTACATGTCAGCCCTGTGATAGACTGGGTGTACCCTGCCTTCGCCCAATGATTGCTGGCATCGGCTCCAGCCACCCCATGACCCTGAATACAGGATAATCGGTAGAAAATAGATGGATGGATATAATTGAATCAAAACAGAGTTAAAAACATTTTATTAAAAAAAGGGAACCCGTGTAACAAAACTCACAATTACATAATAATAAATTACACATAAAGTGCTTCAGTTTCTCCTCTTCACATAGTTCAAGTACAGTTTAATCTTCAAGTTGCATTGAATTGGCAGTGAAGTGGCGATGCAAAAGCATCAAAGTAAAAAAGAAAAGATATTTCAGGCAAAACACAAGATCTTTTGATTTTTGACTCGATGTGTCAAACACTCGTTCGTTTGACACATCGACAAACTCAGACAATGATCTATCAGTCAATAAACATATTTGATTTACTGCTGTCGCACACACGCACACGCACACACACACACACACACACACACACACACATACACACACAGAGTTTCAGTGAAGCGTCATCAGTTATATGAGAAATGCACTTTGTGATAGTCTTGTGTCATTAAAAAAGGTTTTGCTTGTGTTTCCATCCATCATGGTTTACACCAGAGTTCCGTCGTCGTTCTGGTTTCTCTGGAGGCCACTTGGAAACATGTCATCGTCTTCTTCGTCATCCATGACCTGCAGGGAATTCAGATAATAAGATCACACAATGCCGCCCACGCCTGCGACAAGAATTTTGCACAAATTACCTGCCAACAACTTTTCCGGTCTAACGTTGTGTATGACGCTGTCACCTTAAATTTTACGCACAGTACTTTAGGTAGCTGTCACATTAATTGAGGGGCCACAGGTATGTCACTCAGGAGATAGGTCGAACAAAGGTGAGGACATACAATAAAATACTATAAAAGCCACACATTTATTTGCAGGCAAGTATTTCACATTTTTGTGTTGTGTGAGTCGTAAAAACAAACTGTTGGGTGGCAGAACGTACTGAATTATTTCCAGTATAGTTACACCCCTAACATAAACCGATGTTGGAATTTTGTTTTGAAAAGAGACTGTCTACGTGTAATGATAGGAAAATGATGCAATGACACACCCGAAACTGATACTATAGGGGTAAGTGAGGGTGTGTCATTTGATAATAGAGTGATTGATCATCAATGTTGTTATACGTCTTCAGTGGGATACTCAAGTGGCATCCACTTTTTAAAAGAAATACAATAGATCTCCAACCAGCTATAGTGACCCCAGCAGTAGAAGCACTAGTAGCTGTGGTAGTATTAGAAATACTTCTGTAGTAGTAACAATATAGCTGTACGTACCTGTTTCGGTGGCTTTTCCGTTTTTTGTTTTTCAGACACTTGCTCTGTATCCAGGAAGGCAATATAATGGATCAGTGTGAAAACTCTGAAAGAAAACAAGAGAACAAGAAAGTTAGAAAAAAGTCTTTCTGCACCATGAACATAAAACATGGTTGTAAAAAACAACGTTTGATTTGAGCTGACAGCGGATGAGTGGTTACCTGTGGTACAGCATGGCTATGAACTGGATTAAAACCAGGAAGATGAAGGACAGGATCAACATGAAGCCCAAAGGGTCGATTAAGATGTACTCTCCAGTGAACTCTAGGTAGATGTCGACTTTTGGCACCTGGATGAAGATGGACTGTTCTAAGAACTGGAGAGTGAAGGTTGCTACAAGCCAGAAGGCGTTGCAAATGAAGTAGACGAAGGTAATCTGAAGAAAGAAAAAAAATTAATTTAATTAATATTTTATGTTCTTTAATTGATAACATGGAAACACGTCATTATACTTTCACCAACATGATGAGATTTAATGCTCCACCGTAGTTACCTTGTTTCTCAAGTCCTTGAGTTTATCAGACATTTTCTTCTGTTTCTTTTTGTTCTCGGGGAGAGGCTCCAGGTATTTGGCCGTCAGCTCTCTGAAGAACTGTTGTTCATCCTTCAGAGACATTGAAATAAAATGTTACACTTCATGTATGCTGCTTAGAAATCTGATTAAGGTTGGAAAAAATATTCAATACTTTTGCCATAATTAAATGTGCATGGCGAAATCCCCAATAACGAAGCCGTTGAATTCATTATTGTTGCATATTGAAACACATCAAATTAGGACAACAGCTACACACATTTTAACACGATTTTCCAGAAAAGATTGACCCAATGAAATTACATTTCAACTTAATGAATGCATGTTAAACATCACAAGACTAAACACTTCTTTGTTCTGATATCTCTGACTCCAATAATCATAGTGTCACCAACATTTAAGACATCTATACAACTAGAGTTATGATTACTTTTCATCCCAATTAAAAGGAGGGGGACAGACGCGATCACACATCATCTCTAAGACAAAAAAGACAAAAACAAGAAATTTGGCACCTCGTCAAGCGTTTCCTCATGGAGGCGCATGTCATAGGACAAACTCTGTAGTTGCGTGACCCAACCTTGAGAAAGAGAAAGAGAAAAAGAAGAAAATATTACGCAACATAAAATTGTGTGAGTCATTAAGTTTTATGACCTACTTCAAGCTTTATGTTGCATAATTCCCTCATATTAGGACTTACTCTGGTTAGGGCAGGTGAAAGCAGACCCCCCTTGCCTGAACATGAAGAAGAAATTAGTGTTAGAAACAAACAGTACAATGAGAAATTTCAGTATAGCACTGTCACAAGTTTCTCCAGTCACTCATGATATCTGACATTAATTTACTTTGATGTTAATGCTAATTGTAAAATACATATTTCTACGCAGACGCCAACCTCTGGTTCCAAAAGGTGAAGCCATATTGAATTTCCTTAAACCTGCATTGGCAACTTCTAGTTGTCTATGAGAAATTGACCCTACTTCTCACTTGATTTATTACCTCAATAAATATTGTAAACATGAGTTTATGGGCTAGTGTCAATACAGCACGGTGATCGTAAATTATAGTCCCATTAAAGTCAATAGGTGATTAATTATGGTAGTAATTAGGGTAGGGCACCTTGTGATTGACAGGTCGCTACGTTGGGCGGTTTAGATGTTGTCCCTGTTTTGGTCTTACAATTGTAACCATTTCACAGTGCTTTCATAAGAGTAAATGTTAACATTTAAGTCACCTAATAAATGTCTTATTGTGCCTTGTGCTTACCCTCCACCCTCTTTCACTTCTGGTTGCAAAAAAACAAGATGGCTACGGCCAAAATGCTGAGCATGAGGCTTTAAAATGGCAATCAATGACATTACAATGACTTGATATAGTTTATTATGTTACACTGCAAATTCCCAACTGGCAGTGTTAAAGTATCTAATATGCGCTGTATAGAATATATTTCTATTATTTTCTACATAGTTATTTTTAACAGTAATGATTTGCCTTTGCTCTTGTAGATTTTAATTTCCCGCTTGTGCTTCTGCTTGCTTTGTCTTGTGTGAGGTTTACGTACTAAAAAATGCTTGGTTGAAAACCATTCAATGGTCCACCAACAGATCTCACCTCTGCTGTGCCACAGACATCCCCGGATCCTCCACAATAGTGTTTTGTGGTAAAGGTTCAGCTACTGCTGCCTCCGTGGTCTGGATGTCCTGGTTGAGGATGAGCTCATCTTCTCTTCCTCTGAGTCGTCTGCAGCATCTGGCCAGCCAGAAGAACCACTTGGAGGGGCTTTTGTCTGCAAGAGCAAACGTCACTTTCAGCTCAGCTCAAACATACAATGGAGCAGCATCATGCAATTAATAAATAGTAGGAGATTAAATGAGTAAATAAATGTTTGTGTCAAAAGGATGTTTTTAGAAATCAAGTGACATTGATTACACAATCAATTCCCAAATGTCTGTAAGAATCTTGGACACTATTTTGATGTTTTCGCTGAAATCGTTCGATAAGTACATAACTAATTATATTAAAGGTACATGGAAGTTTGAAAAAAGTTACTGGATCACTCATTAATCGGCCCATTGTGGCTCAACATTTCAAATAACTAGCAATTTTATTTTGGGGTGTTATCACTCTGGAATTGCATCCATGCACAATCATTTATTGTGTTCATTTTCTTTCAAATGTCAATGACTTATCACCTTTCTGGGCTTGAGTTTGTGGGGCGGCAGTTGCGGGTTTGGCGGCTGGCGTCGTCTCCCTGGTGCCCCAGGACACGTTGTTCATGTTGACCATGGAGTAAATAGCCAGCAGCATGTAGGTGCTCGGGATGCAGATGATATAAATCAGGCCGAAGCACAACAGGCCGGCCTCCTGAGGATGCATGATCGCAGTGATGATGTAAAAGCTGGCAAGGCAAATGATGAAGAGGCTGCTGGGAGTCAGGATGGTTTGATCCTTCACCATGTCGCCTGATGGAGGACAAACAGATGGACGATGAAACCTTAGAACCTAGAAACTTTTCAAGCGTCAACGGGCTGCGTTGCTTCTTACCTAATATAAAAATAGTTGATACTATCATGAGGAAGGCGTATAGGATGCTCATGATTGCGGCAATTTGAATCTGAGTGTCTGCCTTGATCTTGAAGCAGATGCCGAGGAAGATAGCAGGAGGTATCACAGCCAGAACCAGCGCGCCGCTCGGATGGATATCAAACAGCACAGTCAAACTGCCTGAATGATTGACAGGAAGCAAAGAAAATAACCTGTTTTACAAGCGCATTCCCCAAACCACATCCTTATTCATCCACATTCACTATTAACCTGCACTCGATGTGTAAAACATTGGCATTTCAATTCATCGTTATGGAACTGAGAGAATCCATTCAGGTGTGGATTCATGTCTAATCCTTTGTAACAATCACCTGGTCTGGTTCAACGTTATCAACGTTACCACTTGGGCAGGGTTAGTGTGTTTGATAATTAGCCACGCTATAGTACACTTTAGCGAACACTAGGCTTGGTTTCATGGCTGGCTGTTAAATGTGCGTCAGTTTTGACAGCAGAGATCAGGGTTTCTCTTGGCTCTTGGCCTGGAGTAAATGAGAGGGATAATTGTTTCGTTGGTTTTATGTGGTTTGGCTCCACTCACGGCCCATCCCTTTGCTCCACCTGAAGCCTTTTTATTTGTTAGGGCTGTCAAAATTATTAATTTCTTGGGGGATGGGGGGGTGAGTGGTGAGTATGAAGTAAGCAGCTCCAGTGAACTTAAGGAGGAGTTTTTGACAGTGTTACAGCTGTGCATGTAGCAGTTAGCCCCGACATTAGCAACTGGCTTAGGGATAATGTTTAAAAAAAATGATAATAATAATGATCTTTTAGGCTGGGCTGAACTTTAAGGTGGACCAGCACTATTCTCCTTTCATTTTTTATATTTAATATTTCTTTGAACTGTGTAACTGACAGCAGGTTAAACAGTTATCTATGAATATACCTACTGCAAACTCTGCTCTGTTTGTATCAGGAAAACCCAAAGTCGGTGTTTTCAAAGTTATTGTTAGAACTGTAATGGTATTATTAAGTACTCAGCAAAAAGCCTACTGAAATGTAAGTACTTGTACTCGGTGTGATAAAAAGTGGTATCTGTGCATCCTTATTTGTAGAGGCTTCACATTCTGGTGCATATACACCTTCTGTCTTATACAGAGAAAATTAAAAATGTTTTCATATATATATTTATGAATGGTAATTAATCTGATTGAATGCTGAATCCATTAACAGCCCTAGTCATTTTGTGTTGTGCTGTGGAGCAGCTAAAGCTCCTCATTCTGGAACATTGTGTTCTCTGAGTACACCAAACAAAAAACGGCATCAGCAGTTTAGGTGCTTGCCTTTCTCCTCGATGCCTACAGGGTACTAACAGTGATGATCCAAACTAAGCGTGTGTCTGTGGTCACCCACGACTCAAACGGAAATATTTTTTATGATATTCAGGTAATTTGCGGGAGTTAGTTCAAATAAAATGTACACATATAAGTTAAATATTCCCTAAAGGTTCATATAAATATTTAAGTTTGTTTTTTGGTTGAATGAGAAGATGTAGCGCTTGCTGACCACAGATACATGGACATGGTTCGGGTAGCTATAATTTTGTCTTGGTTAATATTCAGGCTTTGATATTCACGGTTGAATGACAACATTCGGAATTTGGGACCATAATTCCTGTGAACCAAAAATCCTAAACCTTACACTGTTTCGTAACTCATTCAATATCCTACCCTGACAATTCAGCTGTTATGCTTTCATTTGACAACATAAAATAGCAAAAGCTTGAACACATTTCCATCGTGGTCCTGCTAAGCTTTTTGAAATTTTGTTAATATAAAAATACAAAAAAGGCGAACCTGCAATCATAAGGATGATAGAGGAAGGGGCCAGTATGGACGCGGCCAAGCTGAAGAGCTGGTAGAGCAAGTAGACTCTGGACATGGATGGGTTCCTCTTGGAAATCAGCGTGGCAGAACCCAGCAAGTCCACGACGTTGGCCATGGTGGACGGCCCCCATCGCCGACGCTGAAGATTACAAATAAAACAGTAACATGTTAGATCTGGTGGCCACAGTGAAGAGGTTGAAGAGACAGCGTGTTTCTATCACAGTATGGAGACATACAATACTGTAAAATTAGGTTTATGAACTAACCATTAAAATTATTGATCATACTCTTTGTAATCACTACAGGTAGGACAAAAACAGATACAAGGTGACTATAAAGCTCAATGTTACTGCCATTTTCATGTTAACTCAGAGGCAAAAGCATGACACAACCTGCTTACTGTCATTTAGATGTGAAATCGACGCACAGTGGAAGGAAGAGAAAACAGTTTTTCGTTGGTCGAGACAAAGCTAATGAGCCAAGTTATGTAAGAGCATAATTAGAACGTAAGATTGACCTACATCTAAATTCACAACAACATAATTATCAAGACAATGTTAGGATTATCGTGAAAATTCTTCTTTTTCTTTTTGTCCTTCTTCATATTGACACACTTAGGCTACCTAGTAATTATCTACTTGGTAATTATGACCACAATAGAGCAGAGTTATTTTCAGAAACCAAAACTTGGCTCCACTGCAAAGGGACTGTTGCTTGACATTTTAATAACATCCTTGACATTCAAGCTAAAAGAAAGGCTTAACATTGTTCTGCTGATGACCTGGTCCATAAAGTTTTCCACAACTGAACTTATGAAACCTTCAGATGCTTGCAACATCAGCTGCTCAGCATTTCCCCTGAGAATCTGGTTCAAAGTGCGTTGCGTAACACCGTCTGCAACGTTTGTCGATCACCGTTTTCCCATGCTCGTACCAACTCGTCCACATTGACATTTGGCCCTTGGTGGGCAGCCCAGCAGGATAAAGGGCCACTACACTCGCAGAAAAACACTTGCTAGGTCTCAGAATATTACAACCCGTTCTTTCAATGCAACAAAACTACACACAGGTAGGTTTAGGACAAGAGCGTGGTTGATGTTAACTTGACTGACTAAAGACTATCACTGATGAAACAACATACAGTATCAGTATTTACTTTTAGTTTGTATGGGACACCAAATCTCACTTATTGTACAATGCCAGTATCTCCATCTACTAATGTCGGGATGGCTTTTACGATGGAGTTAGTTGAAAGCCTGGTGCGTCACATATGGGTGCTAAAGGGTGAAAGCGCGTTGGTATGTGATGCCCCAGAAATGAGAACAAGGTGGTCCTCCTGAGAAGCGGTACTTCCACAATAGCGCGCTTGGTGTTAGCATAGCACGATTAAAAAACAAAAATTACAATTAGGCTACATAAGGTTCTGAGAGTCTGTAATCACCTGGTTGTAAAACTCTTTAAAGTCCTCCGGGGCGTTCGTGTAAGAGTCTGAGGCTGCGTTGTACTCCACTCTCCATCCTTGCTTCAACAACAGAGTACACAACCAGCGGTCCTCACCTGCAGGGATCACAATCAGAAATACTTGATTTATCTCCAGGGGGACATTTCTACGTTATAGTTGCTCCAGGCAGAAAGAAATATAAGAACAAAAACAAATAAAGGACTATGTCAAATGTAAATAAAGAATATTGTAAATGATAATGTAAATCATGTACATTAAGCTGCAATATATCAAAAAATAAATGTAGGGAATACAAGGAGATTTGAGACACACCATAAACTATTTTGTCATCTTTTTTAACTTCAGGTTAGCTAGCTTTGGTTTACATTGTGCACATTCAGTTCTAGCAACAGATCAGCTGACTGCTCCTGTGTTTTTTTCAGCTACCTTGGTCATACTGGATGTAGTGTTGAGCCTTCGAGGACTTGACGGTGTATCTTTTCATCACGTTGTCGTCCATCAGCGCCGACGCTCTGAACAGGCTGAAGCATCCCGGGCTGCACAGCACGCAGCCGAACACGTGCTCTGCTGTCTTGTGAAGCCAGTGGCCTACTGCGTATTCAAACTTCTGGTACCACACTAAAGGACCTGCCAGGGGATACACAAGTGTTACTGCATAGGCCTGCTGCTGTAGAAGTCAAAGAAACTCTCACAAACAGATACAAAGTGGGGATACTCTTGAGGCAACGGTCTGACAGTCATTTTACTTTTATTCACTTTTATTTTTGTTGCTACAGTTTAAATCACATCCATTAGGGAGTCCAGCTTTTTACTTTCCATAGAAATGAAGCAGTGTGCCATTTTAGTGCATGGATTAATGTTGGGTTTTTTAAAATACATTTTTATATTTTATATATCAAGATGGCTATTTGTGTGATACACCTGAAATTCTTTATTTAAGTTTTAGAAAGGGTAGGGAAATGAATTTACTTGTGCCTTCTTCTTTTCAAAAGTATAATAATATTTTGTTTTTTGAGAATGTGCTTTTGTGAAAACTTCTAACTATCCACCAAAGTCATTTTTTAGATTGTCTGATTTTTCTAATTGTTTGCCTATTGGTCAGGTAAACGTCAGACTTCTGTCTGTCCACTTGTGTCTCTGTCCCTGTCCTTTTATTGCTTTTGACCAACCTGATCCGGTGGGGTGAATCCTGCCACAAGCTGCCCCGACCAGCGGATACAGTTTCAGACGATCGATGAGCAGCATCACAGCAGTCGGCTGGAAGTCCGTGTCCCCATCCAAAGCTAGGATGTAGGTGTTGTGCTTCTCTTTCTGCAGAAACAGACAAAGTTTGCTCTGTTTTACCATTTTTAATATAACAATATTGTTATATAAGCACTGGTTCATGTGTCCATTCAGCATGACCATGCATGCTTTTTCTCCAGTCTCACCTCAAACTCTGTTTTCAGCTCCACCTCGTCCTCCCCTTTCCCCCACCTTTTGTAATACTTGGTCGCGACTTTCCAGCCCAGGAGATAGTACAAGTACATGACCTGTAAAATAACAAATACTGTTCAGCAAACACAGAGACAGAGAAACACTTCAAGCAACCCTATCTCATCTGAAGGTAATTATCTGATATTTTAAAGCTATTATGTGTTTCGAACTAAAATACTGATCCGTTGCATCATTTTTCATCACCTGAGACCATCTTTTCTTGTGGCGAATGAGTGTCTTGTCCTTGAAGTGAACCAGCAACCTGTTCCCATGAGGCATGATGACCACCAGACGCCCCCCGTACGGCGTCGTCATGATCATCTGATCAGGGATCTGCTGCTGCTTTGTGAAGAGGCCATCATCCATGTTTATGAAGATGCTGAGGAGGATACAGAGGATGAGGGACACATTCATTTAAAGTGATAATCTACAAGATCAGATGTGAACTTTGATTCATTCTATTGTGCTTTGTATAAATAAAGCTTGAGGTTTTTACCTGTAAACTTCTCCGATAATTTCCACGAGGATCTCTGCGTATTCATTGAGGTGGCGTCCCCGACTACCAGGAACATCTTTGAAGGCGTCATCAAAGTAGATATGGGCTTCAAGGGTCACGTCACTTGTTTCTCCTTCCTTCTTGGGCCTGTACTTGTCCATTCTGGGGAGTTGCAAAGAAGGACTCAAATAATCATAATTAACTTTCTAAGGCGGTTGAGGGCAGTTGGGTGGGGCTTGGGGCAGCCAGGGACAGGTGATTTATATCTTGTTTCTGTTTCCCAGGCAGTGAAACTTACCGAAATATTGAAATAAGAATATTCATCATCTCGTTGTAGTTTTCATGCCACATGGTTGCACAAAGGAACATCTTCACCGGGTCTAGTGCTCTGAATCTGGAACTGACATTTTTTGAGAAATGGGTTTTAATCTCATATGACAATACTTGCATGCAAATATTATGTGTCGAGAGCTTTTGTTATGAAAGGTATGCAAGGAGGTTTGGCCTATGGAGCCTCTATGTTGTTGCATTGTAAGTAAAGGCACAACTGCTAAAGGCATAGTCGCAGTGTGAAAGTTTTTTACCCTGTGCTATTCGCGTTTAATGTATTTGTATGTATTCAAAAACAACAGAAACATATATTTCCATTTATCAAGGATTTCACAAGAACAAATATCAAATCATAAAAACACATCTGGGTGTTTAAAAGCCTCCACACTTTATAAAGTGAATCCAGTTTATGTTAAGGGATTGTTTCAGCACAATGTCTGGGCCCCAACTTTGGTTTAACCTGTTGAATGTGTTAGGAATCTGATACCAAACGTATTTTAACCACAGTCACAGTTTTGTTGGCAGGAGTCCTTCAAATACACTCAACAAAAATATAAACGCAACACTTTTGTTTTTGCTCCCATTTTTCATGAGATGGACTTAAAGATCTAAAATTCATTCCAGATACACAATATTACCATTTCTCTCAAACATTGTTCACAAATCAGTCTAAATGTGTGATAGTGAGCACTTCTGCTTTGCTGAGATAATCCATCCCACCTCACAGGTGTGCCACATCAAGATGCTGATCTGACATCATGATTAGTGCACAGGTGTGCCTTAGACTGTCCACAATAAAAGGCCACCCTGAAATGTGCATTTTTTTTTTTTGCTTTATTGGGGGTCTGGGGACTCAGAACCAGTCAGTATCTGGTGTGACCACCATTTGCCTCATGCAGTGCAACACATCTTCTTCGCATAGAGTTTATCAGATTGTCAATTGTGGCCTGTGGAATGTTGGTCCTCTCCTCTTCAATGGCTGTGCGAAGTTGCTGGATATTAGTGGGAACTGGTACACGCTGTCGTATACGCCGGTCAAGCACATCCCAAACATGCTCAATGGGTGACATGTCCGGTGAGTATGCTGGCCATGCAAGAACTGGGACATTTTCAGCTTCCAAGAATTGTGTACAGATGCTTGCAACATGGGGCCGTGCATTATCTTGCTGAAACATGAGGTGATGTTCATGGATGTATGGCACAACAATGGGCCTCAGGATCTCATCACGGTATCTCTGTGCATTCAAAATGCCATCAATAAAATGCACCTGTGTTCTTCGTCCATAACAGATGCCTGCCCATACCATAACCCCACCACCACCATGGGCCACTCGATCCACAACATTGACATCAGCAAAGCGCTCACCCACACAACGCCACACACGCTGTCTGCCATCTGCCCTGAACAATGTAAACCGAGATTCATCCGTGAAGAGAACACCTCTCCAACGTGCCAGACGCCATCGAATGTGAGCATTTGCCCACTCAAGTCTGTTACGGCGACGAGCTGGAGTCAGGTCAAGACCCCGATGAGGACGACGAGCATGCAGTTGAGCTTCCCTGAGACGGTTTCTGACAGTTTGTGCAGAAATTGTTTGGTTATGCAAACCAATTGTTTCAGCAGCTGTCTGAGTGGCTGGTCTCAGACGATCTTGGAGGTGAACCTGCTGGATGTGGAGGTCCTGGGCCGGTGTGGTTACACGTGGTCTGCGGTTGTGAGGCCGGTTGGATGTACTGCCATATTCTCTGAAACGCCTTTGGAGACGGCTTATGGTGGAGAAATGAACATTCAATGCACGAGCAACAGATCTGGTTGACATTCCTGCTGTCAGCATGCCAATTGCATGCTCCCTCAATGCTTGTGGCATCTGTGGCATTTTGCTGTGAGACAAAACTGCACATTTCAGAGTGGCCTTTTATTGTGGGCAGTATAAGGTACACCTGTGCACTAATCATGATGTCAGATCAGCATCTTGATGTGGCACACCTGTGAGGTGGGATGGATTATCTCAGCAAAGCAGAAGTGCTCACTATCACACATTTAGACAGATTTGTGAACAATGTTTGAGAGAAATGGTAATATTGTGTATCTGGAATGAATTTTAGATCTTTAAGTCCATCTCATGAAAAATGGGAGCAAAAACAAAAGTGTTGCGTTTATATTTTTGTTGAGTGTAGTTAGGCTACATGGTAATTATGGAGCTTCTTTCGGTTTGCAGTATTTGAATAAAAGTCATGACAATTAAATTAGTGGTTGTTAAGGCAATTAGTGGTTGTCAGGTGTTGTGCAACCAGTCCCCTCACACCTACCCGTCGTGAAATTACAATTAAAAATAAATGAGAGATGTTATATAAAGAATATTTAATAGATTATTTGAGCTTTTTAACTGAGAAATACAGAAAACTGTTGAATCTCCAATAAAGTGCTATGATGATGATAATTTCTTGAAGATTTGACAAGTGTGTCATTGGAAAAGGTTTGGAAACAATGACTGAAACAACTCCACCTGCACACCAAACCTGCCTACTACATTGCTTAATGTTATTTTTCAAAACATGAGTAAAATACAATACTATCAATCCGGCCTTCTTTATTCCAATTTAATCCCACTCTTAAACTAGCCAGAAATGTAATTTAATTCCGTGCCTTAACCATTTTTAAAGGTCCAAACTCAAAAGGAGGACCACAAACCTCACTTTGTAGGGCATTCCTGATCTTCCCTCAACACACACACACACACACACACACACACACAGAGAGAGAGAGAGACTTACAGCGTCCGCTTTTCAGGCGTCTGGATGTCGAATCGAGCATTAAGAAGCAGCGACTGCTCTAAAAATCCTCCCTCATAAAGCCTCCGGATGAACAGGTCCCGAGTTCTCTGCATGCGATACAGACTGAGGTACCAGAGATGGAGGGTGGCCAACACAAGGCCGAGCCACCAGGACACTGCAGATCCTGAAGAAAGGTGATTGAACGGATAACTTTACTGCATTTATTCTTCTGTGACAGATATTTTTTTAAACAATACAGTACTGACATTTAGTGTTTTTTTCCCACTTCCCTTGAACTAAACACACCAGCTTCCCATAATGCCACAAGAAGAAGAGAAAAAGAGAGCATCTTACAAAACGAGGGACTTCCAAATGTATTCAATACATTTTGTCAAAAAAGAAATAAAGAATTTGCAATAAAAGCTTGTGATAAAAATGTTACTGAGTTGATGTGCAGATCAACAGTTTTTTACCTGTCAATAAGCCGATGTCAGCTATCTTGGACATGTCCAGGAAGCACAGGGTGTGTGTAACATCCAAAACCAGACTCGGGAACACGCTGCCGTTGAGGCTTTGGTTTCTTCCATCTACAACGTAGGCGCAGTAGCCCGTGAAGTTGACTGCGGTCCCGTTCAGACTTATTCTGTAGTCTTGATAGTAAACGATAACAGGGACAATGAAGATGACCATGACGGCCAGAGAGGCCAGGTACAGGGGCAGGATGAAGCATCGTCGCAGGGCGTGCATCTTGCAGGCAACCAGAGAAAACCAATAGCAGAGTGCAGAGGAGATCAGCTGGACCCCGATGATGATGGCAATAATCTTTGTCTCACGCCTCGGGATGGACGTCACGATGTCCCAGTCCATTTTGTCCAAAGGGATGTAGGCTCCGAGCACACAGGCGGTCACCAGGATCCTGAGCAGGCTGGAGAGGATGTGCAGAACGTTCTGGCACCTTGTCATATCTCTGCACAGGTTCCTGAGGATGTTGGAGCTGCTGTTCTCACTGATCAGTCTGAAGTAGCTCTCCCACCAGTTGAAAGACACCAAGAAGCACCCACCAACAGCGAGACCCACCCAAGTAGCCATCTTGATATCAGTAGGATCCTTGGTGATGTATAAGAAGAGGAACAGGACGTAACCAAGCAAAATGAGGATGAAGGCAGTGATGGACGGCAGCAGGAAGCGGTTCCTCTCTTTGGCGGAGCACTGACTGATCACTTGTAGGAGCGAAGAGAGGACGGCCACGCTGCTCAGTATCGTCACGTTGGTGACAATGTCCAAGTGTGGCATCGCCACGATGGTGAGAATCGCTGCACCTAGAGCCACCAGGAACTCAAAGAACAGAACCTGAAATTGAAGAAGCAGAAGTAGAAAATGGAAATATATATATATATACTAAAAAAAAATCTGTATTTTGTTCACATTTTCTCTTTCAACATCAGTTCATCTTTAGGGCAAAAGGGTTTCTTTGTATAGTGTTTTGAGGGATTTGTGGTCTTTATTTGACAGTTTTAGAACAGAGAATGGAAATGGGAGAGAGAGCCGTATGAAATGCAACAAACATCCCAAGGCTGGAATTGAACCCAGGATGTAGCCGTAATGCGAAATGCACTGTAAGCACTCATCTATGAAGGCGCTTTAAAGGGTTTTTCCAGTTACTCGGTCAGAGGTCAGGTTGGAAAGAGGGGGACAGTTGAGGAATATTTCTCACCAAGGCTACAGTGTTTCTGGCGGGTATCCTTGAGGATTTGTAACAAGCCTTCCAGAGGCTCTTCTGTAAGAGAAGCACGCTGGAGGCGATGAGAGCGCAGCCGACACACAGCAGAGCGACAGGTTTCTGTCCAGCTGGGAGGGTCATGGTTCCTTCGTTGGCCAAGGTGATGAGGAGGAGGAAAGACGTCTGGGACAGAAGAAAGTCGAGTTAAGACAATGAATGAATGACAAAGGAAGTAAATACAGACTGATAATACAAATGATTGCTTTGTTAACATTTAACTCTTAAACTGTGAATGTATGAGATTAGCAGAATAATAGTTTAAGGAATTAATAAAATATGATTAATTCAGTTTTACACAAATCTATCACAATAACAGTGACTATAATAATGCTGATTTATAAGTGAAGAACAGATAGAATGAATATATGATCAAATTCAGATCATATTTGTAAGTGAACTCTGAACTGCAGGTCAAAACATATAGACATGTTTTCATGTATAGAACACACCTTGCTACACAAAGCCGACCCAAACACAATCACAGCGAGCGCACAGAGACAAACAGTCTTCAGTAGTTTGAGCATTTTCCATGGCGTCCGTTCATCTTCAATGGCAGGGAGCTCTCGGCAGGTGTCCCACGGACTCCTACACGAAGACACCAAGACGTCAGACTATCAGGTGACTGTGGCTCGTAAATCAGATGTGTACTTCGTAGGAAGTTATGCTCTGCATGTTTGTTGAAAGATAACATGTTGCGTGACTATGTAGCGTGACTAGGTAGGACAATTTGTTTGGTAATTCAATATGTTGGAAGGCACAGTGACTGTTCAATAGAAAAGTTCTACATGGGTGTGGAGAAAATAACATCATGGAAGGCAATGAAACAATGAAGAAGGGTGTTTAAGGGAAACACAAGACGTGTATTCACAAATCTATAAAATGTACAAAAATGTTGTGTAAACATTGGAATGGTCAAATAGACCTGTATTTCTGTAGAGCTTGTAATATAGACACCACTGCAACATGATCACTTCCTCTGGTTTTACTATTTATAGGTTTGTGTTCAAGTAAAATTAACATATTTGCTTTATTCTATTAACTACTGACGCCAATTCTTCCATAATCCAAGTAAAAATATTAACATTTACAACATTTATTTTCAGAAAATGACAATTGGTCAAAAAAGATTCAGACCTCAAATACTGCAAAGAAAACAAGTTCACTATTATTTCACAATACTAGAAGAGTGAAGAGTTCATAAGTCAATATTTGGTTGAATAACCCTGATGTTTAATGACAGCTTCCATGCATCTTGGCATCTCTCCAGCAGTCTCTCACATTGCTCCTGGGTGACTTTAAGCCACTCCTGGTGCAAACATGTAATCAGCCTGTCTTTATTTGATGGATTATAATCATCAATCTTCCTCTTGATCAACCCCACAGAGGTTTTCAGTGGGACTCAGGTCTGGAGATTGGGCTGGCCGTGACATGGTCTTGATCTGGTGGTCCTCCCTCCACACCTTGATTGACCTGTCAGTGACCTTCACAAAGACAAATCTGCCCAAATCCAGTCTTCCTGAGGACCCCCAGATCATCATGTGTGAGACACTGTGGCTTGTAGGCCTCCAGGTCTCCGTCTAACTATTAGACCACCACGAGTTGGGCGAAGCTGAAATTTGGACTCATCAGAGAAGATGACTGTACTCTAGTCCTCTACAGTCCAGTCCTTATGGTCTTTCACAAACCTCAGCCTGGCTTGTCTTTGTTTCTCATTTATGAAAGGCTTTTTTCTGGCTTTGCACAACTTCAGTCCGGCCTCTAGGAGCCTGTTTAGAACAGTCCTCCTTGTGCACTTCACCCCGGCTGACATTTTCCATCCTCACTTGATGTCTTTGATGTTTTTATACTTTTCCTTGTTAAATGGTCTGGTTCGGGTGATCAGCTAATCACTACCTAATTAACTAGAATGAGGTCTACCTGTGTCGGAGTGGTCTCTTATTTTTGTTCCAGCTGTGTGTGTGTGTGTGTATATATATATATATATATATATATATATATATATATATATAATAAACATTTGGTAAAAAACTACTTCTGAAGCTAATGATTTTTAATTTCTCAATTAATTGATTAAACAATAACTGAATAATACATAATTGTACAATCTATTCTTTCAAGAAAGATTTTCTTCCATAATCAGTTTCCAGCGATAATTTTTTTTCCAGATGCATTCACCCATTTTTTACTTAATCAAATCATGGAACAACAACAACTTCAAAACAATTTTAAATTCAATTTGTAAAATATGAAAGTATCAACTCACTTGGGTAAGGTCTTTTCTTCATCCATGTTTCCGACTAATGCAAACAAGTCAACTGACAATTCCTATGCAGACGTTAGTCTACTGAAGCCAGTGATCTCTTTTTATACCAATCACACTGTCATTAACATGACAGAAGTGGAAGCATCGTTAAATGGCAACACCCACAGTGTGTGTTGCTGCAGGTGAACAGCCAAACAAGGTCAAAGGAAACACACCTCGTTATCGGGCTTCTGTGTGGAGTTTGCATGTTCTCCCCGTGTAAATGTGCAGGTTTAAGGTAATAAAAAAGAAGTGTTGTGCTGCAGACCGAAATGAGCATGCCAGCCAGTAGCCAGGTGTTACATACTCCACCTTAAACAAGGAAGAAGATAATAAGGTCATCCATCAGTCGTTAAAACGTCCAGGCTAAACAGAACACAGAACCAATATCCTCCTACGTGTTTTCTTAAATTAGTCCTCATAAATATAATTAAGAAAGTTCCTAAAAAAAAAAGTCTACGTCGGATACATGACGTGTTCTTAAACTGTAGAAATGTTCGCACCTGTGTTCTTGATGTGTATCTTGATGAATCTCATGTGTTGTAAATCCCACATAAGAAAACATTGGTAACTGTCTTTGTGAAAACTGCATACGTAGGGTTTAACAACAAAATGATTCTTAAGAATGGTTGGTGAATGTACAATTATTGTCACAAAACATTAGTGTTGGTATAATCATTTGGGGGGGGGGACTTTTTGATGTGATAAATACAGTGTATGCGGTGTTTAAGTATGCCACATGTGAAACATCAAGACACAAGAAAACGTTATTTAGTTTAACCATATAACCATTTCATGGTTATGTGGTTACACAGATATTATTTATTTAGGCAGAATGCATGATATGAACACAGATTTAAATTGATAAAATATATAATTTAAAATAATAATGCTCATTACAAACAATTATTTGGACACTTGGACCTTAAAGAATAGCCCTTGTAAATCTCAGATGGGAAGCAACCATCTTATTCCAACCCATATTTACCTTTAATGTTAGGCAGTCACCTTTAGTGGCCATTGTGATTGGGAGCAAAGAGGAAGTCAATAGAGTATAATGAGGGATAAAGTCCTCGTAGGGAGAAGGCTGGAGTGGATGTTAGGGTGTAACAAACACTGGACTTTCACCCTGGAGGCCACTGTTTGTGTCCCATGTCCTTTCAGTGTACGTATATTAACTTACATCATGTACATAATGAACTTTGCTTGCGTAGAATGTTTGAAACTCGCTGCGACTCTCCAATACTGGTATTGTTTAAGGAAGTGACCTATTTCGGGTTAAACTGAGTCACCTCAGCTAGATTGATTGATTGATTGATGTCTTTATTACTCATGACAACATGCATATTCTCACTGCACAAACAGGCATGATTCAGGTGTCAAGTATTGGAGGGATCTTGGAGATTCCACAACAATAAGATCTTAAAAATCTGAAAAGATTCTTAATACAAGATTTGTTTGTTTTCAAGCAAATGATTTTTGGGGCTTTTCCCTCCATCTCAAAGTGTGAATGAGGATGGATGGTGTGATTAAAAACTGGTTGCAGCGTTCAATTCTTTTTGTGAAGTCCTCTGCTTTTTTACAAATGTGTCATATAACCAACAGCTGTGACGTCATTGTTCACTGTGTACTGTGCTACCTGGAGGGTTTAAATATAAACATAACATGACAGCTGAGCGGTAACTATTGTCAGCATAGAAGCCTATAATTAAAATAAAGAATAACAATCTGTCAGGTTGGAAGGTTTAAGTGGCGTCGTGGTTGTAATATTAGACAATGTGCACCTGGGCACACGCCCGCAAGAGGCTCCAGAAGCAACACACATACTTTATACTTGTTTAGCCTGTTTTTGTCTGTTGTGGTCCACATCTCTCTTTGGGTTTTGTCATTATTGGAAATTATTTTGTGTAATTTTTTTATCTCTTTGTAGTCACTTCATGTTTGTTTGTAGTCATTTTGAATGTCTTCCTAGATGTCTTGTGGATTGACATTTGGGTCATTCCGTGTCATTTCATCAAATGCCTCCCACCTGACCATCTCAGAATGTCCTGAAAAAATTCAAGTACAAAGATACACTTGTTACTAGGACAAATCCAAAATATTAGGTCTCTACTGTCAATAGTTTTCTCATGAAACATCATTGAATGAAGGGTAGTTTAGACGGTTTTTGGCATCATGCTCTGAAAAGCCATTTTTAAACGGCAATATCTAGAAAACTATCTCACCTGTGGCCTTCAAAATTTCTACAGTGTATATCTGTTACTAAACGCCTCCAGACATGGAATATCAGGGGTGTAGCTCAATGATAAACTAGTATGGTAAGTACTTAAAAAGGGGCTTGTTGAAATAAAGTAGTACATTTGAAGGATGGCTGAGCTCCCATTTTTGCAGATAAAAGACTTCTATCACTTCTGCCTCTATCTCTGGTGTTAGCTTAAACATTCTACAAAATATGGTTTCTCTCAGATGATTAGTTTCACAGATATTAAGGCTCAAAAATGGAAGTAAACACATCTTTGCCCAACTTCAGAGTCATATTCCAAAAAACTGACAACACGTATCAGGTCCAAACTTACTTTTTTTTAAAGATCATATTCTTGTTAAAATCATATTAAAAAATCGGGAGGGTGTTTTGCCTCAATTTGTCGCAGTGATTTTTTAAAATCCTGATATTGGTGGGGTTTTTGTGGCTGGTTTTGGTACTGCATGTCCTAACAGCCTACTTGTAAACATCATAGGAGGGCAATTCAATTTTGCTTTTTATCATTTACCAAAGACTTACATGTGACTAAATGCTACTGATAAATTTAGCCTCACGAAAACATTAAAATCGATCACAGTTGTAGTTACAGAGGCAATACGTCCTTGAATGTGAGTTAAACATGGTGAAAGCAGCTTTTAAGGTCTTAAACCATGAACAAACATAGCAAAATATTGAAGACTGTACATTTTGTCATACTTTAAGTACATACATTACACAACCAAATCAAATAATAATCTTAATTTGAGCATAAATATTTTACATTACAGTACAAAAGTCTCCAAAGTTTGATATTGAATAACAGTTTGTCTCTATGCTCACTATGAGGGATCACACATTTTTCATCTTTTAGATCCAATTCCTTAGTCACATTCATTAATTTGGCACTGACTTTACAAATAGTCTAATGTACATCTCTGCTCTATTGTGCTCATCTTTTTTGATGGCATACATGCACCCAGTTTCTGTAGAGGGAACGTCAATCCTTGCAATTCTATGCTGCAGTGGGACATTGCACATGTCTTCTCTTCTTGGCCAGTAGAAACTCTTGGCAGGGCCATGTGGGTGCATGAACTGAACCAGTACATCTTCATCTGAAACATCTCTGATACTTCCTATCCACCATTTCTGATCATACACACAACTCACATATTGTCTCATAGTGAGCACAGAGACAAACTGTTATTCAATATCAAACTTTGGAGACTTTTCTACTGTAATGTAAGCTGTTTATGCTCAAATTAAGATTATTATTTGATTTGGTTGTGTAATTTATATACTTAAAGTATGACAAAATGTACAGTCTTCAATTCATTTGTTCATGGTTTAAGACATTAAAAGCTGCTTTCAGCATGTTCAACTCACATCCAAGGACTTATTGCCTCTATAACTACAACTGTGCTACAATTTAATGTTTTCATAAGGCTAAATTTATCAGTAGTATTTAGTCACATATAAGTCTTTGGTAAATGGTAAAAAACACAATTGAAATGCCCTGCTGTGATGTTTACTTGTAGGATATTAAGACATGCAGTACCAACGACGGCCACAAAAACCCCACCAATATCAGGATTTTAAAAAATCACTGCGACAAATTGAGGCAAAACACCCTCCTGATGTTTTAATATGATTTTAACAAGAATATGATCTTTCAAAAAAAGTAAGTTTGGACCTGATACGTGTTGTCAGTTTTTTGGAATATGACTCTGAAGTTGGGCAAAGATGTGTTAACTTCCATTTTTGAGCCTTAATATCTGTGAAACTAATCATCTGAGAGAAACCATATTTTGTAGAATGTTTAAGCTAACACCAGAGATAGAGGCAGAAGTGATAGAAGTCTTTTATCTGCAAAAATGGGAGCTCAGTCACTCTTCAAATGTACTACTTTATTTCAACAAGCCACATTTTAAGTACCTACCATACTAGGTTATCATTGAGCTACACCCCTGATATTCGATGTCTGGAGGCTATTCGTAACAGATATACACTGTAGAAATTTTGAAGGCCACAGGTGAGATAGTTTTCCAGATATTGCTGTTTAAAAATGGCTTTTCAGAGCATGATGCCAAAAACCGTCTAAACTACCCTTCATTCAATGATGTTTCATGAGAAAACTACTGACAGTAGAGACTTAATATTTTGGATTTTTCCTATTAACAAGTGTATCTTTGTACTCAAATTTTTTCAGGACATTGTGAGATGGTCAGGTGGGAAGATTTTCAGAAATTTGATGAAATGACACGGAATGACCCATTTTGTAGATGAAGGCCATGGGGGCCCCTGACAATTTGGGGCCCTGGGCCTGTTCAGTAATCCACCCACAGGTGAGAGTCAGTTCAATGTAAAGTAATGTTTCAGTATGTATGAGGAATAAAACCCTCGGCATTGTCTTGGAGGGAGTTGCCCTCTACTCTTCAGGAAAACCAATTTAAGTTTCCTTTAAAAAAAATTTTTTTTATTTTTTTTTTACCATATGCAAAGATATGAATAAATATGTATATATAGGTAATCTGGAAACAATTGTAGTCCTTAACTCCTCAGTAGAAACAAGTTAAAAATGTTCCCTAAACTGAACCATGAGAAATGTCTGAGCTGCACCAGTTTAAGTCATTTCTGGATTATCAAGGTTTATCTTTAAAAAAGGTCTCAAATTAAATGAAACGGACATGTGCTGGGATTTAATGAGTCAACTTCAAATCTTTTATATTTTTGGTGTATGGAAAATAAAAGCTGATTTGCTGATTTTATATATATATATATATATATATATATATATATATATATATTCTTAAAAATCAGAAATATATTATATAGTCTGTGAGCGAACTCGATGACCTATGAGCACATCAGCTCCTTTGACCCACAGGTCTTGAATGGTGCTAAATAACACATAATTTCTGTGCTGTTGCTGCTCTCTAGTGGCATGCAGAAGAGTGTGCTCGTTTCCAAATGTGTAAGTGTGTCAGTTATTCAGCTCCATATATCTTCAATATATATACTAGGCTACATATTGTGTGTGCAGTTTTTGCATGTATAATTCATTTTCAAAAAATGTTTTGTATAATTTACTTCTAATTTAAGTATAGAGTGGAACTAAATACAAGTATGAGGTGTGAAAATCTAACATCAGTAGTGTGCGTGTGGATAAACAGCAAACAAAAGCAGCAACAGGGCTTCTGGTGCCGGCAGGGTAGAAAGTGGGAGAGCTCCAGGAAGCTGGGCCTTTTATTTCCAGACTGTCCTCCTCGAGAAAACGACCACATAGGTCGTGTGTCAAGCACCGAATTACGACCATATGTTACGTTTCAAAATAGCGCGCCCTCTAGCGGTCAAGTAAATATCGACACTCCGGTGTCTCAGACGATCGCCCTCCGTTAATCATCGGCAGAGACCCCCCCACACGTCGACCTAAACCTACCCCTTTGCACTTTTATACAAAAAATTACAAAAATGTGTTGTATGTAATGTAAATGTATGAAATGTAATCTATGGACCATTTTTTGTATCTTAATGCTATTGAACAAGCAACTGCCTGGTTTTCTATATTCTCATTATCAAGCAAAGAGACAAATTTAGTTCAGCTTGTAGTTGTGTATGAATATTAAGGGATGGGACTGTTCTTTTTTTATTATATTGAATTATACTCCGATGTAAAATTACTTTTTACATTAGTTTTATTTTGAGTGAGGACTGTTATGTATATGAATTTGTCATAGACTACATGAAAAATAAATATATAAATAAAAAACACAGAGCATGCAATGTTACTCCGGCAAAAGGAATTTGATTCAAGATGAATTATTCCAAAGCAAAGATAAGAAGCAAAGATAAGATACTCCGCTGCACGGATGTAGAAAGCATGCCTCCCTGTTAGATCAACCACAGACGTCACTTGAGCCACCAAACAGAAAAACTTTCCAATGTTGCTTTTATTGCATTGATTCCAGACCAGTGCATTTGGATGCAATACATCATCAAGTACCATAACAAAATGTCCCAAAATGTACAACTGAAAAGAAGGCACCAGCAATACACTTGTCAAAACCACGTTTGTTTCGTGTGCGAGTTGTGCAGCATCTCGATTCACCCCAACACTATTCAACGACATTTGACACATCATCATCATCATCATCATCATCATCATCATCGCGGCTCAGTTTGATTTGATCATACCTGAGAACCCAACATTTGGAGTCATGTCCCTTTCGTATGACACAGTCGGTCCTCAGTTTCACACAATTAATCGAGTCAGGCAGGTAAAAAGCGGATTACATTTTAAAAGAAACAGCAACGAGTCGAGAGGTTTCTTACTGTGGTAGTATTCTCACATAGTGGTATTAACACCTAGTTAAAAAGAGGAAATGAGCAGACCTATGCCAGTGTAACATATGTGGCATCGGTGGTGACGCCACAGTTGTTATCCTTCATAGACATGAGGACGTAGCCGTCGTTGCCCCAGTAGGTGGACCACGAGTTCTTAACCAGCCAGTACGGCTCCCCTTTCAGTGTGCCGTATCCCACCGCAAGCACAGCGTGGTCCAAATCCGCAGTGGTATTACCTTGAAAACACAAGAAGCATACAGAGTTATAGAGCGCAAAAGGCCAGTTGCTGCTGTAAAAAAAAAAAGTGGGAGCGAACGGCAAACTTACCACAAGCTGGTTCATAGTAGACACCATGGCTGTAGAACACAAATGATCGATGGGCAGCGTCGATACTGACAGCCGTCGGCCCGTTTTTAAAGAGCGCCAGCTTCAGGGCTTCTGCATCTCCTGACGTCACGTTGGTGTAGCTCTTGATAGGTGCGGTAAGCTGGGAAGCGTTCACGTGGCAAAGTCCATTCTGTTCAGACAGGGAGGCAGACCATTGTATACTGAAGCACGTCAGGACTGGAAACCGTTCTGCATGTCCCGGTCATACATGTGTCCCCTCGAACACTTTACTCCTAAGCGATCAGCCAATACTGCTAAGATCATTTCTTAAGGCATCTTAATACGGCGGTTACCGCTGATGACACTGCCCGTCGCCACGAGGAAGCCGTTGAGAGGGAATAGAAAAGCTCCCAATGTCATATATAGCATCTTTGGAAATAAATTTCCAACTGAGCTTTTATTGCCTCTGTTCCGATGGCAACTGGCCACAGGAGACATTCAATTGACCACTTGTGTAACAGAGTTTGTGTGATGCCGTGTCTGTGGGAGACGTCAGGTTAACCAGGCTGTTCTGAAATCTGACAGCAGACATCCCAAAACCGATATATTGTCATAAACAACAAAACAAACATGATGTGGTTCCGGTTCTGACTGTAACAGCAACCCTTACGGTCAAGCCCTGGCTTCTGAGGCCATTTTGTTTCAAGAGGTACAGGCTTCACATGTTGGAATCATCTTACCATCCCCTTATAAGCTCCGTAAGTTTCTGTCGTGGCGATGCCTCCATGTTTCATGATCCACTCGTATCCTCTCCACTCCTCCCCTCCGTCACAGCCGTTATTTCCGAAACCCCAGGAACAGTCCACCAGCATCTGCTGAGACAGGACCTGCAGGGAGCCGGTCTGAAAGCACGAGAGCCAAACACACCATCACACTTAGTACTCCACCGACACATTATCCTCTGCCCATTTTTTCTCTCTCCTTGCAGCGGGTCAACAACCTCCTGAGAAATCTCCATTATCATCAATCAGACAGCTACTGGCAGCTACAAGATCAAATGTTTGTGTGTGAGTGAGTCAAACAGTTTGTCAATCAGGTGCGGTGCCACTAAACCCCATACCAAACCATAGTTTGGATTGAGTTGCTTGGCAACACAGGAAACTGAATGCCTTGGAGCTTCGCCTTGTGCAGGATGGAGGCAGGCCAAAGCACACATTCATTCAGTTCTATTTCTTTAGAAACAAATCTGTCTGACATGAGGCAAAGTGGCACAACGAATCGTCTTGTGGGCCCTCTTCCGGATGAGAGAAATACTGAGCATCAGATGCAGATTTGTGCAGAAATTATACAGACTCAATGACAGAATTATGAATTTTCTCCACATTGCAACCCAAGTTAAATCTTAAATACTTAGAAAGATGCCAATAACCGAACACGAAACATAACTGCAATGCAAATCTGCCAAACAAGGCCAGATGAATTGCCATGCTAAACATGTGTGGCTTCACAGAGCATGAGCAAGTGGGCTTGTCAATTGAAAACACTGGAATGTGGCCAGCGACTGTGGCACAAGCAAATCCTTTTCACCTTCAGGAAGAGAGCACCCTCTACTGCTCCAGTGGTGGCAAAGCTCCAGCAGGAGCCGCAGATTGCCTGGTCCTTCACTGGGGTCACAGCACCTGCAGGAGCAGAGTTGAGGTTAAAACTGGGATGTCCTGCCAAAAAGATGCATCTTTGTTTTAACATTTTCTATTACATATGTGTACCATAAAGCCTCCAGTCAAGTGACTCGGGTACATTCACCCCTTGGTAATTTTTTGAGGGGAAGGGGAGCCCCCTGTTTGGGGTCTTTCCTGCTTTCCGTCCCCTCATGGTGGACAGCTCCGACATGGTGCGATCCGACAGCGAGTTCAGAGCCAAAGAGAAGGACAGCCCTGCTCTATTCTTCGAGTGGACATACCTAACAGGAAAAACAGTCATCAGGTATATATAATATATATATATATATATGTATCTATGCCGGAGTGTTATAAAGCAGACCTCGTCTGTATTTAACTTCTCACCGGAGGTTGTGAACAAAAGCATGTTCCCTTTTCTCATGCTCTCTTTTGTCGCTGTACCGACGCTGAAACTTGTCCTTGAAATGGTCGAACATGTGCTGTGAATGGCCGGATGCCGAGGTGTGGATGAGATCTTTCATCGGATTGGCCAACATGTGGTGCTCCACTCCTGGACCGGGAAACCCCCCACAGCTCATCCCTGCAGGGGCCAGATTCACAAAAGAGAAACATGTTTTCCCCTCCCCTGTTAAACTTTACTTAAAATGTCTTAAATGTATGCACCTCGACCAGAGCACAAACCTTCAGGCAGCGAAAACACTTTAGGGTCCACATGAGTGCTGAACTCGTCGTAGTCCACCAAGTATTTGTCGTAATGTGAGCCCAGCAGTGTGTTGTATCCCATCATCTCATAATGGAGGGGTGTGGCGGGCTCATCCTTGCCACCTGCACCCTCTTGATGGGTCACCCACAGTGTGTACGTGTTCTTCTTGTAACCCACGGTGGTCACATTCTGCCAAACTTCACACAGGGAACCTCCATAGTACTCCATCCGCAGGAACTAGAAGGCACATAAACATTGTTCACTTGATGAGCACACAGACAACATGTGTCAAGGTTAGATTCAATCTGAAATTGTGGTCATATTATTTTTGGAAGGAGTTTGTGGTGGATATGAGCGGTAACCGTTTCCCATAAACACTGCAGTGTGCTGATTTTAATTGTTCCGTCTTCACGTTGCACGTAATTTTCCCAGTCCTTAATGTTTACAGTACACCTACAGGCCCTTTCACCAGACGGGCTGCATGTCAGGGAGCGCTACGCTACATCCAGTGATGGTTGAAATGCAACACCGCAAAAACAGAAGGAGCAGGAAATATTTACATTTGGAATCCGTCTACTCGGGTTCAGTCTGCGGCTACACATTATAGACTTTCTGTACTATAAAACAATCCAGACTTGGTGGTCAGCTGTGACTGGCAAGCTTCAAACCTGTTTATGGTGATACGACTAATGTTACACATATCAATCTAATAACTATGGTTTGAATTTCAGATACTGCACAGAGCGTTTCAACACTCACAGACCTGGAAGCCCTGCACATCAGGCAGCGACGGCTGCGGTGCGACTGCTTCATCCTTTGTGCCGTTGGCCTGGAAACACTTTATCACATTCTGCTCCGTCTCTGTGGTCTCAGGAGTGATTTTATAGGCAACGCCCCACTGCTGCTCTGCCCCCAACTGATAGGTTGACACCTGGCCTGGTGATGAGCAAAGTGAGAAGTTAGACATTATTAGATCCTTACGTCTCAGTGTGCAATTACATATAGCCATTACTGTATCTGCAGCAAGAGCTTCATTTTGTAAGATACCCAGTATTTGTTTAACCCTTACACAGTGTGTGTCATCTCATTTGAATGTTACAGATACATGTGGTCTGCGACACGTAAGGTAAGTAGGTAAATTGAAAGTAAAATATGTTTTTAAAGCACCCAGAAATGTTTACAGTACAAAAAAATAATCTGCTGCTGCAACAGAATCATTAAATTTCTCATGCATTTGTGATTTCAGAAGTTTTATTTCTGATATTTTACCTCAGGATGGTAAGGATATAAAATAAATCATATACATACTCATGTGATTATTGAACATGAGTCAACAGAATACGTTCCTCAAAAATGCTTAATCATCCCTTTCACTTCTTTGTTTTAAGTACTGGGTGCTCATGTTTCGCTCTAGTCGCTTTGGTCTGACACAACAGCTTCTCAGTTTCACATCACTGATCCACTCAAGCAGGTTAAATGCCGAGTCAGGTTTAAAACAAAAGCCACAAGCTGGGTGGTTTCTTACCATGGTAGTAGTCTATTCGGCTGGACTTTGCAGCGAGGTCCAACCAGGCCTCAAAAGGCTCCTTGATCTCAGCATAAGGCAGGGAGATCACTCCTGCAGGGAACAATACACAGTCCTGTAATTAGGCTACATTCTGAGGGGAGGGAAAATAGATCCCACTGATGTTATCTAATATCTTACCTTTGACGTGATAGCCATTCCCAAAATGTGGAAGGGAAGGGACTGCTTTTCCCTCAGTAGCTGAAAACAAAAGAAAAACGACATTTTCAGCATAGTTCTCATGAGGACAAACGCAATGAATGTTTCTGGGAATATTGATAGCCGTCCTCAGACATTTGCTCAGTATTATCAATCATTATCACTTTAAAACATTTGTATGGCTATTAAACACTTCAGCAACTCTTCAGATCTGTATTTAGCTCAGGTACCACTGAATGAATAACGAGGCAACAGAAGGGCTTACAACAGATATAGTGTAGTTGGTGGTGTGTGGCAGGCATACCGAATTAAAGTGTAGTTTCGGTACATTAGCCATGTTTTAATGCATGCAGCTACCGCGACAAAGCAAGTCAACTTTAAAATGACAGATTTTTGCCTGAAGTTTGGCACCACATTCTCTGCATCGGCCCGTATCGGAGACAGAAGTTGCCTAATAATTGTTTGTATTCACGTAGCCTATGATATGTATTTAACACGCGTTTCTGCCAACTTTTCATTTAGCAACCTAAACGACAGCGTTCACGAAGCCAAAGATAACGCTAACGGCTAGCTCCTGACTTAGCATGCGACGTTAGCTAGCCTAACTGTACAACACGATACGCTAATTCTGTGTCGACCCTTACCTACTGCGACAAGCCACAAAAGAAGAGCCGCGACGCACCAACGCATCGTGTCTACACCGAGATCAGAAATACGGGATAAATAACAAATCAACACACATGACTCCCCTAACTACTGTCCCAAACACCGACCCTACGTCCCATTTCAGCCAATCACACTGTGGCGCAGAAGAGCCCTCCAATCAGATACGAGAAGTGTTTTTGTGAGTCATGTGATGTGTGTCATATGACAAAATTAACTTCGTGTAGAAGCTTGTACGTTACCTTATATGTGAGATCCTGATGGCAATTAGAAGAGTGACTATGAGAGGAGTGGTGATTTCTCTGATGTGGGTCCCAGCTCATACAGGAGTCTCAGGCAATGAGAAAGTTGATAAATTAGCAAAAGCAGCTGTAAAGAAGGAAAATGTGGAGATAAAATTAAAACTGTCTAAGGCTGAGGGGAAATGTCTTGTGTGGAGGGGGATCATGACCCAGTGGCAAAGATTATGGGAGAGAGAGACAAAAGGCAGGCATTTATTCTCATTGAACAAAAGAGTGTCTGAGTGAGCTAAACCTTGTGGAAGGATGAGAAGGAAGGAAGAAGTCGCTATCGCGAGACTGAGAATTGGTCATACATTATTGAACAGCACTGTTTTCATTATAGGGAAACATCAAAATGGACTGTGTGATGAATTTCAAGAACCTGAGACAGTGCCTCATGCTCTGATTTATTGTAGGAAATACAGCAGTGAAAGGAGGGAATTATTGGAGAAAATGAGAGAGTTGGGACTGGAAGATGTGTCAGTTAAAGGCATATTAAACTTGGGATCAAGTGGGAGGGGAAGGTGGTGTTTGTTAAAATATTTATCAGACACTGGTCTGATGGAAAGAATTTGAGGATATGGCGTAATTAACCTAAGGGTGGCAGCAATGCAACAAATTGGATGCCGGCTGCCAAAAAAATCCACAGAAGAAGAAGAAGAAGAAGATGAAGCTTGTACGTACTTGGGAGCGAATGTACAACCTGTAGTAAAACCACATCTAGAGCCTCGTCACATGACTCCCAAACGCAAACATATTTCAACAATTGCTGAACATAACACGCAAGCCATAAAGATATTAGTCACTCTGCTGCTGACCCACTTACTATCTATCTATCTATCTATCTATCTATCTATCTATCTATCTATCTATCTATCTATCTATCTATCTATCTATCTATCTATCTATCTATCTCCGAGTGATTAAGCATCGCAACGCCCCCATCTGGCTCAGCGCCGCTACTGCATGTGTTTGTTCCTGTATACCTGCATAGATAGGGGGCTTGCAAGTTTTTGTAACAAAGCCAGACTACTAGAATGATCCAAACCCAGTAAGTGTGTTTGGACACGAGTTAGACCTTTGTTCTTTGTGGTTTTGATGTGTGACTTTTCCCTCTGTACTGATAGGGGACTGAAGGACATAATCTGTCCTCAGTCCCCTATCAGTACAGAGGGCAAAGTGGTTATGGAGCTGTCCAGTGCTGAAATGATTGATGAGACCCAGGAGGCTGTGGCTCTGTCCAGGCGGCTTCGGCCATGTCTGGTGTTGAGGATATCGACGACCCGTCCAGTGCTGTGGTCTGTGGGGTGGCAGTTGGTTCCACACAGAGCAGCAACTGCAAAGGCTTTCTGCTCCTCCTGTCACCTTTCTGCTTCAGTCTGGAGCGGGGGATATGGAGAAGACCTAGGGGCTGAGTGGGTGTAAAAGGTCTGAAATGTAAGATGGGGATAGGCTGTTGAGAGCTTTAAACACCCGAGTTAGACCCTTGGGTTGCTCTTTGTGGTTTTGATGGGTCCGGTAGTCCTGTTTTTGTGTCTGTGTGTCTGGTTATATCTGTTAGGTTAAGGGGAATGTTGGTTGAGGTTAGAGGAGAGTCCAGATCCTACAACCCATTGTGGGTTGGTCTGGGTGTCTCCCCTTCTCTTTATTAATCTTGGCCGGTCTTTTGGTTTTTATATTATGGAGGAGGATTTATCGTTTATCTTGTTTATCAATAAAATGTAATATTTAATAACTCCTTGACTCTACTCATGTAAGAATAGGGGGAGGTGCGGGAACGACGGCTCACTGCGCAGCTGATCCTGATCTTCTGTTCTTTTTGGCCGGGATCTTCAGCTCCCTTTTGTTTGTTCTGTTTTTCTTTTGCGAACTATTTAATAAAGCTGGTTTAACCGTTTACATTGTGTGTGGTGTCCTTAATATGTTACTTCCTCCCACCCTTGTGAGCCCGGTGTTTAAATTACCAATGCATGATTTTATATTTAAAAGTTCCTTGGATATTTTTTCAGACTCCCTACACTGTGGACATTTGTTCAAAGTAAGCTGGACAGTCACAATTTTAATCTTCTGAAATACATTTACATTTACATTTATAGTTTATAGAAATAGTTGTTTCATGTCACATTATCCCGTTTAAAAGTGTAATTATTACTATTTCAAAAGGCGCTTTGATGACAAATAATCAGATTAAGTGCTAACAGAAATTTTCAAAGACGTGATATAAAAATGTTACGTTTAGCACATATTTATTGCGTATTCTTTGTTAAACTAACAGTTACCACAAACCACTGTTCATATACAAGAATACAGGAGTATAAATATAGAATATCTGTACTACAGGGTAGTATTTGAGCATTTCTCAAAAAGACAACAGTCAAAAAAGAAGAAAATCATGAGCTCAATCACCACCTCAGATGGTGAGCTGCACTCAAAACATTCACTCATTCATTCACAAATCCAAATGGAAGACCATTTGTGTTCAGTCCCATCATGGTGAGTCTCGTCTTGAGCTCCACATTCCACCTTGAAAACTGCTCCTCCAAAACAGTCTTTACATCCTAAATGCCAGCTGCACGTTTAGGAGCTCAAATCCAGGTGGAACAAAAGACACCATCCAACATCCAACAGCTCGTTTTGTCCCATTTTCATCCTCAGAGATACAAATCCCAAAAAAAGAGGCTCACTGTTGGCCTTTGTAGCAATGCCAACAGTATTATGTTTACTTCAATTCATGGTTAGCACATTAAAGTTTAAAGCTGTAGACATTAATGAGACTTGACAGCCTTTACAATACGCCAAAGGAAGGACGGCTGTACAACACAAACTCCTTCGCTGCACAAATAGACTTCTTTTAGGAGAAACGGAGCGAGAGAAATCTGTTCAATGGCGACAAGCAAGGAGGCCTATGAGAAATGTAGTCTTTCACATTGCACTAATAATAATACCAATAGATCGCTCCTCTTATCCCTGCTCTCATTTGTTTATAATACACTACGTATATGACCTTTTTTATATAACGCCATTGGATGATCAGACAGGTAGGTGAGCAGGTTGTCATTGATCAGATTTAGCATTTCGCCCTGCTCCACGTCTTCTGCCAGAGTCCAGTTTTGAGGCTTGAAGCTGGACGGAGCGTTTAAGTTTATTAGACACTGTTGAGTAACAGAACGGTAGCAGCCGAGCTTGGTGGGGACATTTCAGGGTTAATGATATGGGGATCTTGTTCATCTCCAGAGTCCCCTTCTTGCTTTTGTGCTACAGTCAAGGTTAGCTTGTTCAAACTGGCTTCTAGCGTCGCCTCTGCTCCCTCAGCTCTGTCACCTGCAACACACAGAAATGGAGGGCATGCAACGGTGAATAAATGTGCATGTTTAAGTAAACCAATGATGCACAAATGCATCATTGCTGACTGAAATAGAACTTTCTTAAAAAATCAAACCCTTCCCTCTCTTCCCCCTTTTTTTATTTCAGTGGACCACTTTTCCATCTTACTAAAGGGCAGAAGCCAAGCTAAAGAGTGACGTTTTCCTTAGTTAAAGGTGTGGAATAATGGCATTAGACTTTGAAAATATATACATTTATATTAGAAACACTCTTTACACCTGAGACCTTTCATTTTTACTGCTTTTATAAACACATTGTGTAGAAGTTCAAGTCTCAGATTTATGATTCAAGTCACACATGATCTTAAATACTTAGTTCTTGTGAATTATTATTTATTTTTTAGGAATATCAACTTCTACTTCTGATGTAATTTGCAATAAAGAAGCCTGAAATGGAGCGCTGACAACTCACTAGATGTGTACTCTATATTTTGAATGATGATATTTTACTGAAGTTTTTTTGTTTATTTAAGATTTCATTTTTGTGTATTTTATGTCAACAATGCGTCGAGACCAGTTAGCCCATCTTAGTCCAGGTTAGTGGTGTTTAAAGGGAAGTAGTTAGCCTGGTTCTTTCCAAAGTTACATATAGGATGAAACATCACATGTGTCAACACACATGTACACGCTGATGCGATGAACACACACCTCTCTCCTGGTCGCAGTCTGGAGAAGAAGCTCCACTGCACTGGCTTCGAGGGCCCAGGAGAGGCGAGGTATGCCCAGAACCCCACACCGAGTCTGGGTCATGAGAGCTACAGGGACTCGCTAATTCCAGTCCACCGGGACAGGAGGAGGCGAGGACGGAGGAAGAGGGTGAGGTGGACAGGCAGGAGCAGGGGGTGCAGAGCGAGGAGGAGGAGGAGGAGGAGGGGTAAGGGCCGGGCATGTCCAGGGGAGTGGAGGCAGAGGTGGAGGGTTGGGAGGAGGATGAAGAGGACATGGCTTGGGGTGAGGAGGTGTCTGTCTCCTCCTCTGAGCTGTTACTGTGACTGCCCTCTTCATCAATTGATACGGACACCACTGAAACACACATATGCACATTAAACATGCAGACACACAGACGACAACAACAACAAAAAAAAACCTTGGTACAGTTGGACGACGTGGACGCTAAGCTTCAGTTATACTCACTTGACAGACCGTCTGACTCCATCGTGAAGTTGGTGATGTCCTCGTTGCCCCCGTCTCCCTCCGCACCGACGCCCTGTTCCCTGGTACCCATGGCGAGGGAGCGCCGCTGGGCGTGGATCTCTTCGGAGATGCTCTCCAGGTTGCGTAGTGCCGCGCGGTAGTCAGCCTTAGCGACCACAACTTTGGCCTGACGCTCATCCACGTGGCGTTTGAGTTGCTGTGAGGATTTAAAAACAGTTTCTCCGTCAGTCAGGCAGGTTACATTCCTTGTGACTCCAGCTGTATTTTGCTACAATGACGGCCCCCTGGTCCTTTGTGTTGTGTTACATTATACCAGGTTGTATTGCTATTGAAAGCAATGGCACTCTCTGCTGGGCAAACTCTGTACTGACACAAGCAGTACTTACTTTATCTGATTCTTTAAAAATGAATGCATTAAATCTGTGCATATTGACAAATATATCTGTGATAGGCTATTAAATTGGTCGGTAAGGCTCCAGTATAGACTTATGAATACTTACATTTTGAAACGCAAAGTGTGTCCTTGACTAAGTGAGCATGACACACCATCAGGGGCAGCAGACACCACTAAGAGTCTACAGCCCTGTGAGGATGTACTATGCAATAGTGGTAATGTGCTTCAGGCTAACAGATATTGAGCAGTCATAATCAGAGACAGTCCAGAATTAGTTTTGCAGGTATTTGGACAAACACCAAAGTATTTGACATTAAAACTTTGACCTGTGATGGTGCTAGATGGAAAATGACAGTGCATCCTCAGGGGAACATGAATGAATCAAAGTGATGATCAACTTTGACACATTTACACAATTTGTGTGGCTTCAAAAATGATAAACTCCAACATACCTCAAGCTGCAGATAATACTTGGCTTTCAGTTCGAAATATGGCCTACAGGGGGAGAAAAAGAATGAAAAGCTGAGAGAGAGGAACAGAACTGTGCCAGCTGTCACTGGAGGAACTGCTGGACGAATAAGACTCTCTGTTAGCAGTCACATTCCTTGGCTCTTACAAAGGGAGCACACCCCAGTACTGCACAACCAACACATGAAACATCTGGACTGCATTAGATGACATTGACGTAGCCCTGCTTTCTCACACACACACACCCGGCGAGGCCCAATCAGGGGGGAAAGAGAAGAACATATTCAGAGAGGAGAAACAGGCACAGACCTGGATTTGTTGATGGAGCGTTTGAGTTTCTTCTCTAACTGCCTCATGTGGCTGATACAGGAATTGTAATGGGCTGCTGTTTTCCTGTGTTCGGCCTCGCTGCACGTTCTCACCCGCTCGGCCCCCATCACCTGGAAGAGGCAGGAAAGGTTTATAGTAACTGTAGAAACCGAGCATGCAATACGTTTCAGTATTATCATGTCGGGATGGGACGATACAGGACTTTATCACGGCTCACGATAAAATACAGTTGATTGTGGTGAATTTCCATTATATATCGTAGAGCCTGATTTAAAAAAAACAAAAAAAACTGTTTATTTATGCAGGGAGTCTTATTATGGTAATCTTATTTTTAAGGTAAGTTTTTTTTCCACTAAAAAATAGATGCTTCTTATCTGTGAAGTAATAGAAATATTTGTTTCTTCTAGTTAAGTATCTTCTCGTCATTTTAAGAGTTTTATCATATATTGGATAAGCTCCACCTTCACTATCCCCAGCGTCTGTAGCAGTCTAAGCTCTCGCCCTCAAGCACAAATGACTTGTTAGGATGGAACCTTTTTATTATTTTGCATGGCGTTCGTACCCTCTGTGTGGCGTGGTTGAGCATTTCCTGCCAGGCGGAGTCAAACTGGCGGCTGTCCTCTTCCAGCAGCCTCTCCTCAGCCAGGGCGATGGTCTCCTTGGCTGCCCGCAGGATCTCCACCGCCCGCTGGAACTCCTGAGTGGCCTTTTGGGCTTCAACCTGGGCCTGGAGTTCAGGGAGAGGGGTCAGTCAAAGTTATGAACATGTGTCCTGCTTGAAAAGACTACGTATATCAGCTTTCTGGTGGTAAATATTACAACTGTGGAGCCGCAGGGTTTCATGAATGGACAGGGATTTCACCCATTTCTGATGTCATGGAAGTGGACAAGTGTGAAAACGCTGACGGAGAGCTTGAATCATAACCTCGTGACATTAATTTGAAGCTAATTTCTACCAGCAAGTTGGCTCTTGGAAAGTATAAGTGCAGCATTTGTCCTTGTGCTCTATCCTCTGTGTACCTTATGACCTTGATTTCCTCAAGAGGAATCACGGTTGTGTCCTTACAGCGAGGAGATCGGACACAAGATACCCACGCACAGAAAGACAACCGTGCCTTGATCCGATAGACAAACGGGAGCTTTGTCGCTAAGCAAATCGCTAAGCTAAGCAAATCTGACACGCTGTTAGTGGGCTCTTCCTGCCCACGGTCATGGTCGACAGGAAGATTCTTTCCATCATGCTGGACATATTTGGACCCACTCTCTCCACTCAGACAGGCGGGATTTGAAAGGTCAGCGTATTGGCTGAACATTTAGCAGTAACTCATATCAGAAGAATATTTGGTTTATTAGGGTAGGGGAAATGTGATGAACCTGATGATGGCATCACTATGATTTAATGTCAACATTAAGTTACATTAATTACCAGATGAAAATGTGTCATCAGGGATTTTCTTCAAAAATTACCTGGGAGAAAGAATGATAAGGCATGAAAATCAACCGAAAAGACTATCTGCTTTGTTTTTCCCACTGAGACTTCATCAAGACAAAGCAACTGTATAGAATTTCTGTGAAAGGGGCTGTGAAACATGCATGCATATGCCATAAATATTATGTATGATGTTAGTTCTGGGAATGCTCTTCCTTATCAAACATAAATCACAAACTCATGAGAGAACTCAACGTCCTCGCCCTCCTAGCCATCTTTCAGGTTTTCAACAAAATGGTTCGTAGTCGGCAAAAGAAAAACTTCTAGAAAACCCATCCTGTGAACAACTCTGCCCCAAGCTGTCTGTCATTTAATTCCACATGCATCTGAGCCAGAATTGTGCAACAATAGGCCGTCCCTCTTCCTCTGGTCCTTTAACAGCGTTATGGGGTTAGAGTACATTTTGTACAGTACAGCAGTTTAATAGGACACATTTCCCTTCAAAGGGAATCAGTTGTTGTAAGTTGTGAGCAACAGGGTGACATTTTACGACAAACCCTGTAGGTCAGTATGCCCCCCCACAGAACATTTCTACAGCTTCAAACATAAATAGTTTGAAATCCAAATGTATTTGCTCAAAAATCAATAGATGACAGCAGAAAAGCTGATCCAAGGTGCAATGAAATGGTCTCTAGGAGGGGTTTCCCCGAGCAGTCGACTGTCTGACGGTTCGGGCGAAGGAGCCTCTCTGTTCGATTGTAAAAAGTCAGTGTGAACAGGAACCGGACCAGAACTGAAGTGCAACAGTGCCAAGTGACCCCCCTTGGTCTAGACCAAACTGACTAGCTGTGAAAGCATCCTTAAGGTGTGTTCACACCAAACACAGAGCAAACTTTCATGCAGCGATTTTATTACATAAAGTCAATGCAAAGATGCAAATTTTCCATATATGCATCTATCCACGTTGTGTCTGTGAGATGAAATATTTAAGCCTATCAGCATTGAAATTCTACTCACTACCCACTGAATCCGACATGGAAAAATGATATATTCGGTCTGTGGTCACCCAGAGCTCTGCAATAGAACCTTGCATGAGTGTCTGTCTATGGTACAAACAACAAGGTCGCTGCAGTATTTATGCCTAGATGACGGTATTTTAAGTGTTTATGAAGCAGCTACAGTGTTAGCACAGCTTACCCTCGATAGATCCAAACTCAAATTCTAAAACAAGTCTTGCAGACAGACCTAACAAAGCATGACTTCTGACTTTTTAATAATAATCAATAAAATTCCAACAGAATAGTTTATTTGTTGTGAATTCACAGTGGATCCGTCACCTCTGGGTGATGTCATGAACTCAGACGGGACTGTGAATCTGGGACTTCACAACATGCACCAAGCAGAGAGTTGAGGGGAACTGTAGTTCTTTGTGTGTTCGTCACTCGTTCACCTTAAACAGCTTTCACATAACACTCTCCTTTTAACCCCTGTGACATGACCCCCCTGCCACTGTCAGCAAAGTTTACGATAAAGTCTCCAACGGTGACGTAAGCAGAGACCTGCATCGTCTCAAGCGAATTGCATCAAATCCAAACGCCGGCGTCTTGTGTGTGTTTTGTTGTTATATCTCGAGTGTCACAGTGGCGAGATAGCCTATCCAGGTTTGCTAAGGCCTTTTCGAGACGGTGAAGAGATAGAGGAAGGGAGGGGGAAGATAACAGTTGCACTTTGAGTGGCAAAGATGAATCCCTCCTCTTTGTCCCCGATCCTGACCCATTTCCCAGGCTCGGAGACGAGCGGGGGGTTGCAGGGAAAACAGAAGGACGATGATGGATATTTTATGAGGAGAAACCAAGGAAAAGGGAAGGAACCCAGTCTTTCACACTATCCATCAATGGCTTTTGTCAAGTTGGAGATAAAGAAAAAAAAACAGGACTTCCTGGAGGGAGCAGCAGCGCACTGCCTTTTTCCTGCCGGGTTGGTGTTTGCTGATTATTCATAGTGTTGTCTGCAGCTGACCAAACACAGTCACTATGTGAGTCTCTGCCTTTCTTTATTTTTGCCAAAAAATTAAGAAAAAACCTGAGTGAGTAACATAAAGGTTAAGTTGGAGGAGACAATTTAGCTGTTATCTTTGTGGCACAAAAGCCTGCTGAGCACGGGGGACGGCATGCAAATTAACTTCAACTTGATGTCACGGAGCCCACGATATCCGACTGTCTGAGAGGCAAACAATACGCTCTGGTCTGAACTACCATGACGCGCTGTCAACTCATACGTGCATGACTCCCGTTGTTCATATCATCCTACAGTGTGTGTGTGTGTGTGTGTGTGTCTGTGTGTGTGTGAACATGACTCATCTTTTAATTAAGACCCTGTCATCCTGTCTGACGCCTCATGAAATTCACCCCATTAATTAACATTTTTCTGGAGGTGAGAGATGAAGGTGAAGACATGGGGAGGGCTGGCTTAAACAGGGAGGGAGTGAGAGAGATAGAGAGAGAGAGAGAGAGAGAGAGAGTTAGAGTGAGAGAGAGAGAGGGGTACAGGAGAGACAGACAGGCAGGCAGTGGTGCAGAAGAGAATGCTGGGTAAAAAGGACAAAAGATCGGACAGTACAGGCAAATTCCTATACACCGCACCCCAGTTTGTTGGAATGTAGGAGTATAAACATCGGGGGGTTGGGGGGGCTGAGCCTGGCTTATGGTTGGGGGTTGGTGTGTGTGTGTGTGTGTGTGTGTGTGTGTGTGTGTGTGTGTGTGTGTGTGTGTGTGTGTGTGTTTTCTGGTAGGGTCAGTGAGGGTTGGAGCATTGGAATCCCTTTTAAATAGGTCACGTATTAAATATTTAATATTCATCCATAAATCATGGCCAGACAATACACTGGTCTAACCTGGGGGCTTGCTCCATTTAATCCCTCTGATCGCACACTCACACACTCACATGCACAAAGCTACGGAAGGCTTTGGATCTTTTCACGTGAACGGACCCGGTCCCATCAAATTTCAAAACCTCGTCAGTAATCCCCGACTGTCACGTGTAGCGGTCAGAAGCAGATCCTACTGGCAGGTAGTTCGTCATATCGCAACAGAGACAAGCAAGGACACACAACACACACACATATACTGTATAAATATACACACACAATCTATTTTGGTTGAACAGCTCAGCTTTGACACACAAATGTCAGACTTCTGATGAATGACGCATAAGCTTCCTCCTTATTGGCTGAGAGGAGGGGGGCGCTGGACTCTAAATTTCCTTGCACTGCCCAATCAGATCGAAGCCTCAAGGGGCTGGAAGGGAACAGTAAAGGACATGACCCACCGGAGAGGGAACAGCACGGTTTAGTGCCATAACCACGTTGCATCTCTACCTGCAACCCTGAGGCTAAGGATGCAACACTGATTGAGGAAAATATGGCAAGTCTAGCAGTTTCAGTGCAGCTCAGATTATTCCTCTTCCCGACACTGTGTGTGTGTGTGTGTGTGTGTGTGTGTGTGTGTGTGTGTGTGTGTGTGTGTGTGTGTGTGAGTGTGTGTGTGTGTGTGTGCGTACGTGTGACATGAGCTCAGGATACAGAGGTATGACTGAGTTTAAAAATAAGTATCACGTGCCTGTGCTTCCTTTAAGTAGATACAAGCCAAGCTCTTTAAACTTCTCATCGCTAAGGCTCAGTAAGCCTGCTGTCTGCAGTATTCAGGCACTGCAGCTCAGTGTGTGTGTGTGTGGGTGTGCATGTGTGTACATGTACCTGTCTTGCTATTTTGCGGGCTTCCCAGTAAGGTTTCGAGTCATCCACAGCTCGTCCGATCCTCTTCACCTGCTCGTCCAGCTTCACCGTTGCTTCCACCAGAACGGCACGAAACCGCTGACGGAAGTCCTGCACACACACACACACACACACACACACACACACACAAAAGGCTTGTGTAATTGTTTCTTCACATTTTTTTTTACTGAGAACTTGTAATTAATGAAAAAAGGAGCTAAAATCACTTTTGTTATAATCATTTATCCATACACAACGTTCTTAATGTTTGAAGGATCTGAATCGATCTTCTTATGTTCTATATTTTTAACTTGGCCTGTTGATAATTTGACCCAGATGCTGAACTTCTCCATCTACAGTCATTATAATGCATTTTAAAGCTCTTTGGTGATTTGCTCAGTCGGACTGTAGCCTCTTGTTGTCTTGCCTTGCTGCGTGTGCTGTCCTGCTGCCATTGATCAATTTGGCCTGGCGCCTCCGACCTTTCTAATTCGAGTCACCACTAAACCATCACCCAAACACAAGCACATGTTGATGTACAACTCAGCTATACCTCCATTTTGGTTCATGCTGCTCAGCGTCTGCGAGCTCACATTCTTCGCTGATGAAATCATGTTGAAATCATTTGTGAGCGCTGGTGTTGCATAATCTGCAACATCATTTTTTATTTTTTTGGCAACAAGCCCAAACAGGCAGAGTGACAGTAGAGCTGTCATTCACAGATGATGTCTGGTATCTGTGTGGTGGCTGAGTGTCAGCATGTGTCTGAAAGGCAGCAGCACCTGCATCCTGTCCGTGAAAGAACGGAGTACAACAGAGGGTAAAAGAGGGAAAAGGGAGAGGGCTACGGGAAGCACACTTCCCGTGACATCATAACGTTTCCTGACTTCCTGGTCCAGCGTTGAGAACAGCATCCAGGCTGGGAAGTGTGTTTTCTACGCTACTGCTCATATATATTGCAAGTGATATCCCACTTCATCTCTAACGCACACATTCTCGTGTCTCCGCCACGGGACGTTCACCTCCATGATGGAGGAGAATCAAATCTGAGGGTGGATTTAACCTCGTCGCCTCAGCTTCTCCTGAATCCTCTGAATCTACTGTACATAGTCCTGAATCAACTCCAGACTCTGCGAGGGGAAACGGCCTGCAGCCTGCCAGCTTTCACAATCCTTCGGCTCCAGACGTTCATTCTGCCTCGGGATGTGTTGACATCAGCAGGATCTATAGGAATTATCTTTAGCTGGAAACCATGATTTGAGCACGATATGGCAGTGGTTGCAACATAGGGACGTGTGTGCTCTCCCTGAGTCGTTACATTCATTTCAGCACCTTTTTGTGTGTGTGGCTGTGGTCTAATGAGAAACAGAAGGGGCCTACTTCAAGGAAAAGCAAAACCACAGCTCGCCTCTGGAATGTTTTGACTTTTGCTGAACAGTAACCCTTCTGGTAAACGTTTAAACCCAAGTGAGCACTGAAAAAGAGAAGAGCCATACCATCTTTTCACTGTGCCTCACCGCATTTCAGAGCCTTTACCGCTTTTAAAATGTTAGGAATGTTTTCAAAAGGAAACAAGGAAAGCACCTGGGATTCGCATTGCCCCAAATGTGCCATTCAAATATTATATTTAACATGCAGATTGTAGTTACGCTCTGTTGCAGCACTGAGAGTTCATACGGTGCAGTGTCATTGAGGAGGAGTGACAATCGCTGCTTCATTTTTTCCACATTTCCCCTTCAGAAGCAGCTACCGCATTTAGAAACATTTTCCATCTTTGCAAGACTTTCTGGGCAAAGTGTTTGTGTGCGCTGACCTCGCTGCTAGGCAAACACACACAAAGTGAAACCTCGTTGGCTCAGTGAGATGTTTTTAGCTCAGCCTCGACTGGAAGTGTTTACAGGGAGAGGCATAATGACAATCGTGTTGGCGGTTGGCGTTTTCCTCTTACCTCCAGCTCGCTCTCCCAGCGGTTAATGTCGTCTGTAGACTGGTTCAGCTTCTCCAGTTCTCCCTGTTTACAGAAAACACGGGAAAGCAGAGAAAGAGGAGGGTTGTGTTTACCAATTCACTGAGCATGCAGCCCTCAGAGTGAGTGAGTGAGTGAGTGAGTGAGTGAGTGAGTGAGTGAGTGAGTGAGTGAGTGAGTGAGTGTTTAGGAAAACATTAAAGGGACAAATACTCTTCATTCTACTTATTTAAGATTCTATTCAGTTGTATGCAGTGCTGACACATTCAGTTGATAATAATTTCAGTTAAATGGTACTGTAGTTTTTGTCATATAGTATTAATATAATAGTATGGTATTTTATTTTATTGGCTACACATGTATTCCACTGAATATGAGGTTAATCTAACAGGTTAATAAAACTCTTCCCAGTTTCAACTCAATGTCACTTTCACTGGTGGCCACATCTGGATTTATTTTATTTATTTATTTTAAATCTCACCTGAATTCTTGGGTCCACTTCTTCTTCCTCCTCCTCCTCCTCCTCTTCTTCAGCACACTGCGAGTCCTCCTCACAATTATTCCCGTTTCGTAAAGGATCCATTTTCAGGATATCTGGAGATTTTTTTGGGCGAGGAGAAAATGTGCGTCTTCGTTGGAAACAAAGCGCGACCCCGGGGTGCAGGACAGCAGGGGTGTCCAGCGGTGATGCGTCCTCCTCACCAGCCTTCACACGCAGCTCGATGCATGCTCCGGGTTCTGTCGGGTCTCGGTGCTTTAAATGGGAGCAGAGGAGTCCGCAGACCGAGGAGCGCGTCCGGCCGCTGGGAGATCCGACACGCACACTGTAGACCAGATCACCACCTCAGGGATAGGCAGCAGAACAACTGGGCGAAATGAAAGCGTCAAGGTCACTGCAATTATCAGGAGGACTGCTTCTGGTTTGCGCTTTCAAAATAAAAGTCCATTTAGTATAGCAGTGGGCATTTATGTTTTAAAAGTGGACAGGCTGGGACTTGATGACGAATGAAAGATGTTTATACTGTGTAAAAAAAAAATCTTATCAAAGAAAACTTTATTTTGTGTATTAAAAAAAAAGTACAGCCTTTGCTCAAAGGTACCTCCAATAGTTGAGAGCTTGACAAGGCATTTAATTGATCATTACATTATCTTGTATCAGTCCCATGGTGCGGAATTTCACATTGTTACAGCAGCAAAGAGGATAGTGCAACAAGACAAAACAAAACAAATATAAAATAAGTTACAGTAATAAACATCCATCCATCCATTGTCTACCGCTTATCCTGTATTCAGGGTCGTGGGGGGGGGGGGGGGGGGGGGGGTGGAGCCGATCCCAGCTGTCATTGGGCGAAGGCAGGGTACACACAGTACACACTCACATTCACACCTACGGGCAATTTAGAGTCATCAATCAACCTATCCCCATCCTGCATGTCTTTGGACTGTGGGAGGAAGCCAGAGAACCCGGAGAGAACCCGGAGAGAACCCACGTTTACACGGGGAGAACATGCAAACTCCACACAGAAGGAACCCGGGGCCGACCCGGGAATCAAACCCGGGACCTTCTTGCTGTGAGGCGAGAGTGCTACCCACTACACCACCGTGCAGCCCAGTAATAAATATATATAAAAAATTATAATAAATAAGGAACAGTAAAAAAACAAAATTTAATTCACATTATGCACGTATGAAATAGAATATGATAGCGAATATGAATATGACAGTGTACGTTGATATTGTTATTGCACATGAATGAGGGGATAGTTGTTAGTTGGGGTATGTGCGCTCTACTGGGTGTTTACTGTCTTACAGCAGCAGGAAGGAAGTACTTGCAGTATCTCTACTTCACACTTCCGGTGAGGCAGCCAGAAGATTTCCATCAGGGATGACAGCTCAGCCATCATTCTCCTTTCTCCCACCACCTCCACTGGATCAAGGTCTCAACCCAGGACAGAGTCAGCCTTCTTCACCCGTCATTTAGTTTCTTCCTGTCAGCAGTCGAGCTGACAAGAGGGCTGATGCCACCACAGAGGGAAATATGGGAGAGCTGTTGGAAGTGTTTGCTTCATTGAAAGTGGGAATGGTGCAGTGTATTTAAAAGTATCAGTGAGTGGTTGCATGGGACATTGTCTCTTCCACCACCAGATGAACCTAAACTACATTTTGAAATGGCTTTCTTACAGCTTCAAGGTTTGTTCTCTTCCATTGGAATTGCAAAGACTAATAATGGACATTTTTTTAGGAAGTTTAGTCCAATTTCTGATCCATATGAAGGTACCTCATTTTTTTGTTGTTGAGGAAAATATGCTACCCCAAGTATTGATGCTTATTTGTTAAGCCTAAAGCCATTAGCAACTTGTTATTGGTTGTTGTCAGGTAGTAGTACTAACACTTTGTCACTTAATGCATCTTACGTGACATTTCCCCCCCAAATCTACTTTGTAGCCAAAACCCACCTTTATTTTTGGACTGGATACCGGTTTGAACATTCCAGTTTTATTGAAGATACATGTTGTGAGCTTGACGGAGCTCCAGTGAGGGATTATGGGTAGGTTTCACTCGCCCTCTGGTGGAGGACTCCGGATAGCAGGGAGGGTCACACTGGAGGCAGGAGCATGGCAGCATTCCTGTAAACACTGTGCTCATTTGCTGTTAATGTAAGCTGAGGAACATTAGGCTTCTGGTTTAAATATTACATCATTATTATTATTGAAATATTACATTACTATTATAATTGTATGTTTATCATTGATGATTGTATCCTTGTTGTTTTACTATCTGAGTTGGAGAGCATTGTTGACATTGAAAATAGCAATTTGACAAAAATAAAAATAAATTCTTAGCACAAGGCAGGTAAACCACTTAGTAGAACATTTCCAGGGCTTTCAGCCAAATCTAGTGGTCTTTATCAGTGGATAGAGTTGGCTCAGGTATTTTCAGCAAATTCATATTTGTAAAAAAAAATAAAGCATTGTAAAATATTACCAACCGACTGGGGGTTTGAAAGTGTATCCCTCCTCGTCCTTAGCAAGTACAACCATGATTTTCCTGTGAGGAAATGTGATGTAAAATATCACAGTAAAATATATAAATTATAAACATAAAATATGTATCTGTTTTATGTGTGATTGGGGTCAGCTGGTTCTTCAGTGACTCCGTTGTATATGAATCTATACACATAAACCTTATATCATGGTATATTGGTATTTGGGCCTCATTTATGAGTTGATGATGATGCTAGTTTTCTCCACACACATTCATGTGTTGTGATACTACTATGATACGGTGTAAAATCCCCAGGAGTCGGTGCCTCCCCGGTGAGGTCAGCTGCGGGTTATAATGCTCGAGTCATTCTGCCACAGTGTGAAACGGTGGGAGGAGGAGGCCTATAGATATGGACGGCTGCCCGGCTTCACTGTTCGTCATCGCGTTTTTTTTCCCAGCGTCCTCCTGCGTATGCATGTATGCGACTGACGGGCTGATTTCATAACGCGGCGAGGAAGAGAGGAATGGGGCTTTGAGAGACCGGACCCGACTCGCCTCTGTGCACCACCATCGGTGTTCTCTGTGTCCCCGGGCCGTGCAGACGGAGCGCTAGAGGAGATGCGGTAGTGGAGGCTGCTGCTGCTGATGCTGCTGCCGTCCGATCAGCTGTTCTTTTTGTCTTGAGCATCATCGCCGCGACGGCCACAAAGACCGAGATCAAGCTCCGGAGCCAGGGACACCGCAGACCGGACAACGGAGGATGGAGTTCAAGCATCTGGTGGAGGCGGCGGAGAAGTGGTGCTCCGGTAACCCGTTCGACCTCATATTCGCCGAGGAGGACGACGAGAGGCGGATGGACTTTTACGCGGAGCCCGGCGTCTCCTTCTACGTGCTGTGTCCCGGCGACACCGACAGTTTCGTAAGTGAGCTCGTGCGGGGGGCCTTCAGCTCAGCGTGTTCCAGTAGGTGTGTCCGAGGCTGGGGGGGGGGGGGGGGGGGGGTCACGCCTGGTCCCGGTTTCCCCGCTGATGGACGCGGAGGGGAGGACGGGAAGGCCTTTGGACGAAGAGTGGAGGGATGATGTCATTTCAGATTGGGTGCACACCCCACCCACACCTCTGCCGATGGGCTTTTTTCTTTCAATTCTGATCAACTGCGATCAACTGAACCACAGCACCGCCGAGCCGGACAGGTTACAACAGCACGAGGCCTGTAACTTTCAAAATAAAAGCCCTGCAGGCCATCATGTTGAATTAGGAGAACAAAGTAGGCCTCTTAATTTAAATTTACATCAGTAGCACGTCTCTTAAAATGTCATTTTAATGACATGATTTTGAATTATTTGAAGGCCTGCTTCTGTCAAAAAGCTCAAAGTCAGATGTGATACCCGTGTGTGCAGTTGGTTCTGCCTCACTTATTTAATCTAAGTGGTTGATGTTCTGCAGACACAGTAAACGATTAACAAGAGACTCATTTTCACATCTTTATTTTGAAGGGATGATTGCCAGTTCTCTGCTCTGATCCAAATTATCCTAGTGAATATGTTAGTGTGTGTGTGTGTGTGTTTGTCCCTAAGCAATATCAGAGCCAGCCTTAAAGACACACATCATGTGTTTTTTGTAATATTAAACTCCTTAAGTTGTAAAAATCCCCTAAAATCCCAGGAAGACCATGGAGGATATGAGCTCAGTGTTGGGCTGGGACAGCTAGAACAGTCTGGCAATCACTTTACTGTAATGTAGTCTGAATTCCAAAAATCTAAGATGACATCTAGCCACAAATTATGGATACAATATTGATATATTGCCTAGCCCGAGCTACAGTCCTGATCATCTACAGACTGTCCTGACACTAACTACATCCTATACATCCTATACATCCTATACCAGTGTGGTGCAGTGAGCCTGAGCTCCCGAGGCCAGACCCGCCCTGCTCCTTGCTCCCTGCTCCCTGCTCCTTGCTCCCTGCTCCCTGCTCCTTTCTCCCTGCTCCTGCTCCCTGCTCCCTGCTCCTTGCTCCTTGCTCCCTTCTCCTGCTCAGGGCAGGGAGCAGATGGAGATGACCCAGGAGCCGAGGCGTCTGTTCAGTCAGTAACACATTATGTCACTGACTGCCTGCGCTACGATTAGAGTCTGCTCTGCCTCGCAGACAACAGCAGAGCTGGGCTGCTTAAGCTTTCAGGCTTCCTATGTCTGCTGGTGGAAAATACCAAACAGATCAACATAAATCCAGCTGCCACATGATCAACCCATCTTCTTGAGGATTTAATTACAGAGAGAGAAGAAACACATTGGATGAGGGTCAAATAACAGCCAAACGCACAAGATGTACATCATGTGGCCACTTCCTTTTCCTCCTGCTGTTGAATGTAATGCTCTCTGCTGCAGCCCGACGCTCACATGGACGCACACACTCACAGTTCTCTGTCTGGAATAACTCTCCGGCTCTCTGCAGGACACTCGTTCCTCTCGCTCGATCAATACTGCTAGCAGCAGGGCGTCTTTCTCTCTATCACACACACACAGTTCTATCAGTTTACCCTGTGTTGTTGCCCCATCCTCTCACTGGAGGGCGCTGTGGTTCCACCATGATGAATATCACACCTGCCATCATTGTTTTCCAGCTCTGTAATTTCCCCTGGGACAAGTCTTAGCAGTTTTCAGTCATCCAGGTCAGGTGATGCAGCGTGAGACGGTGGAAAAACAAGGGCGGTTGGATTTGCTTTGTGAGATCCGTTGAAAGACGAGTTTTTGCCTGTGCAGCAGAGTCACATCAGTGAGCTGCAGGGCCTGATATCAGCCAGGGGCCAGTGTAGGCGGATTCTCACATGATTCACATGACTCCTAAAACTCTCACCTGAAGGTGTCTCCACCACATACAATTTAAATCCCATTAATTCACTCACATAATGATGAAATTAAGGAATTTGTAATGGGATCATTTTGCATTATTATTGCTCATGTGAACATTCAGGATGGCTTTCATGATGTTTGGTTGATTTTTTACTACCCATTAAAACCCCCCCTTAGATCAGTTAAATATTAATGTATTCAGTAATCATCTCCAAGCTCTGAATGTTCACTTTAATGAAAAAAAAAAAACTATTTTACAGTGTAAATAAATTAAGGGATGGTTTTAATCTGTGCATACAATACATTTAATTCATATTTTACAGTTGAATAACAAACCCGAAAATGGTGGCACACATAGCTGAATAATGTTAGGAATATAACTCCCTTAATTTTCACTTGATGTAAACTGAAATCCCAAGAATCCCAAGATTTCCTTCAATGATAAAATCCAACATCACACTGAAAACGTTTTGGATAAACTACCTTGTTTACTATAAAGCCTGTGGACTCCACATTAAGATGGCCTGCTTTTGTGTTACACCTGCTGGTCATTTCCTCCAGGTCATTGTACACACTTGGCTAGACACCACTAATCATGTAAGTAAGGAGCCTAAGCAGTGATTTATACGAGCAGAGCTGTGAGGCTGTGGACAAGCTCCACTAATGAATTCATTCTAATCACAAATTATGTACAAAGCAAGAAGTAATTTCTTTACCGGTAACATCCAGACATATTCCCCTCTGTCTCTTAGACATATTCTAAGAGACAGAGGGGAAATATAACCTAATCAATTTGAGGAAATGTATTTGAAGAGGGGTTAGTTTAATATCTTAAGGTTATTGTGTAGGCCTATATGTGATGAAAATTAAATTAATGATTTATTGTATAGAAAGGAGCCTACTCCTTTCCCAACATATCTTCTTATTTAGAGTCGGTGGTGCAGTTTGAACGTAGGTTTCACAGCTAACATACTGAAAGAGTTAGCTTGGCTGGAAGTGGAGCCAAAGTACTGTGTTGACATGATAGCTTTAGAAAAGAAGTTTAAACTCTTGGTTTTGGGGCATTTAGCATAATTCACAATAATTGATGAAGAAAGTATGTTGATGTAGATATCTTATTATGCAGCAGTCTGCTTTTAAGAATTCATCATTCCTTATTAGTCCTTGATTATTCAGGAACTACTTGTCCAGCATTTCATCGTTATTTAATCACACTTGCCTGTGTAAATATTCAGGACTTTGTGTCCCCTGAAGAAGCGTCTCTTTATCTGGTTTGCTTTGTTCTAGTGTTGTTATTTTTGCCCCTGACCCAGCTTTACTTATTGACTGATTAATTCCTGTGATTTGTTGGCGACTGTATACAGCAACACTGGTGGAGGAAGCGTGACAGTATTACATCACCTAAAGATTACCCACTCTGCTTTCATGCACAAGCTAAATCCTTTCCACTGATGTTCACTGTCTGTGCACAGACGGGCTCACTCTTGCAATGTTCTCACTGTGACCGGTTTAAAACGGCTTGGCGTCGACGTCTTTCCTCTGTGTCTGCAGCATGTGTGGAGCGAGAGCGAGGACTGCCTCCCCTTCCTACAGTTGGCCCAGGACTACATCTCCTCCTGTGGGAAGAAGACTCTGCTGGAGGTGCTGGAGAAGGTCTTCACATCCTTCAGGCCTGTAAGGGAACACAAGAGAGAGATGCTCAGTGTTTGCTTTTTACAGCAAACCACCACAGCGCAGCACGGTGACCTCTGTTCGCTGTGTCTGGCTCTGTTACAACCCCGACACATTCTGTTCTCTCTGCCTCGGACAAAACATGTCCAACTCCACCCGTGTTGTTGTCTTCCTTATCAGCACACATCACAAAATAAGAGAAGGATATAGAACATGGTTCAAGGACTTTTAGGATTTTTTACAAAATATTCTATTGGCTGTGGTTCAAAATAGTCTATTTGACATGTTATGATACTTTTATGTTTTATGAAGAGCTGATATACACTGATAAACACTTTCTTCCTCAAGCTTATACTTAAAATAAACTATACATATACATATATACTATACTTAAAATAATTTAAAAATAATAATACTTCATTATATATATATATATATATATATATATATATATATATATATATATATATATATATATATATATATATAATTTTGTTATGTAATATTTAAAAATGTTTACATATATATTTATATATATTTTAATTAAAACAATAATACTTTTTAAAAATATTTTTAAATATTAATATAGGTCTTACTTGCTAGCTGTTACTTGCTATCGCTATGGAACTCACTTTTTTTTTTTTTCTTACCCTAATTTCCATTAATTTACCCCAAAACAATGATGTGATTAAGGTGGTGATAAAGCTATGGTCTACGATTTGGAAAAAAAAAATCCATTCAGTCTATCAGCCGTAGGCCTGCATAGAAATTGACCAATGGGAGCCATTGCTCCAGAAGGCTCCCATTGGCTCGTACCCTCCATCCAATCCCCTCGTCTCTCCTGCTCCTCGTCATCCCGCCTCGTCCCCTCCCACTCCGCATCGTCGAATCGTGGAACACTGAGGGGAGGGGTTTGTTCGGGGGGGGGGTTCTGCTCTGATGTTAGACGAGGTGATACATACCTCCCTCTCCTCTGTGCGTGCACTCAATGGCTCTTGCGCGCACTCCGCGCAGCGCTAATTTGCTAGCATGTAGCTTGTCCGAGTATATTCCTTAGGATCCAAAGGGGGGTGAAGTTAGAAGCAACCAAGCACTTCCACGTTGTCCCTATTTAAATACGGTTACGTGAGTAGTTACACGACCCAAGTTTGGTTACACAAAATGAAACATGCCAATTTTTCTAAGCGGATAACAAGGATAACTATATAGTATGGCGGAATAACAACTGGAAGCACTTCGACGTCGGCGCAGTAATATCATCACTCAAAACATGACGGGACTATATACCTTGTGCTTGTTTTCACAACCCTGTACGATGCACGTTATAACCATGATGTTTGATTGTTCACAAACTATCTTACTACAACCTGATGCTTCCTCAACTGTGCACAAACTACTACAGCTGGTGCAGGCGACGGCGTGCAGGTCACGTAGGTTCTATTGACGGAAGTAAGAGGGGGAGCGGAGTGATGATATTACTGCGCCGACGTCGAAGTGCTTCCAGTTGTTATTCCGCCATACTATATAGTTATCCTTGTTATCCGCTTAGAAAAATTGGCATGTTTCATTTTGTGTATCCAAACTTGGGTCGTGTAACTACTCACGTAACCGTATTTAAATAGGGACAACGTGGAAGTGCTTGGTCGCTTCTAACTTCACCCCCCTTTGGATCCTAAGGAATATACTGGGACAAGCTACATGCTAGGAAATTAGCGCTGCGCGGAGTGCGCGCAAGAGCCATTGAGTGCACGCACAGAGGAGAGGGAGATATGTATCACCTCGTCTAAGATCAGAGCAGAACATAGTTCAGTATGGAAATGCGGTGGTGTTTTCCTTTAAGGGCATCTTAACTGGATACTTAAGTGGATGGATTGCCACATGTTATTTATATTAATGGATTATCAGCATGGATAAAAAGAAAGCAAATATGTGCATTTCCTAAAATGTCAGACTACTCCTTTTAAGCACTCAGTGTATCAGAGCTAAACAAAGGATTAATTGAGGATATTTTAAGTTATTGTTGTTCTTTAATATGCAGTCTTGGGATAAATGGAGTACAATTTGATTTGAATAATTTAAATCTGCCAAGTATCTCATAAATAAAGCTGCAGATAAATGCAGTGCAGAGAAAAGTAAAAACATCCCAATAGTGGATTTCAAGTACGCTGAAGAGATCAACCTGATTAATACCCTATTAATAACCGGCCTCGGATCATGTTCTACCTGCTACTGAATGTTTGCCGATAAACAAGGCAAGACAAGAAATTGTGTTGGTGCTCCTGAATCACACACTGTACACACATCTTCATGTTACAGTCTGTGTAACGCACGCTTCTCCTTCCAACCCCCGACAGCTGCTGGGTCTGCCAGACATAGAAGACGACAGTTTCGAGCATTACCACGCCGACATGGAGGGGGAACCGGGGCCAGACCACCAGCAGATGGGGGTCAGCCAGCAGTGATGAGCCCCCTCGACGAGGCCCTGCAGCTGGGGCCGAAGTGCTCTGAAGCTCTGGGCCCTCGACTCATCATCAGCCCAAACACAACAACACACTCTTATCCAAACGCACACACACACACGCACACATGGCCAACTTGCTAACAATGCACCACCATGTTCTTGAATGTCTCAGTGGCTTTGCTTCCCAAAGAGTGCACTCGGCTGCACTTTGTTGACCCCCCCTCCTAAACAAACAAACACACACACACACATTGGGGCTACGTGAGCAGTACAATGTACAAGTATCATAATCATTCACCATCTGGTTAGTTAAAGTTCCACTGCACAACAATATTACATCGGCCTCAGCTGGCTTTGTTATGCAGAAATACAGTCAGATGTTACCGCAATACAGCCCCCCCCCCCCACCCTCCCGCCGTGGCTTTGGAGATGAATGTGACTGATAACCTACTTTCTCTGCCTGTCTGTTGACACACAGGATACACGAGAGCTAGCTGGAAATCTGACGGTTTGTGGCTGCGTGAGGCGACGCGGATGGAGAGAGGGCAGGAAGGAGGGAGGAGCGTGTGGCGTACGACTGTGTGACGTAGATTTTAGAAGCTCTCAAACGTTTTCCGTTCAAACACCTGGTCATCAAGGTGTGCAGCTTTACAACAGCGTGGATGCATTTGCTGGAGGGCGTGTTTCTAACGCAGAACACCTCGGAGAGTTAAAGGTCCCTCGACGAGCACGTTTTTAATCAATCTTACTATCATGTGACCATCACAACAAAAGGCTCATGCTGCAGCTTAAGCCCTTCCCAGTTTTGGGTGTCTCATTTGTCACATGACACCCCAGTTCTTCTGTCTTCTTCCTGGTTGTCGGTAGTTCAGTTCGCCCTCCTCCTCCCTCAACACAATCTGATGAGATAACTTCCTGAATCTAGCCAGACCCTTTTTTTTGTGTGTGTGTGTGTGCGTCGTCTTGAATTGATTCTCTTAACCGTAACCACAATTTAAATAGTGCACAACCAAATCCCTGAGTTATATCACGGGGTAGAGAAAATATTTATTGACTGCAACCCTCCGCCTTCCCTGTTATCTCTAATCTCACAGTGTGTTGTTGTATGTCACATCCAGTGCACTGCAATGCTTCAGCCCCCCTCGCCTTCAACCACTCGATCCACGAGCAAGACTTTTTTCAGAGGTTTATCTTTAGCCTGGTTACTTTGGCTTGTAAATGTTTGTCTTTTTATTGCCTCTTTGAATGTTTCTCATGCAGTGTATCTTCAGTTTGTCCTCCGATAAGTGTGGAACTGTTCAATAAACCGTGTGAACAGAGCTGTCGCGTATGACTTCTTCTTGGTGGCCTTAAGTTTATGGAACACAAAGCGCCAAATATGGAGGGCTTTTCATATCACTGGTGACCTGCCGCTGTGCCAACAGCCCGCTGGTGTTACTGGGATTGACGTCATGCGCCACCTGACGCGCCCACTCGGAGCTGCGTGAAGCTGGAGACGAGCAGGGAACTGCAAACAGAGAGTCGCGCCTCGGCCTTCAAAGTAAAAGCACAAAAAAAATGCAATTGAAGGAGTGTTTTTTAGTGTTAGCTTTTTTCTGATAGACTACAGGCAATTTACTGTTTGTCTTTGGAAGATAGGGACCAATAGTTAAAAGTGGATAAGATAAGTGAAAATACACATTAATTGCAGTATATATATATATATATAATAGTTAAAATAACCTCCATTGAAATCCTGATTAATGCATGGGTAATGATCATTTATTGACGTCGTATGGGAAATATAACAATCACACAGATTATTTTTCTGCATTTACTACTTTTATTTGTATACATTAACTACATTTAGCTAATTATATATTATATATGACTTATTTTTTAATGCAGGCCTTTTAATTGTGTTTTTGTAAAGTGTGGTTTAAGTACTTTTACTTATTATTTTAAGAAATAAATTGGGCTCATTTCCAGGTTCATAATGTTATTATTGGTGCATCATTTCTAACATCATAATTTATAAACTGAGCATGTGTTTTATTCGTTAAATCTTCTTATTTGGAAGTAACAAGAACACAGAATCATCCTGCAAAGGCAGGATGGAGAGACAACACGTACAATGGCAAACACAGATCAACACTGCTTCTCTAAATACGCGCTACAGCAGCATGTACAGATATGTTGTAATCGTTTCCATACAATGGCGCGTCCACCGCTTTTACTTTGAAGGCGAATTTATGTCATCCCGGTGAGCTTCGGGTAGTTTGACAGCTGACTCACAGGAGGGAGGAGGGCAATCCCTGCTTTTATTTTTCTTTGCAGACGGCCACAGTTAAGCACAAAAACAAACTTGAACCAGGCGAGCTGTGAGTCAACACCACCGCCAATGTTCTCGTCTGAAGTGGAGGAACTGGAGACTTTCATCTGAAGAGATTTTATCGGCTTCTTTTTTTCCGTTGTTGGACAAAAAAAACAGGGAAGGGCTCTCAAGAAAAACAAAACAACCTTTTGGAAATTAATTTATGCTTCATTGAGTACGCACTTTACGCACAGGGATCACCATGAAACTTTGAGATGTTGGATCAGCGCGCCTTTGTTGTTGTTCACGCGTTAGGCCTTATTTCCTTTGTTGGTGTCAGTTCTCCAGAGCTCACTGTAACCATGTGTCGCGGCTAAACACTTTATCGCGCGCACACGCACGCACACGGACACAAACAAACACAAAGACTTGGGACGGCATGGGGGCCAAGCAGAGCAACCCGGTATTCGACGGCAGGACTCGGGCTTATTCCAGCTCCGATCTCCCATCTGGAAACTCCGCCGGAGGCGGACGGATTGCGGGGTTTAGGTACACAAACGGACCAGATGGACCCCGGATCCGTTACACTGGTGGAGGGCCAAACAGCTCCGGGCTCAGTATACCGGCCAGCGGCAGGTCAGGGTCGCACGTCCTCAATCAAACCCTGGATGGCACAGATGGCGAGGAGGAGGGCGAGCTGCCACCTGAGGGCCACAGGTTGCTGATAGGCTCCCTACCGGCTCACCTGTCCCCTCACCTGCTGGGAGGTAAGAATGAAACGCATGACGTCCTACAAATTCAGTTACTCCATAAAGAAATGACTCAGTCGTATCATAGTTATATGGTATTGTTCTGTGCCTTTAAGAGACTTTTAATCTGTTACTCCCTCGTGAGTGCAGACATAATGGTGCCATCTTTTTGTAATGTTTGTTTTGTGTACAAGTAGTGTATTTTCATATTTTCATTTCATGTGGCATAACTGTCCCCACTAAATACCGTGTGTATGCCCCCCAGTTGGAGTCAAGAAGTTTGTTCATGTTTATCACAGATGACAACGTCATAGGAATCGCAGTTGCTGTCCAAATGTCTTCGTAATTTTCCATTTGTCACATGATACCTGGCCTATGGTAACGGCGGTCTGATGACTGTCTGAGCCCCTTTGTTTAGCAGTACTTTTACTGGAGCCACAGGTGGCTCCGCTGCGCTGCCGCCGCACGTCTTCTTCTGCTTCTCCTCTGTCTTGCAAAACACGGCCCTGTTTTTCACAGCGCATATGTAGGTCAGCAGATAAGAGCTTCCTGCTGGTTACACATTGCCTGAGACGCACGCACGCGCGCGCGCGCACTTCCTGAATGTGCAAGTCTAGATGTGTCTCAACTGTTTGGTTGTCTCGAGACCGGACCACAACAACAATAATTCAAACTATCATAAAATCACTGTTACTGTAAACGCTCCAGTTTCCTCATATTTCATAACAAGGTCAATAAAAAAAATAAAATGGCTGCATTTTGATTTCCCCTCCTTCTGCTTCTCGGTTATTTCCCACATGAGGAAGTCTAATCATTAATAACATCACCAGTAACCTTTGTTCGTCGGATCCGTGCGGTTGCCGTCCTGCAGGCCTCATTGTGTCCGCAGGCGCGGATCCACCCGTACGGCCACATGACACAACACAAACACGATGTTCGCTCCAGACAGAGAGAGATAATGACCGCCTGCATATAATACATGTGATGCTCTCTCTGCTGAGGTGTTATAACGTCAAACAGGAGGTCAGATTATGTAAGGTCAAGCAGCTCAGGAGGGGGAGGGGGGCTGATTTTGCAAGTGTATGTGGGTTAAATAATACATTATGAATAAACAAATGCCCCCTGTTGCATTTCATACATGTTGTTTACAGCAGACAGAGAGCCAGCAAGTGCATGGAGGTGTAACGCCATGCAGATCCGTGTCCGATGGAGATCATGCAAACGGTCCCATGCCCTCTTTGTGTACATATCAATAAAAAAAAGTTATGAGAGAGAAGAAGTTGGCACTACTACTCACTCATGCGCTTGTGTTTGTGTTTTTTCCTCCACAGGCTTCCACTGTCCTGTTTGCTCAAAGTTTATGGCATCAGATGAAATAGAGAAGCACCTGCTCATGTGTTTCAGCAAAACACGCCTCACCTACAACAGTAAGAAAACAGGGGGGGTTCTTCAAGTTGAAGGATTTGGTATTAGTTTGTTTTTTTTGGCCACATATACAACCAACATCTGTTATTTTGCAGTTTTAATGTTTATTAATCCTCAAAATAATCAAAAGTTTGTGTAAAACTGAACAAATTATTCAGATGTATAATTGCAGAACAAAAAAAGTACTTATTTACACACCACAGTCAGGCACCTCAGTCATATGTCACATTATAATGGAGTGCAACACGAGGCTCCTCTTGAAGGCGATACAACTTATTGCATTAAAAGATTCATAGATAGATTTGCAGCTACAGTATGTGACGCGGCTGCACATTAACACAGCCACCTCTCTGTACACATGCCTGCAGACTTTGTTAGCTTCCTGCTGGTTAAACGGTTGCCTGAAACAGACACACATACACAGGAAAGGCAAACACATCTTGTCTGTTGACATCCAGTTGTCACCACACACACTCTCTGCAAGTAGAAGACATCTCAGGGCTGGGCAGGGCTGCATGTATGCAAACAAGAGTGGATTGCTCATCTTTAAGCGCTGATGCATACGCAGAGACCTGCACGCTGCTTTCGGCTCGCACACGCCCACAGGCATGCATGCTGCTGATAAATACACAGGACGTCCTGTGCAGCTCATTGGGTAAAAGTGTGTCTTAGCTTATCCCAGGCGTACACATGTGTAAAAACTATGCAATCATCGGTTCATCGTCATGTAAATATATCTTATTTATAAGTGCGTGTCTATCTAACCCCCTCCTGCAGGGTTCGTTTAGCACATAAAAAGCCTCACACTGTTTTAGTTACTCCCCCGCCTCAGGTATTGACACAAGGGCCTGTCATGGCTAATATGCTAATGTGTGACAAAAGAAAAGTTCATAATACTTGTTTTTTTAGATATACCAAGCTATTATACACAACTGATTCTCACTGGAGAACGCGTAATTTACTCCCTGCAACACCGCAGAGGGATGCCAGGTCTCATCTACGGGTATCCTGGTACCAAAGGTTAAACAGATGGTTGTGCAGGGTTCGGTGACCGAACTGAACATCTGATGCATGATTTGGTGTGCGAGGCTGGCTCTTTTCTCAGTTTGTCTCTATCCGTATCGTCTTTCTCAGAGGACATCCTGTCCAGAGACTCTGGGGAATGTGCCATCTGTTTAGAAGAGCTGGAGCAGGGAGACACCATTGCCAGGCTGCCCTGCCTCTGCATCTACCATAAAGGGTAACTAACGCACATGAATAAACAGATGTGGTTGGAAATAGTTTGACGAATGCATTGAATTCCTTTTTACCGTACAAACGTCAAAGTATCGGTCTTCTCAAGAGAGCAAATAAACAAAATGTATAAAAGGGGACGTAGCCACCTGATGTTACGCAACGGTTTGTCAACTGCGTTTTTTTTTTTCCGACTTGAATTCAGCATTTTGGCTCGTCGTTTTTTTCCAATCTGGTATGACACAACAGGGCGAAGCAAACAAGAAGCCAATGCTGAATGTTTTGATATTTTTAGGCGACTAAAATGTTACAAATTAATTTCATGAACTGAAAACACTGTGAGAGAGCTAAAGTTCTGGGATGAACTCACAGACCAGACAACGCTGTGGTAGCGACCTGTCAATCACAACGGAGCCCTGCCCTGAAACAACCTGCTTTCATTGGCTATTTTACTCTTACGTTGGGACCGTACTTCACTAAATGAACGCCACGCTGTATTGAAGAAGACTTGACACTAGTGGTTGTAAACTCATGTTTACAATGTTTACTGCAGTAATAAATCAGTGAGAATTTGGGTAATTTTCTCATAAACTTCTATACAATCAAACTTATTTTTCAAACCTGGGAGTCCCCCGCTGCTAACAAGCATGGCTTCACTTTTCAGAACTGGAGGTTGCCGGGAAAACACCTCCAATCCTTTTGTAAAAACTCCGATAAATACAAGTGGTTGGGGAAGCAGTGTCTCGCTCCTGCTAGTGTATTTATTTTTATAGGAATAAAATAATTTAGGAAATATTCTTATTCACTTTTTTTCTGAGAGTTACATAAGAAGATTGACACATCCCTCTTTCACCGAACGGGAAGCTGCCACAAACATCTGGTAAGTTTAGATCAGCATAAAGACTGAAAACATGGCCAGCTCTGTCCAAAGGTAACAAAATCAATAAGACAAGATACAACATGTTCATTAGTGAGTTTAAAGATCCTGGAAGGCTGATTTTGTTGCCTTTTTGTTTCCTGTCTTTATGCAAGTTAAGCTAACCCGCCGCTCTGGGTAGCCCTATATTTAACAGACTGATATGAGAGTTGTATCAATCTTCTCACCTACCTCTCATACGTACACGTAATGTAGATGCGTGATTTGTTTATCCATCAGAGGACACCAAATATTAGATCAGTAGACGATTGAAACGCCTTGAGAAAACACACTGGTTGCCATCCAGGTAATTAGATGAAGATGTTCATCCTTTTGAGAACATGCCACCTCCATCACAAGAGACAATCCACCCTTTTGTCCTTCTCTTCCTGCTTCAGGTGTATAGACGAGTGGTTTGAGGTGAATCGCTCGTGTCCGGAGCATCCCGCCAACTAGAAGCTGCAGTTTCACCCTGCTGTACATCACCGTGGTGGACCGTGTGCCCTGACCTCATCCCAACACTGTCTGTTCCAGCTGAGCATCAGCGTTCCTCAGGGATTGTAAGACATTGTTGTGCGCAGGGTTTTTCGTATTGCCTCGTGGAATAGCGATGTACTTTGGATATGTTTCTCTAGACGTCGTGGGATGTTCAAAGAACCACTGGTGGAGTCAAGATTTGAATGTTCCTTTGCCACCTACTGGCCTACAGTGGGTACCGCGACCTGGGATGTGAACAGAAATGTTTTGTGAAACTGTGTGGTTTTAAAGCAGAGGACTTATTTAACCAACATAGTGGGAGAGTTGCGTCTCTTTTCAGCAGAGGGTTATACTTAGAGACTGAAAGACTTGATCAGAAGGCTGAAGGCTGATGTTGTGCAATGTGAAAAACAGCCATTCAGAATTAAAAAGGCCTTTTTCAGCTTTAAGGGACGATTACAGTGTTGATGGCAGTTAGGGAATAGACCTGAATTCTATTGTGAAATTGACAAAAAAAAAAATCTTCTGTGAAACAATCATGTGTCCTAGACCAAATAGTCTAACGTGAACTAGATGGATTTTGTTAATCACTTGTCCATTCAGAACCACAGTAATGTGATTGTGTAGTTAAGCGGTGAGTTAAAAGATAGGCTTAAACATATCTAATAATGATTCAAACTCTTAAGGAGTGCCATAATATGCTGCTATGTCATAGACTGGAATGTTTTCCTGTAACCTTTGAACCGTTGTCTGTCATTCTATTTGTACTGTAATGAATTGCACAACAATAAATGTTTTGTCAATGTGTCACTATACTGGAAACAAACTAATAAATGTTTAATGTAAAATACTTATCTTTATGTAATAGAAACGATGAAGGGGAAAAAATAGATATGTAAAAGGGGGAGCATTTATAACATGGATGTGAAAGAAATCTGCAGTTTGCAGTTGGGAAACTAAGGTAAGGTATCATCCATAAAGGAATTTCCACGAGTACGATCCAAAAACAAGACGACTGATTGCTTAAGCAGTCGGAGATGACGAAGAGGGCATGCAGGGACACGGATCAAGTGTTCTTTCTGTTGCCGTCTGAAGAAATGACTTCTTTTAATTTACTTAAGGCGTTGCATAGATAATAGCTCTGTACAGAAAGTACAGTTACCACTATTGTACACAGCTCTGCTAGCAAGTTATGTTGAATGCGTTGCAGTACTGCGTGGAACAAAGCTTATTTTTCGATATGAAGTAAAGTCACAACGAGCAGGTGTGGATGATGTTGGTGCATGTCATCACTTCATAGGGAAATTAAGAACAAGCATTCTGGCAGAAAGCATTCTTTACAAGCGGAGCTCCCCTTCACCCTTCTTAAGATGCTCCTCTCACGTGTGAAACATGTGTGAGCATGGTGACAGGCTGCCAAACACACAGGGCATAATTCTCCAATTAATTTTACATGTATTTTACATGCAGTGGTGAGAGAGGAGGGGCAGGAGGTCAAGGAGAGGGAGGAGAACGAGAGAGGGGGATAGCAAGAGGAAATAAAGAAAGAGACATGTATATGTTTACCAGGCTCGAGCGTGATCTTCAAAGTTCTCTGTTCTTCAGGTGGTGTGGACTCCAGTTTGGTTGCTGCTACACTGGTGAAGCTGGCCAAGGAGGCGAAGCTGCAGTATCACATCCAGACATTTGTAATCGGGTCAGAGGACAGTCCAAACATCATAGCTACTCACAAGGTCAGCCCCCTTTTCAAGACAAGATAATACACATATTAAAACAAGGGGTGCTGGATAGCTCAGTGGTAGAGTTGGCGCTCCATGTACCGGCCAAGTGCTTACTGCAGCGGACCTAGGTTCAAATCTGACAGGCGGCTCTTTCTGCATGTTGTCCCTCTCTCCACCACCCCCCTCTTTCACACTACTCTGTCCTATCTCAATAAAGGCAAAAAATAATATCAATATCAATTCAATTATTATTAATAAAAGGTGTCAGGCAAAGTGCAGTGTTGAAATATACAAACAGCGAAAAGAACAGCAGTATCATATTACAAATGCTTTCAATTATGTATTTTAAGTTTTCTCAAGCATCAAAGAGATAATGTTATGTTATGTTATGTTTATTTATTTGATATGGACATCACAAATACATTAAGACTGTTCCAGTAGACAGACCAGATGCTTTGCTTGAGTGTGTTTAGCACAAGTGCTAATTTTCAACACCAGTCCATAGGCGGCTAATCTAAAAATACAGAACATATTATCAACAGTATTAGATAAAACCAAGTGCATGACACTACATCATGACAGTTGCATACTAAAAAATACAGAGCACAAGATCAACGAGAGGAGATTGAGCAAACAGAAATCAAAATAGTAACAATAAAAAAGTCCATATTTATACATGTGAGCATTGTTGTTTTGCTTTAAACCATGCTTTTAGTCCTCTGTTAAACGAGTTTGTGTCAGTCTCCAGTTTCAGGTGAGTGGGTAAAATGTTCTATAGGTTAACCCCTTTTATTGAAAAGGCAGACTGTCCAAATGATGTTGTACACTTGGGAACAATGCAGTCGCCATTGTGGGAGGCTCGTGTGTTTACTCGGCTTGTGCTACAGCGTCTTTTTATCAGTGCAGAAAACAGGGATGATACACAGTTATGAAGACATTTAAAAACAAGTCTGATATTACAGTAAATTATAAAGTTTTCAAATGCAAGAAGGTTGTGTTTTCTCAGGATGCCGCAGTGGTGCCATCTCATTGGTTTTTGATCCATCATTTTTATTGCTTGCTTATATATTGCTATTATGGGTTTCAAAGTGACTTGAGAGGCTTGAGACCAAGACGTGATGCAATATGACAAATGAGAGAGAATCATAGCATGCATGTAGAGTTGTGCAGCTTTACATGACAGGTCTCTTCGAATAAAACGAAAACAATTGAGATTTGGTTTAACCTTCTTGCAGATGTGATGTACTTGTTTATCAAATTTAAAATGTTTGTCTAGTGTAATCCCCAGGTATTTAACCTCATTCACCACAGTAATTATTTCATTTTTGATCTTCACCTCAAACAGATCGTTCACAGGCCTATTGCGAATAGAAATACACATAGAAACAGTTTTCTTGACATTCAGGGTTAAGTGAGACATTTCAAGCCAGTGAGTGACTCTCTTAAGTGCTTGCGTGAGGAGGTCAGCTGCTTTGCTAGCTGTTTTAGCAGATGCATAGATGACTGTATCGTCAGCGTACATCTGGCAGCTGACACCTGGACAACTTAGTGGCAGGTCATTGATGTACATAGTGAACAACAGTGGTCCAAGTATGGACCCCTGTGGTACTCCCATGTTGTTGGTGAGAAGTTGGGATTTTTCCCCATTTACCTTGACACACTGTTGTCTTTCCCCCAGATATGATTTAAACCACTGGGTGGCATCTGTAGACATTTTAAAACGTTTTAACTTGGCCAAGAGGACACTGTGGTCGACAGTGTCGAAAGCCTTTTTGAGGTCCAAGAACACTGTCCCCACAACATTTCCCTTGACCATTAGACCCTTGACCCTCTCAATAAGATAACAGTTGGCTAATTCTGTGGAATATTTAGGCCTGAATCCAAATTGCTGTGGATGGAGCAGTTGGTTGGTCTCCAAATAATCCGTCAGTTGTATCGCAACAATCTTCTCCAGGACTTTTGAGACTACAGGGAGAATAGCAATAGGCCTATAGTTACTCGCCATGTCTTTGTCTCCCGACTTGTAAATAGGAGCAATTATTGCTGTTTTCCAGCTTTCTGGGAATGTGCTTGTTCTTATTGAGAGGTTCACTAAATAAGTAATAGGCAACAAAAAGTCTTTCTGATATTTCTTAATTAAACCCGCATTTAAATCATTAATATCCTTTGACATTGAGTTGTTCATATTTGCAATAACCTTTTTAACTGTATCACTGGATACCTCTTTAATGCAAAAGCCATCTGAGGAGACATTATCACATTCTTCAGGGGATATCTCAGGGTCAGCTGAATTAAAATGACTAGCAAGTTCATGCACAGACTCAATAAAAAAATGGTTAAAAACATTTGCCATTGACTCACTACTTTCAATTCAGTTATTGTCTACTTTAAGACTGGTTATTTTGGGGTGTTTTTGTTTACTTGAGTCTGTTAGTCTATGGATCTGCTGCCACAGTTTAGAACTGCTGTCATTAGCCTCTTCAATGAGTTTGAGGAAGTAGTTACTCTTGGCCTTCCGTAGCTCAGACACCACTTTGTTCCTCAGACTAGTGAAGGTAAGGTGGTCTGTGTTGTTTTTCGTCACTAAGGACTTTTTAAGGGCAAGATCTCTCTTTTTCATGAGTTGGTGGATACCATTATCAAACCATGGAAGAGATAATTTCTTCGGCCTGCTTTTCCATGTTTTTGTATGTTTACTTATCAGATTACCTAAAATTGAGGTGAACTTGTTTACACTGTGATTCAAGGTTGACTCTTATGGTTTCCCAGTTTACTAGTGATAAATCATTTTCAAAATCTGCCATTTTTGACTTAGGAATTCCTGTTGTCTTTTGATTTACAGTTTTGCTATGGTGAACAAAGCATTTTTTTGTTAACTTTCTTACAATTAGTACCATATTATGATCTGAAAGACCAGTGATTAGATTGTACGTTTTTACTGCTCTCTCTGGCCTGTTTGTGAAAATCAGATCAATGAGTGTCCCACTCTTTCTTGTAATGCGGGTAAGTTTGTCAATCAGCTGTTTGTATTTAAATTTCTCCATGAGTGGTTTCAATTTAGATTTTTCACTTTTCTCCATCCAATTTATATTAAAATCACCAAGTAAGATACATTCATTACATTTGTCACAAATAGAGAGAAGACTATTTAATTAATTATAAAAATCTGCACCATGAGAAGGAGGGTTATACAGAACAACAATATTAAAATTCATATTTGGTGAGAGAGTTACACTAAGTCCCAAACACTCTAGGTCCATGCTGACATCAAGGTTAAAACATCTGAAATGCTCCTTTATGTAAATTACAACACCCCCTCCCTTGCTCGTGGTTCTATCTTTCCTATAGCATGAGTATCCTAGTACACTGATTAGATCACTAGAGATATTACAATTAAGCCAGCTCTCAGATATACATAAAAAAATCCAAGTTAGATTCCATAAGCAGTTTCCTAATCTGATCTATTTTTGGTAAAAGCTTCTAATATTTATATGGCCACCCAGCAGGCCTTTGGGTTTCGATGCTGTGAATCATTGCTGCTTCTTCAAATATTCAAGACAAGTCACTCTGTAAAGATGAAGATACGGCAAATTGAGCCACTGAGAGCCACTCTATCAGCCTGTGGTTGGGGGATTTGACTTTTTTTTAACTTTGCAGTGCTCTGGAGCAGGGTTTGTAATGAGTGGTTCTCTATTTCTTGTTTCTTATATTTGAATCATATGCCATATATCAACATGTGTCCGAATGTTGACAGCAGCCGATGGCGGCACGTGAGGATTGATAATATACACTTTTAAATGTTATATCTGAGAGGTAGCTGAGCCTAAATCAAATGTTCTCTTTGCAGAAGCACATCTTGAACTGTATGCTGTGATGAAGCACTTAAAATTAATGTCAGAGGTAATAAACAAGGTGTTGAACTAAAATATACTGCTCTTTAAAATTCAGTCAGTCGAGGTTGTCGGGTGCCTGATCAGGATGCCTACATAGTTCCACATGTGTTCCTTTATAGTTTTGATGTCTTCAGTATATATTATGTCATGTCAAATGTCTTGCATTACTAATTATAGTAGGTCACATAAAAAGAGTCCTCAATTAAGCTAGCCCCGTGGGAGTATGTAAATGGAGGAATCAGGAGGGAACCAGTGTTTCGGGGACCACCTCAACCACAAGCACCTCCATTTGAAGTACATTTCCTCATTTCTACATAGGCAAACATTTAGTGTGGATCTCACACACTAATTAATGAAATGATCTCCAACACAGCCGAGTTGAATCTACATCTCAGCAACAAACGGACATGAGCAACAGTTTTTAAGGCGTTTGTTGTGTGGACAGAAAGCTTCACTCAAGTATCTTTTGTGGGTTCACAGTATGTCACAATTATTTCCCATAACTTTACTCGTGAAAACACAGCACAGAAGAAGTGAAAGGACCTACAGAATTACACTTTATAAACGTAAATATCCATCCACGTTTTATTACATTAAAATATGGGGAATTTTACACTGTGCGTTTGGTTTCTTAAGCACCCGTTTCCCAGAAACGAGTTACTTCTTTCAAAAACAACTGAATAAAACACATCAGTCGACCCAAATGGCACAAAGTAACAAAATCATGAACATAACATTATTGTTCGGTTTCACCAGCAAAAATACAATGCAAGAAATCTTCCCATGTCACAAAATATCAGGAAGTAAAAAAACAACTTGTCAAAAACTTTACAAAATTAATATCTGTATTTTGTAGAATAATCCTTTGGAGACACGACCAGACCTCTTCCTTTTCTTGCTCCACGGTACACCGTTTCAACTATGTCTATCATCTCCTGTTTGTCCTCCATTGTCCAGTTAATCTTGTTGTTGTTGCCAGTACCCAAATCAATCATGATGTGTTTGTTCCTGAAAAACAATAACAATGTGAAATTCTAAAGTTGCACAGAAGTTCCTCAAAAATGGCAGACAGAAGGCTTTATATGAGACAATCCTCATACAGCAACAAGCTAATTTAAAATCACAATACAAGAAGACTGATCACTGATATTAATACAGACATCCGAGTGCCTTACCTGAAGAAGAACATGACGGTGCAGGGGTCGTACAACTCGTACATCTTGTTGAAGTCGGGCACTTCTGTGATGTCCACCAAGTAAATGACTGCAAAATTCTTCACCTAAAAAACATTGATATAATAGTAAACCATCAAGGTATTATTATGAACAGCTAAACTGTCAACATAGAGGCAGAACAACACAACAGTGAAAGGTCAGTTTCTGGATTAAACAGTTCTCTTGGATGTTTTTTTTTGTTTTTACACAAATTACACTACTTGCTTTGCCAGTTCAAACAACAATGCATCTAATGATTGTATTTAATTACATTGCATGTGCTCTGGCTACCTGATTACATTTATGTTATATTTCCTAATACTGTTTGAGATTTTTTGATTGTTAAGCACTCAGTTGTTTTTAAATGTGCTTTATCAATACATTTTGATTAGACTGGATACAAAAAGCTCAATTACCTTGGCCTAAACATGCTGTTCATGACCTGCCACCAACCTCCTTTGCCTTTCCTGCAATACTTCACCTTCTAAGTGTACTACAACGAAAATGGGCAAATGTAACACACCCACCACACCAACCCACGGGTTACTCACAACCCCCGGTGGAGGAGAGGTTCGCCTCCTTACCCCTGTGGGTTATGGGGGTGGGGGGTTCTGCTGCATAGTTCTGCTAGGAGACTTCATGCGCACATGGGCAGCGATAGAGATACCTGGAGCACCGTGATTGGGTGGAACTAATCTAAATCCGAGTGGTTGTCATTTGTTATTGCACTTCTTTGCTAGTCATGGAAGTTCGAACATTTGCTGAATTTTTATAAATGCTTGTATTATCAGGTCAACACATTTTTATAAATGCTTGTATTATCAGGTTGACCTGATAATACAAGCATTTATAAAAATTCAGCGAAACTTTTTAATACTCTCCCGTGAAACTCGCGTCACGGCATCGGCTGGGTAAACACGGAAGTAGCGTCTACGCTGCGGTAGCGTTAGTTAGCGTTAGTTATTCCCACGTCTTTACACTTTGGTAACATTATATCACATGACAATAAATTTATCGTACACACTAAAGTGTAGCGTATAATAATACAGATATATGTTGCTGAATCAGCTCATGAATAACAATAAGCTTTGTTGGTTTCTGTTGATGTTCACGTGCAACTTCACTTACTAAAGACAAGCCATATGTATAAAATACACGTTATCGCTGGAAAACTGATGCATTTGTCACATCGGACCAGCGGGTGTCGCTGTCGAGCAGGTTAAGTTAGCATGGGGTCGCTAAAAACGCTACAACAACACAAACACGGTTTATAGACTGGATCAAACACAAACCTTTTCAGCGATGCTATAGAGAACTTCGTCCATTTTCATACAAGTTGGGTCCCAGTCGTGTCCGAAACGGATCACGAGGACTCGGTCCTCCTCCGACAGGATGGCTTGGTCGACCTGCCAACCATTATGGAGATGCGGTAGCATGTACGACATCTTGATCCTAAGCGGTCGATTTCCAAGCTAGAAAGCAACACATTCATCTTCAGCTCCATTTGACATATGAGGCAGTTAGAGTAGCTGTCAATTAATGATTTCTGCTCATAGTTTGAGTAGGAATGTGCAGTGAACGTTAGCTTGCTAACAACAGCTAACGGCGAGCTAGTTAGCTTGGCGTTGGGTGAGAAAATGTAGGTTGGAATGAGAGACTAATAATTAAACCTTAACAACTTACCTTAAAATAAAGTGTAACGCGTATTAAAACGTAGCTTGTTAACTCGAATATGAGGCAAGAACAATGTTTACTGCTGCCGCTGTGTACCTATTCGTAAACGGTACGGTCTTGTTCTGTATATACGTCATCAAACGATCGACAGTGTGGACGCGACGTGATTACGTCGTCTTCTTCTTCTTCTTCTTCTTCTTCTTCTTCTTCTTCTTCTTTGTGATGTTTTCTGGCGGTTGACAAACAACTTTTGGTGCATTACCGCCACCTACTGGTATGGAGTGTGGACCGGGACTTTCCTACATTCTATTAATAAAAAAAATAAAAAATAAAAAATAAAAATAAATTAAAAAAAAAAGGAGAAAAAAAGGTGAGAGACCAAAATATAAATAATAATATCCAAAATTATATATGTGATTACGTCACGCATATGTTTGCGTTTTCATTGGTCCAATCCCCCAGGACTTCTTCTTCTTCTTCTTCTTTGTGTTTTTTTTTTGGCGGTTGGCAACCAGCGTTAAGGTGCATTACCTCCACCTACTATGTTGGAGTGTGAACCAGAGTTATCTACCCATTAATCTGCTAAATTCTTCCCATCAATCCTGTTTGTCTCAAATATTTAAATAGTTTTCCTACCCCAGCTTCAAATACATTTTCCAAACTAAAATCTTCTATTCCCATTTCCCTTATTTCCCTTTTTAATGTTTCTCGTTCTTGTGAATATTTTTGACAGTGCATAATGACATGTTTAACTGACTCTTCTGATCCTATACAACTCTCACATAAACCTGTAGGATGTTTCTTTATTAAATGCAATGTTTTATTAAGTCTTGTATGTCCTACCCTCAATCTTGTTAAAATCGTATCTTCTTCGGTGCTCCTTTTGGTTGTTTTCTTTGTGTTTACTTCTCGCTGTATTGTATAAAGATGTCGTCCTGTAACATCTGTTTCCCATTTGCGTTGCCATTCTTTTATAATCTTTTTCTTAATTATATCTCTTGCTTCTGCTTTGCTAAATGAAATGTTCATTATGTTATTCTGCTTTAGCGACTGTTTTGCCAAATCGTCTGCTTTTTCATTGCCTTTAATCCCTCTGTGAGCTGGTATCCACATAAATGCTACTGTTAGATACCTTCTTTCAAATCTATACAGAGTTTCATATATTTCATGCACAATATCCTGTCTACTCTGAGAGTTGAATGTCTGCAATGACATCAATGCAGAGCTTGAATCAGTACAAATAATAACCTTTCTTATGTTTTTATGTTCTATCCATTGTAAGGCTGTCCAAATTCCCATCATTTCGACTGTATACACTGATAAATGTTGTGATGTTCTTCTTTTAACAGAAACTTGTAATGATGGAATAAAAAACGCAAAGCCTGTGCTTCCTGTATTTGGGTCTTTTGATCCATCAGTGTATACTGGTACATATGTTTGGTATTGCGTTTGTATTCTGTTTTCAGTCAAATTTACAATATTTCCAGGTAATGTACGGATTTTTTCCAACAAAAATAAATTGATTGTCACTGGGGGAAATAACCAAGGTGGTGTTATTGAGATTGCTGCTGTAGGAATAAATGTTTTCTGAGTTAAACCTAACTCTGTAGCCACTTTTCTATTGGTCCATGCAAAACACTGCTGTTTAGCCCTTTCACTCTCCCAGCATGGCTGCAGTACCTTTTTAGTTGGGTGTCTGCCCTCACTATGCCCTTGCAGATTTGTCCAGTAGTTTAACCTCAGCTGTTTCCGTCTAATCTGCAGCGGCATCTCCCCCATCTCTACCTGAAGAGCAGACACAGGAGTTGTTTTAAAAGCACCACAACACAGTCTCAAAGCCTGAGCTTGAATCACCTCCAACTTCTTTAGTGAGGTTTTTGATGCTGAACCATAAGCTATGCAACCATATTCTAAAACCAATCTAATCAAAGCTATATAAATGTTTTTTAATAGCAGATCTGCTTGCCCCCCATTCTGATCCTGTTAAACATCTCATTACATTCAAAAATCTTTTTACATTTGGTACTTATCTTATCTATGTGTTCATTCCATGTTAACTTTTCATCAAACCACATGCCTAAAAACTTAAAGACTTTCACTTGTTCTATACTTTGTCCATACATCTTTATCTGTGCGTTTACCAGTCTTTTTCTGGTGAAAATTACTGTTTTTGTTTTTTCCACTGAAAACTTGAATCCCCATGAATATGACTTCTCAACGAACGAAAGATGAACTATTCACCTTTAAAAGATATACAGACAAAGGTCCCCTCGCAGCAGATGAGTAAACACTGGACCGACCTGGAGGAAATGGAGGCCGCTTTATGGCTCGGTTAGAGTATTTACGAACCCTTAAATCAGAGCATCTACAAGTTAATCACATTTCCAGTTATATTTCTAGCGTTGTATTGGTGTTTTGTTTATTACATCTGTTATTGTTTTATTCACTTTTGTTTAATCCCTAGTTAATCAATAAATTCCCCTAAAGCATAAAGTCGTTGTCCGTGGATATTTCAAGAACTTATGATCTAAGGAAATGAGACTAATTTATTAAATGATATTGATTAATTGTTAATTAATGAATAAGTGGTCGTTAGAGTCATTAACGTGAATTCTATAAAGTTCTGTCTGACCAACAGATGGTGCCCCTTTTACGAGAGCAGGTATTGAAATTGTAGATTAATATACATTGATATACATATTTTAATATCGTAATTTCCTTACATACACAGTTTACGTAGGTGCCATTAGGTATTAACCCTTATCTTCCTACATAGTATTAGACTCGCTTCTTCTTTCCAGCATTCCCGGATGAGCTAAAGTGGTCTTTAGCTTTTCTCTTTTGCCCTCCTCATTCAAATTATCAGAACTATGGATTTTACTCAGTGCCTTCACTATCATCTCTGCTTTTCCTTCATCATCTACTGCAGTAATCTCCGCCATTTTCAATACTGGATATTGCCACTCCCTTCTGATTCCTCTCATACTTTTAATCATGTTCCATACATCTTCCACTTGTGTAGTTCTACCAATTTTATTACAAAAGGTCTGCCAGCTCTGCCTCTTTGCATTACGTATACGTAATGTATACGTATATACGTATATGTATTATCATTCTATGTTTGTATTAACCAGACCTCACATCATATAAATAGACCTGTATATATATATATATATATATAACATATCCTCTTTGGTTTGCTGCTGTGTTCTATCGCTTGAGCACCGTAGTCACGTTGATTTTGTTGTCCGACTTGACGGCGTTTGGCTGCCGTCTCTTTTAGAGCCCGCCCCCTCAGACACCTGCAGCTCTCGTCGGCGTGATAAGTCAAGTCAAGTCAAGTCAAGACCATCCTGAACAAGCCTAAAGACTGGAGGAATGAAAAAAAGGTAAACAAAGGGTAGAGTCGAATAGTGAAAAAATATTAAGAGAGAATGGCCGAAACAATAACGTTTTTTGATGGAGGGAAAAACCTGAGCACCCGGAGTAAACCTGTGTGTGTGTGTGTGGGGGGGGGGGGGGTTCCAAAGCTCTCTAGGGGGTGATTTGTTTTCTGAGGGCGTCCTGCTCTCTGCAGTTGGCATCTTTCTTTGCCCTCATCGCAGTGCACTTCCCCTCCAGAGCTTTTTCTTTGTCTATTTTTTTGGAGAGCTTCATAAGTTCCTTATGAAGCCTCTCATTCTCCCGTTTCGCGATGTTCTTCTCTGCTTTCAGGGAGTTGTAGATGGCGGTCAAAGCTCTTTCCCCCTGGAGTTTGTTGTGGAGCTCAAGAGCCTGGCACTGAAGAGTCTCATTTTCTTGCCTCAGGGCTTCGTTCTCCGAATTCAGGGCGTTGCTTTTGTCCAGGAAAGTCTTTTTGTCGGAGAGCTTTTTCTGCAGCTTTTTGATGCAGGAAAAAACCGGAGCACCCGGAGTAAACCTTGTCAAAATATTAGTTAATTAAAGTTTTAAGAGAGAATGGCCGAATTAATAAAGTTTTTTGATGGAGGGCAAAACCGGAGCACCCGGAGTAAACCTGCGTGCGTGCGTGTGCGTGTGTGTGTGTGTGTGTGGGGGGGGGGGGGTTCCAAAGCTCTCTAGGAGGTGATTTGTTGTCTGAGGGCGTCCTGCTCTCTGCAGATGGCATCTTTGTCTGCCCTCATCGCAGTGCACTTCCCCCCCCCCCAGAGCTTTTTCTTTGTCTGCTTTTTTGGAGAGCTTCTGATGTTCCTTACGAAGCCTTTCGTTCTCCCGTTTCGCGGTGTTCTTCTCCGCTTTCAGGGAGTTGTAGATGGCAGTCAAAGCTCTTTCCCCCTGGAGTTTGTTGTGGAGCTCAAGAGCCTGGCACTGAGGAGTCTCATTTTCTTGACACAGGGCTTCGTTCTCCGAATTCAGGGTGTTGCTTTTGTCCAGTAAAGACTTTTTGTCGGAGAGGTTTTTCTGCAGCTCTTTGATGCAGGAAAAAGCCGGAGCACCCGGAGTAAACCTTGTCAAAATATTAGTTAATTAAAGTTTTAAGAGCGAATGGCCGAATTAATAAAGTTTTTTGATGGAGGGAAAAACCGGAGCACCCGGAGTTAACCTTGTCAAAATATTAGTTAATTAAAGTTTTAAGAGAGAATGGCCGAATTAATAAAGTTTTTTGATGGAGGGCAAAACCGGAGCACCCGGAGTAAACCTGCGTGCGTGCGTGTGCGTGTGTGTGTGTGTGTGTGTGGGGGGGGGGGTTCCAAAGCTCTCTAGGAGGTGATTTGTTGTCTGAGGGCGTCCTGCTCTCTGCAGATGGCATCTTTGTCTGCCCTCATCGCAGTGCACTTCCCCCCCCAGAGCTTTTTCTTTGTCTGCTTTTTTGGAGAGCTTCTGATGTTCCTTACGAAGCCTTTCGTTCTCCCGTTTCGCGGTGTTCTTCTCCGCTTTCAGGGAGTTGTAGATGGCAGTCAAAGCTCTTTCCCCCTGGAGTTTGTTGTGGAGCTCAAGAGCCTGGCACTGAAGAGTCTCATTTTCTTGACACAGGGCTTCGTTCTCCGAATTCAGGGTGTTGCTTTTGGCCAGTAAAGACTTTTTGTCGGAGAGGTTTTTCTGCAGCTTTTTGATGCAGGAAAAAACCGGAGCACCCGGAGTAAACCTTGTCAAAATATTAGTTAATTAAAGTTTTAAGAGCGAATGGCCGAATTAATAAAGTTTTTTGATGGAGGGAAAAACCGGAGCACCCGGAGTAAACCTTGTCAAAATATTAGTTAATTAAAGTTTTAAGAGAGAATGGCCGAATTAATAAAGTGTTTTGATGGAGGGAAAAACCGGAGCACCCGGAGTAAACCTGCGTGCGTGCGTGCGTGCGTGTGCGTGTGTGTGTGTGTGTGTGGGGGGGGGGGGTTCCAAAGCTCTCTAGGAGGTGATTTGTTGTCTGAGGGCGTCCTGCTCTCCTCAGATGGCATCTTTGTCTGCCCTCATCGCAGTGCACTTCCCCCCCCAGAGCTTTTTCTTTGTCTGCTTTTTTGGAGAGCTTCTGATGTTCCTTACGAAGCCTTTCGTTCTCCCGTTTCGCGGTGTTCTTCTCCGCTTTCAGGGAGTTGTAGATGGCAGTCAAAGCTCTTTCCCCCTGGAGTTTGTTGTGGAGCTCAAGAGCCTGGCACTGAACAGTCTCATTTTCTTGCCTCAGGGCTTCGTTCTCCGAATTCAGGGCGTTGCTTTTGTCCAGGAAAGTCTTTTTGTCGGAGAGCTTTTTCTGCAGCTTTTTGATGCAGGAAAAAACCGGAGCACCCGGAGTAAACCTTGTCAAAATATTAGGTAATTAAAGTGTTAGGAGAGAATGGCCAAATTAACAACGTTTTTTGATGGAGGGAAAAACCGGAGCACCCGGAGTAAACCTCTGATGTGTGTGTGTGTGTGGGGGGGATTTCCAAAGCTCTCTAGGGGGTGATTTGTTGTCTGAGGGCGTCCTGCTCTCTGCAGATGGCATCTTTGTCTGCCCTCATCGCAGTGCACTTCCCCTCCAGAGCTTTTTCTTTGTCTGCTTTTTTGGAGAGCTTCTGATGTTCCTTACGAAGCCTTTCGTTCTCCCGTTTCGCGGTGTTCTTCTCCGCTTTCAGGGAGTTGTAGATGGCGGTCAAAGCTCTTTCCCCCTGGAGTTTGTTGTGGAGCTCAAGAGCCTGGCACTGAAGAGTCTCGTTTTCTTGCCTCAGGGCTTCGTTCTCCGAATTCAAGGTGTTGCTTTTGTCCAGGAAGGTCTTTTCGTCGGAGAGCTTTTTCTGCAGCTCCTTTAGCCGTTTTTGCAGAGTCTTATTCCGCATTGTACGAATTTTTCTCTCCTTCTCCATGAATTCATAATTTTCCTTTAACCCATTGGAAAGAGCAAGGTTTTCGCTCAACCTCTGGATGTCTTCGGTGATTCTGTTGTTCTGCAGCTTCATGGTGTCCATTTGTTCCTTCAGCTGGACGCAATTGTGCTTCAGGTGTTTCTGGTTGACAATCTTCTGGAAGGCGTCAGAGTGGGTTTTTCTTAGTACTCTGTTTTGTGCCACCAGGACTTTCTCTTCAGCTTTCAGTTGAGCATGATTGTCCTCAAAATTTTTTAGGATTAAGAGCTGCTCAGTCATAAACTGGGTACGCTCTTTCAAGATGTCGTTGTTTTTCTGCAGCAAGTTCTTATGGCCCAGTGTTTCTTTGTACAAGTCATGACAGACCTTAAAATGCTTAAGCTCTTTGTTGTGACACCGCAATTCCTGCTGCAGGGTTTCATTTTGACGGTGCATGTCTTCATTTGATGCTTGCATTGCGTTGTCTGTTTCCTGCAATACTTTCTCGTACACGACCTGTTTGCGCAACTCCTGAACGTCATGTTGCAGAGCGTCATTCTTCTTGCTCATGCCCTCTCGCTCACTTTTTACGAGACCGCATGATTCAAGCAAAGCTTTGACATGACGCTGCCTCTCCTCCAGCTGCAGGAGTTCTTCTTGCAGGGCACCATTTTCACTGCTTAGAACTTTGTGCAAAGCAGCTTCGTCCTGCAGCTCTTTGAAGCACTCCTGAATCTCACATTGCAAAGCCTCGTTCTGCTGACTGATCATCGCCTTTTCAGCTTTTGCAGCTTTGTAAGATTCTTCCAAACCTTTGACACGCTGCTGCTTTTCCTTGAGCTGTAGGAGTTGTTTTGTCAGGGCGTCATGTTGACAGCTCATGGCTTCTTTTGAAGCTTTCATTTCATCGAGTTGTTTGTTCAACTTGTGGATTTCTTGCTGCAGAGCAGCACATGCGGTTGTGAATGAACTTAAGCATGTCATTCATTTGCTTTAGTTCCCCCTTCACTGCATCGTACTTGTAAGCCATATCTGGCGGATTCTGGGCGATATCCAACTGATTCATGGTCTTGTTTTCCAAGAAATTCACAGGAGGAAATTAAAAAGCTCAATCACAGAAATACAGAACCAAGTTGTATTGTCTTTGTTGAAGTTTTTAGTTAATACCCTCTACTGCCAGGCAACTTATTTATATAGACTCTGAAGACAAAGGCTGTGACACGTTAGAATGTGTCACGGAATTTTGCCTTTGATCAAAGACAGTGCATTTGATCAAAGACAGTGACATCATCGAGGTGCTCAGTTCATTGTTGCCATGGCAACTGTGCTACTGAGTTGCACTATATGCAAATAGCATTGTTTTACAACAACATTGACAATATTAAACGGTTAATCTAGTCATCTAGTGGTGAAATTGTATTTTGCATTCAGAAGAATAGTGCTCTCTAGCGCCTCGCTGTGTGTGTGTGTGTGTGTGTGTGTGTGTGTGTGTGTATATATGTATGTATATATATATATATATATATATATATATATATATCCGGCTTCCTCCCACAGTCCAAAGACATGCAGGATGGGGATAGGTTGATTGATGACTCTAAATGACCAGGGCCCACTGGTTTTCATCAGTGGCCCTCTGCCCCCGACCGGGAGAGGAGCTGAGACATTCAGTAGACTGTTCTGGCTCAACAAATGGCTCTCAACTGCATCTCTTGCTCGCCCAATGCATTTTATTGACAATTTCCGCTTTTTCTGGGACCGCAGGCATCTTTTTTAAGACAAACGGACTTTGCCTAAATAAGCTAGGGGCAAAGCTATTCATCACCAACATGTCTTACTGCCTGCGTCATCCATCTGTCGCCAAGGACAAGAGACGAGAGGAACCAACAAAGAGGGAAGACGAAACACAGATTATCAGAAACGTCGAAGGAGGACTGAATGTGGATCCCTCCCCCACCCCCCCCAAATCTCCATCCAGGTCTTCATCATTCTCCCTCCCTCCAATAAACCTTTCTCTCCCCTCCTCCCCCTTGGAGTTCCAAGAGCTACCCCCACCTACCCCCCGCCCTTCTCAGATTATCAACAACGTCGAAGGAGGACTGAATGTGGATCCCTCCCCCACCCCTCCCAAATCCCAATCCAGGTCTTCGTCATTCTCCCTCCCTCCAATAAACCTTTCTCTCCCCTCCTCCCCCTTGGAATTCCAGGAGCTACCCCCACCTACCCCCCGCCCTACCCAGACCCCCTCTCCCAAGGCTGCAACTAAGTCACCAAAACTCAAGACCCCCTCTTCCAAAGCTGCAACGAAGTCACCAAAATCCAAGACCCCCTCTTCCAAAGCTGCAACTAAGTCACCAAAACTCAAGACCCCCTCTTCCAAAGCTGCAACGAAGTCACCAAAATCCAAGACCCCCTCTCTCAAAGCTGCAACTAAGTCACTAAAATCCAAGACCTCCAAGACTCTTCCCTTATGGCCACCTCTTCCCTTTTGGCCACCCCCTCCCCACCCTGACAGCAGCCCTGAATATTACTGAGACAGAAAAGGGTTCAGCAGTAGACCGCATTATCAGCTGGACCCAAGGTCGCCTACATCAAAACATGGCACCTTCTGCATTCCTGTTGTGACTACTAAGAGAGTAAACATTGGGAAACTTGAACACACTGCTAACCTAAACAATCTCATTCCTGTTCTCTCAAAATCAAAGTCAACCTCAAAGCCTGTCAATAACACCATCAGGATGGGTCTGCTAAATGTAGGGTCTCTTAATAACAAATCATTTTTAGTCAATGATTTTATTACCACTTCTAAACTTGATTTTATGTTTTTAACTGAACATGGCTAGAACAAAATAACAGTGCAAGCATTCTGATCGAGACAGCACCCCCCAACTATAATTTTATTGATGTTTGTAGATCTGGAAAAGAGGTGGAGGGGTTGCTGCTATATTTAAAAATACATTTCAGGGGAAACAGATGTCCCTTGGTGTTTTTCCATCATTCGAATATCTTTGTGCTGTGTTGAAATGCTCTCCCAGAGTTCTCCTGTTAATTATTTACAGGCCACCTAAATATTCGTCAAATTTTTTCGATGATTTTACTGAATTATTGTCTAGCATCTCCACTGATTTTGACTGCCTAGTTATAACTGGTGACTTTAATTTTCATATTGATGATTTGAATGACAAGGGTGCAAAAGAACTTTTTAATATTCTAGACACATTTGACCTTTCTCAACATGTGAAAGAGGCTACTCATTGTAAGGGACACACCCTGGACCTGATTATCACAAAAGGTCTCCATGTTTCTGATGTTTTTGTGACTGATCCTTCATTGTCTGATCACTTCTGTGTTTTCTTTAATATTTCTTTCATTCCTGACACACAAACAGAATCAAATAAGGTCAAAAAGCGGTACATCAATGAACATGCCAATGTACTCTTTAAAAATGCCATTTCCTCGTTACCACCTCTAAACCCATGTCATGCTGATGATCTTGTAAACATCTTTAATTCCAAAATTCTGAATGTCATAGATGTCATTGCACCTGCTACGGTTAAAACAATTTCTGGTAAGCAAAAGGCACCCTGGAGAAAAGCTGCTGTTGTGACAGCCCAGAGAAGAGAGTGCAGGAAGGCTGAACGAATCTGGCGGAGTACTAAACTTCATATTCACCATGACATCTATAAAGAGAGCCTCCGGGCCTACAATTTAGTCTTAAAAAGTGCGAGAGAAACATACTTCTCCAATATCATAAACAACAACACTAATAAGGCGAAAACCCTATTTGCAACTGTTGACAGACTGACCAACCCCCCAACACAAATACCAGCTAAACTCCATTCCACGCAGAAATGCAATGAGTTTGCATTCTTTTATACTAATAAAATTGAAGGCATCAGACGCGCCATCAATATCTCAAACAAAAAAGTTGGATCACCACCCTGTTCAGGCAAAAGTAACACAGCAATGATGGCAAGCTTTAATGCCATAGACTCTAAAACTCTAGTGGAAACGGTGACAAATCTAAAATCATCCACCTGCTGCCTTGATGCTTTACCTACCAACTTTTTTAAGAATGTTTTTGACTGCCTATCAATAGACGTATTGCAAATAGTTAATAACTCCATTCAATCAGGCAATTTCCCAAAGGCCTTCAAAACTGCAGTCATTAAACCTCTTCTAGTAAAGCGGAGCCTAGATGCCTCTATTATCAACAACTACAGACCAATTTCAAATCTACCCTTCATAAGTAAAATAATTGAGAAAGTTGTCCTCCAACAACTAAATCACTTCCTGGCTTCAACTGGCTGCCACAACAACTTCCAGTCAGGATTTCGACCTTTTCATAGCACCGAGACGGCCCTTATTAAAGTTGTAAATGACATCCGTCTTAACACAGACTCTGGCAAAACTTCAATATTAATGCTATTAGACCTCAGTGCTGCATTTGACACTGTCGACCACTCAATACTCTTGGACAGGTTGGAAAACTGGGTGGGGCTCTCAGGCACAGTCTTAAACTGGTTCAAGTCATATCTACAAGATAGGAACTATTTTGTTTCCATTGGCGACTTTGTATCAGAACCTACCAATGTAACGTGTGGAGTCCCCCAAGGTTCAATCTTGGGGCCAACTTTATTCAACATCTACATGCTCCCACTAGGACAAATCATGCAAAATAATAACATTGACCACCATTGCTATGCCGATGACACCCAAATCTATGTAGCACTATCACCAAACGACTATCGCCCCATAGATCTTCTGTGCCAGTGCATTGAGCAAGTCAAAGACTGGATGTGCCAAAACTTCCTACAACTAAATGAGGACAAAACTGAGATAATTGTTTTTGGTGCTAAAAAAGAAAGGTTTAAAGTAATTCAACACCTTCACTCTCTGTCCCTGAAAACCTCAAACAAAGCCAGAAATCTTGGGGTTATTATGGATTCTGATTTACATTTCGACAGTCACGTTAAATCAGTAAAAAATCAGCCTACTATCACCTAAAAAATGTAGCAAGACTTAGAGGGCTCATGTCAGCTCAAGACTTAGAAAAACTTGTACATGCCTTTATTACTAGTAGGCTAGACTACTGTAATGGTCTCCTTGCAGGTCTTCCGAAAAAAACTGTCAGGCAGCTACAGCTTGTTCAGAACGCTGCTGCTAGAGTTCTTACAAAGACCAAAAAATGTGAGCACATTACACCAATTCTTAAATCCTTACATTGGCTCCCTGTATGTCAGAGGATTGATTTCAAAATCCTCCTGCTCACATATAAATCACTACATGGTCTAGGACCGAAGTATATCACTGATATGCTCCCACTACATAAGCCTTCTAGACCACTAAGATCTTCTGAGACCAATCTGTTAGTGATTACCAGAGTAAACAACAATCACGGGAGAGCATCATTTAGTCACTATGCAACAAATGGCTGGAATAAACTTCCTGAAGATGTAAGACTTGCCCCAACTCTGACCACTTTTAAAACTAGACTGAAAACTTTTATGTTCACCATAGCTTTCTGCTAAATATTTTAATGTCTGCACTGTTTTTAATTATTGCAAATATGTTTTTATTCTATTTTCTTTCTGTAATGCATTTTTAAAATTTGTATTATTTTCTTTTAATTCTTCTATTTTTTTTTCTTTTTTTTCTTCTCACTTTGTTTTATGATGTGAAGCACTTTGAGTCTGCCTTGTGTATGAAATGTGCTATACAAATAAAGTTGCCTTGCCTTGCCTTGCCTAAATTGCCCATAGGTGTGAATGTGAGTGTGAATGGTTGTTTGTCTCTACATGTCAGCCCTGTGATAGACTGGCGTCCTGTCCAGGGTGTACCTTGCCTTCGCCCAATGTCCAGCCCCCCCGTGACCCTGAATACAGGATAAGCGGTAGACAATGGATGGATGGATGGATGGAGAACAAGTATACTCTGCCAATTTTGCAGGTTTTCCCACTTTCAAAGCATGTAGAAGTCTGTAATTTTTTATCATCACTTCAATTGTGAGTGATGGAATATAAAACAAAAATCCAGAAAATCACATTGTATGATTTTTAAGTAATTAATTTGCATTTGCCCGTTTTTCATATGTAGCCCTTGCCTAAATAATGGATGTATTTTGATGACAGAATATATAAACAATCCACAGATTCATGATTCATAGAAGTTCATGGTGTATTAAAATGTTTAAGAATGTATAAATATGGACAAATACAGAACAAGTTAAACATGTAAAATAAGTATTTGTTAAAAATATAAGTTAATGTCTTTTCATTTCATGGCATATAAACAAATAGTAAGTTCATGCTAATATGTTTGGAGGTGTATGATGATTATTTGTAGTTTGAGGTGAGGGGGTGGGAGGTAGCGCCGTGTTGTGGTTCCGAGCAAGCGAGAAGGGTTCACAGGATATTACAGGAGAGCGAACAGCTACTACGACAACGTCAATTCCAGGAGTTTAATGTAAAAATGGGGGCTTGTCTGGCACTGTGCTCGTTAGCCAGCTGTGTAAGTATCTCATTTCCATTGGAATAGTAGGCCTATCTTAAATGCAAAACGGAAGGCTTAAACGTCCGTTCACTCTCGTCTTAACGTTAGGCGAGCTAACGCTAAACTTAAGGCTAGCAAAATAAGCAACGTATTTTGACGTAACAGTCAACCTTAAACGCGTTTACGCTAAGTTAGGTTGTTATGTCAAATACTAGCTGTAGTGGACATATAACATTAACGTAAAGGGAGTTGGCTTCGCGAGACAGTGAATCAGCAAATAATGATTCAGGAACTGTCAGAACAGGCCACTTGCACTAACGTTATAAACATTAAGCCTTCTAGTAGCTCACTTAAGCTAGTGATGATGAGGATTCAGCAGGTGGAAAGGGGCTTTATAACACCGATGTATTATTATTATTATCATTATGAGTAACGTTTGTGGGTGCTGCCTGTCTTGGATGCATCATGGGAAATTCACTTTCACGATAAATCAATTCTCAGCCATGTATTGGAACAAAACTTAACGTTATTTATGCCAAAACGGTTGCATACATTAATTTGACAGTTTATTACTGTTGTATACTTGTTTGTTATTGTTTGGTTGCTGTGTGTTTTGCGTATGTAGTGTTTCTGTGGTGTGTATGGCTATGGATGGATACAGTGCTGTGAAAATGAATTTCTCCTAGGGTACAATGAAGTGTAAAATCTAGTTTTAACTCTGTATTTGTTTTCCCTGCCACTCCTTTGCCCTCCATCACTCACAGGCCTCTTGTCTGTGTGGCTCAGCACCATGCCTTCTGTGCGGCTGCTGTATGAAGGTATTATTGGTGCAAAAGGTTTGAGCACCCGTAACAGTGGAATTTGTAGTTGTGACAGTGATTGTGTATGTGTATCAGTAAATTTGAAGTCACAGACTCTATGAGTTGTGTACTTTTTTCTCTCCACAAATACAACACAACACTTACACATTCACAAATTCTTAATTACAGGTGCACAAATCCTATTTTACAAGTCACAGATTAAAAAACTGACACGCTCACATTTTTGCTCCTATTGTTATAGTATATTTGGTGCAAAACATATTTGTGTACCTTTTATCAGACAATGTGAAGTTGTGGACAAAATTTGAATGTGTGCAAATCTGAATGTGAACTTGTGCAATAAATGTTCAATGTATGTAAAATAATTTCCCACGAAAATATTTGTGTTCTTTTAAAACACAAACACAAATCGAGAAGTACAACTGCGCAAATCTTCCCCACGAGTCACAGACTCTGTTTCCTTCACCTACAAATCCTTCTTAAAGCCTTCTTAACGCTACGTCGTTCGTAACCCCTACTTAGAGTTCCTGCTTAACATTTCGCGTGTTTCCCGAAACGTTCTTTTCTACGAATCTCTTTCGTACGTCACACGTTGGTAAGAGTGGTCTGGAGCGCTCTTAAGCCCTGATTATGCTTCCGCGTAGTGATAACGCAACGGCAACGCAACGGCCACGCAGTTGCTTGGAGACCGTGATGGTTCTGCGTTGGGTTTACGTGTCGAAATGCAATTCAATGCCACACCGGTAAAGGGCGCTATGTTTTTTGTAAAGACTGACCGACCGACCGAGACTCTTGGCGTATATCGTCGTAGCCTCGTTATAGCGTATTTGTTTACTTTCCGGCTTTAAATTTACAATTTTTCAGAACTTGGTGTTTTATTTCTTTGTGCAAAAGCGAGAAGGTGCAAACAATAAAACGAGGTGCAAACAATAAAAGTAGCCTTTTAAAAGTTTAAATGGCGGTGTTCAGCGGATGTAGTTAGCGGACCAATCACAGCCAATGCCGCTGCGTTGGTGTTGCGTTGCTGTTGCGTCGCCTCGACGCGCGTCTAGGATTTTTGGGAGGCACACGTCAGGCCCTTGCGTTGACGTAAGGGGGGTCCGCAAGGACGTAAGGGGTCCGCAAGCCCCCTTGCGTTGTGTCGACGCGGAAGCATAATTCAGCCTTTAGAGCCTTCTTAGCTCTACCGTAGTGATGTTTCCGCTCCTGACGCTAGTCGCCGCCAATGTACAGTAATCCAGAAATCCCCGTTGCGCATGGAACTGCACATTGCCAGTGTTGTTTCACCAGTGGTTTTAAGTCATTCATAAAGAAAATAAAAAGAAAATACGCATGCATTTCATCACAAGGCTAAGCTTTACCTCATCCTCAAAAGTAGCCTAGGTTTATTAAAGTGTCAAAGTAAAGGCATGCACAATCCTGCAAGCAATTTGGGAAATTGGCACATCGTCAAACAATTAAAAAATGTCATAAATGGACGCCGGTGGCAAAACTGTGGCAGCGATACAACGTATCCTTGTGCTGAACCAAAGACGTCGCCATCCTCGGAGCCGTTGGAATACATAATTTCATAAGGATCAACTTCAATCCCATGGATATATAGACCGACGCGGATATATTGCATACATTTCGACTACAACAGCAACAAATACGCATGTAATTAATGCTGTAATTGGCTCAATCTCCTCTGCTGTTTCTATATTTATTATATCTTTTTTTTTAAATCAGTATATGGTAGTATGTTGGACCATGGTTAAATAAATGTTCAGGCCTAGAACGATTTCTAGCAATGTTTTATTCTCAAACACTGCAATAGCCTACATTTTATAATATAATGCTGTCATGCATCTGCGCATGAAATGTAAAATCGAACTCTGAGCAATCGATTTCAGCACTTTCTTTATGGACAGTGCCGTGTACCTACGACGTAAGGAGTGTTTCTTAAGAAGACTCCTAAGAGGCCGTTCAGGAACCACGACTACAGCGGTAAACAACTTTGGTAAGTCATAACGTAGGAGTCTTCATAGCGCGCTAAGAGTGGACGTTATCGGGAAACCGGGCCCTGTGCATTCAGTCTATGGTGCAAAAGGCGGGTGCTGATCTGAGAGCGACTGATCCCACAGCCAATCAGAGGAGAGGGGATTTTCCCCCCACAGCCAATCAGAGGAGAGGGTGGATTCAGCACATGCTAAACTAACAGCAGCAGAGACAGCGATATAGGCAACTTTCAAGGTAGGTTGTATCTTTAACCACATTAATAAATAAACCCCGACGCGAAGCTGAGAAATTTAGCGTCCTGTCACTTTTCCTCTGTTTTGGTAACCATCCTCCTGGCCGTGTGCATTTGTTTCCAATGAATATACGTATGTGTGTGTATTGTTGTAGTCTTATCTGTCATAAACTGTAAGAGAGGAGAGCTGTGACCCCGGGTCAGATCGGCTCATGCAGGTTTCGTTTTCAGAAAACAGACGTGGAAGGAAGAGAGTCAGATTCATATAACTTATATGCTCTTTTACAAGATGATTCTTTCTAGGTTTAAAACATGGATCTATAAAAAAGACTAGTTAATATCTATGCTTGAAAGATCTCAACGTAGTTAAGTAAATTACTCCTATTCTCCTCTGCCTTCTAGGAAAATGACGGATCCTGGTTGTTCATCTCAGGTGAGTGTCATATGGGTAGGCTAATGGAACTTTAAAGAAATTAGCACGCTAAGACAAAGTTGTTTTATTTTTCTAAAATGCATATTTGACAAACTATTGCTTCCGACTGTTATTACGTTACATTCAATTTAATTTTCACATTTTTCCAAATCACCAGAACACAAACATTGAAACAGCAGTCCGGATGCTTTTGAGCTGCATAGCAAATGAGCTGCATAGCAAATGAGACTGGAGCTAGGACAGGAGCTGGGACTGCTGCTGCGACTGGAGCTAGGACAGGAGCTGGGACTGCAGGGATTGGATCTGTGACTGCAACTGGGATTGGAGCTGGGACTGCAGGGATTGGATCTGTGACTGCAACTGGGATTGGAGCTGGGACTGTAGGGATTGGATCTGTGACTGCAACTTGGATTGGAGCTGGGACTGCAGCTGGCAGACCAACAACCGTGCAACATGAGATGCAGAGGTAAGTGACTGCCTCGAGGATCCAAAAGCATTCCCAGGCCAGCTGAGTGACAGAGTCCCTCCAGCATGTCCTGGGACTTCCCCGGGGTCTCCTCCCAGTGGGGCATGCCCCTAACGACTCCCCAGGGAGGAGTCCAGGATGCATTTGAAAAAGATGCCTGAGCCTCCTCAGCAGGGAGGCATTATTTTTAAAGTTGGATATTTAGACTTCACATATTAATAAGTGTCTACTCTTCATCCAAGGTGCTTCCCATCCATGTTCTCTGGTCAGAAGCGTAAAAGGAAAGGAGGAGATCTACCCCGTGTCACTGTGTGCAAGTACACAGAGATACAGTTCTGCTTGCTGTCACAAAACACCGACAGAACCCCCAAAGATGAGGCAATCCTACTCCAAGCAGGTCTTGGTAGAAGGACTGTCAATATAGCTGACAATGCCCTCCACACAGAGGTGAGTTTTAAAGACATTTTTAAAAATCAGTTTGAAATAAGTAGAGGTTGATGTGTAATGACATTAACAGTGATATTTGTTGTACTGCTTTGAAATAGCTTTCATTATGCCACACAGCTTTGTGGTTTTTAACATACTAAATTAGATTATTGTCAGCTGCTCTGAGCTGGAGCAGACCAGACACCTGCCTAATATTGGCAGGTGGTCATAATGGTCCCTTTGGTCCTCCTTTGCTATCAAATACACAACTGCTATCAAATACACAACAAACTGGGATGCACAGTTTATTCTAACACTGTTCTAACACCAGCCTTAACCTCCCCAGCAATTTGAGCAACAGTAGCTTGTCTGGTAGATCACACCACAGGGACCAGCCTTCACTCCCCACATGTATCAGTGACTCTTAGCTGCCTATGACTCTGTCATCAGTTAAGCATAGTTCCTTCCTTGATAGATACTGACCACTGCAGACTGGGGATACCAAGAGCTGTACTTTTTCAGATTCTCTGACCCAGTCATCTAGTCATCACATTTGGCCCTTGTCATACTAACTCAAATTCTCAGGCTTGCCCATTTTTCCTGCTACTAACACATCAACTTTGAACATTTTTGGTCACGAATATACCACACCCAATACCAGGTGCCACTTTACATTCACTTTACTTGACAGTCACCACAATATTATGCCTGACCGGCGTATATTTTCAGCAAACTGTACAACTCTGTGTTATCAATTACCACTAACCTAAACCCATTTCTGGAAACATAAGTAAGTCCGTAAGAGACATTCAAGATCATACAGTGCACACTATGACAGTTTCTAACTTTTTACAGATAAGCAGTACACTACAACTAAATTATCCCAAAATGAGGAGTCTGTGTGGTGGCTGGCTCCTCCAAAAAGCTTCAGGTAAGATTACTTTGTTGTATACTATACAGTACCTTTAAGTAGAGGTAGAAAGATTGATGAGAAGATTGTCATCTACATCATCCCACTACAAGAGAGAATGGACACCACTCCTCTGTCTTATGAAGCAGAGGAGTTTCAACACATGCCCAAACATGCATGCATGTCATGTGGACAGTCAGTTCCCCTGCCGCTGCTACAATACCACATTGATTCCTGTGGTGATGTAAGTTATCTTATGGCTATGTAAAAAAAGGAACTCTTTATTAACGATGTTGCAATTGGCTAAAAATATTTTACTGTAACCTTGTATTCAACTGAAAAATGTATGTTAAAAAGTATCACTGATGGTGTTTTTAAATTTCTCTTGAAGAAACATGAATCTGATGTGAAAATTGTTTCTGATGAAGAGGAGTCTGAGATTATTTCTCTGGTAAGCTGTCACTGAACTCTCAGTTTCATAATGCTGCATTTCATAACAATGGCACAAAAGTATTACTTATTGTTAGAGCCAAAATGCATTTTTGTTTGTTTTTATTTAATGAATCATCTGGCTTTGCCAGGAAACAACAAGATCAGGTGGTTGCTATGTGACCTGTCAATCACCTGTGGTTGCCATGGGAACCTACTTATTCGAAGCAGTGATTGAAGCAGGTGGGGTGCTTCGAGTTGGAGGACAAACAGTTTTGGACCGTGTTAAGTGTTCCGTATCACGCAGGTCGGGATTCATTGTTTAAGTTAAGAGTTTTTGTTTCGTTGAGATTTTTGCTGTCAATAAATGGATTGACATATCCGATACGAATTATACAACTCTGGACATTGAATCAATACACATCACGCGTCAAACTTTGTTAAAGCCCTCGTTGCCCCTCGCAGTAGGGCACATATAAGTAAATGTCCCTACATTAAGTCCAAAACTAGCCTTCGTTTACTTGGAACGGGCTATTGTGGAAATGTTTTTTGCGTGAAAGAAGAGGATTTTCGCGCTCAGGACGCCTGAGGATGGACGGCGTTGGATTTTTTTGCATTCGTTTTTTCATTTTTTATTGAACATTTAGTGTTTTTGCGAGTTCGCGTGTTTTGCGAACCAATACTCCTATTCACGGAGTACGGAGCTACAGAATATTAGCTCGGCTTGACGGCGACCGACAGCGGAGGAACTGGCACCAGGAGAGGCGGCGATCCGACCCACATCATCCCGGCCCGGCGACCGACAGCGGAGGAACCGGCACCAGGAGAGGCGGATATCCGACCCACATCATCCCGGCCCGGCGACCGACACGGACAAAGTGGTGACAAAATAATTAATTTTTTGGGTAATTAACAAATACCGTAGATGACCATTTAGTAGCCCGGGCGTTTAATATGCTAAATCGACTTGGAGCCCAGGCGTTTATAAGAACCAGGCGCGTATTTGCAACAGGCTACAATTTATTTTTGCAATGAGCAGCACCAGACCATCATGCAAAGAACAAGGAGCTCACCATAGCACCACTGGAACAAAACTACTTTTCCCCCCCGACGCATCTTTATTGACATCAGACAATAAATACAAAGACAGTTTGTCTGTGTTACCGCGACACAGGGAGCTGATCAGAGCAGTGTTATGAATGATGACGGAAGGGGGGGTCGATCGCGGTAATTTCAACACTGTACATTAGCGCATTTATCTATATCCCTATATCCCTCAGTCTAGCGCGTCTGTGTTTGTGTGTCTGTGTGTGTGTGGGCGCGCGCCTGCATGCGAGAGAGAGAGAGAGCGCGAGAGGAGGGGCTGACTGACAGAAGAGGTGAGAGCCGGTGAAGTGCTGTTAAAAAAAACTTTTGTTTTCTGTGCAAGACTATGGTAAACACTTAATCGCCCGGGCGTTTAATTGAACCGGCGTTTATTATGCCAAATGAGGTCGGACCCCCGGCGGCTATTAGAGCACAGGCGCGTATTTGCACGCGGGCGATTATTTGGTCATCTACGGTATTTACAAAGTTACAATAACTATTGACAAGTGGGTGTTCTTAACATGTAGAACTATTTACAAAAGATCAGCATAAATAACTATTTACAGAGAACATATATACAGTATTGACTGAGCAGGAGTCCTTGGTGGTGCTGCTGGACTGGATGGGATGCCACAATAAGGACCCTGGACTCTTCTAGCACCGACGTTTAACAACGGCACGGCGCGGCATTGAACCAGCACCGTCACCGCACGGAGCTGATGGCAGCGCTCACTTGAGCAGCGCTGTTTATGTTTGAAGACTTTTCGAAGAAAAGCGGACCGGATCGGCAGCGCTGCGCATGGACAAAGGCTGGGGTATGTAGCGCGCCACCAGCTGGTATATGGCCATAAAACTTTGTGTGCACACAGGTTCATTTGAGAAAAAAGACAAATCCAAATGCATTGGTGAACTAAAGGTTTTTTGTGTGGTTTTTGTTGCAACCCGTTCGTGGGTCCAAGAGCTCAAGTTTTTGGTGTCTAACCGAAATATAAGGGTTTTTGCATTTCTGACCGGTTTTACTAAAGTATATTTTTGACTGACGGTATTTTCACATTTCATCCGATGGTATATTTGGGTCTGTGTTTTGCAAATGATGGACTCCGTTAATGGTGTACAGGGTCAAAGTGATGATGCGTTATTGGTTGAGAAGCCCACTCCGGCTGAAAGCGAAACGCATCCAAATGCTGACAATGAAGCTCCACACGAACCACCTGAGGTTGAACACGCAGCGCCGCTGCCGACTGAAGAGCAGTCACAGCCCAGTGAGTCTGCAGTAACTGAACCCCAGCCTAAGGAGGAGGAGGACAAGCAGACGGCCACAGATGCCACTGTTGAAACGGAAACCCCAATGTTAAAAAAACGCACAAGTATCATGACACCAAAGGCTTATTTGGATAAACTGGAAAAATTACAGAAGGAAAGAAAATCTAAACTGAACAAGGCAACCAACCTGCAAAAAACAATTCAAGAGCTCATGGACACTGATGAAAGCAAGCACAAAGTGCAATGTGAATTTATGAAGTACATCCACATCATCAAGGAAGCAACAGGGGCACATGACACACTTCTGCCCATGCTACCTCCAGATGAAAAAGCAAAACACATTACTTGGTTTAATGCAAAAATGCTCAATGTAAATGATTTTATTGAGGAGGTTAACACCTGGACAAATCAAAATGTTTCTAAACCTATGGAGAATGTCACTGAGGAGGAACAAAGTGAAATAAGCCCACACGACAGTATTTCCAATATAGAAAAGGGACATAAAAGTCATACAAGCACTGGAGCTAGCAGGTCTAGCAGATCCTCCACCTCCTCAGAACGCAGACGTGCAGAGGCAGAGCGAGCTGCACTCGCTATACAAGCAGCAGCATTGAAAGAAAAACATGCTCTGGAGGAGGAGGAAGAAATGGAGGAAGAAATGCAAAGGAGGAGAAGGGAAGCTCTCAGGAAGAAAAAGGAAATGTTGGAACTGAACACAAGACTGGCAGCTGCTGATGCAAAGCTTGCAGTGTTGACATCTCCCAGCCAATCAGTTTCAAATGCAGCATCTGATGGAATGGCACAATACTTTATGGAAAGAAAAAGTGTAACACAACCCTCAGTGGCGTTCAATCCACCACCACAGCGGCGGCTACAGCAGCGGCAGCAGCCACCACCACAGCAGCAGCTACAGCGGCGGCAGCAGCAGTGGCAGCAGCAGCAGCGGCAGCAGCAACCAACACAGCAGCAGCAGCTACCACCTCAGCAGCAGCTACAGCAGCAGCAGTCACTTTTGGCACCACAGCAGCAGCTATCCAGCCAACCATCACCTGCCTTGCAGATACAACGCACCTTTTGGAATGAAGCACAGGACATTTCAAGCCATATGAACACTCATGTGCAAGCAACCAATCAAGCAGCCAGCTCCCCTCAAAGTGGCAGCGGAATCCCAACCGTGTGTGATCTGTTGTACAGACAAAATGAAATTACAGCGTTGCTTGTGGAACAGCAAACCTCTCACCTCCTGCCACCGAGAGAGGTCCCCTGTTTTGAGGGGGATCCTCTTAAGTACCGATCCTTTGTGCAGGCCTTTGTCCACTGTGTGGAGAAAAATGCAAAGAATACAGGAGATTGTCTGTACTACTTGGAAAAGTACACCAAGGGTCAACCTAAAGAACTCGTACGCAGTTGCCAACACATGGTGTCAGAAATGGGATAGGAAAGAGCCGATACTTTCTGTTCTGAAAGTCTGATGAAGCGGCTAAACTTGAATGGGAGAAAAGCCACCATCAGTTTACTCACCATGGGTCCTAAAGCATCCGTCTCCAGCTACATTGTAACAGACCTGGAGATTGCAAGTCTTACTGGAGACCAATTTTATGAGCTGCCGAAAGTCTATACTCAGAAGAGGATGCCTGTGAGCCGTAATAACATCATCAAGGAAGAGGAGTTGTCTAAGTGGCCATATTTGGAGGGTGTTGTCATTCCTCGTTTTGAAGCGGAAGTGGAGCTATTGATTGGTACCAATGCCTCCAAACTGCTTGAACCTTGGGAGGTGGTGAACAGCCAAGGCAATGGACCTTAAGTGGCCATTAAGACCCTATTGGGGTGGGTCATCAATGGTCCCCTTTCTGGTCACACTGAGGAGCAGAGTGAAAGGAAACACACTGCAAGTGTGTCCCAATTCAGGGTCTGCAGCCTTCGGAGGCTGCATTTGAAGGCCGCTTACGTCACAGAGCTGCGCGAAGGCTGTCCCAATTCGTCTAAATTCGAAGGCTCCTCCAAATGCGGCCGACAAATGTGTCCTCCTTTCCCCCGTATTCGGAGGATGCACCGCTACTATCCTTCGCGGCCTCCCATATCCCAAGATGCTTTGCGCGCCGCTGTTCAACCAACAATGGCGGCGAAAGACGGCAGCAGCTCCGGCACCGGCAGCAGTGCCGAATACACATTTAAATGTAAGTAACGGGTTTTTGCTTAACGTCGGACGTTCAAGGGGCCTTAAAACACATTTGAGTGTTAAAATGCGTGAAGTTAATAATGCTAATACGTGTAGCCACCGGAATGTAGGGCCAGCTACGTGATGTAGCTTAAGGCTGTTGATACGAGGAGCTCAGTTAACGTTAGCCTTTAAACGTAACGTAAGCCTAAAACCCTTCAATTTTAAATGTTACAAGCTCCGATGGTAACTTATATCTTATTGTAACCGTGGAGCTGTTAAGTTAATTTGTTCTCGTTGTAAGTTGTGTAGGCTACAGTCCGCTCCTCTCGCAGCTAAATATATAACGTTAATGATGGGTTGTGAGCCCCGCTGTATTTCTAGGCTGTAAAACTGTAAACGTTTGGATTGAATACAGAGCTAACCTTAGGATCATTATTACTGTTAATATCGTTATTATATTGTACAATGATTTTGCATGTTGACATAACAGGAAATGTGCTTCACATGTCCTTTTTGTTGTAGAGAGCAAGGAGCAGACTGAGGATTTGATCAAACTCCGGGTCCGGGATGAGAACGACCACCTGTTGAGGCCAAGAACACAGGGCCACCGACAGCAGCAAGAACGAGGAAAACAGATGACTTGCTGGATTTGATCAGGGAGGACATGAAGTTACAGAGGGAGAGCGAGGAAAGAGAGAGGATGGAGAGACTTTTTAGTTTATTGGAGAGAATGGTTGAGACGGCATTGAATTTTTTGGGGGGTGGTGGATGTTTTTTTTCTGTTCGATTAAGTTCTGTGTTGATTTGTAATTTAAATTGTTAATTAAAAATATTGTATTGTTCCATTTTCTTTTCCAAATATTGTATATAGTTAAATTAAAATATTATAACCTGTAACATTATCTGTTCCATTTCTTATTTACAACTAAAGTCAACTTTTGAACTGCTTTTCAGTGACAAAATAATTTATTTTTTGGGTAATTAACAAATATTTACAAAGTTACAATAACTATTGACAAGTGGGTGTTCTTAACATGTAGAACTATTTACAAAAGATCATCAGAAATAACTATTTACAGAGAACATATATACAGTATTGACTGAGCAGGAGTCCCTGGTGGTGCTGCTGGACTGGATGGGATGCCACAATAAGGACCCTGGACTCTTCTGGCTCTGAGTGGGACATCATCTGGAAGGTGGGGGGTGTGGGATGCATGTCTCCACTGTCCACCATCATCGGGGTTGCAGGGCTGATGCAATCGACGGATGCCATGTCACTAAAATGTTTAAAAGAGAGGCAAGAATAAAATATTGAATTAAGTCGGGGTTATTTACAGGGCTCGTACACATTTTACTATTCAATTCAATCACTTTATAAGCCAAGCATTTAAACTAAGATTCAAGCACTTTTCAGACCTTGAAAAACAGCATTAAAATTACAGCATTTTCAAAGATTTTACATTTTAAGCACCTGTACGAACCCTGTATTAAGTATTATGGTTAAATGACATTATCCATGTCAATCTATACTTGATATGGCTCGTCACTTAGCGGTATCATTTATTAACGGGTATATTAATTACGTACTACGCTAACTATGTATGAACATTAATATGGGTTAAAATAACGGCTTTAACGTTACCTCCCCACGGCTCTCCCAGCCGGAGATAAACAAGCCGCCGGTGTCGTCGCAGCCGCCTCTCCTCTTGCTCAAAAAAATAAAAATTAAATTAAATTAAAAGAAAAAAAAAAAAATATATATATATATATATATATATATTAAAAACTCTCCATCATGTTCGTCTGTCGTATTTTTGTTTTGACCGGTGTTTTTCCTGGGCTTGGCCGGCAGAAGTGATGACGTCGCGACGCAATCAGGAAATGCTCCGTAGGTTAGACCGTCCCATTTACCGACGGTTGACCCAGCCTTCGGAGGAGTCTCCGAAGGTGTCGCCTCCGTAGACCGCGAAGGCTGGGTCCTCCGAAGGCTGCAGACCCTGAATTGGGACACAGCTTGCCAATGTTAACAGAATCTCCATATCAAACCTTGAGGTGCTGCTGAACAATCAGTACAACCATGATTTCAATGAACGGTCATCAGAGGACAAAGAGGAACTGTCAAGGGATGATATGAAGTTTATGGAAATCATGACTGAGTCGTGCAAGCTTGAAGATGGCCACTACACTTTGGACCTCCCCTTTAAGAGAAAAGATGTCTCCCTCCCAAACAATCAGTGTGTTGCAAGGCAACGAATACTTGGGCTGAAAAGGCGGTTTGGGAGAGATGAAAAGTTCCATAAAGAGTACACAGACTTTCTCAATGATGTAATCAGCAAAGGCTATGCTGAACCTGTGCCTGAACATGAAATTGGACGTTCAGATGGAAAAGTGTGGTACATTCCACACCATGGGGTGTACCACCCCAAGAAAAGAACTCTGCGGGTTGTCTTTGATTGTGGCGCAGAGTACAGAGGAAAGTCTCTCCACAAGGAGCTTCTACAAGGCCCTTACCTCACCAGCACTTTGCTAGGAGTCCTGACACGATTCCGTCAAGAGCCTGTAGCCTTAATGACTGATGTCAAAGCGATGTTCCATCAAATAAACGTGGCACAGAAAGACAGAGACTTTCTTCGGTTCTTGTGGTGGCCAGATGGCAACATATCCCAAGAACTAGTCGAATACAGGATGACTGTGCATCTGTTTGGGGCAGTTTCTTCTCCCAGCTGTGCTTGTCATGCCCTGCGAAAGACAGCAGAAGATCACTGTGACAGTTTCCCTGTGGATGTAATTGACACAGTCAACAGGAACTTCTATATGGATGATTGCCTTAAGAGCTTGCCATCAGAAGAAGAGGCTGAAAAAATGGTCAAAGATTTGACTGACATTTGTCAAAAAGGAGGCTTCCATCTGACCAAATGGATCAGCAACAATCGTAGAGTGTTGCTATCCATTCCTGAGGAAAACAGATCCAAGAATCTACATGAATTGGACTTGGACAGAGATCAACTGCCAGTCGAAAGAGCACTTGGGCTTCTTTGGTGTGTTGAGAGTGACACCTTCAAGTTCAAGTTGGCTCTAAAAGAACAGCCTCACACTCGACGTGGGATTTTGTCGATGGTCAGCTCAATCGACGATCCACTGGGATTTCTTGCCCCACTCACACTCCCAGCCAAACTTACACTGCAAGACATGTGTCGGAGGAATTATGAGTGGGATGATGAAATTCATCCAGTTCTCCAACAGCAGTGGGACAAGTGGCTGAGAGACTTGGAAGGAGTGAAGGCATTTGAAGTGGGAAGATGCCTCAAGCCTGTGGATTTTGGAGAGACGATCTGTGGTCAGTTACACCACTTCTCTGATGCCAGCGAAAGTGGATATGGCACAGTGACCTATCTGAAGATATGGAACAACAGCAACCATTGTCATGTCTCTTTCCTGCTAGGCGAAGCCCGAGTTGCCCCTCTTAAACAGGTGACCATTCCACGCCTGGAGCTCACGGCAGCTGTTCTCGCTGTACGTGTGGACACGATGCTCAGAGGAGAAATCCAGATTCACCTTGAGAAATCTTGTTTCTGGACGGACAGCACGTCAGTTTTAAGATACATCAGAAATGAAAACAAAAGATTTCACACTTTCGTGGCAAACCGAATTTCTGCCATCCGAAGAGCATCTGACGTCACACAATGGAGGTACATTCCTACCACCCAGAACCCTGCTGATAAGGCCTCAAGAGGAGTGAAAGTGGATGATTTGCTGACCAACAAAGGCTGGATAGTAGGCCCTGAGTTTCTGTGGAAACAAGAGGAGGAGAGGCCAGAAAGTCCCTTGGAGCACGCCGACATTGCTGGTGATGACCCGGAGGTCAAAAAGGAACTTGTCACCAATGTGCTCACTGTCAGTGCACCAAGTGCCACTCACCAACTGATCACATACTTTTCAGACTGGAAAAAGCTGAAGCGGTCAGTTGCTTGGATTCTCAAGTTAAAGACGACTCTACTGGAGATGATTCGGAAGAGAAATCAGTTGAGTCATGAAGCTGCAAACAAAGTCGAACAGGAAATGAAACGCTGGAGAGCTGCATGTGGAAACCAAAGCTTAACACCCGTCGATCTCACCAGAGCCGAGACTGCCATTGTTCGCTTCGCCCAACAGCAACGGTATCCGGAGGAGCTTGCTGTTTTGACCTCTGGGAAGGGTGAAGTAAAGAGGGAGAGTTCCATCTACAAACTCGACCCCAAGCTGAAAGACGGCCTGCTGAGAGTTGGAGGGAGGCTGAGAAGGGCAGCAATGTCTGAGGAGTCAAAATATCCCACTATCCTCGCGAAAGACCTCCATATCTCAACTCTTATTTTGAAACACATTCATGAACAGCTCGGCCATGGTGGGAGAAATCATGTAGTCTCCAGACTAAGAAGAAAATATTGGATTACAAGTGCCAATGCAGCCACAAGAAAAATCCTGTCCGACTGTGTCATTTGCAGACGCCATAGAGGTAAATTAGGTGAGCAGAAGATGGCCGACTTACCTCTCGAGCGAATCATCGCTGATCTTCCTCCATTCACCAACACTGGAGTTGACTATTTTGGCCCAATTGAAGTCAAGAGGGGACGTTCCTTTGAAAAGCGCTATGGAGTCCTTTTCACATGTATGGCATCAAGGGCAGTGCACTTGGAAGTTGCATATTCATTAGATACGGACTCCTGCATAAATGCTATACGCAGGTTTGTTTGTCGAAGAGGCCCCATCTCTCATCTGAGGTCTGACAACGGAACCAATTTTGTTGGTGCTAAGAAAGAGCTGAGGGACGCTCTTGCTGCTTTAAATCACAGCAAAATACAATCTGCATTTTTGGAGGATGAAATGCAGTGGAGCTTCAACCCACCAACAGCATCACACCATGGCGGTGCATGGGAGCGGATTATAAGGATGATTCGGCAGATATTAACATCAGTTCTCCACCAGCAAACCTTGAATGATGAAGGACTTCATACTGTGCTGTGTGAAGTTGAAGCCATCCTCAATGACCGCCCCATAACAAAGATGTCAGGAGATCCCAATGATCTCGAAGCTCTCACTCCTAATCACATCCTCAACATGAAAGGAATGCCAGTCTTACCACCTGGATTGTTTGAGGAGACTGACCTCTACCTCAGGAGGAGATGGAGGCAGGTCCAGTACCTCTCCGACCTTTTCTGGAAGCGGTGGCTGAGAGAGTACCTACCTTTGCTACAGGAGAGGCAGAGGTGGAGTAAAGAAAGACGGAGTCTTGTCCCTGGCGACATCGTACACATCGCAGACGCCACAGCTCCACGTGGTTCCTGGTTGCTGGGAAGAGTCCTGGAGACGTATCCTGACAGAAGAGGACTGGTGCGTTCTGCTCGAGTGAAAACTAAAACAAGCACACTGGATAGACCAGTAACGAAGCTATGCTTGCTTCAAGAAGCTGAAACTTCAAGCCTCTAAGACAGAAGGGTTTTTTTTTTTTTTTTTTTTTTTTTAATCATGTATTAAATATTTGGCTCATTGTTATAAATTTGTTGAATTGTGCCTGGCCTCCTGCCATTCCCAATTAGGGGCCGGTGTGTTAGAGCCAAAATGCATTTTTGTTTGTTTTTATTTAATGAATCATCTGGCTTTGCCAGGAAACAACAAGATCAGGTGGTTGCTATGTGACCTGTCAATCACCTGTGGTTGCCATGGGAACCTACTTATTCGAAGCAGTGATTGAAGCAGGTGGGGTGATTCGAGTTGGAGGACAAACAGTTTTGGACCGTGTTAAGTGTTCCGTATCACGCAGGTCGGGATTCATTGTTTAAGTTAAGAGTTTTTGTTTCGTTGAGATTTTTGCTGTCAATAAATGGATTGACATATCCGATACGAATTATACAACTCTGGATATTGAATCAATACACATCACGCGTCAAACTTTGTTAAAGCCCTCGTTGCCCCTCGCAGTAGGGCACATATAGGTAAATGTCCCTACACTTATGGTTATGTGCATATTATGGCTGCATGATGGTTTAAAAAGGGATACTTAGCAGTTATTATGGACTAGGGTTGCACGGTATACCGGTACTAATTTGGTACCGGGGTACTGAGGCATTTAAAACGGTACTATATTGCATTTGGACGGGACCGGTACTTTCAGCGCCGCCGGCAGCGCCCACAACAGCGCAGCGAACTCGCCACGTGACGTCACTGCCTTGTAACTACAGCTGAGAGGACGAGGAGCGAGCCGCAGCTTGGGGAGATAAAAGGCAAGCCGGAGGAAACCGCTAGCAAGTTAGCGAGCAGCGTGGACTGGAGCAAAAAACGGAGCAGGAGGAAAGCTTGGAGAGCGTGAGAGAGAGAGAGAGAGAGAGAGAGAGAGAGAGAGAGAGAGAGCGAGAGAGAGATTTTTGATTTTTGAAACCAACTTTTATTGTGGCAGGTTTTCTTAAAAAACTAGTTCACAATTTGGTTTTCCAGAAAAAAACACACAAAAAAGTTAGTTAAAAAAAACACATTTACACAAATAAATAATTAATAAAAGAATCACAACAGGTAATTGGCATAAAACATTTTTCCTGACCTGTACAGACAGGGACCGGCTCGATATGGAGGTCTTCTTCCACCTTCCTCTTTCGACTTATGTACACTGCCATTTTGGCCTGGCCTAAAACAAAGTTTAAAAACTGGCTTTTGTGTTTTTGTTGGCGAGTGTATCTAAAACCACAAATAAAAACCTGTTTGTTAAAACTCTCTTTAAAACTGATAAAAACAGTTTGTAAAAAGAGAAACAGTGCTGACAGACGATGACACTCATAAAAGCAGTGAAAAATGTTTTCCCTCTCGTCACAAAATGGGCATTTGTCATCTAATGCCCTGTTTAAAACTGAAAGGAAAGAATTGACTGCTAAAATCCCATGCAGGACCCTCCACTGCAGGTCCCCGTGTATTTTGCACAGTGGGGGTTTGTACAAGGACCTCCACTGTGGGCTGGATTCCGGGGCAAGACACAGGTAGCCCCTCCAGGGAGTGTCTGCCCGCTCATTTAGTTTTTTCCGGTTCAGCGTTTTCACCATTTGTTTGTAAAGAGCCTTACCAGGGGCCCCCTCCAGGGGGACTAGGTGTCCTGGCTCTAACAGGGGACCAGAGCAGTCTTTAAAATCCACAGTCAGAAAAATGGCAGGAAAGGGGTCCTCAGGGTCGGGGGAGATGGATCCTTCTGCAAAGTCTGTTAAAAGCTGGATGTTGTGCCCGGTCAGCTGCTGCTTCCAGTAATCCAGGATCTTTTCTGTAGTTCTGGTAGATGTTATTCCCAGTCTTTTTGCCAGCTCAGCAGGGTTGTCCAACTTGGGTCCGACCAACTCCACCACTTGGCCCAGTGTGGAGATCCCTGCAGTCTGCAGCAACCTGGACAGGGTGGCCGATGCCCAACTGGGATGGTTGATCCGGGTCCCGTACAGGATGGGCTCTCGCAGCAGCCAGTGCAGGGAGTCCCCCCGCTGTTTCCGCTCCCTGTTTAAAATGCTCCAAACAATAAAAACACTTTTGTAAAAGCTAGGAAGAGAGGGTGCCATTACCATGTTGTTTTTCATTAAAGGAGTCATCACCTGGTTTTATACGTATCCAGCCCCCCTTGGATCGCTTTGGATCAATTCGTAAAACTTATTAGAAAAAAAAAAAAACATTTTAATCAAACATTGAGCTTGTTCTGACCCTTTTTCGTACCGCGATTTTATCACGCGAGATTACGCGCGAGGTTTTGACTGGTCCGGATGTGCATTGTATAATATGTAATGAGGCGCGCGTTGATTCGCCGCAGGAAGGACAGAGCCGGGGGGGCTTGCCTGCATGCAGACTCCAAAACATAATGGCGGCGCTTCGGCGATTTCAGGTAGCGGACGGGGCGGGGTTGGGTGGTGAAAGAGGGGTGGGCTTATGCAAGTAGCCGCCACGGTGACGTCACCGAAGGCGCAGAATCAAAATCTCGTGCTTTAGGAATGCACACCCTTGTGTGCTATTCCTGTTCGGAAAAAGAGCAGAAGCGAAAAAACGGCGCCACTTTCAAACTCCAGCCTTTCAGGCAAGTTTCAACTGAGGTCAAACACAGATATGCATGTTTTAACAAGAGAAATTGCGATTTCCAGGTGATGACTCCTTTAAGAACAAATTAAAATCCAGACCCAGGCTGTTAAAATGTTTCAGGATGCACTGTGATAGGGGTCTCCACAGAGTGTCCTTTGGCCCAGTCAGCATCCTTTGGAGGAACTGGAGGCGGAAGGCGGCGCCCCTGCTAGCCAGATGGATAAGGCCCTGCCCCCCCTGCTCCCTGGGAAGGTACAGGACACTCTGTGGTATCCAGTGCATCCTGTCCCAAAAGAAATCTACTAAAACCCGTTGTACCTCTGTTAGGAGAGAAACTGGAGGATCGACACAGGCCAGCCTGTGCCACAGGGTGGATGAGACCAGGTTGTTCAGGATCAGGGTGCGACCTCTGTAGGACATTTTAGGCAAAATCCATTTCCATCTACAGAGGCGCCCCTTCACCTTCTCAACCACATTTTCCCAGTTTTTACCTTTATAGGTCTCATCCCCCAGAAAGACCCCTAGGTACTTGAGCCCTTCCTTCCTCCAGACCAGTCCACCAGGCAGCCTGAGCCGATCCCCCAGCTCCTCTCCGACCATCAGAGCCTCGCTCTTCCCCCAGTTCACCTTTGCAGAGGAGATAAAACCAAAATCTTTTACAGTTTCTGTTAAAACGTCTATGTCACTTTGTGTTCTGACCATCACAATGAGGTCATCTGCATCTGATAGTTTAAAAGGGCTATCACACTGGGGGAAGTACACACCATTTAATTTTCCTCTTAATTTGTGAAGCAGAGGCTCGATGGCCAGAGAGTACAACATACCAGAGAGAGAGCAGCCCTGCCTCACCCCCCTCTGGACGTCAAAAGGAGCACTCAGCCCGCCATTTATTTTAAGGATACTCGCAATGTCACTATAGAGGGCCCGGATCATGGCTATAAAGCCTGGGTTGAACCCAAAAGCAGACAGAGTCTGCCATAAGTACTGGTGTTCAACCCGGTCAAAAGCCTTTTCCTGGTCTATGGAAATAAGCCCAGTCTCTATACCCAATGAACTGGAGAGGTCCAAAACATCTCGAATCAAAGTGACATTGTCACTGATGAGCCTGCGGGGCACAAAGTAGGTCTGGGCAGGGTGGATGATGGACGCCATCACCTCTCTCAGTCTCAGGGCCAGAGCTTTGGACAGGATTTTATAATCCGTGCACAGCAGGGAGACCGGCCTCCAGTTCTTCAGGTCTTGTAGGTCTCCCTTCTTCGGCAGCAGGGTGATGACGGCCCTCCTGCAGCTCAGAGGGAGTCTTCCATCCTGGAGACTTGTGTTGATGACCTCGAGCAGGTCTGGTCCTATGATGGACCAGAAGGACTTATAGAATTCGGCAGGAAGGCCGTCTATCCCTGGAGCTCTGCCACTCTCCAAGCTGTTTACTGCAGAGAGCAGCTCCTGTGGGGTCAACCCTGCTGCCAGCTGCGAGTTGGCCTCTGTGCTGACCTGAGGGAGACCACTGAGGAAACTGCTGTGCACATCTGGATTATCTGACCATTCACTCTTAAAGAGGTTTCTGTAGAAACCGGCAGCAAACTTCCTGATCCCAGACAAGTCTGAGACTTCAGAGCCGCTACCCGTTCGTAAAGAGTGAATGATCTTCCTTTGTCCATTTTTCTGCTCCAACCCGAAGAAGAACTGGGAGGGGGCGTCCATCTGTGATATATTCAGGAACCTCGACCTGACCAGCGCCCCCTGTGCTGAAAAACCCAGCAGGTTGGCAATGGCCGACTGTTTGGACTTGAGGGAGTTTAAATGCCCTCGATCTCCTGTAGAAGCTGCTAGAGACTGTAGTTCTTCTATCTGACTCTCCAGATCCTTCATAGACCGGGTTAAGTCCCTCGTGACATTGCGAGTGAACTGCATGCAGAGCTGCTTGGTTTGGGTCTTTCCGAAGTCCCACCACTGCTGAATGTTGGTGAAGGCAGGTCTGCTCTCCCTGTGGGAAAACCAAAAATACTTAAAAGCAGTTCTAAAAGCCTGGTCTTTTAAAAGAGCCGTGTTAAAATGCCAATAGGCGCTTTTTACACGAACATTTTTTATAAAAACAGAGCAGGAGACGAGACAATGGTCAGTGAAACCCACAGGCTGAATAAAACACCCCTTAAAAATATTTAAATGGTGTTTAAAACAATAGATGCGGTCCAGTCTGGCCAGAGATAAAAGGTTCCCCCTTGTGTGGCTCCAGGTGTACTGCCGGTGGTCTCTGTTAAAAAACCTCCACAGGTCAGACAGCTCGTGGGTTTCTATTAGCTGTCTGATCCTGTGGGATAAAGCAGCATGTGGCTCAGGATGATTCCTGTCCAGGTTTGGATCAACTGTGCAGTTAAAATCCCCCCCTAAAAACAGAAAGTCATCCCCTCCACAGTCTCTAACAGTATCACTTAAAATGTTTAAAAATGCCACCCTATCCACCCCACTGGTGGGCGCATAGACATTCAAAAACACAAGTTTTATGTTCTCATATTGTGCCTGAACTTTCAATAAAACAACTGGGATTATTTCCTCAGTGATAAAGGAAATGGGTAAAAAGTTTTTGGTGAATAAAATCCCCACCCCTCCGCTCAGACTGGATTTGTGGCTTAAAACGACCTCCCCATTAAAAGCCCTCCTCCAGTCACTCTCATTGTCTGCTGTGCTGTGGGTCTCCTGCACCATCATCACGTCTATCCTCTTCAACTCCATCAACTTAAAAAGAGATGCTCTTTTAAAATCAGCCCTGGCTCCGTTCAAGTTTAAAATGCTGATGTTAAAATCACACATTGATGGAGAGAAGCTTAAAAAGGGGATGACAGTGATAAAACATGTCAGTAAATAAAAACACAGGATGTTGTGATTAACACTCTTGTCCTTCATTACTGATTTGTGCTTTTACCTTAGAAACAAGTTTTCACCACCGCAGGGACCGCCGCGGCAGTGCCGGTGGCCGCGGTGGCGGGGTGTCAGTACCGGTGGTCGTGGCCGAAAAAGTTGCACCGTTTCAAAATAATGACGAAAATGAAACTATTGACACAAACGCAAATGAGCATGTTTCACTGTGGCACTACCGCGGGGGATCGCCGCGGCGCCGACCGGGTCCGCCACGACGGCCACCGGCACAGCCACCACCGCAGGGACCGCCGCGGCACCGCCGGCGGGCCCGCCGCAGGGACCACGGCAGGGGTAGCCCCGGGCGCCGCCGCCGCGGCAGCGCCAACCTGCCTCCCGGCACCCCCTTCCGGGCAGGACCGGACCAGGTGCCCCTCCGCTCCGCAGCCAAAACATTTCATGGTCTCCGATGAGACGAAGACCATGTAATTAAAACCCTCTACCTTGAAGGAAAACGACAGGTTGAGATCGCTTGTTGTGTCTTTGAGGATCATGTACACCTGTCTCCGGTGACACACGACGTGCTTCAGCTGCGGGGCCTTGCAGCCCAAAGACACCATTTTTATGGGTGAGACCAACTGGCCAAATCGCGACAACTCTTTAGCCAGCACTTCGTTTTTAATGAACGGAGGAGCATTGGAGATCGTTATCCTGGTAGCCGGACTAACCAGCGGGAGAACGGGGGTGAAGGTGTCCTGTATCACGACCCCGCTCTCCACCACCGCGCTGACTTTAGCCGTACTATCCAGGAAGATAACGATTGCTCCGTTCATTCGGGAGGCAGACTTCACGCTGCCGTACCCGACCACCTCTCCCACCGCTAAACCCGCCTCCTCCACCGAGCACCGCATCGCCGGGACAAGCTTGATGGCATGCCGCCGAGTCAGCCATTCAAACTCGGCGGCAGCGGCTTCCGCCACTGGCATGGTGCCAACCAGGCCCTCCGCTCGGCCTCCACCAAACACCAACACACAAAAACACACAAAAACACTTAGACACACTACTAACTGTAAAGAAAACACGTACACATAAAGATAGACAGAAAAGATTGAGAGAAAAATTCAAAGAAAATCACTCACACCGCCAACAAACTCACACACCACGCTCTCAGCTCCACACACCCTCCGCCATTCTCAGAGAGAGGGAGAGAGAGAGAGAGAGAGAGAGAGAGATCGCGAGCGAGCGAGCGAAGCACGGAGAGGAGAATGGCTGCTGCAACCGTCACCACGCCGCAACTTGCGGACAAACCAGCGCCGCGAAGTGCGATATGGCCGTACTTTAGCTTAAAACAAATGCGCAAGGCGAGGCAGTTAACGCCGATGCACCACTGTGTAAACGGCGTTTAAAAACATGCTAGCTTAAACACTTAAAGGACCTGATATGGAAATTTTGTACTTCTTGATGAGAGATACTGAACTGAAGACTTACACATGAGAAGGTTTGGTGAATGTAAATGTGTCCTGTGGCCTGTGGCCATTTGTGTGTGTTTTGCAACCCATGGGTGTTTTGCGACATGGGTGTTTTGCGACATGGGTGTGGTTTATGACCCAGGTGGGGTTTGCGACCCATGCAAGGTTTAGATAAACATCGGAGTTTATGACTTCCATCCCTGTGAACTGAGTGAAAACACACCCACAAGAAGATGGATAAATATCATGTTCGTCTCACAACATTTTGAGTCTACACATTGTAACAGACCAGCATGTTGCTCTGTGAATTCTCCTCTTGATCAAGATTAAATCCCTGTTTGGACCTTGAGCTGACTCCGATCTCCTTCCTCCAGTTCTATACCAACGGGTAATTATTTTAACACTTTGGCGCCCAACGTGGGGCCCCAATATCTTTCCCTCTCTTCGTACAAGAGGACCTGAAGACCTTAAGGCAGAGGAAATAGAAACCCTCTGAAAGACCTCCACCGCGGGGCTCATATAGCCTCGTTTGGGACAGGAGGCCAGGTCCTCTGAAGAGGGGGCGGTGACGGGGCCAACCACAGAGGGGAGACGGACCAGCCAGGCAAACAGAGTCAGGGACTCATCGAAAGGGTAAGAAATTTCTAATAAGTAAAGCAAGTCGGGAACTTGGGGGATCGATCTCTTAGAATAGGTCAAAGGACCTAATAGGAAAAAGGAAATAAATAGAATCAAGCCAAGGCTTGGGGGAGCAGGACTCTCTTAGATTTAGGGCAGGACCCTAAATCCAGGTAAGCTGTCTTTGGAAGGACAAAGATTAAACTAATCCCGAAGGCCTGCGAAAACAAAAAGACGTCAAGGAGGGTTAGAGACCCATAGGTAAGAGTACTCAAAAGGAAAGAAATAAAAAGACCGGTAAAATAGAAATAACGTTTAAATAAAAATACGTATTAAAATAAATAAATAAATAAAATAAAATATATATATAAATATATATAAATAAATACATCCAAAATGGGAAATTGTAATAGTTATAAACATAAACCTGACGAGGTTCAATATAAAGGAGATGCAAAACGAATGAGCCAGAAAGCTCTAGATAATGTAAAATATATAAAAAAGTGGGAAGAGAAGTATGGGTTTAAAGGAAAGTTGCAGGTGGAAGAGTGCAAAGAATTGGTAGAAAAAATAGAGGAAAGGTCAAAGGGAAGTGAGAAAAGGCAGAACAAAGAGGGATACACACAGGCGAAAGCATGGTTAGAAGAGGCAGAAGCAAGGAAGAGAGGAATGCAGAAGCAGAAAGAAAAGAAAGTGAGACAATGTAAAGAAGAAATTGAGAAAAGAGAGGTTGAAGAAAGGAAAAGACAGGAAGAAAAAGAGATAAAGGAAAAGGAAAAAGATACAGTGTGTAATAAACTTTATCCTGTTTTGTACTCCAACCGAGATAAACAGGAGGATAACGAGTATGTGCCTCTGGGTCTCCACCCTCCCCCGTACAACGTCCCTCAGCCACCGCCGCCTCATGCCCAAGCCTCAGCTCAAGTCCTTCGCCCTCCTTCTCTCTCTGCATCTACTCTCACCGCTCCTGCACCGACAGAAACAGCTACAGGAAGTCCAAAAACAACGAGGTCTGGTAAGTTGTATGACTCTTATAACCTTCCTACCATGCCTATACTCTCCCCACCAAGGGAGTCACTGAGTTTGAACATACAAGAAGAAATGTATCCGATGATAGAAATGCCTAACCCGAGAGCTGGGGATGGGCAAGGTGCAACAATAAGAGTGTATAGAGCGTGGACAGAGGGAGACGTGAAAGACGCAGCATGCGGGGTCCCACACCCTAGGGAAAACACAGGAGAGTTTAGAGAACAGTTTCAAAGATTGTGTAACAGTTTCCAGCTGAACACTTTAGAGGCAGAAAGAATACTAAGGTGCATTGTAAAACAAGATTGGTGTTTGATTAAGGGAACATGGGACCCATTTCGCAATAATGTTGCCATACCATATACCGACGCTCAATGGACTGTCCGAATTGATGCTTTAACTCAAAGAATAATAACTCATTTTCAGGGAAGAGCAGACTATAGCAAAATAGCACGGTGTGTACAGAATGCAGATGAAGGTGTGTTGATTTACCTAGAGAGACTGAAAATAGTGTTTGCAGCAAACAGCGGCGTACAACAGGATAATGCAGACAACGGTCCCTATAATATGCAGCTAAAAAACGCATTCCTGAATGGAATGAAGCCAGAGATCTCACAGTTTATAAGGAAGCACCTAATTGGTGTTGGAACTGCTGGGATACAAGCTACGACTGACCATGAAAAGCCAAGAAAGGCGGAACAAAAAAGGCAAGTGAAATATTTGTCATGGATGATGATGATGATAATGATGAAAATTATGCTAATTCATTCACTGATGTGTATTTCCGAGGCAATGTCAATCGTGGAGGCTGGAGAGGGAGAGGAAGAGGAGAAGGACGGGGAAGACGGAGATTTGGAGGAGATGAGAACTGCTACAATTACAACAACAACGTAGAGCTCCAAAGGGCAGAGGTCAAGGAGGCTGGCGGGGGAGAGGAGGAGCAGGGAGACCCAGACGAGTTGATGATTCATCGGCGTGACTTCAATAAATCAGGTCATGCATGGACACACACACACACACACACACACACCAAGACACAGAAGAGGAGGAAGAAGAAGTATGTTCACTAGAAAGTTCTGAAATATTTTTAAGCATGAATCAAAAACCGATTACCGATCACCAGATTATTGGTTAACAATTATAAAACTTTAAAACTTGTTTTCTATGCGATACGGGAGCATGCAGAACAATTAGAATAATCAGAAAAGATGAAGGCGGTGGTAGACTGCCTACTGCCATCTTTTCTATGGCCATGTCCGCAAACTTAGCAAAATTTGTAATAAATTTGTAATTTGTAAAATTTGTGTAAAAGTCAGATACTATTGTATGTGGATGACATCTTAATAGCGTCTAAAACTGAAATAGATTGTAAAACAGATACCTTAGCTATATTAAAGTTCTTAGCTGAACAAGGACATAAGGTCAGCAAAAATAAATTACAATTGTGGCAAACGGTTGTAAAATATTTAGGTTTTAATATTTCACAGTCAGGTAAACATCTAGACGAGAAAAGGAAAACAGCTATTTTACAAGCACCAAAACCTACAACCAAAAGACAAATGATGTCTTTCTTAGGTATGACTAATTTTTGCAGACAATGGATTGCTAATTATGCTGAATAGAAATAGCACAACCGCTCCAAAATACTATATATGACCAACCTATGGCAGCTCAAGACAAAATAACATGGACTCAAGAAACGAATGATGCTTTTGTTAGACTCAAACAAGTTCTAGTGAGCTCTGCAGTATTAGCTTTCCCTGATTACTCAAAGCCATTTGTTCAGACTTGCGATGCAAGATCTGGTTTTATGACTAGTGTTCTAACACAACCATTTGGAGGAAAACAGAGACCTATTGCATATTATTCATCAAAACTTGATAACATCACAAAGGCTATGCCACCTTGCTTGCAGGCAGTACAGGCAGCTGCACTCAGTGTGCAGAGTTCTGCTTCTATAGTGTTATTTCACCCACTGACACTTATGGTGTCACATGCGGTCTCAGCACTTCTAATGCACAACAAAATAGCCTTTATGTCACCAGCGCGACATCTTAGTTGTATGACTATCCTACTGTCACAGCCACATCTCACTATAGAGAGATGCACTACATTAAACCCATCAACCCTGCTACCAAATGAAACAGATGGAATAGCACATGATTGTGTAGGAGAAATTAGTGCTAGAGTTTTACCAAGACCAGATCTCACCGATGTACCACTTGATGCTGCTGATATTGTGATATTTGTAGATGGCTCATGTAAAAAGAATCCTGACGGGCCAAATGTAAGTGGATATGCTGTAATAACATCTGACAATGTTTTGAAGTCAGGCTCCTTACCGTTGCATTTCTCTGCGCAGGCAGCAGAACTTGTTGCACTTACAGAGGCGTGCAAAATAGGGAGAAATAAAGATATAACTGTATATACTGATAGCCAGTATGCATTCTCGACACTTCACGTGTTTGCACAACAGTGGAAAAATAGAGGCATGGTAACATCTACAGGGAAACCTATTACACATAAAGATCTCATTTTGCAGCTACTGGATGCCATTCAACTGCCAAGAAAAGTTGCAATATGCAAGTGTGCTGCACATACTACGGGTAAAGATTTTATTTCAATGGGAAATAAAAAAGCGGACGAGGAAGCAAAACGAGCGGCTGCTACTCAGAAAAATGTAGATGACATTTATACTACTGAGACTACGCTTACACATATAGATCATGACATTTTGAGAGACATGCAAAATAGTTCACCTGAGACTGAGAAAAACATGTGGCGAAATAAAGGAGCCACACAGACAGAAACGGGGATTTGGGAGAGCCTCGACGGAAAGCCTATACTACCAAAAAATGTATTTAGATTTGCTGCGATATTGAGTCATGGGATTACCCATGTCTCAACAGGAGGGATGGTATCCACAATAGAGAACATTTTTACTACTTATGGATTTCACAATTACACAAAAAAATGTTGTGCCTCATGATTGATTTGCTCTAAATATAATGCTCAAGGTAGACTACGTCCAAAACCAGGTAAATTCCCAGAAGTGACATACCCATTCCAATGTATCTGTATGGATTTTATTGAATTAAACAAAGCTGAAGGAAATAAATACTGTTTAGTGATGGTGGATATGTTCTCCAAATGGGTAGAAATTACACCAACAGTGAACAATGATGCAATAACTGTGGCCAAAATTTTAGCTACAATAATAGCTCCAAGGTATGGTTTTCCAGAGAAGATTTATTGTGATAACGGTCCTCATTTTAGGAATCAAGTAATACAAAAGCTATCGGAAATATTTTCAATCCAACTCAGGTTCCATTGTAGTTATCATCCACAGTCAGCAGGACTGGTGGAAAGAAACAACGGAACTATTAAAGCAAAACTGAGGAAGACTATGGAAGAAACAGGGAAGAGTTGGGTAACATGTCTACCAGCTGTAGCATTGAGCTTACACATTCAACCTAATAGTACAGGATTATCACCATTTGAAATATTATATGGAAGGCCATTTAGGGTACCGCTAATAGATACAAAGGGAGATGATACAAGATTGACTGAAACAATCGTTGACTACATGTCAAAAATGATGAAGAACAAAAGTGTTATCTCTACAGTATCTCCTCCTACAGATCCAGCACCAACAGGAGGGCCAATAAACCCAGGAGATTGGGTGTTTATCAAAGTCCTGAGGCGAAAGAATTGGTCAGCTCCCCGCTGGGAAGGACCCTATCAAGTGTTACTGTCTACACCCACAGCAGTCCGCATAGCTGAAAGACAGACTTGGATCCATCTCACACACTGCAAAAGAGCACAAATACCACTGTCAGATAAGTAGAAACATTCACCATGCCGGATTTAAAGCTATGCTTGATAACTGTTTTATGTGTGACCACAATTGCATTCCTTATTTCAAATATAGTGACACAAGGCCAGGTATACGATAAAATGAGGGAAAGAGCTATAGGAATACAATCCAGGTGGGACACTAGTAGAGGTGTAGTGATAATAAAATGTACTGAAGGGATGAATTGCATTGCTCAGATTGATGCATGTCAGGTTTTCCCCTGTTCAGGACAACACTTTCACTGGCCGGAGACAGAAAATTATATCTGTGTCACCACGGAGGTATGCAGCGCATATAGAAAAGCGTGGGGTAGAACTGTTCATATAGGTGGGTGTGCGTGTGAGAAGTGGAGTTGGGTAATTGCTAATACAGGACCACGGGATTGGGGATACAACCCAAATTCTAACTTGAAAAACCGACTGAAAATTATCAAGATATCTGCAAAACAAAATATTTGCAAAACAAACAATTGCATGCCTGTAATAATAACACTTAAGACTCCTAAACGCACTGATAACGGAACATATGTGTTGGGAGCACGGGGGAGTGGAATAAACAAGGTTGGGATATTCCATATAATAGTGTCCCCAAGCCCGAGAAAGCAGACAACATCTGTAACAGCCACACCAACCAAACCGACTTCGATGAAAAATAATCCTGTAAAATATATAGACATAAGAAATATGAAGGAAACGTATGCCCTAGAAACAGGATTCACAGACTCAAATGTATGGCTACAATGGATCGTTCACACAGCCCGAAACAGCAAGTTATCCTCTTCCAATTGTCTAGCATGTGCAGCAGCCAGGCCGGGGTTAGGCACAGTGCCTTTTCCCCTTAATCCAGATAATGATCCAAAAGGTTTTCGTTGCATGCTAGAATTATACAAATCAGAGAGTGCTACAAACTGCACCACTTTGAAACTTCTGTTCCCTCCAGTGTCATCACAGATTAAACCACCTTGGTTTACGCCATACACCGGGAATTATACCTGCTTGACACGAAGCAGAGGTACTGTGTCAGTAGGAGTATTGACAACCTGTAAAACCATCATTGATGTAATTAAGGGCGAGAGCAATGTCACTGATGACATAGTGAATGATCAAACCATGGCCAGAGCTGACGTATGGTGGTTCTGTGGAGGTAAGATACTCAGAGCAAAATTACCAACTGATTGGAAGGGAACTTGTGCTATGGTACAATTATTAATGCCGACATATATTTTACCATATGACACAATGGCATTAGAAAAAGTGGCGATACATAATTTACGAACAAAAAGAAATGCACCAGCAGGATCTTTTGACAGCAGAGTTTATATAGATGCAATTGGTGTTCCTCGAGGTGTTCCTGATGAGTTTAAAGCCAGAAATCAGGTTGCTGCAGGATTTTAATCACTCCTGGCTTGGTGGGTAACCGTTAATAAAAATGTGGATTGGATAAATTACGTCTATTATAACCAACAAAGATTTTTAAATTACACTAAGGAAGCAATTGGGGGCATACATCAACAGTTAGATAAGACTAGTTTAATGGCATGGCAGAATAGGATGGCGTTAGATATGCTGTTGGCTGAAAAAGGAGGAGTATGTAAAATGTTTGGAGATATGTGTTGTACGTTTATTCCTAACAATACAGCACCTGATGGCAGCATCACTAAGGCGTTGAATGGATTAACCTCTCTATCTGCAGAGTTAGCTGAAAACTCTGATTTTGAAGATCCTCTGACAGGATGGCTCCAGGACATTTTTGGAAAATGGGCAGGTTCTATAAAAACTATGATGTTATCTGTAACCGTAATGATTACCATTCTAATCGTTTGTGGATGTTGTTGTATCCCCTGTTTGAGAGGACTGTTACAGAGACTCATTGACACCGCTGTGACTAAAACAACTATGCTGTACGAAAGGATCCCCACCACCGATGATCACCGAGGGGACTATGAGAATGCAGCACAAGAAAATGTTACTTCTGATCTGACAGATGATGATTTATATGGTAACCTCTTTGATGAGGATAAGGACACTACGGACTAAGAGATAATTGCTGTTATATGTTTATTCTACTGATTATGATGAGACTACAGAAAATCTAGAGCCACTTAGGAGAAAAATATTCACAGCATTTGTACATATTGAAGGTGACCCCATTTCTTTTGTTCTTTTTACGTGCAAGGGATAGTTTAACTAGGTAGGGATAGGTCCGTAGCCAAGCCCGATAGGTTGACTAGCTTGGCGAGGACATTTATGTTTTGTTTTTGGGGGCAACAATGTAATCAAAATACTTTTGAATTTATGCTTATTTTTATATAATTTCTGTGCCTTGTTAAATGGAGTACCTGCGGGTGGTTGCCGGGGCAGCGGGACCGTGAGAGAGTTTCCCTTTCTAGAAGGATAATGGATAATAAGAATGTTTTGAACTGCCTGATAGGGTTTTCGCTCTCACACTTCACAAAATGTATGTTATGATTATGCTTAGAATCAGCATAAACAGGAGGGATATGATATGGACATTTTGTACTTCTTGATGAGAGATACTGAACTGAAGACTTACACATGAGAAGGTTTGGTGAATGTAAATGTGTCCTGTGGCCTGTGGCCATTTGTGTGTGTTTTGCAACCCATGGGTGTTTTGCGACATGGGTGTTTTGCGACATGGGTGTGGTTTATGACCCAGGTGGGGTTTGCGACCCATGCAAGGTTTAGATAAACATCGGAGTTTATGACTTCCATCCCTGTGAACTGAGTGAAAACACACCCACAAGAAGATGGATAAATATCATGTTCGTCTCACAACATTTTGAGTCTACACATTGTAACAGACCAGCATGTTGCTCTGTGAATTCTCCTCTTGATCAAGATTAAATCCCTGTTTGGACCTTGAGCTGACTCCGATCTCCTTCCTCCAGTTCTATACCAACGGGTAATTATTTTAACAGGACCAGCACCCAGACCTGCACACTGAGCTCAGGGAACGACAGGTCATTTACTCATGAAAAAAAGCGACATTCAGTGCTAAAAGCAAGCGCCACCGCCCTTCACTCTTAACAAAAGTAGCTCTGGAAGAAAAAAATAGAGCTGGTTTATTTATATTAATATATTTTATATTATATTATTGTATTTATATTTTAACATTTTTAAAATTGTGTGCATCAGAAAAGCTTGTCTTTGTGGTATTTTATTTTGTTTGCTGATTAATATGTTATTGTTCTAAGATTTTCTATTAAAATAAAGTCAGTAATGACATTTTTTGGATTCACTTTTTATTTGAAAAAGTATCGAAAAGTATCGAAAAGTACCGAAACACATGTTGGTACCGGTACCGGTACCAAAATGTTGGTATCGTGACAACACTATTATGGACAGTATTGCAGTGGCATGATTGTGATTATAATAAATGAGTAGTGTCATTATGAGGGACAGCAAAAGGATAACATTGTACTTAGAACTATTCCTCTGTCAACTTGCCTTCCAAATGAGATTCTTCATCTATTCCTGTGGTTTTTCTGTTGGTGAAAAAAGTAGGCCTATACAGATTTTCATTTTCAACAACAATTAACAAGATGGCTAACTGCATTCACAACGGATGTTGTTACTGCTTTGTCAGTCATCTGTACGTTTTAATGAAAGACTGGACCATACATTGATTCAGGTGTCTGAATATCAGCACCGCCACTAACATTTAACTTGCTCATTACTCCTGAAAACAACATTTAATAATAATAATAATAATAATAATAAAAATAATTGAATTTGTTAGCATAATTGATAATGGTCTTGATACAGTCCTATCAATTCATACCCCACTTGTGTGGTGTTCTTGTTTTCTTTTTTTTTTGTTTTGACTCCAGCTCCATATCTGCCTGCTTGTTGAATTCTGTTTCCACCTTGGGCCCTAGTTTCGTGGCGCAGCGCAGGGCGGCGCAGGGTGGCGGAATGCAAGTTTCGACCCGCGCAGCCTTGCGCAACGTCAGTTTGGCAGTTTGGTGGATCCCCTGCGCCAAGATGGGTGTGGCGGCGCAGCAGGGGGAGGCGTCACAGATTCAGCTTGGCGTAGCGGAAGTTTCGTGGCAAAAAGCCTCGCCGAGACTGCGCTGAAAGCTCGCCAGCTCCAACCTGAGGGGTATTCCACCAAACTCGCTAATTAAAGCGGCGCTTACCTGGTTAAGCCTGGTTAGAACTAACACCAACTTCCACTTGCGGCTAAACCCATTCCATTAACGCATTTCAGCCGCGCCTTGTTGAGGCTTATTCAAGCCAGGTTAACGTTGTCGTGTGTTACGCCGTTCACGGGATATGAAGCCAGACCAGAACCGTGAATGTCGAATCATCGAGAAAATGGCAGAAAAGACCAGAGCAAAAATGATTGATGGAACTGTACGTGGAGTACAAACCCATCATAACCAATAAAGGGAATACTGTAGTGATAAATAAAAATCGCGAGGCTGCTTGGGCAAGAATTGCCGAGCGATTAAATACGGAGTACCGTTAAGAGTAACATGTTCTAATATAACACTGACTACGAATTCTCCAACGTGAGGATAGTGTAGAGGTAAAGCGCCGGCTTTACACGCGGACGGCCAGGGTTCAATTCCCGACTATGGAAGTTTGTGAAACTTCTTTCTTTGGCCGGAACTCTCTCTCTCTTTCTCTCTTTTTTTTTTTTAGATAGGCCTAGTAAATTCATTGACCAACTCATTTATCTCAACAATTCAATGAACACATTCAATGAACTTATTAATGAACTCACCTGAAAGGAATTTATGTGGCTGGAAATTGCATGCAGCAATGCCTTTGTCATTGGGTTCTATAACATGCTATTAATAATAACATCTTCATGCCTATCATGTTTTTGCAAGTTATATTTGGGTTCTGGGGAAATTGTGTGACATATTTATCATAGTTAAGGTAAAATGTTGGTCTAATTCTCTGATCTAAAGACAATTATACAGGCAAAAAAACACACATGAGATGTCCTCGCCGGGATGTGAACCTTCGATGCCCACATTCAAGGGCAGGTGCATCACCACTCACCCAACTGGGGGTTTTTAGATAACAATATGGCCAGTCGGTCTTAAACAAAATAAACGATTTATTCATATTTTTTTAATTGCAAGCATGTATTTTTAGACGCTTGATGAAAATATAGTCTGTTTGTACTTCATATATGTAATTTTGGTAATTTTTGGTCTTTCACGTGACGAAATCACGAGGACTAGGCTTGGCGGAACCTTCTGCTGGTACAGTTGTTTCCGACAGACGGACTTCTCTGAAACCCCCGCTAAAGTAAGCCTGATGGTTATCCTGCCCCAGAGCAGGCTAGTTTGGTCGGATAAATTCCCATGGTTACTTAGCGGAGAGTGCCTCAAGTCACGTTGATGGAACGCAACTCTCGCTAAAGATAGCGGGGCTTATCGAAATTAGCCCGGCTTTGTGCTTATTGAGTTTGATGGAATACCCCTCTGGTCTACTTTCGGCGCAAGGCGTAAATAAAGTCCATTCATTCAATGCGAATCACAGCTGGCGGAGTGGAAGTTTGGCTGACTGCGCGCAGTGCATACACGTCACCGAGACCTCACAGGCAGGTTTCCACAGTTCCAGGCACATTTAACAACAAACACTATTTAATGCAACTAATTGAATCAACACGTGAATTTATATCTATATAGATTGTCCCGTCACATCTGACGTCAGATCAAAGGCGGATGGCACGCGTAACGGAAACTCAGCCTCTGGGACCCAAACATCTCCCTCTCTCTCTCCTGTGTTTTATAATATGCCATATGGGCATTGTTATTATTATGATACGCGCGCACAGCGCGTGATGCACGTGGTGGGAGCAGCGGCGCTGCTTCTGTCATCGGGTTGTCAAATGATGGAACTTGCACTGAACCTCCCCTAACGCATTAAAGGTGAGGTGGTCTACGAAACTAGGGCCCATAGTCTCAAAAGAGACTGCAAACCACACACACTTGCTTAGGTAATGGTATGTGAATATTGAGCTGCCTACACAACAATAAAACCTTTGTGGATTTAGAATCAGATAAAATTGTGATGGTGAGTGCAGTAAGTGCTGCAGCAACTCCTGCTGGACAATTGTCATGTTAATTTTAATTTATGTGTTGTATTATAACTGTTTGGCTCCTAGGAAACCTGTCCGGTTTGTGTTGAGCAGGTCCCCACATCAGTCATTGAGTACCACGCCAGCACTTGTGGAGAAAGGTAATACTGGTGACTGCTAACCATGACACCATGGAACCACAACAGTGCTCACACTAGTTTGGTGAGACAGACAGTGTCACACTCAGACCTGAATAAATCAAAGCTCACAGAGGATATTGGAAATGATGACAGAAGCCATTTTCTTAGAACAAATTCTTTAACACAGTCATCTAAAACAGCAAGATGTGGTGAATTTAAAAGCCTAGATGCTAACGAATGGGGGTGGAGGATTAGTTTTACTGTAATTGTCACATGCATGTCCCATAACATACAAAGGATCACTGACTATGGTTACCCAGTGATCTTTGAAAGGAACAGATTGCCTTGGCAGAGACTGTCAGAAGTGGGATTCGAACCCACGCCTCCCGAGGGAGACTGCGACCTGAACGCAGCGCCTTGGACCGCTCGGCCATCCTGACGGCCAAAACTAGGAAATCTGTAGACATTTGGATGAATTAGAATGGTTTCGATGTGTATGTAAATTCAAACGATTCACTCCCTCAATAACAATAGAGCGGTAACTCTCGTGGATTCAATTAGGTAACAATGGTAGCCAAACTAGCAGACCGCCTTTGATCTCCACAACACCTTCTACACCAATCTTCACATGGAAGGGTTGCATTATCTAAGGCCCAGTCTGTCAGACAGGTTCCACCAAGACTTGAACTTGGATCACTGGATTCAGAGTCCAGAGTGCTAACCATTACACCATGGAACCACAACAGTGCTCACACTAGCTTGGTGAGATAGACAGTGTCACACTCAGACCTGAATAAATCAAAGCTCACAGAGGATATTGGAAATGATGACAGAAGCCATTTTTAGAACAAATTCTTTAACACAGTCATCTAAAACAGCAAGATGTGGTGAATTTAAAAGCCTAGATGCTAACGAATGGGGGTGGAGGATTAGTTTTACTGTAATTGTCACATGCATGTCCCATAACATACAAAGGATCACTGACTATGGTTACCCAGTGATCTTTGAAAGGAACAGTTCGCCTTGGCAGAGACTGTCAGAAGTGGGATTCGAACCCACGCCTACCGAGGGAGACTGCGACCTGAACGCCAGCAGCCGCCGGAACGACCGTCCAAAATTTACCAATGTTGGAGGATGACAGCCAATCAGATGCGCTGCTCCAACATTCTCCCACCAATCGCCTTCGCCCAGCTCCAACATTTGACCAATCACGACGGAGAAATGTTGGAAATGTTGGAGCCAGCCAATCAGATCCGCTGCTGCTCCAACATTCTCCCACCAATCGCCTTCGCCCGGCTCCAACATTTGACCAATCACGACGGAGAAATGTTGGACGGAGCCGAGCGAAGCCGAGCGAAGCCGAAGAGATTTACAGGTAAACTTCTGCGTTTTATTGAGCGGTGATTTTGAAGCGAGCGACACTGACAGAGAAGACAAAGCAGAACAACAAGCGACATGGCAAGTATTAACACCTTTACTACTCTGCTGTACATAATGAAACTTTATATAGTGAAGTAATTTCACCTGTCGTGTTAAATTTTATGACTGACATTTCTGCCTTTTCGCGCGTTTGCTAACGTTAATGTTATCGATGAATGGGGCTTTTTGATAACGTAAATGTATCAGAACAACAAGCGACACGGCAAGTATTAACAACTTTACTACTCTGCTGTACATAATGAAACTTTATATAGTGAAGTAATTTCACCTGTCGTGTTAAATAACTTTATATAGTGAAGTAATTTCACCTGTTGTGTTAAATAACTTTATATAGTGAAGTAATTTCACCTGTCGTGTTAAATTGTATGACCGTCATTTTGCCTTTTCTCGCGTTTTTTAACGTTAATGTTATCGATGAATGGGGCTTTTTGATAACGTAATTTTTATGAATGATTTAGGACGGTCGTTCCCCCCAACACTCATTTTCATCTCTGTAGATATACATTCATTGTCATCATTTAGTGTTAAATGTATCCCTTAAACAAGCAAAGTTTTGTAAGGGGAACTTCACTGTCAAGGTGGGGGTGGGGTGGAGTCAAGGTGGGGGTGGAACTACCCTGAAGTCACACTGGCTGTGATTTTTAACACCTCTGAGAAGCTGACTTGTTAGTATACATCTAACAATAAAATTAAAAAAAGACTTATGTTGTTGTTATAACCAGGTTATTCAAACTAAGAAGACATTAACTTTCTAATTCACAATATTTTCCATCACACACTATAAGAATACGTATTTATCATAGAGATCAGGTTCATTCTAGAGCCGAGTCATGGTCTGGCTTTCATGTTCCAGTATTCATGTTGTTTTCATACATTCAAAAATGTTCATGCGTTTATGTCACTGAAGGCAACAACGTCAAAGACCCACAAGGCAATGGCCGACTCAGAGTGGATGTCCCGCCTGAGGAAGTTTGCCAGCACTGGGGCCTGGCCTGCAGATGAGGGAAACAGGCCAGCTCCCAGGCAGAAGAAATGGTTTGCGCTGTATCAGATGGTATGAGTATATTCAGTATTCACTCAACAGTATATTGTATTCATTATCATTTACTCCCACAGCACATTTAACTCTGTAACTACACGAATGAAAATTAGTGATTTGACCTGTGGTTGGTTCAATCCAATGTGCAACTCTTAGTTTTAGATCGAGAAATGTCCAATGCAGAGACCAGGACAGAGGTCTTTGTTTGGTCAAGAGAGGCAGTGTGTCTGTAAATTTCACACGCAGAAGGTAACACTGGTCAATTAAATACTCAAGTTGTGTGTGTGTGTATTAGTACACAAACTAATGTGACTTAATATATACTCTGCCATGTCCAGGGCACTGTGCAGCCACAGACTGCAGCACCAGCACCTGCACCAGCACCAACACCTGCACCAGCACCAGCACCTGCACCTGCACCTGCACCAGCACCTGCACCTGCACCTGCACCAGCACCTGCACCAGCACCAGCACCAGCAGCTGCCGTCCAGGGCACTGTGGGGCAACAGACTGCAGCAGCAGGGCAGCAGAGTGCATCCCAGAAGCAGCGACCCCTGCTTAATTTGTCAATGGTATTTGGATAGTTATTGACACTCATAACTTGACGATTAATATGAATCACTGAATGATAGTTTGACAACAAAGTCCTCTCTTTGCTTTATTGCCTTTCAGTTTACCAAGCCAAGATTTGGTGGCACTCATGTTGCGGCTGCAAAGCCAAATCTGAGCAGAGCTAGAAAAGCACCACAGGTAAATGGAGATCACATTAAAACTGTTCTTATTAGGTTTTTTATACAAGTTACTTAGACTGAATTCTTTACAGCCCCAAGTCACGGACTCCACAGCAACCACCAGTTTGCAGCTAGCACTGCTGTCTCAGTAAGTAACAATATAACTCAGTTTCAAACACAGTCAATGTATTTGTATTTCTGTCCATAATTTTCTCAAGATTATTAGGAGTATTAAAAAAACACTCACATCAGAAATGACACCCAAAAGCTTAATAATAGTGTTTCATGTAGAACAGCTATATGAAATAACAACTTAATCTTTCATTGTGTTGTTAATAATTTAACAACACAATTTTTTAAACTGATGTCAGTATATTCCTTGCCATGCTTTTTCAGGCTCCAGACCTTGAGACAGATCGTCGAGGTCCAGTGCCTGTCCTGGTCACAGTAAGTAATATAACATTTAATGTCATTCTGTGTAGAGCATAATCAGTCTTCCAGCAGTATTAAGTGTGTTTATGTATTGTATTTTTTATCACTAAGGATGCTCAACCCAGGACAGAGACATAATCTCAGCTGCCCCGTTTGTGGTCAGAGGGTTTGCCACCGGAAGACCACAAATGGGTTGAAAAACATATTTTGAAGATGGGGCCCAGAGGAAAACTAGAGCTTCAAAATAACTTGAAGCTCTGGTACTTTCCACCCCAGCCAAGTCCGCTTTACCACCAGGCTCCTGCTCCAGACCGCTTCTTTGCCCACCCATTACTTGTATGGATGCCATACAAGTTGTGGAAGGTGAAGGTGGTCTGTCCCAACCCTGCCTGCGGACACCACCAACTCACAGGAGCGGGACTACATAAGAGGGCACGTCGGGTCCTGGATGTGGACAGGACCTACAACATGGTGACAGAGACACTGACCTGCACCAGATGTAGATCGAACCATGTGTCTTGGAGTCAGACTGTCCTAAAACAGCTGGACTTGGCACACAGGTCAGAGTTCCGGGTCATCCTCACACAAAAGTGAGTAACATCTCCTGTCTCTTTTGCCTTGTCAAATAGAATTACGTAAAACATTTTTACTGATACATCTGTCTCTGACCAAGGTTTGCGTGTGACATTGGGGTCATCCGACTTCTGCGGGAGAGAGCCCTGGGGAACAGTCCTACCCGGGTTTTGAAACAACTCAGGGAGAACCACACGGAGGAGTGGCTTCAGCGTGTGGCCCGGTATACCACTGAGTGTGTGGACTTCCTCCAGCGGCCAGGACTGTTGCCCATGGCATTCCCTGAGCCTCCGGAGTCTGCTGTGGTGCCTAGCTGTAAATGGCTCCTCTCCGTTTACAGCCAGGACATATTGACGAGGCTGGAGGACATCAAGGCCAGAATAACATCGACCTATGGCACCATTCTAAAGATGGACTCCACCAAAAAGGTTAAACAATCTTCTTTGCTTCAAAAAATAGGATACATATTATGTTACATATATATATCAACATACATGCCTGTTTTTCAGGATTTCTGAATCATATTGACAGAGACCCTATTTTGTGTGCTTCAGATCACCAAGAAGCTTGCCGGAACTGCCAAGGGCACAGCACTCTGGCTCACCTCAGTGGGGAATGAGTATGGTCAGATACTAATAAGTGTACTGACCGCTCAGGAGGGAGCTGGCCTGGACATGATGGCAGCGGATCTGGTGAAGCGGTACCGGCAGGCAGGTGTGGATCCCCCTGTCATCCTGTATGTGGACTGTGGCTGCTGTGCTGAGGCGGCGGAGACCAAATTGAAGGCCAGATTCAGCGGGTGGCCAGACCTGACAGTAAGGTTGGATATCTGGCACTTCATGCGGCGACTTGCCCTGGGATGCGCAACAGATGCGCATCAGCTGTACCCAGTGTTCATGTCGCGCCTGTCGGCGTGCATGTTCGAGTGGGATGAAGCTGATTTAGCTCTGTTGCATGAAGCAAAAAGACAGCAGCTTCAGTCCCAGGGCCTGCCCTGTCTCACTGACAGTGACATCAGCCGACGCCTGTCCAGGGAGGAGCTGGCTCTCCACTGCCGGAGGAGGACCCGTGGTGAGGAGACCACCACTAAGCTGCTGGAGGAGCTGCTGCAGGGGCTGGCGGGTAGCAGTGGGAACGACTCCCTTGGAGTTCCCCTGTTTGACAGGGAGAGGATGGAGCACATCTGGCATGTCCAGAAAAAACATATCAAGTGCATCCAGGACCTACCAGGTGTTGCACTTTACATCCAAACAGGGGAGCTCAAGAAGGGGGGTTTGCTGCTACCGACATACCGATGTGCCAGAGGCTCAACATCTTTGGAGTCCTTTCATCTCCACCTGAACCGCTTCATACCAGGTTTGTGTCTTTCAGACATGTTGGTTTATGTGCTGTATAATCCAAAACAATTTCATAATTTAATATTTGATGATGTCCTTCTAGGGACCAGTGCCAACAGCCTGAATTTTCAGGCATACCTGCTGGAGGGACTCCATCGTTGGAACCAGGACCGGGGTAGTGCTGCCCTGTCTACTGCACCGTCAGCTACTCAGGTGACCTGCTTCACTGCGTGAACAGGCATTTCATGAAGCTGTTTGGCAGAAAGTTGGCACCAGAGTTCTGTCCACCCTCACGTTACACTGGTAAGTATTTGGGAACACAGTGGTATTCAACTCAGTTTTAAAATCCTTTATTAACACTTTAAATTATCCACATTACTTCAATTATTTCAGGAGAGCTCATAGGGCTGCAGTATCTGTTCCGACAGACTGGTCAGGCACTGCAGGATATGCACCCTGACTCAGAGGATACTGCTGAGCTTGTCGAACAGCATGGGGATGATGTGGAAGGAGATGAGGGCTTCGTTGACATCCCGGACGACCCCACAGTGGCTGACCTGGAGGTCCTTCAGATTGCAGCGCCTCTCACTCCTGGTCCCTCAGCCCCGGCTCCTGGCACATCAGCCTTACCTCCTCGGACATCAGCCCTGGCTCCTGGCACATCAGCCCTACCTCCTCGGACATCAGCCCTGGCTCCTGGCACATCAGCCCTACCTCCTCGGCCATCAGCCCTGGCTCCTGGCACATCAGCCCTACCTCCTCGGACATCAGCCCTGGCTCCTGGCACATCAGCCCTACCTCCTCGGCCATCAGCCCTGGCTCCTGGCACATCAGCCCTACCTCCTCGGACATCAGCCCTGGCTCCTGGCACATCAGCCTTACCTCCTCGGACATCAGCCCTGGCTCCTGGCACATCAGCCCTACCTCCTCGGACATCAGCCCTGGCTCCTGGCATATCAGCCTTACCTCTTCGGACATCAGCCCTGGCTCCTGGCACATCAGCCCTGGCTCCTGGCACATCAGCCCTCTACTGAGACTGGAGTGCTTTTGCAGGCTGAAGATGAAGATATGGTAAGTGTGTGTATGATCAATTTTGATTATGTAGGTGTATAGATATGCCCAACTCTTACACACTTGCACACAGTACATATGCACACACTCTGGATGATGTGTACTTTAAAGAAACTGTGAAGGTTGTAAGGTTTGCTATTTTCTTATTTGCACAGGCTGTTGATGACCAAAATGTTCCTGGGTACCAGCACGTGGACAGGCTTGCTGAGTACTTGGTGAAGCTTCGGGAGCAGGCCTCTCTCTGTCTCACCAACCAGCAGGCCAGTGCAATCATAGCACTGTGGGGGAAGCTGGATGAAGGTGACAAGCAGCGGGTGATCTACGCAGCGCGACACCAGGAGAGACTTTTGAGTGGCCGCTTCAGGACACCGAAGAAGCCCTCAGTTCCTGGTGTGGAGAGCAGCACCCGTTGCTTGTTAGGTGCAAGTAGTGCACCTGCCCAGTGGCCTGACTGCTGTCGGTTGGTGGAGAGCATTTTTATTAGGCTCTGTGATCTCCACCAAGCCCCAGTGAGGAAAGGCAAGGGGGCTGTGTCAAGGTGGTCCTTAATTCTTAGGGACTACCATAAAATTAGGCAGCTCGTTGTTGGGAACTACCTGGTGATGCAGGTATCAGAGATCCAGCTGGTAGAGGTGAACCAAAACACCCTCATCCAGTGGTACAATACCAGGCAGAAGAGGCAGGAACTCTCTGTGCTGCTCCAGGGCACTGTGTTGCCTCCAGCGATATCTGTGTCCGAGGAACCTCTTCAGGAGGCAAAAGTACTTCCTGCTGAGCCCAGTTCAGCTCAACAAGAGCACATATATCAGCTGCCGGAGAGCACAGCAGGTCAGGCACAACAGAGGCCGACAGCCTCTCATCGTGCCATTATGCCAAAAGCGCCAGTGAAGAGGCTTTTGCTTGTTGCGCCCCCAGCACCTGAGATCATTGCAACAGGACAGACCTTCCCTCAGTTTGCCTCATTACTCCTTCCTGCACCAGTTCAGGGCACCAGCCCACAAACATCAGGGCCCAACACCACATCAGAGGCTGGACCTCCAGCAAAGAGGCTCTACAGGAGAAAAGTGGAGGCAAATACTTGCAAAAAGTGTGGCCAGTTCCGTACAGCTGAGACTGGACACAGCCAGTTCCGTGGCAAAGTATATTGCCCTTCCTTTGAAACGCTCACAAAACAGCAGTGGTTGGAGGAAATGAGGCAGAAATTACCTAAATGAGGGTAATATATTGTAAATAAGTAATGCTTGTAAATAACAGTTAAATTGTAAATAGTTTGACATTTTTGTTTATTTTTGAATACTTTGTTTGTATGGATAGTGTTGTGTGAATAGTTGTGTGAATAATTGTGTGTATTTAAAATTTTTCTACATTTGATTCTTTATTTTACTTTTTGCACTTTTCATAGTCTGTTCTAATTAAATCTTTTCTAAAGTTTATGTTTCTTTTCTCCGTGAACAAACAAACAAACAAACACAGCGTACACCAAAGGTACAAGAGGGTGTTTTTAATGATGACAATGACAACATTCAATAACAGTAAAATGGTATGTTATTTACAAGTTAATTAACTTGAACTCTTGGAAAAAACACCATGCTATTACATTTCATTTATTTTTATACAGGAAAAGATTAAAAGTAACAGTTAAATTCTTACAGATTTGTTACAGTGTGCAGCAATGGAAAGATCGTGGGTTCAAATCCCGGCCTAGTTTCACCAAAAACACAAAAATGTCCAACTTGCGTCCAGGCAGCTAGAAAAGTATTAAAAGATAGCCAGATTTTCCTTTCTTTCTCCCTTTTTTCCTCTTTTTCTCTCTTTTTTCTTCTTCCCCCTTCTCCCCCCCTTCTTCCCCCTTCTCCCCCCTTCTTCCCCCTCTTTGACGGCCGAGTGTTCCCCAGCTTTCTTTCCCCCTGGAGTTTGTTGTGGAGCTCAAGAGCCTGGCACTGAAGAGTCTCATTTTCTTGCCTCAGGGCTTCGTTCTCCGAATTCAGGGTGTTGCTTTTGTCCAGGAAAGACTTTTTGTCGGAGAGCTTTTTCTGCAGCTTTTTGATGCAGGAAAAAACCGGAGCACCCGGAGTAAACCTTGTCAAAATATTAGTTAATTAAAGTTTTAAGAGCGAATGGCCGAATTAATAAAGTTTTTTGATGGAGGGAAAAACCGGAGCACCCGGAGTAAACCTTGTCAAAATATTAGTTAATTAAAGTTTTAAGAGAGAATGGCCGAATTAATAAAGTTTTTTGATGGAGGGAAAAACCGGAGCACCCGGAGTAAACCTGCGTGCGTGCGTGTGCGTGTGTGTGTGTGTGTGTGTGGGGGGGTTCCAAAGCTCTCTAGGAGGTGATTTGTTGTCTGAGGGCGTCCTGCTCTCTGCAGATGGCATCTTTGTCTGCCCTCATCGCAGTGCACTTCCCCCCCCAGAGCTTTTTCTTTGTCTGCTTTTTTGGAGAGCTTCTGAAGTTCCTTATGAAGCCTCTCATTCTCCCGTTTCGCGATGTTCTTCTCTGCTTTCAGGGAGTTGTAGATGGCGGTCAAAGCTCTTTCCCCCTGGAGTTTGTTGTGGAGCTCAAGAGCCTGGCACTGAAGAGTCTCATTTTCTTGCCTCAGGGCTTCGTTCTCCGAATTCAGGGCGTTGCTTTTGTCCAGGAAAGTCTTTTTGTCGGAGAGCTTTTTCTGCAGCTTTTTGATGCAGGAAAAAACCGGAGCACCCGGAGTAAACCTTGTCAAAATATTAGGTAATTAAAGTGTTAGGAGAGAATGGCCAAATTAATAACGTTTTTTGATGGAGGGAAAAACCGGAGCACCCGGAGTAAACCTCTGATGTGTGTGTGTGTGGGGGGGGATTTCCAAAGCTCTCTAGGGGGTGATTTGTTGTCTGAGGGCGTCCTGCTCTCTGCAGATGACATCTTTGTCTGCCCTCATAGCAGTGCACTTCCCCTCCAGAGCTTTTTCTTTGTCTGCTTTTTTGGAGAGCTTCTGATGTTCCTTACGAAGCCTTTCGTTCTCCCGTTTCGCGGTGTTCTTCTCCGCTTTCAGGGAGTTGTAGATGGCGGTCAAAGCTCTTTCCCCCTGGAGTTTGTTGTGGAGCTCAAGAGCCTGGCACTGAAGAGTCTAATTTTCTTGCCTCAGGGCTTCGTTCTCCGAATTCAGGGTGTTGCTTTTGTCCAGGAAAGTCTTTTTGTCGGAGAGCTTTTTCTGCAGCTTTTTGATGCAGGAAAAAACCGGAGCACCCGGAGTAAACCTTGTCAAAATATTAGTTAATTAAAGTTTTAAGAGAGAATGGCCGAATTAATAAAGTTTTTTGATGGAGGGAAAAACCGGAGCACCCGGAGTAAACCTGCGTGCGTGCTTGCGTGTGCGTGCGTGTGCGTGTGTGTGTGGGGGGGGGGTTCCAAAGCTCTCTAGGAGGTGATTTGTTGTCTGAGGGCGTCCTGCTCTCTGCAGATGGCATCTTTGTCTGCCCTCATCGCAGTGCACTTCCCCCCCCCCCAGAGCTTTTTCTTTGTCTGCTTTTTTGGAGAGCTTCTGATGTTCCTTACGAAGCCTTTCGTTCTCCCGTTTCGCGGTGTTCTTCTCTGCTTTCAGGGAGTTGTAGATGGCAGTCAAATCTCTTTCCCCCTGGAGTTTGTTGTGGAGCTCAAGAGCCTGGCACTGAAGAGTCTCATTTTCTTGACACAGGGCTTCGTTCTCCGAATTCAGGGTGTTGCTTTTGTCCAGGAAAGACTTTTTGTCAGAGAGCTTTTTCTGCAGCTTTTTGATGCAGGAAAAAACCGGAGCACCCGGAGTAAACCTTGTCAAAATATTAGTTAATCAAAGTTTTAAGAGCGAATGGCCGAATTAATAAAGTTTTTTGATGGAGGGAAAAACCGGAGCACCCGGAGTAAACCTTGTCAAAATATTAGTTAATTAAAGTTTTAAGAGAGAATGGCCGAATTAATAAAGTTTTTTGATGGAGGGAAAAACCGGAGCACCCGGAGTAAACCTGCGTGCGTGCGTGTGCGTGTGTGTGTGTGTGGGGGGGGGGGGGGGGGGGGTTCCAAAGCTCTCTAGGAGGTGATTTGTTGTCTGAGGGCGTCCTGCTCTCTGCAGATGGCATCTTTGTCTGCCCTCATCGCAGTGCACTTCCCCCCCCCCAGAGCTTTTTCTTTGTCTGCTTTTTTGGAGAGCTTCTGATGTTCCTTACGAAGCCTTTCGTTCTCCTGTTTCGCGGTGTTCTTCTCTGCTTTCAGGGAGTTGTAGATGGCAGTCAAATCTCTTTCCCCCTGGAGTTTGTTGTGGAGCTCAAGAGCCTGGCACTGAAGAGTCTCATTTTCTTGACACAGGGCTTCGTTCTCCGAATTCAGGGTGTTGCTTTTGTCCAGGAAAGACTTTTTGTCGGAGAGCTTTTTCTGCAGCTTTTTGATGCAGGAAAAAACCGGAGCACCCGGAGTAAACCTTGTCAAAATATTAGTTAATTAAAGTTTTAAGAGCGAATGGCCGAATTAATAAAGTTTTTTGATGGAGGGAAAAACCGGAGCACCCGGAGTAAACCTGCATGCGTGTGTGTGGGAGGGGGGTTCCAAAGCTCCTAGGAGGTGATTTGTTGTCTGAGGGCGTCCTACTCTCTGCAGATGGCATCTTTGTCTGCCCTCATCGCAGTGCACTTCCCCTCCATTGCTTTTTCTTTGTCTGCTTTTTTGGAGAGCTTCTGAAGTTCCTTATTAAGCCTCTCATTCTCCCGTTTCGCGATGTTCTTCTCTGCTTTCAGGGAGTTGTAGATGGCGGTCAAAGCTCTTTCCCCCTGGAGTTTGTTGTGGAGCTCAAGAGCCTGGCACTGAAGAGTCTCATTTTCTTGCCTCAGGGCTTCGTTCTCCGAATTCAGGGCGTTGCTTTTGTCCAGGAAAGTCTTTTTGTCGGAGAGCTTTTTCTGCAGCTTTTTGATGCAGGAAAAAACCAGAGCACCCGGAGTAAACCTTGTCAAAATATTAGGTAATTAAAGTGTTAGGAGTGAATGGCCAAATTAACAACGTTTTTTGATGGAGGGAAAAACCGGAGCACCCGGAGTAAACCTCTGATGTGTGTGTGTGGGGGGGGGTGGGGGGGGGGGGATTTCCAAAGCTCTCTAGGGGGTGATTTGTTGTCTGAGGGCGTCCTGCTCTCTGCAGATGGCATCTTTGTCTGCCCTCATCGCAGTGCACTTCCCCTCCAGAGCTTTTTCTTTGTCTGCTTTTTTGGAGAGCTTCTGATGTTCCTTACGAAGCCTTTCGTTCTCCCGTTTCGCGGTGTTCTTCTCCGCTTTCAGGGAGTTGTAGATGGCGGTCAAAGCTCTTTCCCCCTGGAGTTTGTTGTGGAGCTCAAGAGCCTGGCACTGAAGAGTCTCGTTTTCTTGCCTCAGGGCTTCGTTCTCCGAATTCAAGGTGTTGCTTTTGTCCAGGAAGGTCTTTTCGTCTGAGAGCTTTTTCTGCAGCTCCTTTAGCCGTTTTTGCAGAGTCTTATTCCGCATTGTACGAATTTTTCTCTCCTTCTCCATGAATTCATAATTTTCCTTTAACCCATTGGAAAGAGCAAGGTTTTCGCTCAACCTCTGGATGTCTTCGGTGATTCTGTTGTTCTGCAGCTTCATGGTGTCCATTTGTTCCTTCAGCTGGACGCAATTGTGCTTCAGGTGTTTCTGGTTGACAATCTTCTGGAAGGCGTCAGAGTGGGTTTTTCTTAGTACTCTGTTTTGTGCCACCAGGACTTTCTCTTCAGCTTTCAGTTGAGCATGATTGTCCTCAAAATTTTTTAGGATTAAGAGCTGCTCAGTCATAAACTGGGTACGCTCTTTCAAGATGTCGTTGTTTTTCTGCAGCAAGTTCTTATGGCCCAGTGTTTCTTTGTACAAGTCATGACAGACCTTAAAATGCTTAAGCACTTTGTTGTGACACCGCAATTCCTGCTGCAGGGTTTCATTTTGACGGTGCATGTCTTCATTTGATGCTTGCATTGCGTTGTTTGTTTCCTGCAATACTTTCTCGTACACGACCTGTTTGCGCAACTCCTGAACGTCATGTTGCAGAGCGTCATTCTTCTTGCTCTCAAGCAAAGCTTTGACATGACGCTGCCTCTCCTCCAGCTGCAGGAGTTCTTCTTGCAGGGCACCATTTTCACTGCTTAGAACTTTGTGCAAAGCAGCTTCGTCCTTCGTCAGGTCACCAAAACTCTCAAGCTGATTCCTGAGGTCAAAATGCTGTTGCTGCAGAGCTTCCTGGTGATTGTGCATTCCCATGTTCAATGCTTTCATTTCCTTGTGGACTGCATCAACTTGGCAGAAATTTTGGACCGTGTCACTGAGCACTAGCATTTCTTTTTGGAGGGCATCACATTGTAGCTTTGTTTCTCTTTGCTCTGCCATCAGTGTGCAATGTGTTGCATCCAAACTTCCCCATGTCCTAAATTCTCCCTTGACCCAGCACATGCGGTTGTGAATGAACTTAAGCATGTCATTCATTTGCTTTAGTTCCCCCTTCACTGCATCGTACTTGTAAGCCATATCTGGCGGATTCTGGGCGATATCCAACTGATTCATGGTCTTGTTTTCCAAGAAATTCACAGGAGGAAATTAAAAAGCTCAATCACAGAAATACAGAACCAAGTTGTATTGTCTTTGTTGAAGTTTTTAGTTAATACCCTCTACTGCCAGGCAACTTATTTATATAGACTCTGAAGACAAAGGCTGTGACACGTTAGAATGTGTCACGGAATTTTGCCTTTGATCAAAGACAGTGCCTTTGATCAAAGACAGTGACATCATCGAGGTGCTCAGTTCATTGTTGCCATGGCAACTGTGCTACTGAGTTGCACTATATGCAAATAGCATTGTTTTACAACAACATTGACAATATTAAACGGTTAATCTAGTCATCTAGTGGTGAAATTGTATTTTGCATTCAGAAGAATAGTGCTCTCTAGCGCCTCGCTGTGTGTGTGTGTGTGTGTGTATATATGTATGTATGTATATATATATATATATATATATATATATATATATATATATATATCCGGCTTCCTCCCACAGTCCAAAGACATGCAGGATGGGGATAGGTTGATTGATGACTCTAAATTGCCCATAGGTGTGAATGTGAGTGTGAATGGTTGTTTGTCTCTACATGTCAGCCCTGTGATAGACTGGCGTCCTGTCCAGGGTGTACCTTGCCTTCGCCCAATGTCCAGCCCCCCCGTGACCCTGAATACAGGATAAGCGGTAGACAATGGATGGATGGATGGATGGAGAACAAATATACTCTGCCAATTTTGCAGGTTTTCCCACTTTCAAAGCATGTAGAAGCCTGTAATTTTTTATCATCACTTCAATTGTGAGTGATGGAATATAAAACAAAAATCCATAAAATCACATTGTATGATTTTTAAGTAATTAATTTGCATTTGCCCGTTTTTCATATGTAGCCCTTGCCAAAATAATGGATGTATTTTGATGACAGAATATATAAACAATCCACAGATTCATGATTCATAGAAGTTCATGGTGTATTAAAATGTTTAAGAATGTATAAATATGGACAAATACAGAACAAGTTAAACATGTAAAATAAGTATTTGTTAAAAATATAAGTTAATGTCTTTTCATTTCATGGCATATAAACAAATAGTAAGTTCATGCTAATATGTTTGGAGGTGTATGATGATTATTTGTAGTTTGAGGTGAGGGGGTGGGAGGTAGCGCCGTGTTGTGGTTCCGAGCAAGCGAGAAGGGTTCACAGGATATTACAGGAGAGCGAACAGCTACTACGACAACGTCAATTCCAGGAGTTTAATGTCAAAATGGGGGCTTGTCTGGCACTGTGCTCGTTAGCCAGCTGTGTAAGTATCTCATTTCCATTGGAATAGTAGGCCTATCTTAAATGCAAAACGGAAGGCTTAAACGTCCGTTCACTCTCGTCTTAACGTTAGGCGAGCTAACGCTAAACTAAGGCTAGCAAAATAGGCAACGTATTTTGACGTAACAGTCAACCTTAAACGCGTTTACGCTAAGTTAAGTTGTTATGTCAAATACTAGCTGTAGTGGACATATAACATTAACGTAAAGGGAGTTGGCTTCGCGAGACAGTGAATCAGCAAATAATGATTCAGGAACTGTCAGAACAGGCCACTTGCACTAACGTTATAAACATTAAGCCTTCTAGTAGCTCACTTAAGCTAGTGATGATGAGGATTCAGCAGGTGGAAAGGGGCTTTATAACACCGATGTATTATTATTATTATCATTATGAGTAACGTTTGTGGGTGCTGCCTGTCTTGGATGCATCATGGGAAATTCACTTTCACGATAAATCAATTCTCAGCCATGTATTGGAACAAAACTTAACGTTATTTATGCCAAAACGGTTGCATACATTAATTTGACAGTTTATTACTGTTGTATACTTATTTGTTATTGTTTGGTTGCTGTGCGTTTTGCGTATGTAGTGTTTCTGTGGTGTGTATGGCTATGGATGGATACAGTGCTGTGAAAATGAATTTCTCCTAGGGGACAATGAAGTGTAAAATCTAGTTTTAACTCTGTATTTGTTTTCCCTGCCACTCCTTTGCCCTCCATCACTCACAGGCCTCTTGTCTGTGTGGCTCAGCACCATGCCTTCTGTGCGGCTGCTGTATGAAGGTATTATTGGTGCAAAAGGTTTGAGCACCTGTAATAGTGGAATTTGTAGTTGTGACAGTGATTGTGTATGTGTATCAGTAAATTTGAAGTCACAGACTCTATGAGTTGTGTACTTTTTTCTCTCCACAAATACAACACAACACTTACACATTCACAAATTCTTAATTACAGGTGCACAAATCCTATTTTACAAGTCACAGATTAAAAAACTGACACGCTCACATTTTTGCTCCTATTGTTATAGTATATTTGGTGCAAAACATATTTGTGTACCTTTTATCAGACAATGTGAAGTTGTGGACAAAATTTGAATGTGTGCAAATCTGAATGTGAACTTGTGCAATAAATGTTCAATGTATGTAAAATAATTTCCCACGAAAATATTTGTGTTCTTTTAAAACACAAACACAAATCGAGAAGTACAACTGCGCAAATCTTCCCCACGAGTCACAGATTCTGTTTCCTTCACCTACAAATCACAAATCCCACCTCCACTGAGATATGTGGAGCAAAACGATCTGGGCCCGGTTTCCCGAAGCCTTCTTAAAGCCTTCTTAACGCTACGTCGTTCGTAACCCCTACTTAGAGTTCCTGCTTAACATTTTGCGTGTTTCCCGAAACGTTCTTTTCTACGAATCTCTTTCGTACGTCACACGTTGGTAAGAGTGGTCTGGAGCGCTTTTAAGCCCTGATTATGCTTCCGCATAGTGATAACGCAACGGCCACGCAGTTGCTTGGAGACCGTGATGGTTCTGCGTTGGGTTTACGTGTCGAAATGCAATTCAATGCCACACCGGTAAAGGGCGCTATGTTTTTTGTAAAGACTGACCGACCGACCGAGACTCTTGGCTTATATCGTCGTAGCCTCGTTATAGCGTATTTGTTTACTTTCCGGCTTTAAACGTCAACAATTTTTCAGAACTTGGTGTTTTATTTCTTTGTGCAAAAGCGAGAAGGTGCAAACAATAAAACGAGGTGCAAACAATAAAAGTAGCCTTTTAAAAGTTTAAATGGCGGTGTTCAGCGGATGTAGTTAGCGGACCAATCACAGCCAATGCCGCTGCGTTGGTGTTGCGTTGCTGTTGCGTCGCCTCGACGCGCGTCTAGGATTTTTGGGGGGCACACGTCAGGCCCTTGCGTTGACGTAAGGGGGGTCCGCAAGGACGTAAGGGGTCCGCAAGCCCCCTTGCGTTGTGTCGACGCGGAAGCATAATTCAGCCTTTAGAGCCTTCTTAGCTCTACCGTAGTGATGTTTCCGCTCCTGACGCTAGTCGCCGCCAATGTACAGTAATCCAGAAATCCCCGTTGCGCATGGAACTGCACATTGCCAGTGTTGTTTCACCAGTGGTTTTAAGTCATTCATAAAGAAAATAAAAATAAAATACGCATGCATTTCATCACAAGGCTAAGCTTTACCTCATCCTCAAAAGTAGCCTAGGTTTATTAAAGTGTCAAAGTAAAGGCATGCACAATCCTGCAAGCAATTTGGGAAATTGGCACATCGTCAAACAATTAAAAAATGTCATAAATGGACGCCGGTGGCAAAACTGTGGCAGCGATACAACGTATCCTTGTGCTGAACCAAAGACGTCGCCATCCTTGGAGCCGTTGGAATACATAATTTCATAAGGATCAACTTCAATCCCATGGATATATAGACCGACGCGGATATATTGCATACATTTCGACTACAACAGCAACAAATACGCATGTAATTAATGCTGTAATTGGCTCAATCTCCTCTGCTGTTTCTATATTTATTATATCTTTTTTTTTAAATCAGTATATGGTAGTATGTTGGACCATGGTTAAATAAATGTTCAGGCCTAGAACGATTTCTAGCAATGTTTTATTCTCAAACACTGCAATAGCCTACATTTTATAATATAATGCTGTCATGCATCTGCGCATGAAATGTAAAATCGAACTCTGAGCAATCGATTTCAGCACTTTCTTTATGGACAGTGCCGTGTACCTACGACGTAAGGAGTGTTTCTTAAGAAGACTCCTAAGAGACCGTTCAGGAACCACGACTACAGCGGTAAACAACTTTGGTAAGTCATAACGTAGGAGTCTTCATAGCGCGCTAAGAGTGGACGTTATCGGGAAACCGGGCCCTGTGCATTCAGTCTATGGTGCAAAAGGCGGGTGCTGATCTGAGAGCGACTGATCCCACAGCCAATCAGAGGAGAGGGGATTTTCCGCCCACAGCCAATCAGAGGAGAGGGTGGATTCAGCACATGCTAAACTAACAGCAGCAGAGACAGCGATATAGGCAACTTTCAAGGTAGGTTGTATCTTTAACCACATTAATAAATAAACCCCGACGCGAAGCTGAGAAATTTAGCGTCCTGTCACTTTTCCTCTGTTTTGGTAACCATCCTTCTGGCCGTGTGCATTTGTTTCCAATGAATATACGTATGTGTGTGTATTGTTGTAGTCTTATCTGTCATAAACTGTAAGAGAGGAGAGCTGTGACCCCGGGTCAGATCGGCTCATGCAGGTTTCGTTTTCAGAAAACAGACGTGGAAGGAAGAGAGTCAGATTCATATAACTTATATGCTCTTTTACAAGATGATTCTTTCTAGGTTTAAAACATGGATCTATAAAAAAGACTAGTTAATATCTATGCTTGAAAGATCTCAACGTAGTTAAGTAAATTACTCCTATTCTCCTCTGCCTTCTAGGAAAATGACGGATCCTGGTTGTTCATCTCAGGTGAGTGTCATATGGGTAGGCTAATGGAACTTTAAAGAAATTAGCACGCTAAGACAAAGTTGTTTTATTTTTCTAAAATGCATATTTGACAAACTATTGCTTCCGACTGTTATTACGTTACATTCAATTTAATTTTCACATTTTTCCAAATCACCAGAACACAAACATTGAAACAGCAGTCCTGATGCTTTTGAGCTGCATAGCAAATGAGCTGCATAGCAAATGAGACTGGAGCTAGGACAGGAGCTGGGACTGCTGCTGCGACTGGAGCTAGGACAGGAGCTGGGACTGCAGGGATTGGATCTGTGACTGCAACTGGGATTGGAGCTGGGACTGCAGGGATTGGATCTGTGACTGCAACTGGGATTGGAGCTGGGACTGCAGGGATTGGATCTGTGACTGCAACTGGGATTGGAGCTGGGACTGCAGCTGGCAGACCAACAACCGTGCAACATGAGATGCAGAGGTAAGTGACTGCCTCGAGGATCCAAAAGCATTCCCAGGCCAGCTGAGTGACAGAGTCCCTCCAGCATGTCCTGGGACTTCCCCGGGGTCTCCTCCCAGTGGGGCATGCCCCTAACAACTCCCCAGGGAGGAGTCCAGGATGCATTTGAAAAAGATGCCTGAGCCTCCTCAGCAGGGAGGCATTATTTTTAAAGTTGGATATTTAGACTTCACATATTAATAAGTGTCTACTCTTCATCCAAGGTGCTTCCCATCCATGTTCTCTGGTCAGAAGCGTAAAAGGAAAGGAGGAGATCCACCCCGTGTCACTGTGTGCAAGTACACAGAGATACAGTTCTGCTTGCTGTCACAAAACACCGACAGAACCCCCAAAGATGAGGCAATCCTACTCCAAGCAGGTCTTGGTAGAAGGACTGTCAATATAGCTGAAAATGCCCTCCACACAGAGGTGAGTTTTAAAGACATTTTTAAAAATCAGTTTGAAATAAGTAGAGGTTGATGTGTAATTAACATTAACAGTGATATTTGTTGTACTGCTTTGAAATAGCTTTCATTATGCCACACAGCTTTGTGGTTTTTAACATACTAAATTAGATTATTGTCAGCTGCTCTGAGCTGGAGCAGACCAGACACCTGCCTAATATTGGCAGGTGGTCATAATGGTCCCTTTGGTCCTCCTTTGCTATCAAATACACAACTGCTATCAAATACACAACAAACTGGGATGCACAGTTTATTCTAACACTGTTCTAACACCAGCCTTAACCTCCCCAGCAATTTGAGCAACAGTAGCTTGTCTGGTAGATCACACCACAGGGACCAGCCTTCACTCCCCACGTGTATCAGTGACTCTTAGCTGCCTATGACTCTGTCATCAGTTAAGCATAGTTCCTTCCTTGATAGATACTGACCACTGCAGACTGGGGATACCAAGAGCTGTACTTTTTCAGATTCTCTGACCCAGTCATCTAGTCATCACATTTGGCCCTTGTCATACTAACTCAAATTCTCAGGCTTGCCCATTTTTCCTGCTACTAACACATCAACTTTGAACATTTTTGGTCACGAATATACCACACCCAATACCAGGTGCCACTTTACATTCACTTTACTTGACAGTCACCACAATATTATGCCTGACCGGCGTATATCTTCAGCAAACTGTACAACTCTGTGTTATCAATTACCACTAACCTTAACCCATTTCTGGAAACATAAGTAAGTCCGTAAGAGACATTCAAGATCATACAGTGCACACTATGACAGTTTCTAACTTTTTACAGATAAGCAGTACACTACAACTAAATTATCCCAAAATGAGGAGTCTGTGTGGTGGCTGGCTCCTCCAAAAAGCTTCAGGTAAGATTACTTTGTTGTATACTATACAGTACCTTTAAGTAGAGGTAGAAAGATTGATGAGAAGATTGTCATCTACATCATCCCACTACAAGAGAGAATGGACACCACTCCTCTGTCTTATGAAGCAGAGGAGTTTCAACACATGCCCAAACATGCATGCATGTCATGTGGACAGTCAGTTCCCCTGCCGCTGCTACAATACCACATTGATTCCTGTGGTGATGTAAGTTATCTTATGGCTATGTAAAAAAAGGAACTCTTTATTAACGATGTTGCAATTGGCTAAAAATATTTTACTGTAACCTTGTATTCAACTGAAAAATGTATGTTAAAAAGTATCACTGATGGTGTTTTTAAATTTCTCTTGAAGAAACATGAATCTGATGTGAAAATTGTTTCTGATGAAGAGGAGTCTGAGATTATTTCTCTGGTAAGCTGTCACTGAACTCTCAGTTTCATAATGCTGCATTTCATAACAATGGCACAAAAGTATTACTTATTGTTAGAGCCAAAATGCATTTTTGTTTGTTTTTATTTAATGAATCATCTGGCTTTGCCAGGAAACAACAAGATCAGGTGGTTGCTATGTGACCTGTCAATCACCTGTGGTTGCCATGGGAACCTACTTATTCGAAGCAGTGATTGAAGCAGGTGGGGTGCTTCGAGTTGGAGGACAAACAGTTTTGGACCGTGTTAAGTGTTCCGTATCACGCAGGTCGGGATTCATTGTTTAAGTTAAGAGTTTTTGTTTCGTTGAGATTTTTGCTGTCAATAAATGGATTGACATATCCGATACGAATTATACAACTCTGGACATTGAATCAATACACATCACGCGTCAAACTTTGTTAAAGCCCTCGTTGCCCCTCGCAGTAGGGCACATATAAGTAAATGTCCCTACATTAAGTCCACAACTAGCCTTCGTTTACTTGGAACGGGCTATTGTGGAAATGTTTTTTGCGTGAAAGAAGAGGATTTTCGTGCTCAGGACGCCTGAGGATGGACGGCGTTGGATTTTTTTGCATTCGTTTTTTCATTTTTTATTGAACATTTAGTGTTTTTGCGAGTTCGCGTGTTTTGCGAACCAATACTCCTATTCACGGAGTACGGAGCTACAGAATATTAGCTCGGCTTGACGGCGACCGACAGCGGAGGAACCGGCACCAGGAGAGGCGGCGATCCGACCCACATCATCCCGGCCCGGCGACCGACAGCGGAGGAACCGGCACCAGGAGAGGCGGATATCCGACCCACATCATCCCGGCCCGGCGACTGACACCGGAGGAACCTGCATCAGAGCGGCATCTGCATCGCTGGACCAGCGAACCCCCACCGCTCAGAGGAACGTGCAGCCAGAGGAGTTGGTAGCACCGACGTTTACAACGGCACGGCGCGGCATTGAACCGGCACCGTCACTGCACGGAGCTGATGGCAGCGCTCACTTGAGCAGCACTGTTTATGTTTGAAGACTTTTCGAAGAAAAGCGGACCGGATCGGCAGCGCTGCGCATGGACAAAGGCTGGGGTATGTAGCGCGCCACCTGCTGGTATATGGCCATAAAACTTTGTGTGCACACAGGTTCATTTGAGAAAAAAGACAAATCCAAATGCATTGGTGAACTAAAGGTTTTTTGTGTGGTTTTTGTTGCAACCCGTTCGTGGGTCCAAGAGCTCAAGGTTTTGGTGTCTAACCGAAATATAAGGGTTTTTGCATTTCTGACCGGTTTTACTAAAGTATATTTTTGACTGACGGTATTTTCACATTTAAAAGAACAGCCTCACACTCGACGTGGGATTTTGTCGATGGTCAGCTCAATCTACGATCCACTGGGATTTCTTGCCCCACTCACACTCCCAGCCAAACTTACACTGCAAGACATGTGTCGGAGGAATTATGAGTGGGATGATGAAATTCATCCAGTTCTCCAACAGCAGTGGGACAAGTGGCTGAGAGACTTGGAAGGAGTGAAGGCATTTGAAGTGGGAAGATGCCTCAAGCCTGTGGATTTTGGAGAGACGATCTGTGGTCAGTTACACCACTTCTCTGATGCCAGCGAAAGTGGATATGGCACAGTGACCTATCTGAAGATATGGAACAACAGCAACCATTGTCATGTCTCTTTCCTGCTAGGCGAAGCCCGAGTTGCCCCTCTTAAACAGGTGACCATTCCACGCCTGGAGCTCACGGCAGCTGTTCTCGCTGTACGTGTGGACACGATGCTCAGAGGAGAAATCCAGATTCACCTTGAGAAATCTTGTTTCTGGACGGACAGCACGTCAGTTTTAAGATACATCAGAAATGAAAACAAAAGATTTCACACTTTCGTGGCAAACCGAATTTCTGCCATCCGAAGAGCATCTGACGTCACACAATGGAGGTACATTCCTACCACCCAGAACCCTGCTGATAAGGCCTCAAGAGGAGTGAAAGTGGATGATTTGCTGACCAACAAAGGCTGGATAGTAGGCCCTGAGTTTCTGTGGAAACAAGAGGAGGAGTGGCCAGAAAGTCCCTTGGAGCACGCCGACATTGCTGGTGATGACCCGGAGGTCAAAAAGGAACTTGTCACCAATGTGCTCACTGTCAGTGCACCAAGTGCCACTCACCAACTGATCACATACTTTTCAGACTGGAAAAAGCTGAAGCGGTCAGTTGCTTGGATTCTCAAGTTAAAGACGACTCTACTGGAGATGATTCGGAAGAGAAATCAGTTGAGTCATGAAGCTGCAAACAAAGTCGAACAGGAAATGAAACGCTGGAGAGCTGCATGTGGAAACCAAAGCTTAACATCCGTCGATCTCACCAGAGCCGAGACTGCCATTGTTCGCTTCGCCCAACAGCAAAGGTATCCGGAGGAGCTTGCTGTTTTGACCTCTGGGAAGGGTGAAGTAAAGAGGGAGAGTTCCATCTACAAACTCAACCCCAAGCTGAAAGACGGCCTGCTGAGAGTTGGAGGGAGGCTGAGAAGGGCAGCAATGTCTGAGGAGTCAAAACATCCCACTATCCTCGCGAAAGACCTCCATATCTCAACTCTTATTCTGAAACACATTCATGAACAGCTCGGCCATGGTGGGAGAAATCATGTAGTCTCCAGACTAAGAAGAAAATATTGGATTACAAGTGCCAATGCAGCCACAAGAAAAATCCTGTCCGACTGTGTCATTTGCAGACGCCATAGAGGTAAATTAGGTGAGCAGAAGATGGCCGACTTACCTCTCGAGCGAATCATCGCTGATCTCCCTCCATTCACCAACACTGGAGTTGACTATTTTGGCCCAATTGAAGTCAAGAGGGGACGTTCCTTTGAAAAGCGCTATGGAGTCCTTTTCACATGTATGGCATCAAGGGCAGTGCACTTGGAAGTTGCATATTCATTAGATACGGACTCCTGCATAAATGCTATACGCAGGTTTGTTTGTCGAAGAGGCCCCATCTCTCATCGGAGGTCTGACAACGGAACCAATTTTGTTGGTGCTAAGAAAGAGCTGAGGGACGCTCTTGCTGCTTTAAATCACAGCAAAATACAATCTGCATTTTTGGAGGATGAAATGCAGTGGAGCTTCAACCCACCAACAGCATCACACCATGGCGGTGCATGGGAGCGGATTATAAGGATGATTCGGCAGATATTAACATCAGTTCTCCAAAAGCAAACCTTGAATGATGAAGGACTTCATACTGTGCTGTGTGAAGTTGAAGCCATCCTCAATGACCGCCCCATAACAAAGATGTCAGGAGATCCCAATGATCTCGAAGCTCTCACTCCTAATCACATCCTCAACATGAAAGGAATGCCAGTCTTACCACCTGGATTGTTTGAGGAGACTGACCTCTACCTCAGGAGGAGATGGAGGCAGGTCCAGTACCTCTCCGAGCTTTTCTGGAAGCGGTGGCTGAGAGAGTACCTACCTTTGCTACAGGAGAGGCAGAGGTGGAGTAAAGAAAGACGGCGTCTTGTCCCTGGCGACATCGTACTGATCGCAGACGCCACAGCTCCACGTGGTTCCTGGTTGCTGGGAAGAGTCCTGGAGACGTATCCTGACAGAAGAGGACTGGTGCGTTCTGCTCGAGTGAAAACTAAAACAAGCACACTGGATAGACCAGTAACGAAGCTATGCTTGCTTCAAGAAGCTGAAACTTCAAGGGTTTTTTTTTTTTTTTTTTTTTTTTTTTAATCATGTATTAAATATTTGGCTCATTGTTATAAATTTGTTGAATTGTGCCTGGCCTCCTGCCATTCCCAATTAGGGGCCGTTGTGTTAGAGCCAAAATGCATTTTTGTTTGTTTTTATTTAATGAATCATCTGGCTTTGCCAGGAAACAACAAGATCAGGTGGTTGCTATGTGACCTGTCTATCACCTGTGGTTGCCATGGGAACCTACTTATTCGAAGCAGTGATTGAAGCAGGTGGGGTGCTTCGAGTTGGAGGACAAACAGTTTTGGACCGTGTTAAGTGTTCCGTATCACGCAGGTCGGGATTCATTGTTTAAGTTAAGAGTTTTTGTTTCGTTGAGATTTTTGCTGTCAATAAATGGATTGACATATCCGATACGAATTATACAACTCTGGACATTGAATCAATACACATCACGTGTCAAACTTTGTTAAAGCCCTCATTGCCCCTCGCAGTAGGGCACATATAGGTAAATGTCCCTACACTTATGGTTATGTGCATATTATGGCTGCATGATGGTTTAAAAAGGGATACTTAGCAGTTATTATGGACAGTATTGCAGTGGCATGATTGTGATTATAATAAACGAGTAGTGTCATTATTAGGGACAGCAAAAGGATAACATTGTACTTAGAACTATTCCTCTGTCAACTTGCCTTCCAAATGAGATTCTTCATCTATTCCTGTGGTTTTTCTGTTGGTGAAAAAAGTAGGCCTATACAGGTTTTCATTTTCAACAACAATTAACTAGATGGCTAACTGCATTCACAACAGATGTTGTTACTGCTTTGTCAGTCATCTGTACATTTTAATGAAAGACTGGACCATACATTGATTCAGGTGTCTGAATATCAGCACCGCCACTAACATTTAACTTGCTCATTACTCCTGAAAACAACATTTAATAATAATAATAATAATAATAATAATAATAATAATAATAATAATAATAATAATAAAAATAATTGAATTTGTTAGCATAATTGATAATGGTCTTGATACAGTCCTATCAATTCATACCCCACTTGTGTGGTGTTCTTGTTTTCTTTTTTTTTTGTTTTGACTCCAGCTCCATATCTGCCTGCTTGTTGAATTCTGTTTCCACCTTGGGCCCTAGTTTCGTGGCGCAGCGCAGGGCGGCGCAGGGTGGCGGAGCCGGCGCAATACAAGTTTCGACCCGCGCAGCCTTGCGCAACGTCAGTTCGGCAGTTTGGTGGATCGCCTGCGCCAAGATGGGTGTGGCGGCACAGCAGGGGGAGGCGTCACAGATTCAGCTTGGCGTAGCGGAAGTTTCGTGGCAAAAAGCCTCGCCGAGACTGCGCTGAAAGCTCGCCAGCTCCAACCTGAGGGGTATTCCACCAAACTCGTTAATTAAAGCGGCGCTTACCTGGTTAAGCCTGGTTAGAACTAACGCCAGCGAGGCTGCTTGGGCAAGAATTGCCGAGCGATTAAATACGGAGTACCGTTAAGAGTAACATGTTCTAATATAACATCCATCCATCCATCCATTTTCTACCGCTTATCCTGTATTTAGGGTCACGGGGGGCTGGAGCCGATCCCAGCTGTCAGTGGGCGAAGGCAGGGTTCACCCCGGACAGGACGCCAGTCTATCGCAGGGCCTCTAATATAACACTGACTACGAATTCTCCAACGTGAGGATAGTGTAGCGGTAACGCGCCGGCTTTACACGCGGACGGCCAGGGTTCAATTCCCGACTATGGAAGTTTGTGAAACTTCTTTCTTTGGCCGGAACTCTCTCTCTCTTTTTTTTTTTAGATAGGCCTAGTAAATTCATTGACCAACTAATTTATCTCAACAATTCAATGAACACATTCAATGAACTTATTAATGAACTCACCTGAAAGGAATTTATGTGGCTGGAAATTGCATGCAGAAATGCCTTTGTCATTGGGATCTATAACATGCTATTAATAATAACATCTTCATGCCTATCATGTTTTTGCAAGTTATATTTGGGTTCTGGGGAAATTGTGTGACATATTTATCATAGTTAAGGTAAAATGTTGGTCTAATTCTCTGATCTAAAGACAATTATACAGGCAAAAAAACACACATGAGATGTCTTCGCCAGGATGTGAACCTTCGATGCCCACATTCGAGGGCAGGTGCATCACCACTCACCCAACTGGGGGTTTTTAGATAATAATATGGCCAGTCGGTCTTAAACAAAATAAACGATTTATTCATATTTTTTTAATTGCAAGCATGTATTTTTAGACGCTTGATGAAAATATAGTCTGTTTGTACTTCATATATGTAATTTTGGTAATTTTTGGTCTTTCACGTGACGAAATCACGAGGACTAGGCTTGGCGGAACCTTCTGCTGGTACAGTTGTTTCCGACAGACGGACTTCTCTGAAACCCCCGCTAAAGTAAGCCTGATGGTTATCCTGCCCCAGAGCAGGCTAGTTTGGTCGGATAAATTCCCATGGTTACTTAGCGGAGAGTGCCTCAAGTCACGTTGATGGAACGCAACTCTCGCTAAAGGTAGCGAGGCTTATCGAAATTAGCCCGGCTTTGCGCTTAACGAGTTTGATGGAATACCCCTCTGGTCTACTTTCGGCGCAAGGCGTAAATAAAGTCCATTCATTCAATGCGAATCACAGCTGGCGGAGTGGAAGTTTGGCTGACTGCGCGCAGTGCGTACACGTCACCGAGACCTCACAGGCAGGTTTCCACAGTTCCAGGCACATTTAAATGCAATAAATAATCACAACAAACACTATTTAATGCAACTAATTGAATCAACACGTGAATTTATATCTATATAGATTGTCCCGTCACATCTGACGTCAGATCAGAGGCGGATGGCACGCGTAACGGAAACTCAGCCTCTCGGACCCAAACATCTCCCTCTCTCTCTCCTGTGTTTTATAATATGCCATATGGGCATTGTTATTATTATGATACGCGCGCACAGCGCGTGATGCGCGTGGTGGGAGCAGCGGCGCTGCTTCTGTCATCGGGTTGTCAAATGATGGAACTTGCACTGAACCTCCCCTAACGCATTAAAGGTGAGGAGAGGAGCTCATTTGATTGGTGAAGATCTGAATCGGCTGTATTAATCCCAGTCCACGCCTCGTCTCCTCCTCGTCTCCCACTCACGCCTTCTTCTCCTCCCTCTTTCCCACTTGCGCCGGTGGGCGAGACGGGAGGTGTGCCTGCGCGAGCCTGCGCGGTGCACGAAACTTGCGAAGTCCAGGCGGACATACCCCGTCGGCGCGGCGCAGGTGCGCTGAAAGCTGACTGCGCCTGGTCTACGAAACTAGGGCCCATAGTCTCAAAAGAGACTGCAAACCACACACACTTGCTTAGGTAATGATATGTGACATAGGTAATGGTATGTGAATATTGAGCTGCCTACACAACAATAAAACCTTTGTGGATTTAGAATCAGATAGAATAAAATTGTGATGGTGAGTGCAGTAAGTGCTGCAGCAACTCCTGCTGGACAATTGGCATGTTCATTTTAATTTATGTGTTGTATTATAACTGTTTGGCTCCTAGGAAACCTGTCCGGTTTGTGGTGAGCAGGTCCCCACATCAGTCATTGAGTACCACGCCAGCACTTGTGGAGAAAGGTAATACTGGTGACTGCTAACCATTACACCATGGAACCACAACAGTGCTCACACTAGCTTGGTGAGACAGACAGTGTCACACTCAGACCTGAATAAATCAAAGCTCACAGAGGATATTGGAAACGATGACAGAAGCCATTTTTAGAACAAATTCTTTAACACAGTCATCTAAAACAGCAAGATGTGGTGAATTTAAAAGCCTAGATGCTAACGAATGGGGGTGGAGGATTAGTTTTACTGTAATTGTCACATGCATGTCCCATAACATACAAAGGATCACTGACTATGGTTACCCAGTGATCTTTGAAAGGAACAGTTCGCCTTGGCAGAGACTGTCAGAAGTGGGATTCGAACCCACGCCTCCCGAGGGAGACTGCGACCTGAACGCAGCGCCTTGGACCGCTCGGCCATCCTGACTGCTTAAACTTGGAAATCTGTATGAATTTTGATGAATTAGAATGATTTCGATGTGTATGTAAATTCAAACGATTCACTCCCTCAATAACAATAGAGCGGTAACTCTCGTGGATTCATTCAGGTAGCAATGGTAGCCAAACTAGCAGACCAACTTTGATCTCCACAATACCTTCTACACCAATCTTCACATGGAAGGGTTGCATTATCTAAAAGTGCGTGTCCACAGGCAGCGGTGTTTCCCCGCGTCCCATTCATTGTCTATGTGAAAAGCTGTGCAATGCATTCTGGTAGCGTCGCGGCGAATGTCGAGAGACGGCGCGCGAGTTGGCCGCTCCTCATTTGCCTAAAGTTGAAGTCGAATCTACTTTATGCTAATCAGAGGCGCCGGGCTCGACTCGCCGCCTCGGGAACGCTCGCGAAAATCTGTTGTTTGAAGGAGAGCGCCTGTCAATCATCCTCTAGTGGCAGCCCACCAAGCGTGCAATACCGGGAAGCGGCGCGTCCACTCGCGTTTAAAATCGCCCCTGTGGACACGTACCTTAAGGCCCAGTCTGTCAGACAGGTTCCACCGAGACTTGAACTCGGATCACTGGATTCAGAGTCCAGAGTGCTAACCATTACACCATGGAACCACAACAGTACTCACACTAGCTTGGTGAGACAGACAGTGTCACACTCAGACCTGAATAAATCAAAGCTCACAGAGGATATTGGAAATGATGACAGAAGCCATTTTTAGAACAAATTCTTTAACACAGTCATCTAAAACAGCAAGATGTGGTGAATTTAAAAGCCTAGATGCTAACGAATGGGGGTGCAGGATTAGTTTTACTGTAATTGTCACATGCATGTCCCATAACATACAAAGGATCACTGACTATGGTTACCCAGTGATCTTTGAAAGGAACAGTTCGCCTTGGCAGAGACTGTCAGAAGTGGGATTCAAACCCACGCCTCCCGAGGGAGACTGCGACCTGAACGCAGCGCCTTGGACCGCTCGGCCATCCTGACTGCTTAAACCTGGAAATCTGTATGAATTTTGATGAATTAGAATGATTTCGATGTGTATGTAAATTCAAACGATTCACTACCAATAGCGCCGTAACTCTGGTGGATTCTTTCAGGTATCAATGGTAGCCAAACCAACAGACTGCCTTTGATTTCCACAATACCTTTCACCTACTCATTCTACAGCAATCTTCACATGGAAGGGTTGCATTATCTAAGGCCCAGTCTGTCAGACAGGTTCCACCGAGACTTGAACTCGGATGATTGGATTCAAAGTCCAGAGTGCTAACCATTACACCATGGAACCATACCAGTGCTCACACTAGCTGGGTGAGATAGACAGTGTCACACTCAGACCTGAATAAATCAAAGCTCACAGAGGATATTGGAAATGATGACAGAAGCCATTTTTAGAACAAATTCTTTAACACAGTCATCTAAAACAGCAAGATGTGGTGAATTTAAAAGACTAGATGCTAACGAATGGGGGTGGAGGATTAGTTTTACTGTAATTGTCACATGCATGTCCCATAACATACAAAGGATCACTGACTATGGTTACCCAGTGATCTTTGAAAGGAACAGTTCGCCTTGGCAGAGACTGTCAGAAGTGGGATTCGAACCCACGCCTCCCGAGGGAGACTGCGACCTGAACGCAGCACCTTGGACCGCTCGGCCATCCTGACGGCCAAAACTAGGAAATCTGTAGACATTTTAGATGAATTAGAATGGTTTCGATATGTATGTAAATTCAAACGATTCACTCCCTCAATAAAAATAGAGCGGTAACTCTTGTGGATTCAATTAGGTAACAATGGTAGCCAAACTAGCAGACCGCCTTTGATCTCCACAATACCTTCTACACCAATCTTCACATGGAAGGGTTGCATTATCTAAGGCCCAGTCTGTCAGACAGGTTCCACCGAGACTTGAACTCGGATCACTGGATTCAGAGTCCAGAGTGCTCACCATTACACCATGGAACCAGAACAGTGCTCACACTAGCTTGGTGAGATAGACGGTGTCACACTCAGACCTGAATAAATCAAAGCTCACAGAGGATATTGGAAATGATGACAGAAGCCATTTTTAGAACAAATTCTTTAACACAGTCATCTAAAACAGCAAGATGTGGTGAATTTAAAAGCCTAGATGCTAACGAATGGGGGTGGAGGATTAGTTTTACTGTAATTGTCACATGCATGTCCCATAACATACAAAGGATCACTGACTATGGTTACCCAGTGATCTTTGAAAGGAACAGTTCGCCTTGGCAGAGACTGTCAGAAGTGGGATTCGAACCCACGCCTCCCGAGGGAGACTGCGACCTGAACGCAGCGCCTTGGACCGCTCGGCCATCCTGACTGCTTAAACTTGGAAATCTGTATGAATTTTGATGAATTAGAATGATTTCGATGTGTATGTAAATTCAAACGATTCACTACCAATAGTGCCGTAACTCTGGTGTATTCTTTCAGGTATCAATGGTAGCCAAACCAGCAGACTGCCTTTGATTTCCACAATACCTTTCACCTACCATTTCTACAGCAATCTTCACATGGAAGGGTTGCATTATCTAAGGCCCAGTCTGTCAGACAGGTTCCACCGAGACTTGAACTCGGATCACTGGATTCAAAGTCCAGAGTGCTAACCATTACACCATGGAACCACAACAGTGCTCACACTAGCTTGGTGAGACAGACAGTGTCACACTCAGACCTGAATAAATCAAAGCTCACAGAGGATATTGGAAATGATGACAGAAGCCATTTTTAGAACAAATTCTTTAACACAGTCATCTAAAACAGCAAGATGTGGTGAATTTAAAAGCCTAGATGCTAACGAATGGGGGTGGAGGATTAGTTTTACTGTAATTGTCACATGCATGTCCCATAACATACAAAGGATCACTGACCCAGTGATCTTTGAAAGGAACAGTTCGCCTTGGCAGAGACTGTCAGAAGTGGGATTCGAACCCACGCCTCCCGAGGGAGACTGCGACCTGAACGCAGCGCCTTGGACCGCTCGGCCATCCTGACGGCCAAAACTAGGAAATCTGTAGACATTTGGATGAATTAGAATGGTTTCGATGTGTATGTAAATTCAAACGATTCACTCCCTCAATAACAATAGAGCGGTAACTCTCGTGGATTCAATTAGGTAACAATGGTAGCCAAACTAGCAGACCGCCTTTGATCTCCACAATACCTTCTACACCAATCTTCACATGGAAGGGTTGCATTATATAAGGCCCAGTCTGTCAGACAGGTTCCACCGAGAATTGAACTCGGATCACTGGATTCAGAGTCCAGAGTGCTAACCATTACACCATGGAACCACAACAGTGCTCAAACTAGCTTGGTGAGACAGACAGTGTCACACTCAGACCTGAATAAATCAAAGCTCACAGAGGATATTGGAAATGATGACAGAAGCCATTTTTAGAACAAATTCTTTAACACAGTCATCTAAAACAGCAAGATGTGGTGAATTTAAAAGCCTAGATGCTAACGAATGGGGGTGGAGGATTAGTTTTACTGTAATTGTCACATGCATGTCCCATAACATACAAAGGATCACTGACCCAGTGATCTTTGAAAGGAACAGTTCGCCTTGGCAGAGACTGTCAGAAGTGGGATTCGAACCCACGCCTCCCGAGGGAGACTGCGACCTGAACGCAGCGCCTTGGACCGCTCGGCCATCCTGACGGCCAAAACTAGGAAATCTGTAGACATTTGGATGAATTAGAATGGTTTCGATGTGTATGTAAATTCAAACGATTCACTCCCTCAATAACAATAGAGCGGTAACTCTCGTGGATTCAATTAGGTAACAATGGTAGCCAAACTAGCAGACCGCCTTTGATCTCCACAATACCTTCTACACCAATCTTCACATGGAAGGGTTGCATTATATAAGGCCCAGTCTGTCAGACAGGTTCCACCGAGAATTGAACTCGCATCACTGGATTCAGAGTCCAGAGTGCTAACCATTACACCATGGAACCACAACAGTGCTCACACTAGCTTGGTGAGACAGACAGTGTCACACTCAGACCTGAATAAATCAAAGCTCACAGAGGATATTGGAAATGATGACAGAAGCCATTTTTAGAACAAATTCTTTAACACAGTCATCTAAAACAGCAAGATGTGGTGAATTTAAAAGCCTAGATGCTAACGAATGGGGGTGGAGGATTAGTTTTACTGTAATTGTCACATGCATGTCCCATAACATACAAAGGATCACTGACTATGGTTACCCAGTGTTGGGGTTGTAGCAGGAGCAGATTTGGTTATCAACAGTTAACTATCAATATCAATATGATTATCGGTATTAATAATTATATTTAATATATTATCATGATATAATCATGAATAAACGGGGCACCACCCTGGGATCAGGGAAAAGATAACCTAAAACTGTATTCAGTCTCAATATAAAGGTTTTATACTCACATGCCAATCATCGTGATCATTGGCATAGGAGTACAAAACCAATCGAACAATTAAAAAGGCGTGAAATTCAAGCACTAGCCTTCACAACCTGCTGTTATCCAGTGACATATACACAACAAGCACAAGAGACCGCTAGTTATAATATAATAAGATTTATTAAAATCAGTAATAATGATCACAATCAATAACACTGCAATTAACAAAGCCTTATTACCTAACTACCTAACACACAAAGCTAAGCTTAAACAAAGGGAGATACACACGTGGAGTGTGTGTGTGCGTACGTGTGTGTGTGCGTGCGTGTGCGTGTGTGTGTGTGTGTGTTTGAGGTAAGATCGGCCCTAAAAAATCCAGCCCGACCTGACCCAGGCCCGCGGGATTAAAGCCCGACCCGGCCCGAACCCGAGCACTTAACTTGATTTGCAGGCCCGAGCCCGAACCAAACCCGAAATTTCATATTTTATTTGTGAGGACTCAGAGTACGTCCTTAAGAATCTAGCGCGGCACTTTAAGAGAGAGAGAGAGAGAGAGAGAGAGAGAGAGAGAGAGAGAGAGCGCAGAGAGAGAGACGGGGAGAGGGAGAGAGAGAGAGCGCAGAGAGAGAGACGGGGAGAGGGAGAGAGAGAGAGCGCGCAGAGAGAGAGAGCGCGCACTGGCTCTGTCTGTGCTGCGGCTCCTGTCCCGTTTAGTTAAATAGCAATTACAGCGCCCTCTCTGTTTTTTTCCCCCTAATTATTTATTTTATAACAAGTATTCCTCAGTTTAGTATCTTATTCTCCACACATCGTTTATACATTTCTATAAACATATATTAAAAATAAATAAATAAAAAAAAAAAAAAAAAAAAAAAGTCAGCGAGAGAGAAGCCCGGCCCGACCCGACCCGAACGTAATGATTGACATTTTATACCCGACCCGACCCGAAATTCGGGTCGGGTCGGGCTCGGGCTCGGGCTTAAGATCTTACCTCTAGTGTGTGTGTGCGTGCGTGTCGAGAGAGAGAGAGAGAGAGAGAGAGGGAGAGATGGCTATGGGCGGCCACCGGATGGAGCTATTCCTCGCAGCGTTCAGGGGCGGAGCCACTGAGGTTCAATGGGGTAGCGAGAGAGAGAGAGAGGTGGAGCTATTCCTCGCAGAGGTCAGGGGCGGAGCCACTGAGGTCTGACGGAGTAGCGAGAGAGAGAGAGAGAGAGAGAGAGAGAGAGATAGCCGTATGTAGCCACCAGATGTAGCTATGTCCCTAGCGCCCGCCGGGAACAGCTGGCTTAGGACACGTGTGTGCGGCGTGTATGTGTGTGTGTGTGTTAGCGGGTCACAAACAAAGAGAGAGAAAATGCGCGAGCGATATTCGGAGGGACAGAAAGCGTGCTGCTATCACACGGGCTCGCGTGAATGAACTGGAATTTATTCCGCGAGACCGGTCTTTTAACTGATAGTAGAGGCTTTCTGAGCTCGCGAATATGGCGGAGGTTAGTCGGAAACACTGTTACAGAAATCAACCCAGCTGCGTGGGTACACATCAGTATTCAAATACAGCAGCACATGAACCAACGGACTCGGCGGTCCGCGATCAGAACTTAAAACACATTAACAAGAATTACAAGCATATCCTACACTATCACTTGTGTCTCTGCCCAGACTGATAGCCTCTTACTGGTATCGTTGCGTAAGACGATGACGGCGTTCCGTAACGGCGGTGGTTCGTCAGTCCCCGGCGTCAGCGGGGGACGTGCTGAGTCGGCTTCGTCCAGACGAGAGCGGAGCGGGTTTCCTCTCGTTGATCAAACTCAAATAAAGAAAACAGTTGGTGTTTCCTCCTTCCACGAGCGGCGATATAATCGCGGCTTGGCGATTTAGTCAGCTTACTTCAGACAGCGTCTGGTAGCTGGAAGGCAGGAACCGGCTTGGTTCCTCTTGTTGCAACGGTGCACTGCGGGGCCGTGTCCACCTCCTGTTGGTGGAGGGGTCGCCTCCCGTGGCAACGTGGTGTTGCGATGGAAGCGCCCGGGTAGGGGTGGGAGCCAGAGAGTAAGAGTGAATAAGAGAGCGTTCTCCGGGCGGCTTCGGTTTATAAAGCTCAGGCCGCTCCAGGGGACCCCCCGGGGTTCCCTGAAGATGTCAGCCAATGGGGCACTCGTTGGGTGGCGTCGCATCTCTCACCTGGGTGAGATGTGAAACTAAAATGGCGGTGTAGTTTTTAATCCCCTTTGTCCCTTTGTCCTGGCCGCATGTGTAGGCTTCTGTAGGTCGCATTGTGTAGTCCCAACGGTTAGGTCCCAACAGTCCCCCTCCACGACGCTCAAGCAGCAGACATGAGAGCCATGCGTTATTTAGATGTCCTGCACACCATAGAGTCCCAGTTTTTGTCCTACAAGAACAGGTGGTCGAAGTCTAAACCAGAATGTCCTCCCTCAGCCGACTCGGCCAGTCAGTGTGATTCAGGCTTCTCCGACTCCCACTCTTTTTGTAGTGAAAATACGACTCCCCCGCCATGCAGAAGATGGGAACAGTTACCAGCGGACACAAAGTCCTTAAGACAAACTCCACTGAGAGACAGCGGTAACGGCTACGCAGCTTCCCATTGCTCCGACACAGACAGCGAAGAAACCAGCAGCGGAACTTACACAAGTTCTCCTCCAAAATCTTCCTATCTTTGGAACAAACCTGTAATTTGCGACGCGCCTCCTCAACCTAGCTTAGTCTCGCCTTCACCAGAAAGGACGCCACAGCGCTTCCGCTTTGAAGAGCTTGAGAGCATGGCTAAAGATATTCAACATTTTGATCCTGACAACTCGAACCATAATATTGACGAATATTTGAGAGAGTTAGACAGACTCCTGATTGACCTCCCCATGCCTCCTCACGGGAGAAGCTCAGACTAGTCGGGAAGACCACAACCAGACATGTCCGCAGTTTCATAGGAACACTTGCACCCAGAACCCAGGACCGATACCCCAGACTTTGTGCAGCACTCCGGAGGGAGTATAGCCGGGACTGGGATCCCGCCGCCGCTACGATCAGTGCCCTCGCCGTCGTACATAAGGAGCAGGAATCACCCACGGAGTACTATTGGCGCTTCAGGGCCGCCTATGCTCAGGGCCGTAACTCCCCAGGAGTAGAGGAAGAGCCTGCCTTCAAGGCCCTCTTCCTGCATAACCTACACGAAAGTGTGCGCTACGATGTCACCATACACTTCAGGACACATCGACTCTCCATGCAAGAGATTCGTAATTACGCACAGGTGGCTTGGGAAACCCACTTAGCGCGCAAACTTAAAAGCCAGCCCGCTAACTTCGACACATCTGCGTCCGAAACGTCTGCCGCCTTAAAGCATAGCCCTCGTAACAGCGCGAAAGGGGGTGAGCGGCCAGCACGCCCCAGGAATCAGACAAAACCAAGGAACGAGAGTAACTCCCAAACATCCGCCGCCTTAAAGCAGAGCCCTCATAACAGCGCGAAAGGGGGTGAGCGGCCAGCACGCCCCTGGAATCAGACAAACTCCCAAACTGACGAAGATAGGGATCCGTGCGACCCGATCGAGAAGCTGATAAAAACGATAGCGCTATGGCGTGACGCGACCCAACCATCACTAAACTCCCCCCAGAAGCCTGGTGAGAGACGGCGTGGGGATACTGAGCATCACCGACAGGCCCACCAACTGCGTCGAGATGGGCATTCACACAGAAGTAGTAGGAAGCCCTACTCCGAAATTCTGTCCCAGTCACGTGAACCAGCAGTGTACAAACATGACAACTCAGATAATGACAGCGCCTCTGACATTTCCTCTGTTTCTGGCTACATGGAGCGTTACAGCCCTGAGCCACAACATAGTAAATATGGCTAACTTAAATCTTCTCCAGGAGTAAACCAAACGACCACTAACCCCTTCTCCTTTTCCTCCTTCGTTCCGTTTCATAGTTGGGGTGTGTCCTGTTTGAAACTACCTGAGTGTAATGACAATGTTGATGTTTGTGAAAATTGTGTCTTAGCAGATGTTTGATATAGGTTAGATGGTTAGAAATCTCTGCCCAGACCGTAGAAATCTCTGCCCAGACCTTGCCTCAATCTCTGCCCCGACAATGCCTCCATCAAGTTATGGACTTTAACCTGAATGAACTGTTTAACCTCTTTTCCATGGAATATACAGACTGTTTGGACTCCCACGTGTTTCAAGGAATACATGGACGGTTCGGCCCTTATGTTGCTCCGAAGGTTGCGTCCCACACCTCAACCTTCAGACCAAAAGGGGGACTGTTGGGACCTAACCGTTAGGACTACACAATGCGGCCTACAGAAGCCTACACATGCGGCCAGGACAAAGGGACAAAGGGGATTAAAAACTACACCGCCATTTTAGTTTCACATCTCACCCAGGTGAGAGATGCGACGCCACCCAACCATCCTATTGGCTGACATCTTCAGGGAACCCCGGGGGGTCCCCTGGAGCGGCCTGAGCTTTATAAACCGAAGCCGCCCGGAGAACGCTCTCTTATTCACTCTTACTCCGACTCCTACTCTGGCCTCTTCCTACAACCGGCGCAACACCACGTTGCAACGGGAGGCGACCCCCTCCCGCAGCGCACCGCTGCAACAAGAGGAACCAAGCCGGTTCCTGTCGTCCAGCTACCAGACGCTGTCTGAAGTAAGCTGACTAAATCGCCAAGCCGCGATTATATCGCCGCCCGTGGAAGAAAGAAACACGGACTGTTTTCTTTATTTGAGTTTGATCAACGAGAGGAAACCCGCTCCGCTCTCGTCTGGATGAAGCCGACTCATCACGTCCCCCGCTGACGCCGGGGACTCACGAACCACCGCCGTTACGGAACGCCGTCATCGTCTTATGCAACGATACCAGTAAGAGGCTATCAGTCTGGGCAGAGACACAAGTGATAGTGTAGGATATGCTTGTAATTCTTGTTAATGTGTTTTAAGTTCTGATCGCGGACCGCCGAGTCCGTTGGTTCATGTGCTGCTGTATTTGAATACTGATTGTGTACCACGCAGCTGGGTTGATTTCTGTAACAGTGTTTCCGACTAACCTCTGCCATATTCGCGAGCTCAGAAAGCCTCTACTATCAGTTAAAAGACCGGTCTCGCGGAATAAACGACAGTTCATTCACGCGAGCCCGTGTGATAACGGCACGCTTTCTGTCCCTCCGAATATCGCTCGCGCATCCTCTCTCTCTTTGTTTGTGCCCCGCTAACACACACACACACATACACGCCGCACACACGTGTCCTAAGCCAGCTGTTCCCGGCGGGCGCTAGGGACATAGCTACATCTGGTGGCTACATACGGCTATCTCTCTCTCTCTCTCGCTACTCCGTCAGACCTCAGTGGCTCCGCCCCTGAACGCTGCGAGGAATAGCTCAATCTGGTGGCCGCACATCAGCTATCTCTCCCTCTCTCTCTCGACACGCACGCACGCACACACACACACGCACACGCACGCACACACACACATACGCACACACACACTCCACGTGTGTATCTCCCTTTGTTTAAGCTTAGCTTTGTGTGTTAGGTAGTTAGGTAATAAGGCTTTGTTAATTGCAGTGTTATTGATTGTGATCATTATTACTGATTTTAATAAATCTTATTATATTATAACTAGCGGTCTCTTGTGCTTGTTGTGTATATGTCACTGGATAACAGCAGGTTGTGAAGGCTAGTGCTTGAATTTCACGCCTTTTTAATTGTTCGATTGGTTTTGTACTCCTATGCCAATGATCACGATGATTGGCATGTGAGTATAAAACCTTCATATTGAGACTGAATACAGTTTTAGGTTATCTTTTCCCTGATCCCAGGGTGGTGCCCCGTTTATTCATGATTATATCATGATAATATATTAAATATAATTATTAATACCGATAATCATATTGATATTAATAATTAACTGTTGATAACCAAATCTGCTCCTGCTACAACCCCAACACCAGTGATCTTTGAAAGGAACAGTTCGCCTTGGCAGAGACTGTCAGAAGTGGGATTCGAACCCACGCCTCCCGAGGGAGACTGCGACCTGAACGCAGCGCCTTGGACCGCTCGGCCATCCTGACTTCTTAAACTTGGAAATCTGTATGAATTTTGACGAATTAGAATGATTTCGATGTGTATGTAAATTCAAACGATTCACTACCAATAGCGCCGTAACTCTGGTGGATTCTTTCAGGTATCAATGGTAGCCAAACCAACAGACTGCCTTTGATTTCCACAATACCTTTCACCTACTCATTCTACAGCAATCTTCACATGGAAGGGTTGCATTATCTAAGGCCCAGTCTGTCAGACAGGTTCCACCGAGACTTGAACTCGGATCACTGGATTCAGAGTCCAGAGTGCTAACCATTACACCATGGAACCACAACAGTGCTCACACTAGCTTGGTGAGACAGACAGTGTCACACTCAGACCTGAATAAATCAAAGCTCACAGAGGATATTGGAAATGATGACAGAAGCCATTTTTAGAACAAATTCTTTAACACAGTCATCTAAAACAGCAAGATGTGGTGAATTTAAAAGCTTAGATGCTAACGAATGGGGGTGGAGGATTAGTTTTACTGTAATTGTCACATGCATGTCCCATAACATACAAAGGATCACTGACTATGGTTACCCAGTGATCTTTGAAAGGAACAGTTCGCCTTGGCAGAGACTGTCAGAAGTGGGATTCGAACCCACGCCTCCCGAGGGAGACTGCGACCTGAACGCAGCGCCTTGGACCGCTCGGCCATCCTGACTGCAGAAAGGAACAGTTTGCCTTGGCAGAGACTGTCAGAAGTGGGATTCGAACAAACACCTCCCGAGGGAGACTGCGACCTGAACGCAGCGCCTTGGACCGCTCGGCCATCCTGACTGCTTAAACTTGGAAATCTGTATGAATTTTGACGAATTAGAATGATTTCGATGTGTATGTAAATTCAAACGATTCACTACCAATAGCGCCGTAACTCTGGTGGATTCTTTCAGGTATCAATTGTAGCCAAACCAACAGACTGCCTTTGATTTCCACAATACCTTTCACCTACTCATTCTACAGCAATCTTCACATGGAAGGGTTGCGTTATCTAAGGCCCAGTTTGTCAGACAGGTTCCACCGAGACCTGAACTCGGATGACTGGATTCAAAGTCCAGAGTGCTAACCATTACACCATTGAACCATACCAGTGCTCACACTAGCTGGGTGAGATAGACAGTGTCACACTCAGACCTGAATAAATCAAAGCTCACAGAGGATATTGGAAATGATGACAGAAGCCATTTTTAGAACAAATTCTTTAACACAGTCATCTAAAATAGCAAGATGTGGTGAATTTAAAAGCTTAGATGCTAACGAATGGGGGTGGAGGATTAGTTTTACTGTAATTGTCACATGCATGTCCCATAACATACAAAGGATCACTGACTATGGTTACCCAGTGATCTTTGAAAGGAACAGTTCGCCTTGGCAGAGACTGTCAGAAGTGGGATTCGAACCCACGCCTCCCGAGGGAGACTGCGACCTGAACGCAGCGCCTTGGACCGCTCGGCCATCCTGACGGCCAAAACTAGGAAATCTGTAGACATTTGGATGAATTAGAATGGTTTCGATGTGTATGTAAATTCAAACGATTCACTCCCTCAATAACAATAGAGCGGTAACTCTCGTGGACTCAATTAGGTAACAATGGTAGCCAAACTAGCAGACTGCCTTTGATCTCTACAATACCTTCTACACCAATCTTCACATGGAAGGGTTGCATTATCTAAGGCCCAGTCTGTCAGACAGGTTCAACCGAGACTTGAACTCGGATCACTGGATTCAGAGTCCAGAGTGCTAACCATTACACCATGGAACCACAACAGTGCTCACACTAGCTTGGTGAGACAGACAGTGTCACACTCAGACCTGAATAAATCAAAGCTCACAGAGGATATTGGAAATGATGACAGAAGCCATTTTTAGAACAAATTCTTTAACACAGTCATCTAAAACAGCAAGATGTGGTGAATTTAAAAGCTTACATGCTAACGAATGGGGGTGGAGGATTAGTTTTACTGTAATTGTCACATGCATGTCCCATAACATACAAAGGATCACTGACTATGGTTACCCAGTGATCTTTGAAAGGAACAGTTCGCCTTGGCAGAGACTGTCAGAAGTGGGATTCGAACCCACGCCTCCCGAGGGAGACTGCGACCTGAACGCAGCGCCTTGGACCGCTCGACCATCCTGACGGCCAAAACTAGGAAATCTGTAGACATTTGGATGAATTAGAATGGTTTCGATGTGTATGTAAATTCAAACGATTCACTCCCTCAATAACAATAGAGCGGTAACTCTCGTGGACTCAATTAGGTAACAATGGTAGCCAAACTAGCAGACTGCCTTTGATCTCTACAATACCTTCTACACCAATCTTCACATGGAAGGGTTGCATTATCTAAGGCCCAGTCTGTCAGACAGGTTCCACCGAGACTTGAACTCGGATCACTGGATTCAGAGTCCAGAGTGCTAACCATTACACCATGGAACCACAACAGTGCTCACACTAGCTTGGTGAGACAGACAGTGTCACACTCAGACCTGAATAAATCAAAGCTCACAGAGGATATTGGAAATGATGACAGAAGCCATTTTTAGAACAAATTCTTTAACACAGTCATCTAAAACAGCAAGATGTGGTGAATTTAAAAGCTTACATGCTAACGAATGGGGGTGGAGGATTAGTTTTACTGTAATTGTCACATGCATGTCCCATAACATACAAAGGATCACTGACTATGGTTACCCAGTGATCTTTGAAAGGAACAGTTCGCCTTGGCAGAGACTGTCAGAAGTGGGATTCGAACCCACGCCTCCCGAGGGAGACTGCGACCTGAACGCAGCGCCTTGGACCGCTCGGCCATCCTGACTTCTTAAACTTGGAAATCTGTATGAATTTTGACGAATTAGAATGATTTCGATGTGTATGTAAATTCAAACGATTCACTACCAATAGCGCCGTAACTCTGGTGGATTCTTTCAGGTATCAATGGTAGCCAAACCAACAGACTGCCTTTGATTTCCACAATACCTTTCACCTACTCATTCTACAGCAATCTTCACATGGAAGGGTTGCATTATCTAAGGCCCAGTCTGTCAGACAGGTTCCACCGAGACTTGAACTCGGATCACTGGATTCAGAGTCCAGAGTGCTAACCATTACACCATGGAACCACAACAGTGCTCACACTAGCTTGGTGAGACAGACAGTGTCACACTCAGACCTGAATAAATCAAAGCTCACAGAGGATATTGGAAATGATGACAGAAGCCATTTTTAGAACAAATTCTTTAACACAGTCATCTAAAACAGCAAGATGTGGTGAATTTAAAAGCTTAGATGCTAACGAATGGGGGTGGAGGATTAGTTTTACTGTAATTGTCACATGCATGTCCCATAACATACAAAGGATCACTGACTATGGTTACCCAGTGATCTTTGAAAGGAACAGTTCGCCTTGGCAGAGACTGTCAGAAGTGGGATTCGAACCCACGCCTCCCGAGGGAGACTGCGACCTGAACGCAGCGCCTTGGACCGCTCGGCCATCCTGACTGCTTAAACTTGGAAATCTGTATGAATTTTGATGAATTAGAATGATTTCGATGTGTATGTAAATTCAAACGATTCACTACCAATAGTGCCGTAACTCTGGTGGATTCTTTCAGGTATCAATGGTAGCCAAACCAACAGACTGCCTTTGATTTCCACAATACCTTTCACCTACTCATTCTACAGCAATCTTCACATGGAAGGGTTGCATTATCTAAGGCCCAGTCTGTCAGACAGGTTCCACCGAGACTCGGATGACTGGATTCAAAGTCCAGAGTGCTAACCATTACACCATGGAACCATACCAGTGCTCACACTAGCTTTGAAAGGAACAGTTCGCCTTGGCAGAGACTGTCAGAAGTGGGGTTCGAACCGACACCTCCCGAGGGAGACTGCGACCTGAACGCAGCGCCTTGGACCGCTCGGCCATCCTGACTGCTTAAACTTGGAAATGTGTATGAATTTTGACGAATTAGAATGATTTCGATGTGTATGTAAATTCAAACGATTCACTACCAATAGCGCCGTAACTCTGGTGGATTCTTTCAGGTATCAATGGTAGCCAAACCAACAGACTGCCTTTGATTTCCACAATACCTTTCATCTACTCATTCTACAGCAATCTTCACATGGAAGGGTTGCATTATCTAAGGCCCAGTTTGTCAGACAGGTTCCACCGAGACCTGAACTCGGATGACTGGATTCAAAGTCCAGAGTGCTAACCATTACACCATTGAACCATACCAGTGCTCACACTAGCTGGGTGAGATAGACAGTGTCACACTCAGACCTGAATAAATCAAAGCTCACAGAGGATATTGGAAATGATGACAGAAGCCATTTTTAGAACAAATTCTTTAACACAGTCATCTAAAACAGCAAGATGTGGTGAATTTAAAAGCCTAGATGCTAACGAATGGGGATGGAGGATTAGTTTTACTGTAATTGTCACATGCATGTCCCATAACATACAAAGGATCACTGACTATGGTTACCCAGTGATCTTTGAAAGGAACAGTTCGCCTTGGCAGAGACTGTCAGAAGTGGGATTCGAACCCACGCCTCCCGAGGGAGACTGCGACCTGAACGCAGCGCCTTGGACCGCTCGGCCATCCTGACAGCCAAAACTAGGAAATCTGTAGACATTTGGATGAATTAGAATGGTTTCGATGTGTATGTAAATTCAAACGATTCACTCCCTCAATAACAATAGAGCGGTAACTCTCGTGGACTCAATTAGGTAACAATGGTAGCCAAACTAGAAGACCGCCTTTGATCTCCACAATACCTTCTACACCAATCTTCACATGGAAGGGTTGCATTATCTAAGGCCCAGTCTGTCAGACAGGTTCCACCGAGACTTGAACTCGGATCACTGGATTCAAAGTCCAGAGTGCTAACCATTACACCATGGAACCACAACAGTGCTCGCACTAGCTTGGTGAGACAGACAGTGTCACACTCAGACCTGAATAAATCAAAGCTCACAGAGGATATTGGAAATGATGACAGAAGCCATTTTTAGAACAAATTCTTTAACACAGTCATCTAAAACAGCAAGATGTGGTGAATTTAAAAGCTTACATGCTAACGAATGGGGGTGGAGGATTAGTTTTACTGTAATTGTCACATGCATGTCCCATAACATACAAAGGATCACTGACTATGGTTACCCAGTGATCTTTGAAAGGAACAGTTCGCCTTGGCAGAGACTGTCAGAAGTGGGATTCGAACCCACGCCTCCCGAGGGAGACTGGGACCTGAACGCAGCGCCTTGGACCGCTCGGCCATCCTGACTTCTTAAACTTGGAAATCTGTATGAATTTTGACGAATTAGAATGATTTCGATGTGTATGTAAATTCAAACGATTCACTACCAATAGCGCCGTAACTCTGGTGGATTCTTTCAGGTATCAATGGTAGCCAAACCAACAGACTGCCTTTGATTTCCACAATACCTTTCACCTACTCATTCTACAGCAATCTTCACATGGAAGGGTTGCATTATCTAAGGCCCAGTCTGTCAGACAGGTTCCACCGAGACTTGAACTCGGATCACTGGATTCAGAGTCCAGAGTGCTAACCATTACACCATGGAACCACAACAGTGCTCACACTAGCTTGGTGAGACAGACAGTGTCACACTCAGACCTGAATAAATCAAAGCTCACAGAGGATATTGGAAATGATGACAGAAGCCATTTTTAGAACAAATTCTTTAACACAGTCATCTAAAACAGCAAGATGTGGTGAATTTAAAAGCTTACATGCTAACGAATGGGGGTGGAGGATTAGTTTTACTGTAATTGTCACATGCATGTCCCATAACATACAAAGGATCACTGACTATGGTTACCCAGTGATCTTTGAAAGGAACAGTTCGCCTTGGCAGAGACTGTCAGAAGTGGGATTCGAACCCACGCCTCCCGAGGGAGACTGCGACCTGAACGCAGCGCCTTGGACCGCTCGGCCATCCTGACTTCTTAAACTTGGAAATCTGTATGAATTTTGACGAATTAGAATGATTTCGATGTGTATGTAAATTCAAACGATTCACTACCAATAGCGCCGTAACTCTGGTGGATTCTTTCAGGTATCAATGGTAGCCAAACCAACAGACTGCCTTTGATTTCCACAATACCTTTCACCTACTCATTCTACAGCAATCTTCACATGGAAGGGTTGCATTATCTAAGGCCCAGTCTGTCAGACAGGTTCCACCGAGACTTGAACTCGGATCACTGGATTCAGAGTCCAGAGTGCTAACCATTACACCATGGAACCACAACAGTGTCCACACTAGCTTGGTGAGACAGACAGTGTCACACTCAGACCTGAATAAATCAAAGCTCACAGAGGATATTGGAAATGATGACAGAAGCCATTTTTAGAACAAATTCTTTAACACAGTCATCTAAAACAGCAAGATGTGGTGAATTTAAAAGCTTAGATGCTAACGAATGGGGGTGGAGGATTAGTTTTACTGTAATTGTCACATGCATGTCCCATAACATACAAAGGATCACTGACTATGGTTACCCAGTGATCTTTGAAAGGAACAGTTCGCCTTGGCAGAGACTGTCAGAAGTGGGATTCGAACCCACGCCTCCCGAGGGAGACTGCGACCTGAACGCAGCGCCTTGGACCGCTCGGCCATCCTGACTGCTTAAACTTGGAAATCTGTATGAATTTTGATGAATTAGAATGATTTCGATGTGTATGTAAATTCAAACGATTCACTACCAATAGTGCCGTAACTCTGGTGGATTCTTTCAGGTATCAATGGTAGCCAAACCAACAGACTGCCTTTGATTTCCACAATACCTTTCACCTACTCATTCTACAGCAATCTTCACATGGAAGGGTTGCATTATCTAAGGCCCAGTCTGTCAGACAGGTTCCACCGAGACTCGGATGACTGGATTCAAAGTCCAGAGTGCTAACCATTACACCATGGAACCATACCAGTGCTCACACTAGCTTTGAAAGGAACAGTTCGCCTTGGCAGAGACTGTCAGAAGTGGGGTTCGAACCGACACCTCCCGAGGGAGACTGCGACCTGAACGCAGCGCCTTGGACCGCTCGGCCATCCTGACTGCTTAAACTTGGAAATCTGTATGAATTTTGACGAATTAGAATGATTTCGATGTGTATGTAAATTCAAACGATTCACTACCAATAGCGCCGTAACTCTGGTGGATTCTTTCAGGTATCAATTGTAGCCAAACCAACAGACTGCCTTTGATTTCCACAATACCTTTCACCTACTCATTCTACAGCAATCTTCACATGGAAGGGTTGCGTTATCTAAGGCCCAGTTTGTCAGACAGGTTCCACCGAGACCTGAACTCGGATGACTGGATTCAAAGTCCAGAGTGCTAACCATTACACCATTGAACCATACCAGTGCTCACACTAGCTGGGTGAGATAGACAGTGTCACACTCAGACCTGAATAAATCAAAGCTCACAGAGGATATTGGAAATGATGACAGAAGCCATTTTTAGAACAAATTCTTTAACACAGTCATCTAAAATAGCAAGATGTGGTGAATTTAAAAGCTTAGATGCTAACGAATGGGGGTGGAGGATTAGTTTTACTGTAATTGTCACATGCATGTCCCATAACATACAAAGGATCACTGACTATGGTTACCCAGTGATCTTTGAAAGGAACAGTTCGCCTTGGCAGAGACTGTCAGAAGTGGGATTCGAACCCACGCCTCCCGAGGGAGACTGGGACCTGAACGCCAGCAGCCGCCGGCACGACCGTCCAAAATTGACCAATGTTGGAGGATGACAGCCAATCAGATGCGCTGCTCCAACATTCTCCCACCAATCGCCTTCGCCCACCTCCAACATTTGACCAATCACGACGGAGAAATGTTGGAAATGTTGGAGCCAGCCAATCAGATCCGCTGCTGCGCCAACATTCTCCCACCAATCGCCTTCGCCCGGCTCCAACATTTGACCAATCACGACGGAGAAATGTTGGACGGAGCCGAGCGAAGCCGAGCGAAGCCGAGGAGATTTGCATGTAAACTTCGGCGGGGATTTTGAATCGAGCGACAGCGACAGAGAAGACAAAGACGAACAACAAGCGATATGGCAAGTATTAACAACTTTACTACTCTGCTACATAATGAGACTTTATGTATTGAAGTAATTTCACCTGTCGTGTTACATTTTATGACGGACATTTATGCCTTTTCGCGCGTTTGCTAACGTTAATGTTATCGATGAATGGGGCTTTTTGATAACGTCATTTTTATGAATGATTTAGGACGGTCGTTCCCCCCAACACTCATTTTCATCTCTGTAGATATACATTCATTGTCATCATTTAGTGTTAAATGTATCCTTTACACAAGCAAAGTTTTGTAAGGGGAACTATTTCTGTCCATAATTTTCTTATGGAGTAATAGATTATTAGGAGTATTAAAAAAACACTCACATCAGAAATGACACCTAAAAGCTAAATAATAGTGTTTAATGTAGAACAGCTATATGAAATAACAACTTAATCTTTCATTGTGTTGTTAATAATATGAATTTTTTAAACTGTCAGTATATTCCTTGCCATGCTTTTTCAGGCTCCAGACCTTGAGACAGATTGTCAAGGTCCAGTGCCTGTCCTGGTCACAGTAAGTAATATAACATTTAATGTCATTCTGTGTAGAGCATAATCTTGTGATTTTTCTTAACATTTCCTGCAGCCCTACCTCCTCGGACATCAGCCCTACCTCCTGGAACATCAGCCCTGGCTCCTGGCACATCAGCCCTGCCCTCTACTGAGACTGGAGAACTTTTGCAGGATGAAGATATGGTAAGTGTGTGTGTGTGATCAATTTTCATTATGTAGGTGTATATGCCCAACTCTTACATGTACACACTTGCACACATATGCACACACTCTGGATGATGTGTACTTTAAAGAAACTGTGAAGGTTGTAAGGTTTGCTATTTTCTTATTTGCACAGGCCGCTGATGACCAAAATGTTCCTGGGTACCAGCACGTGGACAGGCTTGCTGAGTACTTGGTGAAGCTTCGGGAGCAGGCCTCTCTCTGTCTCACCAACCAGCAGGCCAGTGCAATCCTAGCACTGTGGGGGAAGCTGGATGAAGGTGACAAGCAGCGGGCGATCTACGCAGCGCGACACCAGGGGAGACTTTTGAGTGGCCGGTTCAGGACACCGAAGAAGCCCTCACAAGTTCCTGGTGTGGAGAGCATCGCCCGTTGCTTGTTGGGTGCAAGTAGTGCACCTGCCCAGTGGCCTGACTGCTGTTGGTTGGTGGAGAGCATTTTTATTAGGCTCTGTGATCTCCACCAAGCCCCAGTGAGGAAAGGGCTGTGTCTAGGTGATCCTTAATTCTTAGGGACTACCACAAAATCAGGCAGCTCATTGTTGGGAACTCCCTGGTGATGCATTGTAAATAAATAATGCTTGTAAATAATAGTTAAATTGTAAATAGTTTGAAATGTTTGTTTATTTTTGAATACTTTGTACTTTGTTGTATGGATAGTGTTGTGTGAATAATTGATTGATAATTTGATTCATTATTTTACTTGTTGCACTTTTCATAGTCTGTTCTAATAAAATCTTTCAAAAGTTTATGTTTCTTTTCTCCATGAACAAACAAACAAACAAACACAGTGTACACCAAAGGTACAAGAGGGTGTTTTTAATTATGACAATGACAACATTCAATAACAGTAAAATGGTATGTTATTTACAAGTTAATTAACTTGAACTCTTGAAAAAACACCATGCTATTGCATTTCATTTATTTTTATACAGGAAAAGATTAAAAGTAACAGTTAAATTCTTACAGATTTGTTACAGTGTGCAGCAATGGAAAGATCGTGGGTTCGAATCCCGGCCTAGTTTCACCAAAAACACAAAAATGTCCAACTTGCGTCCAGGCAGCTAGAAAAGTATTAAAATATAGCCAGATTTTCCTTTCTTTCTCCCTTTTTTCCTCTTTTTCTCTCTTTTTCTCCCTTTTTTCTTCTTCCCCCTTCTCCCCCCCTTCTTCCCCCTCTTTGACGGCCGAGTGTTCCCCAGCTTGAACGCAGCGCCTTGGACCGCTCGGCCATCCTGACTGCTTAAACTTGGAAATCTGTATGAATTTTGATGAATTAGAATGATTTCGATGTGTATGTAAATTCAAACGATTCACTACCAATAGTGCCGTAACTCTGGTGTATTCTTTCAGGTATCAATGGTAGCCAAACCAACAGACTGCCTTTGATTTCCACAATACCTTTCACCTACTCATTCTACAGCAATCTTCACATGGAAGGGTTGCATTATCCAAGGCTCAGTCTGTCAGACAGGTTCCACCAAGACTTGAACTCGGATCACTGGATTCAGAGTCCAGAGTGCTAACCATTACACCATGGAACCACAACAGTGCTCACACTAGCTTGGTGAGACAGACAGTGTCACACTCAGACCTGAATAAATCAAAGCTCACAGAGGATATTGGAAATGATGACAGAAGCCATTTTTAGAACAAATTCTTTAACACAGTCATCTAAAATAGCAAGATGTGGTGAATTTAAAAGCTTAGATGCTAACGAATGGGGGTGGAGGATTAGTTTTACTGTAATTGTCACATGCATGTCCCATAACATACAAAGGATCACTGACTATGGTTACCCAGTGATCTTTGAAAGGAACAGTTCGCCTTGGCAGAGACTGTCAGAAGTGGGATTCGAACCCAGGCCTCCCGAGGGAGACTGCGACCTGAACGCAGCGCCTTGGACCGCTCGGCCATCCTGACTGCTTAAACTTGGAAATCTGTATGAATTTTGATGAATTAGAATGATTTCGATGTGTATGTAAATTCAAACGATTCACTCCCTCAATAACAATAGAGCGGTAACTCTCGTGGACTCAATTAGGTAACAATGGTAGCCAAACTAGCAGACCGCCTTTGATCTCCACAATACCTTCTACACCAATCTTCACATGGAAGGGTTGCATTATCTAAGGCCCAGTCTGTCAGACAGGTTCCACCGAGACTTGAACTCGGATCACTGGATTCAGAGTCCAGAGTGCTAACCATTACACCATGGAACCACAACAGTGCTCACACTAGCTTGGTGAGACAGACAGTGTCACACTCAGACCTGAATAAATCAAAGCTCACAGAGGATATTGGAAATGATGACAGAAGCCATTTTTAGAACAAATTCTTTAACACAGTCATCTAAAACAGCAAGATGTGGTGAATTTAAAAGCCTAGATGCTAACGAATGGGGGTGGAGGATTAGTTTTACTGTAATTGTCACATGCATGTCCCATAACATACAAAGGATCACTGACTATGGTTACCCAGTGATCTTTGAAAGGAACAGTTCGCCTTGGCAGAGACTGTCAGAAGTGGGATTCGAACCCACGCCTCCCGAGGGAGACTGCGACCTGAACGCAGCGCCTTGGACCGCTCGGCCATCCTGACTGCTTAAACTTGGAAATCTGTATGAATTTTGATGAATTAGAATGATTTCGATGTGTATGTAAATTCAAACGATTCACTACCAATAGTGCCGTAACTCTGGTGTATTCTTTCTGGTATCAATGGTAGCCAAACCAACAGACTGCCTTTGATTTCCACAATACCTTTCACCTACTCATTCTACAGCAATCTTCACGTGGAAGGGTTGCATAATCCAAGGCCCAGTCTGTCAGACAGGTTCCACCGAGACTTGAACTCGGATCACTGGATTCAAAGTCCAGAGTGCTAACCATTACACCATGGAACCACAACAGTGCTCACACTAGCTTGGTGAGACAGACAGTGTCACACTCAGACCTGAATAAATCAAAGCTCACAGAGGATATTGGAAATGATGACAGAAGCCATTTTTAGAACAAATTCTTTAACACAGTCATCTAAAACAGCAAGATGTGGTGAATTTAAAAGCATAGATGCTAACGAATGGGGGTGGAGGATTAGTTTTACTGTAATTGTCACATGCATGTCCCATAACATACAAAGGATCACTGACTATGGTTACCCAGTGATCTTTGAAAGGAACAGTTCGCCTTGGCAGAGACTGTCAGAAGTGGGATTCGAACCCACGCCTCCCGAGGGAGACTGCGACCTGAACGCAGCGCCTTGGACCGCTCGGCCATCCTGACGGCCAAAACTAGAAAATCTGTAGACATTTGGATGAATTAGAATGGTTTCGATGTGTATGTAAATTCAAACGATTCACTCCCTCAATAACAATAGAGCGGTAACTCTCGTGGACTCAATTAGGTAACAATGGTAGCCAAACTAGCAGACCGCCTTTGATCTCCACAATACCTTCTACACCAATCTTCACATGGAAGGGTTGCATTATCTAAGGCCCAGTCTGTCAGACAGGTTCCACCGAGACTTGAACTCGGATCACTGGATTCAGAGTCCAGAGTGCTAACCATTACACCATGGAACCACAACAGTGCTCACACTAGCTTGGTGAGACAGACAGTGTCACACTCAGACCTGAATAAATCAAAGCTCACAGAGGATATTGGAAATGATGACAGAAGCCATTTTTAGAACAAATTCTTTAACACAGTCATCTAAAACAGCAAGATGTGGTGAATTTAAAAGCCTAGATGCTAACGAATGGGGGTGGAGGATTAGTTTTACTGTAATTGTCACATGCATGTCCCATAACATACAAAGGATCACTGACTATGGTTACCCAGTGATCTTTGAAAGGAACAGTTCGCCTTGGCAGAGACTGTCAGAAGTGGGATTCGAACCCACGCCTCCCGAGGGAGACTGCGACCTGAACGCAGCGCCTTGGACCGCTCGGCCATCCTGACTGCTTAAACTTGGAAATCTGTATGAATTTTGATGAATTAGAATGATTTCGATGTGTATGTAAATTCAAACGATTCACTACCAATAGTGCCGTAACTCTGGTGGATTCTTTCAGGTATCAATGGTACCCAAACCAACAGACTGCCTTTGATTTCCACAATACCTTTCACCTACTCATTCTACAGCAATCTTCACATGGAAGGGTTGCATTATCTAAGGCCCAGTCTGTCAGACAGGTTCCACCGAGACTCGGATGACTGGATTCAAAGTCCAGAGTGCTAACCATTACACCATGGAACCATACCAGTGCTCACACTAGCTTTGAAAGGAACAGTTCGCCTTGGCAGAGACTGTCAGAAGTGGGATTCGAACCGACACCTCCCGAGGGAGACTGCGACCTGAACGCAGCGCCTTGGACCGCTCGGCCATCCTGACTGCTTAAACTTGGAAATGTGTATGAATTTTGACGAATTAGAATGATTTCGATGTGTATGTAAATTCAAACGATTCACTACCAATAGCGCCGTAACTCTGGTGGATTCTTTCAGGTATCAATGGTAGCCAAACCAACAGACTGCCTTTGATTTCCACAATACCTTTCATCTACTCATTCTACAGCAATCTTCACATGGAAGGGTTGCATTATCTAAGGCCCAGTTTGTCAGACAGGTTCCACCGAGACCTGAACTCGGATGACTGGATTCAAAGTCCAGAGTGCTAACCATTACACCATTGAACCATACCAGTGCTCACACTAGCTGGGTGAGATAGACAGTGTCACACTCAGACCTGAATAAATCAAAGCTCACAGAGGATATTGGAAATGATGACAGAAGCCATTTTTAGAACAAATTCTTTAACACAGTCATCTAAAACAGCAAGATGTGGTGAATTTAAAAGCCTAGATGCTAACGAATGGGGGTGGAGGATTAGTTTTACTGTAATTGTCACATGCATGTCCCATAACATACAAAGGATCACTGACTATGGTTACCCAGTGATCTTTGAAAGGAACAGTTCGCCTTGGCAGAGACTGTCAGAAGTGGGATTCGAACCCACGCCTCCCGAGGGAGACTGCGACCTGAACGCAGCGCCTTGGACCGCTCGGCCATCCTGACGGCCAAAACTAGGAAATCTGTAGACATTTGGATGAATTAGAATGGTTTCGATGTGTATGTAAATTCAAACGATTCACTCCCTCAATAACAATAGAGCGGTAACTCTCGTGGACTCAATTAGGTAACAATGGTAGCCAAACTAGCAGACCGCCTTTGATCTCCACAATACCTTCTACACCAATCTTCACATGGAAGGGTTGCATTATCTAAGGCCCAGTCTGTCAGACAGGTTCCACCGAGACTTGAACTCGGATCACTGGATTCAGAGTCCAGAGTGCTAACCATTACACCATGGAACCACAACAGTGCTCACACTAGCTTGGTGAGACAGACAGTGTCACACTCAGACCTGAATAAATCAAAGCTCACAGAGGATATTGGAAATGATGACAGAAGCCATTTTTAGAACAAATTCTTTAACACAGTCATCTAAAACAGCAAGATGTGGTGAATTTAAAAGCTTAGATGCTAACGAATGGGGGTGGAGGATTAGTTTAACTGTAATTGTCACATGCATGTCCCATAACATACAAAGGATCACTGACTATGGTTACCCAGTGATCTTTGAAAGGAACAGTTCGCCTTGGCAGAGACTGTCAGAAGTGGGATTCGAACCCACGCCTCCCGAGGGAGACTGCGACCTGAACGCAGCGCCTTGGACCGCTCGGCCATCCTGACTGCTTAAACTTGGAAATCTGTATGAATTTTGATGAATTAGAATGATTTCGATGTGTATGTAAATTCAAACGATACACTACCAATAGTGCCGTAACTCTGGTGGATTCTTTCAGGTATCAATGGTAGCCAAACCAACAGACTGCCTTTGATTTCCACAATACCTTTCACCTACTCATTCTACAGCAATCTTCACATGGAAGGGTTGCATTATCTAAGGCCCAGTCTGTCAGACAGGTTCCACCGAGACTTGAACTCGGATGACTGGATTCAAAGTCCAGAGTGCTAACCATTACACCATGGAACCATACCAGTGCTCACACTAGCTTTGAAAGGAACAGTTCGCCTTGGCAGAGACTGTCAGAAGTGGGATTCGAACCCACGCCTCCCGAGGGAGACTGCGACCTGAACGCAGCGCCTTGGACCGCTCGGCCATCCTGACTGCTTAAACTTGGAAATCTGTATGAATTTTGATGAATTAGAATGATTTCGATGTGTATGTAAATTCAAACGATACACTACCAATAGTGCCGTAACTCTGGTGGATTCTTTCAGGTATCAATGGTAGCCAAACCAACAGACTGCCTTTGATTTCCACAATACCTTTCACCTACTCATTCTACAGCAATCTTCACATGGAAGGGTTGCATTATCTAAGGCCCAGTCTGTCAGACAGGTTCCACCGAGACTTGAACTCGGATGACTGGATTCAAAGTCCAGAGTGCTAACCATTACACCATGGAACCATACCAGTGCTCACACTAGCTTTGAAAGGAACAGTTCGCCTTGGCAGAGACTGTCAGAAGTGGGATTCGAACCGACACCTCCCGAGGGAGACTGCGACCTGAACGCAGCGCCTTGGACCGCTCGGCCATCCTGACTGCTTAAACTTGGAAATCTGTATGAATTTTGACGAATTAGAATGATTTCGATGTGTATGTAAATTCAAACGATTCACTACCAATAGCGCCGTAACTCTGGTGGATTCTTTCAGGTATCAATGGTAGCCAAACCAACAGACTGCCTTTGATTTCCACAATACCTTTCATCTACTCATTCTACAGCAATCTTCACATGGAAGGGTTGCATTATCCAAGGCCCAGTCTGTCAGACAGGTTCCACCGAGACTTGAACTCGGATCACTGGATTCAAAGTCCAGAGTGCTAACCATTACACCATGGAACCACAACAGTGCTCACACTAGCTTGGTGAGACAGACAGTGTCACACTCAGACCTGAATAAATCAAAGCTCACAGAGGATATTGGAAATGATGACAGAAGCCATTTTTAGAACAAATTCTTTAACACAGTCATCTAAAACAGCAAGATGTGGTGAATTTAAAAGCCTAGATGCTAACGAATGGGGGTGGAGGATTAGTTTTACTGTAATTGTCACATGCATGTCCCATAACATACAAAGGATCACTGACTATGGTTACCCAGTGATCTTTGAAAGGAACAGTTCGCCTTGGCAGAGACTGTCAGAAGTGGGATTCGAACACACGCCTCCCGAGGGAGACTGCGACCTGAACGCAGCGCCTTGGACCGCTCGGCCATCCTGACGGCCAAAACTAGGAAATCTGTAGACATTTGGATGAATTAGAATGGTTTCGATGTGTATGTAAATTCAAACGATTCACTCCCTCAATAACAATAGAGCGGTAACTCTCGTGGACTCAATTAGGTAACAATGGTAGCCAAACTAGCAGACCGCCTTTGATCTCCACAATACCTTCTACACCAATCTTCACATGGAAGGGTTGCATTATCTAAGGCCCAGTCTGTCAGACAGGTTCCACCGAGACTTGAACTCGGATGACTGGATTCAAAGTCCAGAGTGCTAACCATTACACCATGGAACCATACCAGTGCTCACACTAGCTTTGAAAGGAACAGTTCGCCTTGGCAGAGACTGTCAGAAGTGGGATTCGAACCGACACCTCCCGAGGGAGACTGCGACCTGAACGCAGCGCCTTGGACCGCTCGGCCATCCTGACTGCTTAAACTTGGAAATCTGTATGAATTTTGACGAATTAGAATGATTTCGATGTGTATGTAAATTCAAACGATTCACTACCAATAGCGCCGTAACTCTGGTGGATTCTTTCAGGTATCAATGGTAGCCAAACCAACAGACTGCCTTTGATTTCCACAATACCTTTCATCTACTCATTCTACAGCAATCTTCACATGGAAGGGTTGCATTATCCAAGGCCCAGTCTGTCAGACAGGTTCCACCGAGACTTGAACTCGGATCACTGGATTCAAAGTCCAGAGTGCTAACCATTACACCATGGAACCACAACAGTGCTCACACTAGCTTGGTGAGACAGACAGTGTCACACTCAGACCTGAATAAATCAAAGCTCACAGAGGATATTTGAAATGATGACAGAAGCCATTTTTAGAACAAATTCTTTAACACAGTCATCTAAAACAGCAAGATGTGGTGAATTTAAAAGCCTAGATGCTAACGAATGGGGGTGGAGGATTAGTTTTACTGTAATTGTCACATGCATGTCCCATAACATACAAAGGATCACTGACTATGGTTACCCAGTGATCTTTGAAAGGAACAGTTCGCCTTGGCAGAGACTGTCAGAAGTGGGATTCGAACCCACGCCTCCCGAGGGAGACTGCGACCTGAACGCAGCGCCTTGGACCGCTCGGCCATCCTGACGGCCAAAACTAGGAAATCTGTAGACATTTGGATGAATTAGAATGGTTTCGATGTGTATGTAAATTCAAACGATTCACTCCCTCAATAACAATAGAGCGGTAACTCTCGTGGACTCAATTAGGTAACAATGGTCGCCAAACCAACAGACTGCCTTTGATTTCCACAATACCTTTCACCTACTCATTCTACAGCAATCTTCACATGGAAGGGTTGCATTATCCAAGGCCCAGTCTGTCAGACAGGTTCCACCGAGACTTGAACTCGGATCACTGGATTCAAAGTCCAGAGTGCTAACCATTACACCATGGAACCACAACAGTGCTCATACTAGCTTGGTGAGACAGACAGTGTCACACTCAGACCTGAATAAATCAAAGCTCACAGAGGATATTGGAAATGATGACAGAAGCCATTTTTAGAACAAATTCTTTAACACAGTCATCTAAAACAGCAAGATGTGGTGAATTTAAAAGCCTAGATGCTAACGAATGGGGGTGGAGGATTAGTTTTACTGTAATTGTCACATGCATGTCCCATAACATACAAAGGATCACTGACTATGGTTACCCAGTGATCTTTGAAAGGAACAGTTCGCCTTGGCAGAGACTGTCAGAAGTGGGATTCGAAGCCACGCCTCCCGAGGGAGACTGCGACCTGAACGCAGCGCCTTGGACCGCTCGGCCATCCTGACTGCTTAAACTTGGAAATCTGTATGAATTTTGATGAATTAGAATGATTTCGATGTGTATGTAAATTCAAACGATTCAATACCAATAGTGCCGTAACTCTGGTGTATTCTTTCAGGTATCAATGGTAGCCAAACCAACAGACTGCCTTTGATTTCCACAATACCTTTCACCTACTCATTCTACAGCAATCTTCACATGGAAGGGTTGCATTATCCAAGGCCCAGTCTGTCAGACAGGTTCCACCGAGACTTGAACTCGGATCACTGGATTCAAAGTCCAGAGTGCTAACCATTACACCATGGAACCACAACAGTGCTCAAACTAGCTTGGTGAGACAGACAGTGTCACACTCAGACCTGAATAAATCAAAGCTCACAGAGGATATTGGAAATGATGACAGAAGCCATTTTTAGAACAAATTCTTTAACACAGTCATCTAAAACAGCAAGATGTGGTGAATTTAAAAGCCTAGATGCTAACGAATGGGGGTGGAGGATTAGTTTTACTGTAATTGTCACATGCATGTCCCATAACATACAAAGGATCACTGACTATGGTTACCCAGTGATCTTTGAAAGGAACAGTTCGCCTTGGCAGAGACTGTCAGAAGTGGGATTCGAACCCACGCCTCCCGAGGGAGACTGCGACCTGAACGCAGCGCCTTGGACCGCTCGGCCATCCTGACGGCCAAAACTAGGAAATCTGTAGACATTTGGATGAATTAGAATGGTTTCGATGTGTATGTAAATTCAAACGATTCACTCCCTCAATAACAATAGAGCGGCAACTCTCGTGGACTCAATTAGGTAACAATGGTAGCCAAACTAGCAGACCGCCTTTGATCTCCACAATACCTTCTACACCAATCTTCACATGGAAGGGTTGCATTATCTAAGGCCCAGTCTGTCAGACAGGTTCCACCGAGACTTGAACTCGGATCACTGGATTCAGAGTCCAGAGTGCTAACCATTACACCATGGAACCACAACAGTGCTCACACTAGCTTGGTGAGACAGACAGTGTCACACTCAGACCTGAATAAATCAAAGCTCACAGAGGATATTGGAAATGATGACAGAAGCCATTTTTAGAACAAATTCTTTAACACAGTCATCTAAAACAGCAAGATGTGGTGAATTTAAAAGCTTAGATGCTAACGAATGGGGGTGGAGGATTAGTTTAACTGTAATTGTCACATGCATGTCCCATAACATACAAAGGATCACTGACTATGGTTACCCAGTGATCTTTGAAAGGAACAGTTCGCCTTGGCAGAGACTGTCAGAAGTGGGATTCGAACCCACGCCTCCCGAGGGAGACTGCGACCTGAACGCAGCGCCTTGGACCGCTCGGCCATCCTGACTGCTTAAACTTGGAAATCTGTATGAATTTTGATGAATTAGAATGATTTCGATGTGTATGTAAATTCAAACGATTCACTACCAATAGTGCCGTAACTCTGGTGGATTCTTTCAGGTATCAATGGTAGCCAAACCAACAGACTGCCTTTGATTTCCACAATACCTTTCACCTACTCATTCTACAGCAATCTTCACATGGAAGGGTTGCATTATCTAAGGCCCAGTCTGTCAGACAGGTTCCACCGAGACTTGAACTCGGATGACTGGATTCAAAGTCCAGAGTGCTAACCATTACACCATGGAACCACAACAGTGCTCACACTAGCTTGGTGAGACAGACAGTGTCACACTCAGACCTGAATAAATCAAAGCTCACAGAGGATATTGGAAATGATGACAGAAGCCATTTTTAGAACAAATTCTTTAACACAGTCATCTAAAACAGCAAGATGTGGTGAATTTAAAAGCTTAGATGCTAACGAATGGGGGTGGAGGATTAGTTTAACTGTAATTGTCACATGCATGTCCCATAACATACAAAGGATCACTGACTATGGTTACCCAGTGATCTTTGAAAGGAACAGTTCGCCTTGGCAGAGACTGTCAGAAGTGGGATTCGAACCCACGCCTCCCGAGGGAGACTGCGACCTGAACGCAGCGCCTTGGACCGCTCGGCCATCCTGACTGCTTAAACTTGGAAATCTGTATGAATTTTGATGAATTAGAATGATTTCGATGTGTATGTAAATTCAAACGATTCACTACCAATAGTGCCGTAACTCTGGTGGATTCTTTCAGGTATCAATGGTAGCCAAACCAACAGACTGCCTTTGATTTCCACAATACCTTTCACCTACTCATTCTACAGCAATCTTCACATGGAAGGGTTGCATTATCTAAGGCCCAGTCTGTCAGACAGGTTCCACCGAGACTTGAACTCGGATGACTGGATTCAAAGTCCAGAGTGCTAACCATTACACCATGGAACCATACCAGTGCTCACACTAGCTTTGAAAGGAACAGTTCGCCTTGGCAGAGACTGTCAGAAGTGGGATTCGAACCGACACCTCCCGAGGGAGACTGCGACCTGAACGCAGCGCCTTGGACCGCTCGGCCATCCTGACTGCTTAAACTTGGAAATCTGTATGAATTTTGACGAATTAGAATGATTTCGATGTGTATGTAAATTCAAACGATTCACTACCAATAGCGCCGTAACTCTGGTGGATTCTTTCAGGTATCAATGGTAGCCAAACCAACAGACTGCCTTTGATTTCCACAATACCTTTCATCTACTCATTCTACAGCAATCTTCACATGGAAGGGTTGCATTATCTAAGGCCCAGTTTGTCAGACAGGTTCCACCGAGACCTGAACTCGGATGACTGGATTCGAAGTCCAGAGTGCTAACCATTACACCATTGAACCATACCAGTGCTCACACTAGCTGGGTGAGATAGACAGTGTCACACTCAGACCTGAATAAATCAAAGCTCACAGAGGATATTGGAAATGATGACAGAAGCCATTTTTAGAACAAATTCTTTAACACAATCATCTAAAATAGCAAGATGTGGTGAATTTAAAAGCTTAGATGCTAACGAATGGGGGTGGAGGATTAGTTTTACTGTAATTGTCACATGCATGTCCCATAACATACAAAGGATCACTGACTATGGTTACCCAGTGATCTTTGAAAGGAACAGTTCGCCTTGGCAGAGACTGTCAGAAGTGGGATTCGAACCCACGCCTCCCGAGGGAGACTGCGACCTGAACGCAGCGCCTTGGACCGCTCGGCCATCCTGACGGCCAAAACTAGGAAATCTGTAGACATTTGGATGAATTAGAATGGTTTCGATGTGTATGTAAATTCAAACGATTCACTCCCTCAATAACAATAGAGCGGTAACTCTCGTGGACTCAATTAGGTAACAATGGTAGCCAAACTAGCAGACCGCCTTTGATCTCCACAATACCTTCTACACCAATCTTCACATGGAAGGGTTGCATTATCTAAGGCCCAGTCTGTCAGACAGGTTCCACCGAGACTTGAACTCGGATCACTGGATTCAGAGTCCAGAGTGCTAACCATTACACCATGGAACCACAACAGTGCTCACACTAGCTTGGTGAGACAGACAGTGTCACACTCAGACCTGAATAAATCAAAGCTCACAGAGGATATTGGAAATGATGACAGAAGCCATTTTTAGAACAAATTCTTTAACACAGTCATCTAAAACAGCAAGATGTGGTGAATTTAAAAGCTTAGATGCTAACGAATGGGGGTGGAGGATTAGTTTTACTGTAATTGTCACATGCATGTCCCATAACATACAAAGGATCACTGACTATGGTTACCCAGTGATCTTTGAAAGGAACAGTTCGCCTTGGCAGAGACTGTCAGAAGTGGGATTCGAAGCCACGCCTCCCGAGGGAGACTGCGACCTGAACGCAGCGCCTTGGACCGCTCGGCCATCCTGACTGCTTAAACTTGGAAATCTGTATGAATTTTGATGAATTAGAATGATTTCGATGTGTATGTAAATTCAAACGATTCACTACCAATAGTGCCGTAACTCTGGTGGATTCTTTCAGGTATCAATGGTAGCCAAACCAACAGACTGCCTTTGATTTCCACAATACCTTTCACCTACTCATTCTACAGCAATCTTCACATGGAAGGGTTGCATTATCTAAGGCCCAGTCTGTCAGACAGGTTCCACCGAGACTTGAACTCAGATGACTGGATTCAAAGTCCAGAGTGCTAACCATTACACAATGGAACCATACCAGTGCTCACACTAGCTTTGAAAGGAACAGTTCGCCTTGGCAGAGACTGTCAGAAGTGGGATTCGAACCGACACCTCCCGAGGGAGACTGCGACCTGAACGCAGCGCCTTGGACCGCTCGGCCATCCTGACTGCTTAAACTTGGAAATCTGTATGAATTTTGACGAATTAGAATGATTTCGATGTGTATGTAAATTCAAACGATTCACTACCAATAGCGCCGTAACTCTGGTGGATTCTTTCAGGTATCAATGGTAGCCAAACCAACAGACTGCCTTTGATTTCCACAATACCTTTCATCTACTCATTCTACAGCAATCTTCACATGGAAGGGTTGCATTATCTAAGGCCCAGTTTGTCAGACAGGTTCCAACGAGACCTGAACTCGGATGACTGGATTCGAAGTCCAGAGTGCTAACCATTACACCATTGAACCATACCAGTGCTCACACTAGCTGGGTGAGATAGACAGTGTCACACTCAGACCTGAATAAATCAAAGCTCACAGAGGATATTGGAAATGATGACAGAAGCCATTTTTAGAACAAATTCTTTAACACAGTCATCTAAAACAGCAAGATGTGGTGAATTTAAAAGCCTAGATGCTAACGAATGGGGGTGGAGGATTAGTTTTACTGTAATTGTCACATGCATGTCCCATAACATACAAAGGATCACTGACTATGGTTACCCAGTGATCTTTGAAAGGAACAGTTCGCCTTGGCAGAGACTGTCAGAAGTGGGATTCGAACCCACGCCTCCCGAGGGAGACTGCGACCTGAACGCAGCGCCTTGGACCGCTCGGCCATCCTGACGGCCAAAACTAGGAAATCTGTAGACATTTGGATGAATTAGAATGGTTTTGATGTGTATGTAAATTCAAACGATTCACTCCCTCAATAACAATAGAGCGGTAACTCTCGTGGACTCAATTAGGTAACAATGGTAGCCAAACTAGCAGACCGCCTTTGATCTCCACAATACCTTCTACACCAATCTTCACATGGAAGGGTTGCATTATCTAAGGCCCAGTCTGTCAGACAGGTTCCACCGAGACTTGAACTCGGATCACTGGATTCAGAGTCCAGAGTGCTAACCATTACACCATGGAACCACAACAGTGCTCACACTAGCTTGGTGAGACAGACAGTGTCACACTCAGACCTGAATAAATCAAAGCTCACAGAGGATATTGGAAATGATGACAGAAGCCATTTTTAGAACAAATTCTTTAACACAATCATCTAAAATAGCAAGATGTGGTGAATTTAAAAGCTTAGATGCTAACGAATGGGGGTGGAGGATTAGTTTTACTGTAATTGTCACATGCATGTCCCATAACATACAAAGGATCACTGACTATGGTTACCCAGTGATCTTTGAAAGGAACAGTTCGCCTTGGCAGAGACTGTCAGAAGTGGGATTCGAACCAAAGCCTCCCGAGGGAGACTGCGACCTGAACGCAGCGCCTTGGACCGCTCGGCCATCCTGACGGCGAAAACTAGGAAATCTGTAGACATTTGGATGAATTAGAATGGTTTCGATGTGTATGTAAATTCAAACGATTCACTCCCTCAATAACAATAGAGCGGTAACTCTCGTGGACTCAATTAGGTAACAATGGTAGCCAAACTAGCAGACCGCCTTTGATCTCCACAATACCTTCTACACCAATCTTCACATGGAAGGGTTGCATTATCTAAGGCCCAGTCTGTCAGACAGGTTCCACCGAGACTTGAACTCGGATCACTGGATTCAGAGTCCAGAGTGCTAACCATTACACCATGGAACCACAACAGTGCTCACACTAGCTTGGTGAGACAGACAGTGTCACACTCAGACCTGAATAAATCAAAGCTCACAGAGGATATTGGAAATGATGACAGAAGCCATTTTTAGAACAAATTCTTTAACACAGTCATCTAAAACAGCAAGATGTGGTGAATTTAAAAGCTTAGATGCTAACGAATGGGGGTGGAGGATTAGTTTTACTGTAATTGTCACATGCATGTCCCATAACATACAAAGGATCACTGACTATGGTTACCCAGTGATCTTTGAAAGGAACAGTTCGCCTTGGCAGAGACTGTCAGAAGTGGGATTCGAACCCACGCCTCCCGAGGGAGACTGCGACCTGAACGCAGCGCCTTGGACCGCTCGGCCATCCTGACTGCTTAAACTTGGAAATCTGTATGAATTTTGATGAATTAGAATGATTTCGATGTGTATGTAAATTCAAACGATTCACTACCAATAGTGCCGTAACTCTGGTGGATTCTTTCAGGTATCAATGGTAGCCAAACCAACAGACTGCCTTTGATTTCCACAATACCTTTCACCTACTCATTCTACAGCAATCTTCACATGGAAGGGTTGAATTATCTAAGGCCCAGTTTGTCAGACAGGTTCCACCGAGACCTGAACTCAGATGACTGGATTCGAAGTCCAGAGTGCTAACCATTACACCATTGAACCATACCAGTGCTCACACTAGCTGGGTGAGATAGACAGTGTCACACTCAGACCTGAATAAATCAAAGCTCACAGAGGATATTGGAAATGATGACAGAAGCCATTTTTAGAACAAATTCTTTAACACAATCATCTAAAATAGCAAGATGTGGTGAATTTAAAAGCTTAGATGCTAACGAATGGGGGTGGAGGATTAGTTTTACTGTAATTGTCACATGCATGTCCCATAACATACAAAGGATCACTGACTATGGTTACCCAGTGATCTTTGAAAGGAACAGTTCGCCTTGGCAGAGACTGTCAGAAGTGGGATTCGAACCCACACCTCCCGAGGGAGACTGCGACCTGAACGCAGCGCCTTGGACCGCTCGGCCATCCTGACGGCCAAAGCTAGGAAATCTGTAGACATTTGGATGAATTAGAATGGTTTCGATGTGTATGTAAATTCAAACGATTCACTCCCTCAATAACAATAGAGCGGTAACTCTCGTGGACTCAATTAGGTAACAATGGTAGCCAAACTAGCAGACCGCCTTTGATCTCCACAATACCTTCTACACCAATCTTCACATGGAAGGGTTGCATTATCTAAGGCCCAGTCTGTCAGACAGGTTCCACCGAGACTTGAACTCGGATCACTGGATTCAGAGTCCAGAGTGCTAACCATTACACCATGGAACGACAACAGTGCTCACACTAGCTTGGTGAGACAGACAGTGTCACACTCAGACCTGAATAAATCAAAGCTCACAGAGGATATTGGAAATGATGACAGAAGCCATTTTTAGAACAAATTCTTTAACACAGTCATCTAAAACAGCAAGATGTGGTGAATTTAAAAGCTTAGATGCTAACGAATGGGGGTGGAGGATTAGTTTTACTGTAATTGTCACATGCATGTCCCATAACATACAAAGGATCACTGACTATGGTTACCCAGTGATCTTTGAAAGGAACAGTTCGCCTTGGCAGAGACTGTCAGAAGTGGGATTCGAACCAAAGCCTCCCGAGGGAGACTGCGACCTGAACGCAGCGCCTTGGACCGCTCGGCCATCCTGACGGCCAAAACTAGGAAATCTGTAGACATTTGGATGAATTAGAATGGTTTCGATGTGTATGTAAATTCAAACGATTCACTCCCTCAATAACAATAGAGCGGTAACTCTCGTGGACTCAATTAGGTAACAATGGTAGCCAAACTAGCAGACCGCCTTTGATCTCCACAATACCTTCTACACCAATCTTCACATGGAAGGGTTGCATTATCTAAGGCCCAGTCTGTCAGACAGGTTCCACCGAGACTTGAACTCGGATCACTGGATTCAGAGTCCAGAGTGCTAACCATTACACCATGGAACGACAACAGTGCTCACACTAGCTTGGTGAGACAGACAGTGTCACACTCAGACCTGAATAAATCAAAGCTCACAGAGGATATTGGAAATGATGACAGAAGCCTGAATAAAATCAAAGCTCACAGAGGATATTGGAAATGATGACAGAAGCCATTTTTAGAACAAATTCTTTAACACAGTCATCTAAAACAGCAAGATGTGGTGAATTTAAAAACTGACTATGGTTACCCAGTGATCTTTGAAAGGAACAGTTCGCCTTGGCAGAGACTGTCAGAAGTGGGATTCGAACCAAAGCCTCCCGAGGGAGACTGCGACCTGAACGCAGCGCCTTGGACCGCTCGGCCATCCTGACTGCTTAAACTTGGAAATCTGTATGAATTTTGATGAATTAGAATGATTTCGATGTGTATGTAAATTCAAACGATTCACTACCAATAGTGCCGTAACTCTGGTGGATTCTTTCAGGTATCAATGGTAGCCAAACCAACAGACTGCCTTTGATTTCCACAATACCTTTCACCTACTCATTCTACAGCAATCTTCACATGGAAGGGTTGCATTATCTAAGGCCCAGTCTGTCAGACAGGTTCCACCGAGACTTGAACTCGGATGACTGGATTCAAAGTCCAGAGTGCTAACCATTACACCATGGAACCATACCAGTGCTCACACTAGCTTTGAAAGGAACAGTTCGCCTTGGCAGAGACTGTCAGAAGTGGGATTCGAACCGACACCTCCCGAGGGAGACTGCGACCTGAACGCAGCGCCTTGGACCGCTCGGCCATCCTGACTGCTTAAACTTGGAAATCTGTATGAATTTTGACGAATTAGAATGATTTCGATGTGTATGTAAATTCAAACGATTCACTACCAATAGCGCCGTAACTCTGGTGGATTCTTTCAGGTATCAATGGTAGCCAAACCAACAGACTGCCTTTGATTTCCACAATACCTTTCATCTACTCATTCTACAGCAATCTTCACATGGAAGGGTTGCATTATCTAAGGCCCAGTTTGTCAGACAGGTTCCACCGAGACCTGAACTCGGATGACTGGATTCGAAGTCCAGAGTGCTAACCATTACACCATTGAACCATACCAGTGCTCACACTAGCTGGGTGAGATAGACAGTGTCACACTCAGACCTGAATAAATCAAAGCTCACAGAGGATATTGGAAATGATGACAGAAGCCATTTTTAGAACAAATTCTTTAACACAATCATCTAAAATAGCAAGATGTGGTGAATTTAAAAGCTTAGATGCTAACGAATGGGGGTGGAGGATTAGTTTTACTGTAATTGTCACATGCATGTCCCATAACATACAAAGGATCACTGACTATGGTTACCCAGTGATCTTTGAAAGGAACAGTTCGCCTTGGCAGAGACTGTCAGAAGTGGGATTCGAACCCACGCCTCCCGAGGGAGACTGCGACCTGAACGCAGCGCCTTGGACCGCTCGGCCATCCTGACGGCCAAAACTAGGAAATCTGTAGACATTTGGATGAATTAGAATGGTTTCGATGTGTATGTAAATTCAAACGATTCACTCCCTCAATAACAATAGAGCGGTAACTCTCGTGGACTCAATTAGGTAACAATGGTAGCCAAACTAGCAGACCGCCTTTGATCTCCACAATACCTTCTACACCAATCTTCACATGGAAGGGTTGCATTATCTAAGGCCCAGTCTGTCAGACAGGTTCCACCGAGACTTGAACTCGGATCACTGGATTCAGAGTCCAGAGTGCTAACCATTACACCATGGAACCACAACAGTGCTCACACTAGCTTGGTGAGACAGACAGTGTCACACTCAGACCTGAATAAATCAAAGCTCACAGAGGATATTGGAAATGATGACAGAAGCCATTTTTAGAACAAATTCTTTAACACAGTCATCTAAAACAGCAAGATGTGGTGAATTTAAAAGCTTAGATGCTAACGAATGGGGGTGGAGGATTAGTTTTACTGTAATTGTCACATGCATGTCCCATAACATACAAAGGATCACTGACTATGGTTACCCAGTGATCTTTGAAAGGAACAGTTCGCCTTGGCAGAGACTGTCAGAAGTGGGATTCGAAGCCACGCCTCCCGAGGGAGACTGCGACCTGAACGCAGCGCCTTGGACCGCTCGGCCATCCTGACTGCTTAAACTTGGAAATCTGTATGAATTTTGATGAATTAGAATGATTTCGATGTGTATGTAAATTCAAACGATTCACTACCAATAGTGCCGTAACTCTGGTGGATTCTTTCAGGTATCAATGGTAGCCAAACCAACAGACTGCCTTTGATTTCCACAATACCTTTCACCTACTCATTCTACAGCAATCTTCACATGGAAGGGTTGCATTATCTAAGGCCCAGTCTGTCAGACAGGTTCCACCGAGACTTGAACTCAGATGACTGGATTCAAAGTCCAGAGTGCTAACCATTACACAATGGAACCATACCAGTGCTCACACTAGCTTTGAAAGGAACAGTTCGCCTTGGCAGAGACTGTCAGAAGTGGGATTCGAACCGACACCTCCCGAGGGAGACTGCGACCTGAACGCAGCGCCTTGGACCGCTCGGCCATCCTGACTGCTTAAACTTGGAAATCTGTATGAATTTTGACGAATTAGAATGATTTCGATGTGTATGTAAATTCAAACGATTCACTACCAATAGCGCCGTAACTCTGGTGGATTCTTTCAGGTATCAATGGTAGCCAAACCAACAGACTGCCTTTGATTTCCACAATACCTTTCATCTACTCATTCTACAGCAATCTTCACATGGAAGGGTTGCATTATCTAAGGCCCAGTTTGTCAGACAGGTTCCAACGAGACCTGAACTCGGATGACTGGATTCGAAGTCCAGAGTGCTAACCATTACACCATTGAACCATACCAGTGCTCACACTAGCTGGGTGAGATAGACAGTGTCACACTCAGACCTGAATAAATCAAAGCTCACAGAGGATATTGGAAATGATGACAGAAGCCATTTTTAGAACAAATTCTTTAACACAGTCATCTAAAACAGCAAGATGTGGTGAATTTAAAAGCCTAGATGCTAACGAATGGGGGTGGAGGATTAGTTTTACTGTAATTGTCACATGCATGTCCCATAACATACAAAGGATCACTGACTATGGTTACCCAGTGATCTTTGAAAGGAACAGTTCGCCTTGGCAGAGACTGTCAGAAGTGGGATTCGAACCCACGCCTCCCGAGGGAGACTGCGACCTGAACGCAGCGCCTTGGACCGCTCGGCCATCCTGACGGCCAAAACTAGGAAATCTGTAGACATTTGGATGAATTAGAATGGTTTTGATGTGTATGTAAATTCAAACGATTCACTCCCTCAATAACAATAGAGCGGTAACTCTCGTGGACTCAATTAGGTAACAATGGTAGCCAAACTAGCAGACCGCCTTTGATCTCCACAATACCTTCTACACCAATCTTCACATGGAAGGGTTGCATTATCTAAGGCCCAGTCTGTCAGACAGGTTCCACCGAGACTTGAACTCGGATCACTGGATTCAGAGTCCAGAGTGCTAACCATTACACCATGGAACCACAACAGTGCTCACACTAGCTTGGTGAGACAGACAGTGTCACACTCAGACCTGAATAAATCAAAGCTCACAGAGGATATTGGAAATGATGACAGAAGCCATTTTTAGAACAAATTCTTTAACACAATCATCTAAAATAGCAAGATGTGGTGAATTTAAAAGCTTAGATGCTAACGAATGGGGGTGGAGGATTAGTTTTACTGTAATTGTCACATGCATGTCCCATAACATACAAAGGATCACTGACTATGGTTACCCAGTGATCTTTGAAAGGAACAGTTCGCCTTGGCAGAGACTGTCAGAAGTGGGATTCGAACCAAAGCCTCCCGAGGGAGACTGCGACCTGAACGCAGCGCCTTGGACCGCTCGGCCATCCTGACGGCGAAAACTAGGAAATCTGTAGACATTTGGATGAATTAGAATGGTTTCGATGTGTATGTAAATTCAAACGATTCACTCCCTCAATAACAATAGAGCGGTAACTCTCGTGGACTCAATTAGGTAACAATGGTAGCCAAACTAGCAGACCGCCTTTGATCTCCACAATACCTTCTACACCAATCTTCACATGGAAGGGTTGCATTATCTAAGGCCCAGTCTGTCAGACAGGTTCCACCGAGACTTGAACTCGGATCACTGGATTCAGAGTCCAGAGTGCTAACCATTACACCATGGAACCACAACAGTGCTCACACTAGCTTGGTGAGACAGACAGTGTCACACTCAGACCTGAATAAATCAAAGCTCACAGAGGATATTGGAAATGATGACAGAAGCCATTTTTAGAACAAATTCTTTAACACAGTCATCTAAAACAGCAAGATGTGGTGAATTTAAAAGCTTAGATGCTAACGAATGGGGGTGGAGGATTAGTTTTACTGTAATTGTCACATGCATGTCCCATAACATACAAAGGATCACTGACTATGGTTACCCAGTGATCTTTGAAAGGAACAGTTCGCCTTGGCAGAGACTGTCAGAAGTGGGATTCGAACCCACGCCTCCCGAGGGAGACTGCGACCTGAACGCAGCGCCTTGGACCGCTCGGCCATCCTGACTGCTTAAACTTGGAAATCTGTATGAATTTTGATGAATTAGAATGATTTCGATGTGTATGTAAATTCAAACGATTCACTACCAATAGTGCCGTAACTCTGGTGGATTCTTTCAGGTATCAATGGTAGCCAAACCAACAGACTGCCTTTGATTTCCACAATACCTTTCACCTACTCATTCTACAGCAATCTTCACATGGAAGGGTTGAATTATCTAAGGCCCAGTTTGTCAGACAGGTTCCACCGAGACCTGAACTCAGATGACTGGATTCGAAGTCCAGAGTGCTAACCATTACACCATTGAACCATACCAGTGCTCACACTAGCTGGGTGAGATAGACAGTGTCACACTCAGACCTGAATAAATCAAAGCTCACAGAGGATATTGGAAATGATGACAGAAGCCATTTTTAGAACAAATTCTTTAACACAATCATCTAAAATAGCAAGATGTGGTGAATTTAAAAGCTTAGATGCTAACGAATGGGGGTGGAGGATTAGTTTTACTGTAATTGTCACATGCATGTCCCATAACATACAAAGGATCACTGACTATGGTTACCCAGTGATCTTTGAAAGGAACAGTTCGCCTTGGCAGAGACTGTCAGAAGTGGGATTCGAACCCACACCTCCCGAGGGAGACTGCGACCTGAACGCAGCGCCTTGGACCGCTCGGCCATCCTGACGGCCAAAGCTAGGAAATCTGTAGACATTTGGATGAATTAGAATGGTTTCGATGTGTATGTAAATTCAAACGATTCACTCCCTCAATAACAATAGAGCGGTAACTCTCGTGGACTCAATTAGGTAACAATGGTAGCCAAACTAGCAGACCGCCTTTGATCTCCACAATACCTTCTACACCAATCTTCACATGGAAGGGTTGCATTATCTAAGGCCCAGTCTGTCAGACAGGTTCCACCGAGACTTGAACTCGGATCACTGGATTCAGAGTCCAGAGTGCTAACCATTACACCATGGAACGACAACAGTGCTCACACTAGCTTGGTGAGACAGACAGTGTCACACTCAGACCTGAATAAATCAAAGCTCACAGAGGATATTGGAAATGATGACAGAAGCCATTTTTAGAACAAATTCTTTAACACAGTCATCTAAAACAGCAAGATGTGGTGAATTTAAAAGCTTAGATGCTAACGAATGGGGGTGGAGGATTAGTTTTACTGTAATTGTCACATGCATGTCCCATAACATACAAAGGATCACTGACTATGGTTACCCAGTGATCTTTGAAAGGAACAGTTCGCCTTGGCAGAGACTGTCAGAAGTGGGATTCGAACCAAAGCCTCCCGAGGGAGACTGCGACCTGAACGCAGCGCCTTGGACCGCTCGGCCATCCTGACGGCCAAAACTAGGAAATCTGTAGACATTTGGATGAATTAGAATGGTTTCGATGTGTATGTAAATTCAAACGATTCACTCCCTCAATAACAATAGAGCGGTAACTCTCGTGGACTCAATTAGGTAACAATGGTAGCCAAACTAGCAGACCGCCTTTGATCTCCACAATACCTTCTACACCAATCTTCACATGGAAGGGTTGCATTATCTAAGGCCCAGTCTGTCAGACAGGTTCCACCGAGACTTGAACTCGGATCACTGGATTCAGAGTCCAGAGTGCTAACCATTACACCATGGAACGACAACAGTGCTCACACTAGCTTGGTGAGACAGACAGTGTCACACTCAGACCTGAATAAATCAAAGCTCACAGAGGATATTGGAAATGATGACAGAAGCCATTTTTAGAACAAATTCTTTAACACAGTCATCTAAAACAGCAAGATGTGGTGAATTTAAAAGCTTAGATGCTAACGAATGGGGGTGGAGGATTAGTTTTACTGTAATTGTCACATGCATGTCCCATAACATACAAAGGATCACTGACTATGGTTACCCAGTGATCTTTGAAAGGAACAGTTCGCCTTGGCAGAGACTGTCAGAAGTGGGATTCGAACCAAAGCCTCCCGAGGGAGACTGCGACCTGAACGCAGCGCCTTGGACCGCTCGGCCATCCTGACGGCCAAAACTAGGAAATCTGTAGACATTTGGATGAATTAGAATGGTTTCGATGTGTATGTAAATTCAAACGATTCACTCCCTCAATAACAATAGAGCGGTAACTCTCGTGGACTCAATTAGGTAACAATGGTAGCCAAACTAGCAGACCGCCTTTGATCTCCACAATACCTTCTACACCAATCTTCACATGGAAGGGTTGCATTATCTAAGGCCCAGTCTGTCAGACAGGTTCCACCGAGACTTGAACTCGGATCACTGGATTCAGAGTCCAGAGTGCTAACCATTACACCATGGAACCACAACAGTGCTCACACTAGCTTGGTGAGACAGACAGTGTCACACTCAGACCTGAATAAATCAAAGCTCACAGAGGATATTGGAAATGATGACAGAAGCCATTTTTAGAACAAATTCTTTAACACAGTCATCTAAAACAGCAAGATGTGGTGAATTTAAAAGCTTAGATGCTAACGAATGGGGGTGGAGGATTAGTTTTACTGTAATTGTCACATGCATGTCCCATAACATACAAAGGATCACTGACTATGGTTACCCAGTGATCTTTGAAAGGAACAGTTCGCCTTGGCAGAGACTGTCAGAAGTGGGATTCGAACCCACGCCTCCCGAGGGAGACTGCGACCTGAACGCCAGTAGCCGCCGGCACGACCGTCCAAAATTGACCAATGTTGGAGGATGACAGCCAATCAGATGCGCTGCTCCAACATTCTCCCACCAATCGCCTTCGCCCAGCTCCAACATTTGACCAATCACGACGGAGAAATGTTGGAAATGTTGGAGCCAGCCAATCAGATCCGCTGCTGCGCCAACATTCTCCCACCAATCGCCTTCGCCCGGCTCCAACATTTGACCAATCACGACGGAGAAATGTTGGACGGAGCCGAGCGAAGCCGAGCGAAGCCGAGGAGATTTGCATGTAAACTTCGGCGGGGATTTTGAATCGAGCGACAGCGACAGAGAAGACAAAGCAGAACAACAAGCGATATGGCAAGTATTAACAACTTTACTACTCTGCTACATAATGAGACTTTATGTATTGAAGTAATTTCACCTGTCGTGTTACATTTTATGACGGACATTTATGCCTTTTCGCGCGTTTGCTAACGTTAATGTTATCGATGAATGGGGCTTTTTGATAACGTCATTTTTATGAATGATTTAGGACGGTCGTTCCCCCCAACACTCATTTTCATCTCTGTAGATATACATTCATTGTCATCATTTAGTGTTAAATGTATCCTTTACACAAGCAAAGTTTTGTAAGGGGAACTATTTCTGTCCATAATTTTCTTATGGAGTAATAGATTATTAGGAGTATTAAAAAAACACTCACATCAGAAATGACACCTAAAAGCTAAATAATAGTGTTTAATGTAGAACAGCTATATGAAATAACAACTTAATCTTTCATTGTGTTGTTAATAATATGAATTTTTTTAACTGTCAGTATATTCCTTGCCATGCTTTTTCAGGCTCCAGACCTTGAGACAGATTGTCAAGGTCCAGTGCCTGTCCTGGTCACAGTAAGTAATATAACATTTAATGTCATTCTGTGTAGAGCATAATCTTGTGATTTTTCTTAACATTTCCTGCAGCCCTACCTCCTCGGACATCAGCCCTACCTCCTGGAACATCAGCCCTGGCTCCTGGCACATCAGCCCTGCCCTCTACTGAGACTGGAGAACTTTTGCAGGATGAAGATATGGTAAGTGTGTGTGTGTGATCAATTTTCATTATGTAGGTGTATATGCCCAACTCTTACATGTACACACTTGCACACATATGCACACACTCTGGATGATGTGTACTTTAAAGAAACTGTGAAGGTTGTAAGGTTTGCTATTTTCTTATTTGCACAGGGTGTTGATGACCAAAATGTTCCTGGGTACCAGCACGTGGACAGGCTTGCTGAGTACTTGGTGAAGCTTCGGGAGCAGGCCTCTCTCTGTCTCACCAACCAGCAGGCCAGTGCAATCCTAGCACTGTGGGGGAAGCTGGATGAAGGTGACAAGCAGCGGGCGATCTACGCAGCGCGACACCAGGGGAGACTTTTGAGTGGCCGGTTCAGGACACCGAAGAAGCCCTCACAAGTTCCTGGTGTGGAGAGCATCGCCCGTTGCTTGTTGGGTGCAAGTAGTGCACCTGCCCAGTGGCCTGACTGCTGTCGGTTGGTGGAGAGCATTTTTATTAGGCTCTGTGATCTCCACCAAGCCCCAGTGAGGAAAGGGCTGTGTCTAGGTGATCCTTAATTCTTAGGGACTACCACAAAATCAGGCAGCTCATTGTTGGGAACTCCCTGGTGATGCATTGTAAATAAATAATGCTTGTAAATAATAGTTAAATTGTAAATAGTTTGAAATGTTTGTTTATTTTTGAATACTTTGTACTTTGTTGTATGGATAGTGTTGTGTGAATAATTGATTGATAATTTGATTCATTATTTTACTTGTTGCACTTTTCATAGTCTGTTCTAATAAAATCTTTCAAAAGTTTATGTTTCTTTTCTCCATGAACAAACAAACAAACAAACACAGCGTACACCAAAGGTACAAGAGGGTGTTTTTAATTATGACAATGACAACATTCAATAACAGTAAAATGGTATGTTATTTACAAGTTAATTAACTTGAACTCTTGAAAAAACACCATGCTATTACATTTCATTTATTTTTATACAGGAAAAGATTAAAAGTAACAGTTAAATTCTTACAGATTTGTTACAGTGTGCAGCAATGGAAAGATCGTGGGTTCGAATCCCGGCCTAGTTTCACCAAAAACACAAAAATGTCCAACTTGCGTCCAGGCAGCTAGAAAAGTATTAAAATATAGCCAGATTTTCCTTTCTTTCTCCCTTTTTTCCTCTTTTTCTCTCTTTTTCTCCCTTTTTTCTTCTTCCCCCTTCTCCCCCCCTTCTTCCCCCTTCTCCCCCCTTCTTCCCCCTCTTTGACGGCCGAGTGTTCCCCAGCTTGAACGCAGCGCCTTGGACCGCTCGGCCATCCTGACTGCTTAAACTTGGAAATCTGTATGAATTTTGATGAATTAGAATGATTTCGATGTGTATGTAAATTCAAACGATTCACTACCAATAGTGCCGTAACTCTGGTGGATTCTTTCAGGTATCAATGGTAGCCAAACCAACAGACTGCCTTTGATTTCCACAATACCTTTCACCTACTCATTCTACAGCAATCTTCACATGGAAGGGTTGCATTATCTAAGGCCCAGTCTGTCAGACAGGTTCCACCGAGACTTGAACTCAGATGACTGGATTCAAAGTCCAGAGTGCTAACCATTACACCATGGAACCATACCAGTGCTCACACTAGCTTTGAAAGGAACAGTTCGCCTTGGCAGAGACTGTCAGAAGTGGGATTCGAACCGACACCTCGCGAGGGAGACTGCGACCTGAACGCAGCGCCTTGGACCGCTCGGCGATCCTGACTGCTTAAACTTGGAAATCTGTATGAATTTTGACGAATTAGAATGATTTCGATGTGTATGTAAATTCAAACGATTCACTACCAATAGCGCCGTAACTCTGGTGGATTCTTTCAGGTATCAATGGTAGCCAAACCAACAGACTGCCTTTGATTTCCACAATACCTTTCATCTACTCATTCTACAGCAATCTTCACATGGAAGGGTTGCATTATCTAAGGCCCAGTTTGTCAGACAGGTTCCACCGAGACCTGAACTCGGATGACTGGATTCGAAGTCCAGAGTGCTAACCATTACACCATTGAACCATACCAGTGCTCACACTAGCTGGGTGAGATAGACAGTGTCACACTCAGACCTGAATAAATCAAAGCTCACAGAGGATATTGGAAATGATGACAGAAGCCATTTTTAGAACAAATTCTTTAACACAGTCATCTAAAACAGCAAGATGTGGTGAATTTAAAAGCCTAGATGCTAACGAATGGGGGTGGAGGATTAGTTTTACTGTAATTGTCACATGCATGTCCCATAACATACAAAGGATCACTGACTATGGTTACCCAGTGATCTTTGAAAGGAACAGTTCGCCTTGGCAGAGACTGTCAGAAGTGGGATTCGAACCCACGCCTCCCGAGGGAGACTGCGACCTGAACGCAGCGCCTTGGACCGCTCGGCCATCCTGACTGCTTAAACTTGGAAATCTGTATGAATTTTGATGAATTAGAATGATTTCGATGTGTATGTAAATTCAAACGATTCACTACCAATAGCGCCGTAACTCTGGTGGATTCTTTCAGGTATCAATGGTAGCCAAACCAACAGACTGCCTTTGATTTCCACAATACCTTTCATCTACTCATTCTACAGCAATCTTCACATGGAAGGGTTGCATTATCTAAGGCCCAGTTTGTCAGACAGGTTCCACCGAGACCTGAACTCAGATGACTGGATTCGAAGTCCAGAGTGCTAACCATTACACCATTGAACCATACCAGTGCTCACACTAGCTGGGTGAGATAGACAGTGTCACACTCAGACCTGAATAAATCAAAGCTCACAGAGGATATTGGAAATGATGACAGAAGCCATTTTTAGAACAAATTCTTTAACACAGTCATCTAAAACAGCAAGATGTGGTGAATTTAAAAGCCTAGATGCTAACGAATGGGGGTGGAGGATTAGTTTTACTGTAATTGTCACATGCATGTCCCATAACATACAAAGGATCACTGACTATGGTTACCCAGTGATCTTTGAAAGGAACAGTTCGCCTTGGCAGAGACTGTCAGAAGTGGGATTCGAACCCACGCCTCCCGAGGGAGACTGCGACCTGAACGCCAGCAGCCGCCGGCACGACCGTCCAAAATTGACCAATGTTGGAGGATGACAGCCAATCAGATGCGCTGCTCCAACATTCTCCCACCAATCGCCTTCGCCCAGCTCCAACATTTGACCAATCACGACGGAGAAATGTTGGAAATGTTGGAGCCAGCCAATCAGATCCGCTGGTGCGCCAACATTCTCCCACCAATCGCCTTCGCCCGGCTCCAACATTTGACCAATCACGACGGAGAAATGTTGGACGGAGCCGAGCGAAGCCGAGCGAAGCCGAAGAGATTTACAGGTAAACTTCGGCGTGTTTTATTGAGCGGTGATTTTGAAGCGAGCGACAGAGAAGACAAAGCAGAACAACAAGCGACATGGCAAGTATTAACACCTTTACTACTCTGCTGTACATAATGAAACTTTATATAGTGAAGTAATTTCACCTGTCGTGTTAAATTTTATGACTGACATTTCTGCCTTTTCGCGCGTTTGCTAACGTTAATTTTATCGATGAATGGGGCTTTTTGATAACGTAAATGTATCAGAACAACAAGCGACACGGCAAGTATTAACAACTTTACTACTCTGCTGTACATAATGAAACTTTATATAGTGAAGTAATTTCACCTGTCGTGTTAAATAACTTTATATAGTGAAGTAATTTCACCTGTCGTGTTAAATAACTTTATATAGAAGTAATTTCACCTGTCGTGTTAAATTTTATGACCGTCATTTTGCCTTTTCTCGCGTTTTTTAACGTTAATGTTATCGATGAATGGGGCTTTTTGATAACGTAATTTGTATGAATGATTTAGGACGGTCGTTCCCCCCAACACTCATTTTCATCTCTGTAGATATACATTAATTGTCATCATTTAGTGTTAAATGTATCCCTTAAACAAGCAAAGTTTTGTAAGGGGAACTTCACTGTCAAGGTGGGGGTGGGGTGGAGTCAAGGTGGGGGTGGGGTGGAACTACCCTGAAGTCACACTGGCTGTGATTTTTAACACCTCTGAGAAGCTGACTTGTTAGTATACATCTAACAATAAAATTTAAAAAAGACTTATGTTGTTGTTATAACCAGGTTATTCAAACTAAGAAGACATTAACTTTGTAATTCACAATATTTTCCATCACACACTATAAGAATACGTATTTATCATAGAGATCAGGTTCATTCTAGAGCCGAGTCATGGTCTGGCTTTCATGTTCCAGTATTCATGAGATGAGAGAGATGAGATGAGATTCAACTTTATTGTCATTGTGCAGTGTACAAGTACAGAGACAACGAAATGCAGTTAGCATCCATCCAGAAGTGCAAAACAGCAGTAAAGTGCAGAGTATGTGCAAATGTACACTGTAAAAATAAGAATAAGAATATTGCAGTGGGGTATGTACAAGTATGCGCAAATATACAGTTTAGGAACAAGTATCGGAGGTGCAATAGATGAGTGCGAGTGCAATATGGCAGAAAACAGTATGAAAAATACACTATAACACTAAGTACGCTGGGTGAGTATGATTACACTATTTACATATGAATATACTATGTCAGTATTATACACTATATATACATTTATTAAGTTAAGGCAGTATGAATACACTAATAAATGGAAAACACTTTAAGAGTATACTAATATGAATATGATTTCCAGTGAACAAGAATGTACATTATGGTCACAATAAATAGCTAAATAAATAGGGGTGCTATGGGTGGAGTGAGTCCTGTTGTTTTCATTCATTCAAAAATGTTCATGCGTTTATGTCACTGAAGGCAACAACGTCAAAGACCCACAAGGCAATGGCCGACTCAGAGTGGATGTCCCGCCTGAGGAAGTTTGCCAGCACTGGGGCCTGGCCTGCAGGTGAGGGAAACAGGCCAGCTCCCAGGCAGAAGAAATGGTTTGCACTGTATCAGATGGTATGAGTATATTCAGTATTCACTCAACAGTATATTGTATTCATTATCATTTACTCTCACAGCACATTTAACTCTGTAACTACACAAATGAAAATCAGTGATTTGACCTGTGGTTGGTTCAATCCAATGTGCAACTCTTATTTTTAGATCGAGAAATGTCCAATGCAGAGACCAGGACAGAGGTCTTTGTTTGGTCAAGAGTAAATTTCACACGCAGAAGGTAACACTGGTCAATTAAATACTCAAGTTGTGTGTGTGTGTATTAGTACACAAACTAATGTGACTTAATATATACTCTGCCATGTCCAGGGCACTGTGCAGCCACAGACTGCAGCACCAGCACCAGCACCAGCACCAGCACCAACACCTGCACCAGCACCAGCACCTGCACCTGCACCAGCACCTGCACCAGCACCTGCACCAGCACCTGCACCTGCACCAGCACCTGCACCAGCACCTGCACCTGCACCTGCACCAGCACCTGCACCTGCACCAGCACCTGCACCAGCACCAGCACCAGCAGCTGCCGTCCAGGGCACTGTGGGGCAACAGACTGCAGCAGCAGGGCAGCAGAGTGCATCCCAGAAGCAGCGACCCCTGCTTAATTTGTCAATGGTATTTGGATAGTTATTGACACTCATAACTTGACGATTAATATGAATCACTGAATGATAGTTTGACAACAAAGTCCTCTCTTTGCTTTATTGCCTTTCAGTTTACCAAGCCAAGATTTGGTGGCAGTCATGTTGCGGCTGCAAAGCCAAATCTGAGCAGAGCTAGAAAAGCACCACAGGTAAATGGAGATCACATTAAAACTGTTCATATTAGGTTTTTTATACAAGTTACTTAGACTGAATTCTTTACAGCCCCAAGTCACGGACTCCACAGCAACCACCAGTTTGCCAGCTAGCACTGCTGTCTCAGTAAGTAACAATATAACTCAGTTTCAAACACAGTCAATGTATTTGTATTTCTGTCCATAATTTTCTCAAGATTATTAGGAGTATTAAAAAAACACTCACATCAGAAATGACACCCAAAAGCTAAATAATAGTGTTTCATGTAGAACAGCTATATGAAATAACAACTTAATCTTTCATTGTGTTGTTAATAATATGAATTTTTTAAACTGATGTCAGTATATTCCTTGCCATGCTTTTTCAGGCTCCAGACCTTGAGACAGATCGTCGAGGTCCAGTGCCTGTCCTGGTCACAGTAAGTAATATAACATTTAATGTCATTCTGTGTAGAGCATAATCAGTCTTCCAGCAGTATTAAGTGTGTTTATGTATTGTATTTTTTATCACTAAGGATGCTCAACCCAGGACAGAGACATCATCTCAGCTGCCCCGTTTGTGGTCAGAGGGTTTGCCACCGGAAGACCACAAATGGGTTGAAAAACATATTTTGAAGATGGGGCCCAGAGGAAAACTAGAGCTTCAAAATAACTTGAAGCTCTGGTACTTTCCACCCCAGCCAAGTCCGCTTTACCACCAGGCTCCTGCTCCAGACCGCTTCTTTGCCCACCCATTACTTGTATGGATGCCATACAAGTTGTGGAAGGTGAAGGTGGTCTGTCCCAACCCTGCCTGCGGACACCACCAACTCACAGGAGCGGGACTACATAAGAGGGCACGTCGGGTCCTGGATGTGGACAGGACCTACAACATGGTGACAGAGACACTGACCTGCACCAGATGTAGATCGAACCATGTGTCTTGGAGTCAGACTGTCCTAAAACAGCTGGACTTGGCACACAGGTCAGAGTTCCGGGTCATCCTCACACAAAAGTGAGTAACATCTCCTGTCTCTTTTGCCTTGTCAAATAGAATTATGTAAAACATTTTTACTGATACATCTGTCTCTGACCAAGGTTTGCGTGTGACATTCGGGTCATCCGACTTCTGCGGGAGAGAACCCTGGGGAACAGTCCTACCCGGGTTTTGAAACAACTCAGGGAGAACCACACGGAGGAGTGGCTTCAGCGTGTGGCCCGGTATACCACTGAGTGTGTGGACTTCCTCCAGCGGCCCGGACTGTTGCCCATGGCATTCCCTGAGCCTCCGGAGTCTGCTGTGGTGCCTAGCTGTAAATGGCTCCTCTCCGTTTACAGCCAGGACATATTGACGAGGCTGGAGGACATCAAGGCCAGAATAACATCGACCTATGGCACCATTCTAAAGATGGACTCCACCAAAAAGGTTAAACAATCTTCTTTGCTTCAAAAAATAGGATACATATTATGTTACATATATATATCAACATACATGCCTGTTTTTCAGGATTTCTGAATCATATTGACAGAGACCCTATTTTGTGTGCTTCAGATCACCAAGAAGCTTGCCGGAACTGCCAAGGGCACAGCACTCTGGCTCACCTCAGTGGGGAATGAGTATGGTCAGATACTAATAAGTGTACTGACCGCTCAGGAGGGAGCTGGCCTGGACATGATGGCAGCGGATCTGGTGAAGCGGTACCGGCAGGCAGGTGTGGATCCCCCTGTCATCCTGTATGTGGACTGTGGCTGCTGTGCTGAGGCGGCGGAGACCAAATTGAAGGCCAGATTCAGCGGGTGGCCAGACCTGACAGTAAGGTTGGATATCTGGCACTTCATGCGGCGACTTGCCCTGGGATGCGCAACAGATGCGCATCAGCTGTACCCAGTGTTCATGTCGCGCCTGTCGGCGTGCATGTTCGAGTGGGATGCAGCTGATTTAGCTCTGTTGCATGAAGCAAAAAGACAGCAGCTTCAGTCCCAGGGACTGCCCTGTCTCACTGACAGTGACATCAGCCGACGCCTGTCCAGGGAGGAGCTGGCTCTCCACTGCCGGAGGAGGACCCGTGGTGAGGAGACCACCACTAAGCTGCTGGAGGAGCTGCTGCAGGGGCTGGCGGGTAGCAGTGGGAACGACTCCCTTGGAGTTCCCCTGTTTGACGGGGAGAGGATGGAGCACATCTGGCATGTCCAGAAAAAACATATCAAGTGCATCCAGGACCTACCAGGTGTTGCACTTTACATCCAAACAGGGGAGCTCAAGAAGGGGGGTTTGCTGCTACCGACATACCGATGTGCCAGAGGCTCAACATCTTTGGAGTCCTTTCATCTCCACCTGAACCGCTTCATACCAGGTTTGTGTCTTTCAGACATGTTGGTTTATGTGCTGTATAATCCAAAACAATTTCATAATTTAATATTTGATGATGTCCTTCTAGGGACCAGTGCCAACAGCCTGAATTTTCAGGCATACCTGCTGGAGGGACTCCATCGTTGGAACCAGGACCGGGGTAGTGCTGCCCTGTCTACTGCACCGTCAGCTTTGCGCAGCTACTCAGGTGACCTGCTTCACTGCGTGAACAGGCATTTCATGAAGCTGTTTGGCAGAAAGTTGGCACCAGAGTTCTGTCCACCCTCACGTTACACTGGTAAGTATTTGGGAACACAGTGGTATTCAACTCAGTTTTAAAATCCTTTATTAACACTTTAAATTATCCACATTACTTCAATTATTTCAGGAGAGCTCATAGGGCTGCAGTATCTGTTCCGACAGACTGGTCAGGCACTGCAGGATATGCACCCTGACTCAGAGGATACTGCTGAGCTTGTCGAACAGCATGGGGATGATGTGGAAGGAGATGAGGGCTTCGTTGACATCCCGGACGACCCCACAGTGGCTGACCTGGAGGTCCTTCAGATTGCAGCGCCTCTCACTCCTGGTCCCTCAGCCCCGGCTCCTGGCACATCAGCCCTACCTCCTCGGCCATCAGCCCCGGCTCCTGGCACATCAGCCCTACCTCCTCGGCCATCAGCCCCGGCTCCTGGCACATCAGCCCTACCTCCTCGGCCATCAGCCCTGGCTCGTGGCACATCAGCCCTACCTCCTCGGCCATCAGCCCTGGCTCCTGGCACATCAGCCCTACCTCCTCGGCCATCAGCCCTGGCTCCTGGCACATCAGCCCTACCTCCTCGGCCATCAGCCCTGGCTCGTGGCACATCAGCCCTACCTCCTCGGCCATCAGCCCTGGCTCCTGGCACATCAGCCCTACCTCCTCGGACATCAGCCCTGGCTCCTGGCACATCAGCCTTACCTCTTCGGACATCAGCCCTGGCTCCTGGCACATCAGCCCTACCTCCTCGGACATCAGCCCTGGCTCCTGGCACATCAGCCTTACCTCTTCGGACATCAGCCCTGGCTCCTGGCACATCAGCCCTGCCCTCTACTGAGCCTGGAGTGCTTTTGCAGGCTGAAGAGGAAGATATGGTAAGTGTGTGTGTGAGATCAATTTTGATTATGTAGGTGTATAGATATGCCCAACTCTTACACACTTGCACACAGTACATATGCACACACTCTGGATGATGTGTACTTTAAAGAAACTGTGAAGGTTGTAAGGTTTGCTATTTTCTTATGTGCACAGGCTGTTGATGACCAAAATATTCCTGGCTACCAGCACGTGGACAGGCTTGCTGAGTACATGGTGAAGCTTCGGGAGCAGGCCTCTCTCTGTCTCACCAACCAGCAGGCCAGTGCAATCCTAGCACTGTGGGGCAAGCTGGATGAAGGTGACAAGCAGCGGGTGATCTACGCAGCACGACACCAGGAGAGACTTTTGAGTGGCCGGTTCAGGACACCGAAGAAGCCCTCAGTTCCTGGTGTGGAGAGCAGCACCCGTTGCTTGTTAGGTGCAAGTAGTGCACCTGCCCAGTGGCCTGACTGCTGTCGGTTGGTGGAGAGCATTTTTATTCGGCTCTGTGATCTCCACCAAGCCCCAGTGAGGAAAGGCAAGGGGGCTGTGTCAAGGTGGTCCTTAATTCTAAGGGACTACCATAAAATAAGGCAGCTCATTGTTGGGAACTCTCTGGTGATGCAGGGATCAGAGATCCAGCTGGTAGAGGTGAACCAAAACACCCTCATCCAGTGGTACAATACCAGGCAGAAGAAGCAGGAACTCTCTGTGCTGCTCCAGGGCACTGTGTTGCCTCCAGCGATATCTGTGTCCGAGGAACCTCTTCAGGAGGCAAAAGTACTTCCTGCTGAGCCCAGGTCAGCTCAACAAGAGCACATATATCAGCTGCCGGAGAGCACAGCAGGTCAGGCACAACAGAGGCCGACAGCCTCTCATCGTGCCATTATGCCAAAAGCGCCAGTGAAGAGGCTTTTGCTTGTTGCGCCCCCAGCACCTGAGATCATTGCAACAGGACAGACCTTCCCTCAGTTTGCCTCATTACTCCTTCCTGCACCAGTTCAGGGCACCAGCCCACAAACATCAGGGCCCAACACCACATCAGAGGCTGGACCTCCAGCAAAGAGGCTCTACAGGAGAAAAGTGGAGGCAAATACTTGCAAAAAGTGTGGCCAGTTCCGTACAGCTGAGACTGGACACAGCCAGTTCCGTGGCAAAGTATATTGCCCTTCCTTTGAAACGCTCACAAAACAGCAGTGGTTGGAGGAAATGAGGCAGAAATTACCTAAATGAGGGTAATATATAAGTAATGCTTGTAAATAACAGTTAAATTGTAAATAGTTTGACATTTTTGTTTATTTTTGAATACTTTGTTTGTATGGATAGTGTTGTGTGAATAGTTGTGTGAATAATTGTGTGTATTTTAAATTTTTCTACATTTGATTCTTTATTTTACTTGTTGCACTTTTCATAGTCTGTTCTAATTCAATCTTTTCTAAAGTTTATGTTTCTTTTCTCCGTGAACAAACAAACAAACAAACACAGCGTACACCAAAGGTACAAGAGGGTGTTTTTAATGATGACAATGACAACATTCAATAACAGTAAAATGGTATGTTATTTACAAGTTAATTAACTTGAACTCTTGAAAAAACACCATGCTATTACATTTCATTTATTATTATACAGGAAAAGATTAAAAGTAACAGTTAAATTCTTACAGATGTGTTACAGTGTGCAGCAATGGAAAGATCGTGGGTTCGAATCCCGGCCGAGTTTCATCAAAAACACAAAAATGTCCAACTTGCGTCCAGGCAGCTAGAAAAGTATTACAAGATAGCCAGATTTTCCTTTCTTTCTCTCTTTTTTCCTCTTTTTCTCTCTTTTCTCCCTTTTTTCTTCTTCCCCCTTCTCCCCCCCTTCTTCCCCCTTCTCCCCCCTTCTTCCCCCTCTTTGACGGCCGAGTGTTCCCCAGCTTGAACGCAGCGCCTTGGACCGCTCGGCCATCCTGACGGCCAAAACTAGGAAATCTGTAGACATTTGGATGAATTAGAATGGTTTCGATGTGTATGTAAATTCAAACGATTCACTCCCTCAATAACAATAGAGCGGTAACTCTCGTGGACTCAATTAGGTAACAATGGTAGCCAAACTAGCAGACCGCCTTTGATCTCCACAATACCTTCTACACCAATCTTCACATGGAAGGGTTGCATTATCTAAGGCCCAGTCTGTCAGACAGGTTCCACCGAGACTTGAACTCGGATCACTGGATTCAGAGTCCAGAGTGCTAACCATTACACCATGGAACCACAACAGTGCTCACACTAGCTTGGTGAGACAGACAGTGTCACACTCAGACCTGAATAAATCAAAGCTCACAGAGGATATTGGAAATGATGACAGAAGCCATTTTTAGAACAAATTCTTTAACACAATCATCTAAAATAGCAAGATGTGGTGAATTTAAAAGCTTAGATGCTAACGAATGGGGGTGGAGGATTAGTTTTACTGTAATTGTCACATGCATGTCCCATAACATACAAAGGATCACTGACTATGGTTACCCAGTGATCTTTGAAAGGAACAGTTCGCCTTGGCAGAGACTGTCAGAAGTGGGATTCGAACCAAAGCCTCCCGAGGGAGACTGCGACCTGAACGCAGCGCCTTGGACCGCTCGGCCATCCTGACGGCCAAAACTAGGAAATCTGTAGACATTTGGATGAATTAGAATGGTTTCGATGTGTATGTAAATTCAAACGATTCACTCCCTCAATAACAATAGAGCGGTAACTCTCGTGGACTCAATTAGGTAACAATGGTAGCCAAACTAGCAGACCGCCTTTGATCTCCACAATACCTTCTACACCAATCTTCACATGGAAGGGTTGCATTATCTAAGGCCCAGTCTGTCAGACAGGTTCCACCGAGACTTGAACTCGGATCACTGGATTCAGAGTCCAGAGTGCTAACCATTACACCATGGAACCACAACAGTGCTCACACTAGCTTGGTGAGACAGACAGTGTCACACTCAGACCTGAATAAATCAAAGCTCACAGAGGATATTGGAAATGATGACAGAAGCCATTTTTAGAACAAATTCTTTAACACAGTCATCTAAAACAGCAAGATGTGGTGAATTTAAAAGCTTAGATGCTAACGAATGGGGGTGGAGGATTAGTTTTACTGTAATTGTCACATGCATGTCCCATAACATACAAAGGATCACTGACTATGGTTACCCAGTGATCTTTGAAAGGAACAGTTCGCCTTGGCAGAGACTGTCAGAAGTGGGATTCGAAGCCACGCCTCCCGAGGGAGACTGCGACCTGAACGCAGCGCCTTGGACCGCTCGGCCATCCTGACTGCTTAAACTTGGAAATCTGTATGAATTTTGATGAATTAGAATGATTTCGATGTGTATGTAAATTCAAACGATTCACTACCAATAGTGCCGTAACTCTGGTGGATTCTTTCAGGTATCAATGGTAGCCAAACCAACAGACTGCCTTTGATTTCCACAATACCTTTCACCTACTCATTCTACAGCAATCTTCACATGGAAGGGTTGCATTATCTAAGGCCCAGTCTGTCAGACAGGTTCCACCGAGACTTGAACTCAGATGACTGGATTCAAAGTCCAGAGTGCTAACCATTACACCATGGAACCATACCAGTGCTCACACTAGCTTTGAAAGGAACAGTTCGCCTTGGCAGAGACTGTCAGAAGTGGGATTCGAACCGACACCTCCCGAGGGAGACTGCGACCTGAACGCAGCGCCTTGGACTGCTCGGCCATCCTGACTGCTTAAACTTGGAAATCTGTATGAATTTTGACGAATTAGAATGATTTCGATGTGTATGTAAATTCAAACGATTCACTACCAATAGCGCCGTAACTCTGGTGGATTCTTTCAGGTATCAATGGTAGCCAAACCAACAGACTGCCTTTGATTTCCACAATACCTTTCATCTACTCATTCTACAGCAATCTTCACATGGAAGGGTTGCATTATCTAAGGCCCAGTTTGTCAGACAGGTTCCACCGAGACCTGAACTCGGATGACTGGATTCGAAGTCCAGAGTGCTAACCATTACACCATTGAACCATACCAGTGCTCACACTAGCTGGGTGAGATAGACAGTGTCACACTCAGACCTGAATAAATCAAAGCTCACAGAGGATATTGGAAATGATGACAGAAGCCATTTTTAGAACAAATTCTTTAACACAGTCATCTAAAACAGCAAGATGTGGTGAATTTAAAAGCCTAGATGCTAACGAATGGGGGTGGAGGATTAGTTTTACTGTAATTGTCACATGCATGTCCCATAACATACAAAGGATCACTGACTATGGTTACCCAGTGATCTTTGAAAGGAACAGTTCGCCTTGGCAGAGACTGTCAGAAGTGGGATTCGAACCCACGCCTCCCGAGGGAGACTGCGACCTGAACGCAGCGCCTTGGACCGCTCGGCCATCCTGACGGCCAAAACTAGGAAATCTGTAGACATTTGGATGAATTAGAATGGTTTCGATGTGTATGTAAATTCAAACGATTCACTCCCTCAATAACAATAGAGCGGTAACTCTCGTGGACTCAATTAGGTAACAATGGTAGCCAAACTAGCAGACCGCCTTTGATCTCCACAATACCTTCTACACCAATCTTCACATGGAAGGGTTGCATTATCTAAGGCCCAGTCTGTCAGACAGGTTCCACCGAGACTTGAACTCGGATCACTGGATTCAGAGTCCAGAGTGCTAACCATTACACCATGGAACCACAACAGTGCTCACACTAGCTTGGTGAGACAGAGAGTGTCACACTCAGACCTGAATAAATCAAAGCTCACAGAGGATATTGGAAATGATGACAGAAGCCATTTTTAGAACAAATTCTTTAACACAGTCATCTAAAATAGCAAGATGTGGTGAATTTAAAAGCTTAGATGCTAACGAATGGGGGTGGAGGATTAGTTTTACTGTAATTGTCACATGCATGTCCCATAACATACAAAGGATCAGTGACTATGGTTACCCAGTGATCTTTGAAAGGAACAGTTCGCCTTGGCAGAGACTGTCAGAAGTGGGATTCGAACCCAGGCCTCCCGAGGGAGACTGCGACCTGAACGCAGCGCCTTGGACCGCTCGGCCATCCTGACTGCTTAAACTTGGAAATCTGTATGAATTTTGATGAATTAGAATGATTTCGATGTGTATGTAAATTCAAACGATTCACTACCAATAGTGCCGTAACTCTGGTGTATTCTTTCAGGTATCAATGGTAGCCAAACCAACAGACTGCCTTTGATTTCCACAATACCTTTCACCTACTCATTCTACAGCAATCTTCACATGGAAGGGTTGCATTATCCAAGGCCCAGTCTGTCAGACAGGTTCCACCGAGACTTGAACTCGGATCACTGGATTCAGAGTCCAGAGTGCTAACCATTACACCATGGAACCACAACAGTGCTCACACTAGCTTGGTGAGACAGACAGTGTCACACTCAGACCTGAATAAATCAAAGCTCACAGAGGATATTGGAAATGATGACAGAAGCCATTTTTAGAACAAATTCTTTAACACAGTCATCTAAAACAGCAAGATGTGGTGAATTTAAAAGCTTAGATGCTAACGAATGGGGGTGGAGGATTAGTTTTACTGTAATTGTCACATGCATGTCCCATAACATACAAAGGATCACTGACTATGGTTACCCAGTGATCTTTGAAAGGAACAGTTCGCCTTGGCAGAGACTGTCAGAAGTGGGATTCGAAGCCACGCCTCCCGAGGGAGACTGCGACCTGAACGCAGCGCCTTGGACCGCTCGGCCATCCTGACTGCTTAAACTTGGAAATCTGTATGAATTTTGATGAATTAGAATGATTTCGATGTGTATGTAAATTCAAACGATTCACTACCAATAGTGCCGTAACTCTGGTGGATTCTTTCAGGTATCAATGGTAGCCAAACCAACAGACTGCCTTTGATTTCCACAATACCTTTCACCTACTCATTCTACAGCAATCTTCACATGGAAGGGTTGCATTATCTAAGGCCCAGTCTGTCAGACAGGTTCCACCGAGACTTGAACTCAGATGACTGGATTCAAAGTCCAGAGTGCTAACCATTACACCATGGAACCATACCAGTGCTCACACTAGCTTTGAAAGGAACAGTTCGCCTTGGCAGAGACTGTCAGAAGTGGGATTCGAACCGACACCTCCCGAGGGAGACTGCGACCTGAACGCAGCGCCTTGGACTGCTCGGCCATCCTGACTGCTTAAACTTGGAAATCTGTATGAATTTTGACGAATTAGAATGATTTCGATGTGTATGTAAATTCAAACGATTCACTACCAATAGCGCCGTAACTCTGGTGGATTCTTTCAGGTATCAATGGTAGCCAAACCAACAGACTGCCTTTGATTTCCACAATACCTTTCATCTACTCATTCTACAGCAATCTTCACATGGAAGGGTTGCATTATCTAAGGCCCAGTTTGTCAGACAGGTTCCACCGAGACCTGAACTCGGATGACTGGATTCGAAGTCCAGAGTGCTAACCATTACACCATTGAACCATACCAGTGCTCACACTAGCTGGGTGAGATAGACAGTGTCACACTCAGACCTGAATAAATCAAAGCTCACAGAGGATATTGGAAATGATGACAGAAGCCATTTTTAGAACAAATTCTTTAACACAGTCATCTAAAACAGCAAGATGTGGTGAATTTAAAAGCCTAGATGCTAACGAATGGGGGTGGAGGATTAGTTTTACTGTAATTGTCACATGCATGTCCCATAACATACAAAGGATCACTGACTATGGTTACCCAGTGATCTTTGAAAGGAACAGTTCGCCTTGGCAGAGACTGTCAGAAGTGGGATTCGAACCCACGCCTCCCGAGGGAGACTGCGACCTGAACGCAGCGCCTTGGACCGCTCGGCCATCCTGACGGCCAAAACTAGGAAATCTGTAGACATTTGGATGAATTAGAATGGTTTCGATGTGTATGTAAATTCAAACGATTCACTCCCTCAATAACAATAGAGCGGTAACTCTCGTGGACTCAATTAGGTAACAATGGTAGCCAAACTAGCAGACCGCCTTTGATCTCCACAATACCTTCTACACCAATCTTCACATGGAAGGGTTGCATTATCTAAGGCCCAGTCTGTCAGACAGGTTCCACCGAGACTTGAACTCGGATCACTGGATTCAGAGTCCAGAGTGCTAACCATTACACCATGGAACCACAACAGTGCTCACACTAGCTTGGTGAGACAGACAGTGTCACACTCAGACCTGAATAAATCAAAGCTCACAGAGGATATTGGAAATGATGACAGAAGCCATTTTTAGAACAAATTCTTTAACACAGTCATCTAAAATAGCAAGATGTGGTGAATTTAAAAGCTTAGATGCTAACGAATGGGGGTGGAGGATTAGTTTTACTGTAATTGTCACATGCATGTCCCATAACATACAAAGGATCAGTGACTATGGTTACCCAGTGATCTTTGAAAGGAACAGTTCGCCTTGGCAGAGACTGTCAGAAGTGGGATTCGAACCCAGGCCTCCCGAGGGAGACTGCGACCTGAACGCAGCGCCTTGGACCGCTCGGCCATCCTGACTGCTTAAACTTGGAAATCTGTATGAATTTTGATGAATTAGAATGATTTCGATGTGTATGTAAATTCAAACGATTCACTACCAATAGTGCCGTAACTCTGGTGTATTCTTTCAGGTATCAATGGTAGCCAAACCAACAGACTGCCTTTGATTTCCACAATACCTTTCACCTACTCATTCTACAGCAATCTTCACATGGAAGGGTTGCATTATCCAAGGCCCAGTCTGTCAGACAGGTTCCACCGAGACTTGAACTCGGATCACTGGATTCAGAGTCCAGAGTGCTAACCATTACACCATGGAACCACAACAGTGCTCACACTAGCTTGGTGAGACAGACAGTGTCACACTCAGACCTGAATAAATCAAAGCTCACAGAGGATATTGGAAATGATGACAGAAGCCATTTTTAGAACAAATTCTTTAACACAGTCATCTAAAATAGCAAGATGTGGTGAATTTAAAAGCTTAGATGCTAACGAATGGGGGTGGAGGATTAGTTTTACTGTAATTGTCACATGCATGTCCCATAACATACAAAGGATCAGTGACTATGGTTACCCAGTGATCTTTGAAAGGAACAGTTCGCCTTGGCAGAGACTGTCAGAAGTGGGATTCGAACCCAGGCCTCCCGAGGGAGACTGCGACCTGAACGCAGCGCCTTGGACCGCTCGGCCATCCTGACTGCTTAAACTTGGAAATCTGTATGAATTTTGATGAATTAGAATGATTTCGATGTGTATGTAAATTCAAACGATTCACTACCAATAGTGCCGTAACTCTGGTGTATTCTTTCAGGTATCAATGGTAGCCAAACCAACAGACTGCCTTTGATTTCCACAATACCTTTCACCTACTCATTCTACAGCAATCTTCACATGGAAGGGTTGCATTATCCAAGGCCCAGTCTGTCAGACAGGTTCCACCGAGACTTGAACTCGGATCACTGGATTCAAAGTCCAGAGTGCTAACCATTACACCATGGAACCACAACAGTGCTCACACTAGCTTGGTGAGACAGACAGTGTCACACTCAGACCTGAATAAATCAAAGCTCACAGAGGATATTGGAAATGATGACAGAAGCCATTTTTAGAACAAATTCTTTAACACAATCATCTAAAATAGCAAGATGTGGTGAATTTAAAAGCTTAGATGCTAACGAATGGGGGTGGAGGATTAGTTTTACTGTAATTGTCACATGCATGTCCCATAACATACAAAGGATCACTGACTATGGTTACCCAGTGATCTTTGAAAGGAACAGTTCGCCTTGGCAGAGACTGTCAGAAGTGGGATTCGAAGCCACGCCTCCCGAGGGAGACTGCGACCTGAACGCAGCGCCTTGGACCGCTCGGCCATCCTGACTGCTTAAACTTGGAAATCTGTATGAATTTTGATGAATTAGAATGATTTCGATGTGTATGTAAATTCAAACGATTCACTACCAATAGTGCCGTAACTCTGGTGGATTCTTTCAGGTATCAATGGTAGCCAAACCAACAGACTGCCTTTGATTTCCACAATACCTTTCACCTACTCATTCTACAGCAATCTTCACATGGAAGGGTTGCATTATCTAAGGCCCAGTCTGTCAGACAGGTTCCACCGAGACTTGAACTCAGATGACTGGATTCAAAGTCCAGAGTGCTAACCATTACACCATGGAACCATACCAGTGCTCACACTAGCTTTGAAAGGAACAGTTCGCCTTGGCAGAGACTGTCAGAAGTGGGATTCGAACCGACACCTCCCGAGGGAGACTGCGACCTGAACGCAGCGCCTTGGACCGCTCGGCCATCCTGACTGCTTAAACTTGGAAATCTGTATGAATTTTGACGAATTAGAATGATTTCGATGTGTATGTAAATTCAAACGATTCACTACCAATAGCGCCGTAACTCTGGTGGATTCTTTCAGGTATCAATGGTAGCCAAACCAACAGACTGCCTTTGATTTCCACAATACCTTTCATCTACTCATTCTACAGCAATCTTCACATGGAAGGGTTGCATTATCTAAGGCCCAGTTTGTCAGACAGGTTCCACCGAGACCTGAACTCGGATGACTGGATTCGAAGTCCAGAGTGCTAACCATTACACCATTGAACCATAACAGTGCTCACACTAGCTGGGTGAGATAGACAGTGTCACACTCAGACCTGAATAAATCAAAGCTCACAGAGGATATTGGAAATGATGACAGAAGCCATTTTTAGAACAAATTCTTTAACACAGTCATCTAAAACAGCAAGATGTGGTGAATTTAAAAGCCTAGATGCTAACGAATGGGGGTGGAGGATTAGTTTTACTGTAATTGTCACATGCATGTCCCATAACATACAAAGGATCACTGACTATGGTTACCCAGTGATCTTTGAAAGGAACAGTTCGCCTTGGCAGAGACTGTCAGAAGTGGGATTCGAACCCACGCCTCCCGAGGGAGACTGCGACCTGAACGCAGCGCCTTGGACCGCTCGGCCATCCTGACGGCCAAAACTAGGAAATCTGTAGACATTTGGATGAATTAGAATGGTTTCGATGTGTATGTAAATTCAAACGATTCACTCCCTCAATAACAATAGAGCGGTAACTCTCGTGGACTCAATTAGGTAACAATGGTAGCCAAACTAGCAGACCGCCTTTGATCTCCACAATACCTTCTACACCAATCTTCACATGGAAGGGTTGCATTATCTAAGGCCCAGTCTGTCAGACAGGTTCCACCGAGACTTGAACTCGGATCACTGGATTCAGAGTCCAGAGTGCTAACCATTACACCATGGAACCACAACAGTGCTCACACTAGCTTGGTGAGACAGACAGTGTCACACTCAGACCTGAATAAATCAAAGCTCACAGAGGATATTGGAAATGATGACAGAAGCCATTTTTAGAACAAATTCTTTAACACAGTCATCTAAAACAGCAAGATGTGGTGAATTTAAAAGCTTAGATGCTAACGAATGGGGGTGGAGGATTAGTTTTACTGTAATTGTCACATGCATGTCCCATAACATACAAAGGATCACTGACTATGGTTACCCAGTGATCTTTGAAAGGAACAGTTCGCCTTGGCAGAGACTGTCAGAAGTGGGATTCGAACCCAGGCCTCCCAAGGGAGACTGCGACCTGAACGCAGCGCCTTGGACCGCTCGGCCATCCTGACTGCTTAAACTTGGAAATCTGTATGAATTTTGACGAATTAGAATGATTTCGATGTGTATGTAAATTCAAACGATTCACTACCAATAGCGCCGTAACTCTGGTGGATTCTTTCAGGTATGAATGGTAGCCAAACCAACAGACTGCCTTTGATTTCCACAATACCTTTCACCTACTCATTCTACAGCAATCTTCACATGGAAGGGTTGCATTATCTAAGGCCCAGTTTGTCAGACAGGTTCCACCGAGACCTGAACTCGGATGACTGGATTCAAAGTCCAGAGTGCTAACCATTACACCATTGAACCATACCAGTGCTCACACTAGCTGGGTGAGATAGACAGTGTCACACTCAGACCTGAATAAATCAAAGCTCACAGAGGATATTGGAAATGATGACAGAAGTCATTTTTAGAACAAATTCTTTAACACAGTCATCTAAAACAGCAAGATGTGGTGAATTTAAAAGCTTAGATGCTAACGAATGGGGGTGGAGGATTAGTTTTACTGTAATTGTCACATAACATACAAAGGATCACTGACTATGGTTACCCAGTGATCTTTGAAAGGAACAGTTCGCCTTGGCAGAGACTGTCAGAAGTGGGATTCGAACCCACGCCTCCCGAGGGAGACTGCGACCTGAACACAGCGCCTTGGACCGCTCGGCCATCCTGACGGCCAAAACTAGGAAATCTGTAGACATTTGGATGAATTAGAATGGTTTCGATGTGTATGTAAATTCAAACGATTCACTCCCTCAATAACAATAGAGCGGTAACTCTCGTGGACTCAATTAGGTAACAATGGTAGCCAAACTAGCAGACCGCCTTTGATCTCCACAATACCTTCTACACCAATCTTCACATGATAGGGTTGCATTATCTAAGGCCCAGTCTGTCAGACAGGTTCCACCGAGACTTGAACTCGGATCACTGGATTCAGAGTCCAGAGTGCTAACCATTACACCATGGAACCACAACAGTGCTCACACTAGCTTGGTGAGACAGACAGTGTCACACTCAGACCTGAATAAATCAAAGCTCACAGAGGATATTGGAAATGATGACAGAAGCCATTTTTAGAACAAATTCTTTAACACAGTCATCTAAAACAGCAAGATGTGGTGAATTTAAAAACTTAGATGCTAACGAATGGGGGTGGAGGATTAGTTTTACTGTAATTGTCACATGCATGTCCCATAACATACAAAGGATCACTGACTATGGTTACCCAGTGATCTTTGAAAGGAACAGTTCGCCTTGGCAGAGACTGTCAGAAGTGGGATTCGAACCCACGCCTCCCGAGGGAGACTGCGACCTGAACGCCAGCAGCCGCCGGCACGACCGTCCAAAATTGACCAATGTTGGAGGATGACAGCCAATCAGATGCGCTGCTCCAACATTCTCCCACCAATCGCCTTCGCCCACCTCCAACATTTGACCAATCACGACGGAGAAATGTTGGAAATGTTGGAGCCAGCCAATCAGATCCGCTGGTGCGCCAACATTCTCCCACCAATCGCCTTCGCCCGGCTCCAACATTTGACCAATCACGACGGAGAAATGTTGGACGGAGCCGAGCGAAGCCGAGCGAAGCCGAAGAGATTTACAGGTAAACTTCGGCGTGTTTTATTGAGCGGTGATTTTGAAGCGAGCGACAGAGAAGACAAAGCAGAACAACAAGCGACATGGCAAGTATTAACACCTTTACTACTCTGCTGTACATAATGAAACTTTATATAGTGAAGTAATTTCACCTGTCGTGTTAAATTTTATGACTGACATTTCTGCCTTTTCGCGCGTTTGCTAACGTTAATTTTATCGATGAATGGGGCTTTTTGATAACGTAAATGTATCAGAACAACAAGCGACACGGCAAGTATTAACAACTTTACTACTCTGCTGTACATAATGAAACTTTATATAGTGAAGTAATTTTACCTGTCGTGTTAAATAACTTTATATAGTGAAGTAATTTCACCTGTCGTGTTAAATAACTTTATATAGAAGTAATTTCACCTGTCGTGTTAAATTTTATGACCGTCATTTTGCCTTTTCTCGCGTTTTTTAACGTTAATGTTATCGATGAATGGGGCTTTTTGATAACGTAATTTGTATGAATGATTTAGGACGGTCGTTCCCCCCAACACTCATTTTCATCTCTGTAGATATACATTAATTGTCATCATTTAGTGTTAAATGTATCCCTTAAACAAGCAAAGTTTTGTAAGGGGAACTTCACTGTCAAGGTGGGGGTGGGGTGGAGTCAAGGTGGGGGTGGGGTGGAACTACCCTGAAGTCACACTGGCTGTGATTTCTAACACCTCTGAGAAGCTGACTTGTTAGTATACATCTAACAATAAAATTTAAAAAAGACTTATGTTGTTGTTATAACCAGGTTATTCAAACTAAGAAGACATTAACTTTGTAATTCACAATATTTTCCATCACACACTATAAGAATACGTATTTATCATAGAGATCAGGTTCATTCTAGAGCCGAGTCATGGTCTGGCTTTCATGTTCCAGTATTCATGAGATGAGAGAGATGAGATGAGATTCAACTTTATTGTCATTGTGCAGTGTACAAGTACAGAGACAACGAAATGCAGTTAGCATCCATCCAGAAGTGCAAAACAGCAGTAAAGTGCAGAGTATGTGCAAATTTACACTGTAAAAATAAGAATAAGAATATTGCAGTGGGGTATGTACAAGTATGCGCAAATATACAGTTTAGGAACAAGTATCGGAGGTGCAATAGATGAGTGCGAGTGCAATATGGCAGAAAACAGTATGAAAAATACACTATAACACTAAGTACGCTGGGTGAGTATGATTACACTATTTACATATGAATATACTATGTCAGTATTATACACTATATATACATTTATTAAGTTAAGGCAGTATGAATACACTAATAAATGGAAAACACTTTAAGAGTATACTAATATGAATATGATTTCCAGTGAACAAGAATGTACATTATGGTCACAATAAATAGCTAAATAAATAGGGGTGCTATGGGTGGAGTGAGTCCTGTTGTTTTCATTCATTCAAAAATGTTCATGCGTTTATGTCACTGAAGGCAACAACGTCAAAGACCCACAAGGCAATGGCCGACTCAGAGTGGATGTCCCGCCTGAGGAAGTTTGCCAGCACTGGGGCCTGGCCTGCAGGTGAGGGAAACAGGCCAGCTCCCAGGCAGAAGAAATGGTTTGCACTGTATCAGATGGTATGAGTATATTCAGTATTCACTCAACAGTATATTGTATTCATTATCATTTACTCTCACAGCACATTTAACTCTGTAACTACACAAATGAAAATCAGTGATTTGACCTGTGGTTGGTTCAATCCAATGTGCAACTCTTATTTTTAGATCGAGAAATGTCCAATGCAGAGACCAGGACAGAGGTCTTTGTTTGGTCAAGAGAGGCAGTGTGTCTGTAAATTTCACACGCAGAAGGTAACACTGGTCAATTAAATACTCAAGTTGTGTGTGTGTGTATTAGTACACAAACTAATGTGACTTAATATATACTCTGCCATGTCCAGGGCACTGTGCAGCCACAGACTGCAGCACCAGCACCAGCACCAGCACCAGCACCAACACCTGCACCAGCACCAGCACCTGCACCTGCACCAGCACCTGCACCAGCACCTGCACCAGCACCTGCACCTGCACCAGCACCTGCACCAGCACCTGCACCTGCACCTGCACCAGCACCTGCACCTGCACCAGCACCTGCACCAGCACCAGCACCAGCAGCTGCCGTCCAGGGCACTGTGGGGCAACAGACTGCAGCAGCAGGGCAGCAGAGTGCATCCCAGAAGCAGCGACCCCTGCTTAATTTGTCAATGGTATTTGGATAGTTATTGACACTCATAACTTGACGATTAATATGAATCACTGAATGATAGTTTGACAACAAAGTCCTCTCTTTGCTTTATTGCCTTTCAGTTTACCAAGCCAAGATTTGGTGGCAGTCATGTTGCGGCTGCAAAGCCAAATCTGAGCAGAGCTAGAAAAGCACCACAGGTAAATGGAGATCACATTAAAACTGTTCATATTAGGTTTTTTATACAAGTTACTTAGACTGAATTCTTTACAGCCCCAAGTCACGGACTCCACAGCAACCACCAGTTTGCCAGCTAGCACTGCTGTCTCAGTAAGTAACAATATAACTCAGTTTCAAACACAGTCAATGTATTTGTATTTCTGTCCATAATTTTCTCAAGATTATTAGGAGTATTAAAAAAACACTCACATCAGAAATGACACCCAAAAGCTAAATAATAGTGTTTCATGTAGAACAGCTATATGAAATAACAACATAATCTTTCATTGTGTTGTTAATAATATGAATTTTTTAAACTGATGTCAGTATATTCCTTGCCATGCTTTTTCAGGCTCCAGACCTTGAGACAGATCGTCGAGGTCCAGTGCCTGTCCTGGTCACAGTAAGTAATATAACATTTAATGTCATTCTGTGTAGAGCATAATCAGTCTTCCAGCAGTATTAAGTGTGTTTATGTATTGTATTTTTTATCACTAAGGATGCTCAACCCAGGACAGAGACATCATCTCAGCTGCCCCGTTTGTGGTCAGAGGGTTTGCCACCGGAAGACCACAAATGGGTTGAAAAACATATTTTGAAGATGGGGCCCAGAGGAAAACTAGAGCTTCAAAATAACTTGAAGCTCTGGTACTTTCCACCCCAGCCAAGTCCGCTTTACCACCAGGCTCCTGCTCCAGACCGCTTCTTTGCCCACCCATTACTTGTATGGATGCCATACAAGTTGTGGAAGGTGAAGGTGGTCTGTCCCAACCCTGCCTGCGGACACCACCAACTCACAGGAGCGGGACTACATAAGAGGGCACGTCGGGTCCTGGATGTGGACAGGACCTACAACATGGTGACAGAGACACTGACCTGCACCAGATGTAGATCGAACCATGTGTCTTGGAGTCAGACTGTCCTAAAACAGCTGGACTTGGCACACAGGTCAGAGTTCCGGGTCATCCTCACACAAAAGTGAGTAACATCTCCTGTCTCTTTTGCCTTGTCAAATAGAATTATGTAAAACATTTTTACTGATACATCTGTCTCTGACCAAGGTTTGCGTGTGACATTCGGGTCATCCGACTTCTGCGGGAGAGAACCCTGGGGAACAGTCCTACCCGGGTTTTGAAACAACTCAGGGAGAACCACACGGAGGAGTGGCTTCAGCGTGTGGCCCGGTATACCACTGAGTGTGTGGACTTCCTCCAGCGGCCCGGACTGTTGCCCATGGCATTCCCTGAGCCTCCGGAGTCTGCTGTGGTGCCTAGCTGTAAATGGCTCCTCTCCGTTTACAGCCAGGACATATTGACGAGGCTGGAGGACATCAAGGCCAGAATAACATCGACCTATGGCACCATTCTAAAGATGGACTCCACCAAAAAGGTTAAACAATCTTCTTTGCTTCAAAAAATAGGATACATATTATGTTACATATATATATCAACATACATGCCTGTTTTTCAGGATTTCTGAATCATATTGACAGAGACCCTATTTTGTGTGCTTCAGATCACCAAGAAGCTTGCCGGAACTGCCAAGGGCACAGCACTCTGGCTCACCTCAGTGGGGAATGAGTATGGTCAGATACTAATAAGTGTACTGACCGCTCAGGAGGGAGCTGGCCTGGACATGATGGCAGCGGATCTGGTGAAGCGGTACCGGCAGGCAGGTGTGGATCCCCCTGTCATCCTGTATGTGGACTGTGGCTGCTGTGCTGAGGCGGCGGAGACCAAATTGAAGGCCAGATTCAGCGGGTGGCCAGACCTGACAGTAAGGTTGGATATCTGGCACTTCATGCGGCGACTTGCCCTGGGATGCGCAACAGATGCGCATCAGCTGTACCCAGTGTTCATGTCGCGCCTGTCGGCGTGCATGTTCGAGTGGGATGCAGCTGATTTAGCTCTGTTGCATGAAGCAAAAAGACAGCAGCTTCAGTCCCAGGGACTGCCCTGTCTCACTGACAGTGACATCAGCCGACGCCTGTCCAGGGAGGAGCTGGCTCTCCACTGCCGGAGGAGGACCCGTGGTGAGGAGACCACCACTAAGCTGCTGGAGGAGCTGCTGCAGGGGCTGGCGGGTAGCAGTGGGAACGACTCCCTTGGAGTTCCCCTGTTTGACGGGGAGAGGATGGAGCACATCTGGCATGTCCAGAAAAAACATATCAAGTGCATCCAGGACCTACCAGGTGTTGCACTTTACATCCAAACAGGGGAGCTCAAGAAGGGGGGTTTGCTGCTACCGACATACCGATGTGCCAGAGGCTCAACATCTTTGGAGTCCTTTCATCTCCACCTGAACCGCTTCATACCAGGTTTGTGTCTTTCAGACATGTTGGTTTATGTGCTGTATAATCCAAAACAATTTCATAATTTAATATTTGATGATGTCCTTCTAGGGACCAGTGCCAACAGCCTGAATTTTCAGGCATACCTGCTGGAGGGACTCCATCGTTGGAACCAGGACCGGGGTAGTGCTGCCCTGTCTACTGCACCGTCAGCTTTGCGCAGCTACTCAGGTGACCTGCTTCACTGCGTGAACAGGCATTTCATGAAGCTGTTTGGCAGAAAGTTGGCACCAGAGTTCTGTCCACCCTCACGTTACACTGGTAAGTATTTGGGAACACAGTGGTATTCAACTCAGTTTTAAAATCCTTTATTAACACTTTAAATTATCCACATTACTTCAATTATTTCAGGAGAGCTCATAGGGCTGCAGTATCTGTTCCGACAGACTGGTCAGGCACTGCAGGATATGCACCCTGACTCAGAGGATACTGCTGAGCTTGTCGAACAGCATGGGGATGATGTGGAAGGAGATGAGGGCTTCGTTGACATCCCGGACGACCCCACAGTGGCTGACCTGGAGGTCCTTCAGATTGCAGCGCCTCTCACTCCTGGTCCCTCAGCCCCGGCTCCTGGCACATCAGCCCTACCTCCTCGGCCATCAGCCCCGGCTCCTGGCACATCAGCCCTACCTCCTCGGCCATCAGCCCCGGCTCCTGGCACATCAGCCCTACCTCCTCGGCCATCAGCCCTGGCTCGTGGCACATCAGCCCTACCTCCTCGGCCATCAGCCCTGGCTCCTGGCACATCAGCCCTACCTCCTCGGCCATCAGCCCTGGCTCCTGGCACATCAGCCCTACCTCCTCGGCCATCAGCCCTGGCTCCTGGCACATCAGCCCTACCTCCTCGGCCATCAGCCCTGGCTCGTGGCACATCAGCCCTACCTCCTCGGCCATCAGCCCTGGCTCCTGGCACATCAGCCCTACCTCCTCGGCCATCAGCCCTGGCTCGTGGCACATCAGCCTTACCTCTTCGGACATCAGCCCTGGCTCCTGGCACATCAGCCCTGCCCTCTACTGAGCCTGGAGTGCTTTTGCAGGCTGAAGAGGAAGATATGGTAAGTGTGTGTGTGAGATCAATTTTGATTATGTAGGTGTATAGATATGCCCAACTCTTACACACTTGCACACAGTACATATGCACACACTCTGGATGATGTGTACTTTAAAGAAACTGTGAAGGTTGTAAGGTTTGCTATTTTCTTATGTGCACAGGCTGTTGATGACCAAAATATTCCTGGCTACCAGCACGTGGACAGGCTTGCTGAGTACATGGTGAAGCTTCGGGAGCAGGCCTCTCTCTGTCTCACCAACCAGCAGGCCAGTGCAATCCTAGCACTGTGGGGCAAGCTGGATGAAGGTGACAAGCAGCGGGTGATCTACGCAGCACGACACCAGGAGAGACTTTTGAGTGGCCGGTTCAGGACACCGAAGAAGCCCTCAGTTCCTGGTGTGGAGAGCAGCACCCGTTGCTTGTTAGGTGCAAGTAGTGCACCTGCCCAGTGGCCTGACTGCTGTCGGTTGGTGGAGAGCATTTTTATTCGGCTCTGTGATCTCCACCAAGCCCCAGTGAGGAAAGGCAAGGGGGCTGTGTCAAGGTGGTCCTTAATTCTAAGGGACTACCATAAAATAAGGCAGCTCATTGTTGGGAACTCTCTGGTGATGCAGGGATCAGAGATCCAGCTGGTAGAGGTGAACCAAAACACCCTCATCCAGTGGTACAATACCAGGCAGAAGAAGCAGGAACTCTCTGTGCTGCTCCAGGGCACTGTGTTGCCTCCAGCGATATCTGTGTCCGAGGAACCTCTTCAGGAGGCAAAAGTACTTCCTGCTGAGCCCAGGTCAGCTCAACAAGAGCACATATATCAGCTGCCGGAGAGCACAGCAGGTCAGGCACAACAGAGGCCGACAGCCTCTCATCGTGCCATTATGCCAAAAGCGCCAGTGAAGAGGCTTTTGCTTGTTGCGCCCCCAGCACCTGAGATCATTGCAACAGGACAGACCTTCCCTCAGTTTGCCTCATTACTCCTTCCTGCACCAGTTCAGGGCACCAGCCCACAAACATCAGGGCCCAACACCACATCAGAGGCTGGACCTCCAGCAAAGAGGCTCTACAGGAGAAAAGTGGAGGCAAATACTTGCAAAAAGTGTGGCCAGTTCCGTACAGCTGAGACTGGACACAGCCAGTTCCGTGGCAAAGTATATTGCCCTTCCTTTGAAACGCTCACAAAACAGCAGTGGTTGGAGGAAATGAGGCAGAAATTACCTAAATGAGGGTAATATATAAGTAATGCTTGTAAATAACAGTTAAATTGTAAATAGTTTGACATTTTTGTTTATTTTTGAATACTTTGTTTGTATGGATAGTGTTGTGTGAATAGTTGTGTGAATAATTGTGTGTATTTTAAATTTTTCTACATTTGATTCTTTATTTTACTTGTTGCACTTTTCATAGTCTGTTCTAATTAAATCTTTTCTAAAGTTTATGTTTCTTTTCTCCGTGAACAAACAAACAAACAAACACAGCGTACACCAAAGGTACAAGAGGGTGTTTTTAATGATGACAATGACAACATTCAATAACAGTAAAATGGTATGTTATTTACAAGTTAATTAACTTGAACTCTTGAAAAAACACCATGCTATTACATTTCATTTATTATTATACAGGAAAAGATTAAAAGTAACAGTTAAATTCTTACAGATGTGTTACAGTGTGCAGCAATGGAAAGATCGTGGGTTCGAATCCCGGCCGAGTTTCATCAAAAACACAAAAATGTCCAACTTGCGTCCAGGCAGCTAGAAAAGTATTACAAGATAGCCAGATTTTCCTTTCTTTCTCTCTTTTTTCCTCTTTTTCTCTCTTTTTCTCTCTTTTTCTCCCTTTTTTCTTCTTCCCCCTTCTCCCCCCCTTCTTCCCCCTTCTCCCCCCTTCTTCCCCCTCTTTGACGGCCGAGTGTTCCCCAGCTTGAACGCAGCGCCTTGGACCGCTCGGCCATCCTGACTGCTTAAACTTGGAAATCTGTATGAATTTTGATGAATTAGAATGATTTCGATGTGTATGTAAATTCAAACGATTCACTACCAATAGTGCCGTAACTCTGGTGGATTCTTTCAGGTATCAATGGTAGCCAAACCAACAGACTGCCTTTGATTTCCACAATACCTTTCACCTACTAATTCTACAGCAATCTTCACATGGAAGGGTTGCATTATCTAAGGCCCAGTCTGTCAGACAGGTTCCACCGAGACTTGAACTCGGATGACTGGATTCAAAGTCCAGAGTGCTAACCATTACACCATGGAACCATACCAGTGCTCACACTAGCTTTGAAAGGAACAGTTCGCCTTGGCAGAGACTGTCAGAAGTGGGATTCGAACCGACACCTCCCGAGGGAGACTGCGACCTGAACGCAGCGCCTTGGACCGCTCGGCCATCCTGACTGCTTAAACTTGGAAATCTGTATGAATTTTGACGAATTAGAATGATTTCGATGTGTATGTAAATTCAAACGATTCACTACCAATAGCGCCGTAACTCTGGTGGATTCTTTCAGGTATCAATGGTAGCCAAACCAACAGACTGCCTTTGATTTCCACAATACCTTTCATCTACTCATTCTACAGCAATCTTCCCATGGAAGGGTTGCATTATCTAAAGCCCAGTTTGTCAGACAGGTTCCACCGAGACCTGAACTCGGATGACTGGATTCGAAGTCCAGAGTGCTAACCATTACACAATTGAACCATACCAGTGCTCACACTAGCTGGGTGAGATAGACAGTGTCACACTCAGACCTGAATAAATCAAAGCTCACAGAGGATATTGGAAATGATGACAGAAGCCATTTTTAGAACAAATTCTTTAACACAGTCATCTAAAACAGCAAGATGTGGTGAATTTAAAAGCCTAGATGCTAACGAATGGGGGTGGAGGATTAGTTTTACTGTAATTGTCACATGCATGTCCCATAACATACAAAGGATCACTGACTATGGTTACCCAGTGATCTTTGAAAGGAACAGTTCGCCTTGGCAGAGACTGTCAGAAGTGGGATTCGAACCCACGCCTCCCGAGGGAGACTGCGACCTGAACGCAGCGCCTTGGACCGCTCGGCCATCCTGACGGCCAAAACTAGGAAATCTGTAGACATTTGGATGAATTAGAATGGTTTCGATGTGTATGTAAATTCAAACGATTCACTACCAATAGTGCCGTAACTCTGGTGTATTCTTTCAGGTATCAATGGTAGCCAAACCAACAGACTGCCTTTGATTTCCACAATACCTTTCACCTACTCATTCTACAGCAATCTTCACATGGAAGGGTTGCATTATCTAAGGCTCAGTCTGTCAGACAGGTTCCACCGAGACTTGAACTCGGATCACTGGATTCAAAGTCCAGAGTGCTAACCATTACACCATGGAACCACAACAGTGCTCACACTAGCTTGGTGAGACAGACAGTGTCACACTCAGACCTGAATAAATCAAAGCTCACAGAGGATATTGGAAATGATGACAGAAGCCATTTTTAGAACAAATTCTTTAACACAGTCATCTAAAACAGCAAGATGTGGTGAATTTAAAAGCTTAGATGCTAACGAATGGGGGTGGAGGATTAGTTTTACTGTAATTGTCACATGCATGTCCCATAACATACAAAGGATCACTGACTATGGTTACCCAGTGATCTTTGAAAGGAACAGTTCGCCTTGGCAGAGACTGTCAGAAGTGGGATTCGAACCCAGGCCTCCCGAGGGAGACTGCGACCTGAACGCAGCGCCTTGGACCGCTCGGCCATCCTGACTGCTTAAACTTGGAAATCTGTATGAATTTTGACGAATTAGAATGATTTCGATGTGTATGTAAATTCAAACGATTCACTACCAATAGCGCCGTAACTCTGGTGGATTCTTTCAGGTATGAATGGTAGCCAAACCAACAGACTGCCTTTGATTTCCACAATACCTTTCACCTACTCATTCTACAGCAATCTTCACATGGAAGGGTTGCATTATCTAAGGCCCAGTTTGTCAGACAGGTTCCACCGAGACCTGAACTCGGATGACTGGATTCAAAGTCCAGAGTGCTAACCATTACACCATTGAACCATACCAGTGCTCACACTAGCTGGGTGAGATAGACAGTGTCACACTCAGACCTGAATAAATCAAAGCTCACAGAGGATATTGGAAATGATGACAGAAGCCATTTTTAGAACAAATTCTTTAACACAGTCATCTAAAACAGCAAGATGTGGTGAATTTAAAAGCTTAGATGCTAACGAATGGGGGTGGAGGATTAGTTTTACTGTAATTGTCACATAACATACAAAGGATCACTGACTATGGTTACCCAGTGATCTTTGAAAGGAACAGTTCGCCTTGGCAGAGACTGTCAGAAGTGGGATTCGAACCCACGCCTCCCGAGGGAGACTGCGACCTGAACGCAGCGCCTTGGACCGCTCGGCCATCCTGACGACCAAAACTAGGAAATCTGTAGACATTTGGATGAATTAGAATGGTTTCGATGTGTATGTAAATTCAAACGATTCACTCCCTCAATAACAATAGAGCGGTAACTCTCGTGGACTCAATTAGGTAACAATGGTAGCCAAACTAGCAGACCGCCTTTGATCTCCACAATACCTTCTACACCAATCTTCACATGGAAGGGTTGCATTATCTAAGGCCCAGTCTGTCAGACAGGTTCCACCGAGACTTGAACTCGGATCACTGGATTCAGAGTCCAGAGTGCTAACCATTACACCATGGAACCACAACAGTGCTCACACTAGCTTGGTGAGACAGACAGTGTCACACTCAGACCTGAATAAATCAAAGCTCACAGAGGATATTGGAAATGATGACAGAAGCCATTTTTAGAACAAATTCTTTAACACAGTCATCTAAAATAGCAAGATGTGGTGAATTTAAAAGCTTAGATGCTAACGAATGGGGGTGGAGGATTAGTTTTACTGTAATTGTCACATGCATGTCCCATAACATACAAAGGATCACTGACTATGGTTACCCAGTGATCTTTGAAAGGAACAGTTCGCCTTGGCAGAGACTGTCAGAAGTGGGATTCGAACCCAGGCCTCCCAAGGGAGACTGCGACCTGAACGCAGCGCCTTGGACCGCTCGGCCATCCTGACTGCTTAAACTTGGAAATCTGTATGAATTTTGATGAATTAGAATGATTTCGATGTGTATGTAAATTCAAACGATTCACTACCAATAGTGCCGTAACTCTGGTGTATTCTTTCAGGTATCAATGGTAGCCAAACCAACAGACTGCCTTTGATTTCCACAATACCTTTCACCTACTCATTCTACAGCAATCTTCACATGGAAGGGTTGCATTATTTAAGGCCCAGTCTGTCAGACAGGTTCCACCGAGACTTGAACTCGGATCACTGGATTCAAAGTCCAGAGTGCTAACCATTACACCATGGAACCACAACAGTGCTCACACTAGCTTGGTGAGACAGACAGTGTCACACTCAGACCTGAATAAATCAAAGCTCACAGAGGATATTGGAAATGATGACAGAAGCCATTTTTAGAACAAATTCTTTAACACAGTCATCTAAAACAGCAAGATGTGGTGAATTTAAAAGCCTAGATGCTAACGAATGGGGGTGGAGGATTAGTTTTACTGTAATTGTCACATGCATGTCCCATAACATACAAAGGATCACTGACCCAGTGATCTTTGAAAGGAACAGTTCGCCTTGGCAGAGACTGTCAGAAGTGGGATTCGAACCCACGCCTCCCGAGGGAGACTGCGACCTGAACGCAGCGCCTTGGACCGCTCGGCCATCCTGACGGCCAAAACTAGGAAATCTGTAGACATTTGGATGAATTAGAATGGTTTCGATGTGTATGTAAATTCAAACGATTCACTCCCTCAATAACAATAGAGGAGTAACTCTCGTGGACTCAATTAGGTAACAATGGTAGCCAAACTAGCAGACCGCCTTTGATCTCCACAATACCTTCCACACCAATCTTCACATGGAAGGGTTGCATTATCTAAGGACCAGTCTGTCAGACAGGTTCCACCGAGACTTGAACTCGGATCACTGGATTCAGAGTCCAGAGTGCTAACCATTACACCATGGAACCACAACAGTGCTCACACTAGCTTGGTGAGACAGACAGTGTCACACTCAGACCTGAATAAATCAAAGCTCACAGAGGATATTGGAAATGATGACAGAAGCCATTTTTAGAACAAATTCTTTAACACAGTCATCTAAAACAGCAAGATGTGGTGAATTTAAAAGCTTAGATGCTAACGAATGGGGGTGGAGGATTAGTTTTACTGTAATTGTCACATGCATGTCCCATAACATACAAAGGATCACTGACTATGGTTACCCAGTGATCTTTGAGAGGAACAGTTCGCCTTGGCAGAGACTGTCAGAAGTGGGATTCGAACCCACGCCTCCCGAGGGAGACTGCGACCTGAACACAGCGCCTTGGACCGCTCTGCCATCCTGACTGCTTAAACTTGGAAATCTGTATGAATTTTGATGAATTAGAATGATTTCTATGTGTATGTAAATTCAAACGATTCACTACCAATAGTGCCGTAACTCTGGTGTATTCTTTCAGGTATCAATGGTAGCCAAACCAACAGACTGCCTTTGATTTCCACAATACCTTTCACCTACTCATTCTACAGCAATCTTCACATGGAAGGGTTGCATTATCTAAGGCCCAGTCTGTCAGACAGGTTCCACCGAGACTTGAACTCGGATCACTGGATTCAAAGTCCAGAGTGCTAACCATTACACCATGGAACCACAACAGTGCTCACACTAGCTTGGTGAGACAGACAGTGTCACACTCAGACCTGAATAAATCAAAGCTCACAGAGGATATTGGAAATGATGACAGAAGCCATTTTTAGAACAAATTCTTTAACACAGTCATCTAAAACAGCAAGATGTGGTGAATTTAAAAGCCTAGATGCTAACGAATGGGGGTGGAGGATTAGTTTTACTGTAATTGTCACATGCATGTCCCATAACATACAAAGGATCACTGACCCAGTGATCTTTGAAAGGAACAGTTCGCCTTGGCAGAGACTGTCAGAAGTGGGATTCGAACCCACGCCTCCCGAGGGAGACTGCGACCTGAACGCCAGCAGCCGCCGGCACGACCGTCCAAAATTGACCAATGTTGGAGGATGACAGCCAATCAGATGCGCTGCTCCAACATTCTCCCACCAATCGCCTTCGCCCACCTCCAACATTTGACCAATCACGACGGAGAAATGTTGGAAATGTTGGAGCCAGCCAATCAGATCCGCTGCTGCGCCAACATTCTCCCACCAATCGCCTTCGCCCGGCTCCAACATTTGACCAATCACGACGGAGAAATGTTGGACGAAGCCGAGCAAAGCCGAGCGAAGCCGAGGAGATTTGCATGTAAACTTCGGCGGGGATTTTGAATCGAGCGACAGCGACAGAGAAGACAAAGACGAACAACAAGCGATATGGCAAGTATTAACAACTTTACTACTCTGCTACATAATGAGACTTTATGTATTGAAGTAATTTCACCTGTCGTGTTACATTTTATGACGGACATTTATGCCTTTTCGCGCGTTTGCTAACGTTAATGTTATCGATGAATGGGGCTTTTTGATAACGTCATTTTTATGAATGATTTAGGACGGTCGTTCCCCCCAACACTCATTTTCATCTCTGTAGATATACATTCATTGTCATCATTTAGTGTTAAATGTATCCTTTACACAAGCAAAGTTTTGTAAGGGGAACTATTTCTGTCCATAATTTTCTTATGGAGTAATAGATTATTAGGAGTATTAAAAAAACACTCACATCAGAAATGACACCTAAAAGCTAAATAATAGTGTTTAATGTAGAACAGCTATATGAAATAACAACTTAATCTTTCATTGTGTTGTTAATAATATGAATTTTTTAAACTGTCAGTAGATTCCTTGCCATGCTTTTTCAGGCTCCAGACCTTGAGACAGATTGTCAAGGTCCAGTGCCTGTCCTGGTCACAGTAAGTAATATAACATTTAATGTCATCCTGTGTAGAGCATAATCTTGTGATTTTTCTTAACATTTCCTGCAGCCCTACCTCCTCGGACATCAGCCCTACCTCCTGGAACATCAGCCCTGGCTCCTGGCACATCAGCCCTGCCCTCTACTGAGACTGGAGAACTTTTGCAGGATGAAGATATGGTAAGTGTGTGTGTGATCAATTTTCATTATGTAGGTGTATATGCCCAACTCTTACATGTACACACTTGCACACATATGCACACACTCTGGATGATGTGTACTTTAAAGAAACTGTGAAGGTTGTAAGGTTTGCTATTTTCTTATTTGCACAGGCTGTTGATGACCAAAATGTTCCTGGGTACCAGCACGTGGACAGGCTTGCTGAGTACTTGGTGAAGCTTCGGGAGCAGGCCTCTCTCTGTCTCACCAACCAGCAGGCCAGTGCAATCCTAGCACTGTGGGGGAAGCTGGATGAAGGTGACAAGCAGCGGGTGATCTACGCAGCGCGACACCAGGGGAGACTTTTGAGTGGCCGGTTCAGGACACCGAAGAAGCCCTCACAAGTTCCTGGTGTGGAGAGCATCGCCCGTTGCTTGTTGGGTGCAAGTAGTGCACCTGCCCAGTGGCCTGACTGCTGTCGGTTGGTGGAGAGCATTTTTATTAGGCTCTGTGATCTCCACCAAGCCCCAGTGAGGAAAGGGCTGTGTCTAGGTGATCCTTAATTCTTAGGGACTACCACAAAATCAGGCAGCTCATTGTTGGGAACTCCCTTGTGATGCATTGTAAATAAATAATGCTTGTAAATAATAGTTAAATTGTAAATAGTTTGAAATGTTTGTTTATTTTTGAATACTTTGTACTTTGTTGTATGGATAGTGTTGTGTGAATAATTGATTTATAATTTGATTCATTATTTTACTTGTTGCACTTTTCATAGTCTGTTCTAATAAAATCTTTCAAAAGTTTATGTTTCTTTTCTCCATGAACAAACAAACAAACAAACACAGTGTACACCAAAGGTACAAGAGGGTGTTTTTAATTATGACAATGACAACATTCAATAACAGTAAAATGGTATGTTATTTACAAGTTAATTAACTTGAACTCTTGAAAAAACACCATGCTATTACATTTCATTTATTTTTATACAGGAAAAGATTAAAAGTAACAGTTAAATTCTTACAGATTTGTTACAGTGTGCAGCAATGGAAAGATCGTGGGTTCGAATCCCGGCCTAGTTTCACCAAAAACACAAAAATGTCCAACTTGCGTCCAGGCAGCTAGAAAAGTATTAAAATATAGCCAGATTTTCCTTTCTTTCTCCCTTTTTTCCTCTTTTTCTCTCTTTTTCTCCCTTTTTTCTTCTTCCCCCTTCTCCCCCCCTTCTTCCCCCTTCTCCCCCCTTCTTCCCCCTCTTTGACGGCCGAGTGTTCCCCAGCTTGAACGCCAGCAGCCGCCGGCACGACCGTCCAAAATTGACCAATGTTGGAGGATGACAGCCAATCAGATGCGCTGCTCCAACATTCTCCCACCAATCGCCTTCGCCCACCTCCAACATTTGACCAATCACGACGGAGAAATGTTGGAAATGTTGGAGCCAGCCAATCAGATCCGCTGGTGCGCCAACATTCTCCCACCAATCGCCTTCGCCCGGCTCCAACATTTGACCAATCACGACGGAGAAATGTTGGACGGAGCCGAGCGAAGCCGAGCGAAGCCGAAGAGATTTACAGGTAAACTTCGGCGTGTTTTATTGAGCGGTGATTTTGAAGCGAGCGACAGAGAAGACAAAGCAGAACAACAAGCGACATGGCAAGTATTAACACCTTTACTACTCTGCTGTACATAATGAAACTTTATATAGTGAAGTAATTTCACCTGTCGTGTTAAATTTTATGACTGACATTTCTGCCTTTTCGCGCGTTTGCTAACGTTAATTTTATCGATGAATGGGGCTTTTTGATAACGTAAATGTATCAGAACAACAAGCGACACGGCAAGTATTAACAACTTTACTACTCTGCTGTACATAATGAAACTTTATATAGTGAAGTAATTTTACCTGTCGTGTTAAATAACTTTATATAGTGAAGTAATTTCACCTGTCGTGTTAAATAACTTTATATAGAAGTAATTTCACCTGTCGTGTTAAATTTTATGACCGTCATTTTGCCTTTTCTCGCGTTTTTTAACGTTAATGTTATCGATGAATGGGGCTTTTTGATAACGTAATTTGTATGAATGATTTAGGACGGTCGTTCCCCCCAACACTCATTTTCATCTCTGTAGATATACATTAATTGTCATCATTTAGTGTTAAATGTATCCCTTAAACAAGCAAAGTTTTGTAAGGGGAACTTCACTGTCAAGGTGGGGGTGGGGTGGAGTCAAGGTGGGGGTGGGGTGGAACTACCCTGAAGTCACACTGGCTGTGATTTCTAACACCTCTGAGAAGCTGACTTGTTAGTATACATCTAACAATAAAATTTAAAAAAGACTTATGTTGTTGTTATAACCAGGTTATTCAAACTAAGAAGACATTAACTTTGTAATTCACAATATTTTCCATCACACACTATAAGAATACGTATTTATCATAGAGATCAGGTTCATTCTAGAGCCGAGTCATGGTCTGGCTTTCATGTTCCAGTATTCATGAGATGAGAGAGATGAGATGAGATTCAACTTTATTGTCATTGTGCAGTGTACAAGTACAGAGACAACGAAATGCAGTTAGCATCCATCCAGAAGTGCAAAACAGCAGTAAAGTGCAGAGTATGTGCAAATTTACACTGTAAAAATAAGAATAAGAATATTGCAGTGGGGTATGTACAAGTATGCGCAAATATACAGTTTAGGAACAAGTATCGGAGGTGCAATAGATGAGTGCGAGTGCAATATGGCAGAAAACAGTATGAAAAATACACTATAACACTAAGTACGCTGGGTGAGTATGATTACACTATTTACATATGAATATACTATGTCAGTATTATACACTATATATACATTTATTAAGTTAAGGCAGTATGAATACACTAATAAATGGAAAACACTTTAAGAGTATACTAATATGAATATGATTTCCAGTGAACAAGAATGTACATTATGGTCACAATAAATAGCTAAATAAATAGGGGTGCTATGGGTGGAGTGAGTCCTGTTGTTTTCATTCATTCAAAAATGTTCATGCGTTTATGTCACTGAAGGCAACAACGTCAAAGACCCACAAGGCAATGGCCGACTCAGAGTGGATGTCCCGCCTGAGGAAGTTTGCCAGCACTGGGGCCTGGCCTGCAGGTGAGGGAAACAGGCCAGCTCCCAGGCAGAAGAAATGGTTTGCACTGTATCAGATGGTATGAGTATATTCAGTATTCACTCAACAGTATATTGTATTCATTATCATTTACTCTCACAGCACATTTAACTCTGTAACTACACAAATGAAAATCAGTGATTTGACCTGTGGTTGGTTCAATCCAATGTGCAACTCTTATTTTTAGATCGAGAAATGTCCAATGCAGAGACCAGGACAGAGGTCTTTGTTTGGTCAAGAGAGGCAGTGTGTCTGTAAATTTCACACGCAGAAGGTAACACTGGTCAATTAAATACTCAAGTTGTGTGTGTGTGTATTAGTACACAAACTAATGTGACTTAATATATACTCTGCCATGTCCAGGGCACTGTGCAGCCACAGACTGCAGCACCAGCACCAGCACCAGCACCAGCACCAACACCTGCACCAGCACCAGCACCTGCACCTGCACCAGCACCTGCACCAGCACCTGCACCAGCACCTGCACCTGCACCAGCACCTGCACCAGCACCTGCACCTGCACCTGCACCAGCACCTGCACCTGCACCAGCACCTGCACCAGCACCAGCACCAGCAGCTGCCGTCCAGGGCACTGTGGGGCAACAGACTGCAGCAGCAGGGCAGCAGAGTGCATCCCAGAAGCAGCGACCCCTGCTTAATTTGTCAATGGTATTTGGATAGTTATTGACACTCATAACTTGACGATTAATATGAATCACTGAATGATAGTTTGACAACAAAGTCCTCTCTTTGCTTTATTGCCTTTCAGTTTACCAAGCCAAGATTTGGTGGCAGTCATGTTGCGGCTGCAAAGCCAAATCTGAGCAGAGCTAGAAAAGCACCACAGGTAAATGGAGATCACATTAAAACTGTTCATATTAGGTTTTTTATACAAGTTACTTAGACTGAATTCTTTACAGCCCCAAGTCACGGACTCCACAGCAACCACCAGTTTGCCAGCTAGCACTGCTGTCTCAGTAAGTAACAATATAACTCAGTTTCAAACACAGTCAATGTATTTGTATTTCTGTCCATAATTTTCTCAAGATTATTAGGAGTATTAAAAAAACACTCACATCAGAAATGACACCCAAAAGCTAAATAATAGTGTTTCATGTAGAACAGCTATATGAAATAACAACATAATCTTTCATTGTGTTGTTAATAATATGAATTTTTTAAACTGATGTCAGTATATTCCTTGCCATGCTTTTTCAGGCTCCAGACCTTGAGACAGATCGTCGAGGTCCAGTGCCTGTCCTGGTCACAGTAAGTAATATAACATTTAATGTCATTCTGTGTAGAGCATAATCAGTCTTCCAGCAGTATTAAGTGTGTTTATGTATTGTATTTTTTATCACTAAGGATGCTCAACCCAGGACAGAGACATCATCTCAGCTGCCCCGTTTGTGGTCAGAGGGTTTGCCACCGGAAGACCACAAATGGGTTGAAAAACATATTTTGAAGATGGGGCCCAGAGGAAAACTAGAGCTTCAAAATAACTTGAAGCTCTGGTACTTTCCACCCCAGCCAAGTCCGCTTTACCACCAGGCTCCTGCTCCAGACCGCTTCTTTGCCCACCCATTACTTGTATGGATGCCATACAAGTTGTGGAAGGTGAAGGTGGTCTGTCCCAACCCTGCCTGCGGACACCACCAACTCACAGGAGCGGGACTACATAAGAGGGCACGTCGGGTCCTGGATGTGGACAGGACCTACAACATGGTGACAGAGACACTGACCTGCACCAGATGTAGATCGAACCATGTGTCTTGGAGTCAGACTGTCCTAAAACAGCTGGACTTGGCACACAGGTCAGAGTTCCGGGTCATCCTCACACAAAAGTGAGTAACATCTCCTGTCTCTTTTGCCTTGTCAAATAGAATTATGTAAAACATTTTTACTGATACATCTGTCTCTGACCAAGGTTTGCGTGTGACATTCGGGTCATCCGACTTCTGCGGGAGAGAACCCTGGGGAACAGTCCTACCCGGGTTTTGAAACAACTCAGGGAGAACCACACGGAGGAGTGGCTTCAGCGTGTGGCCCGGTATACCACTGAGTGTGTGGACTTCCTCCAGCGGCCCGGACTGTTGCCCATGGCATTCCCTGAGCCTCCGGAGTCTGCTGTGGTGCCTAGCTGTAAATGGCTCCTCTCCGTTTACAGCCAGGACATATTGACGAGGCTGGAGGACATCAAGGCCAGAATAACATCGACCTATGGCACCATTCTAAAGATGGACTCCACCAAAAAGGTTAAACAATCTTCTTTGCTTCAAAAAATAGGATACATATTATGTTACATATATATATCAACATACATGCCTGTTTTTCAGGATTTCTGAATCATATTGACAGAGACCCTATTTTGTGTGCTTCAGATCACCAAGAAGCTTGCCGGAACTGCCAAGGGCACAGCACTCTGGCTCACCTCAGTGGGGAATGAGTATGGTCAGATACTAATAAGTGTACTGACCGCTCAGGAGGGAGCTGGCCTGGACATGATGGCAGCGGATCTGGTGAAGCGGTACCGGCAGGCAGGTGTGGATCCCCCTGTCATCCTGTATGTGGACTGTGGCTGCTGTGCTGAGGCGGCGGAGACCAAATTGAAGGCCAGATTCAGCGGGTGGCCAGACCTGACAGTAAGGTTGGATATCTGGCACTTCATGCGGCGACTTGCCCTGGGATGCGCAACAGATGCGCATCAGCTGTACCCAGTGTTCATGTCGCGCCTGTCGGCGTGCATGTTCGAGTGGGATGCAGCTGATTTAGCTCTGTTGCATGAAGCAAAAAGACAGCAGCTTCAGTCCCAGGGACTGCCCTGTCTCACTGACAGTGACATCAGCCGACGCCTGTCCAGGGAGGAGCTGGCTCTCCACTGCCGGAGGAGGACCCGTGGTGAGGAGACCACCACTAAGCTGCTGGAGGAGCTGCTGCAGGGGCTGGCGGGTAGCAGTGGGAACGACTCCCTTGGAGTTCCCCTGTTTGACGGGGAGAGGATGGAGCACATCTGGCATGTCCAGAAAAAACATATCAAGTGCATCCAGGACCTACCAGGTGTTGCACTTTACATCCAAACAGGGGAGCTCAAGAAGGGGGGTTTGCTGCTACCGACATACCGATGTGCCAGAGGCTCAACATCTTTGGAGTCCTTTCATCTCCACCTGAACCGCTTCATACCAGGTTTGTGTCTTTCAGACATGTTGGTTTATGTGCTGTATAATCCAAAACAATTTCATAATTTAATATTTGATGATGTCCTTCTAGGGACCAGTGCCAACAGCCTGAATTTTCAGGCATACCTGCTGGAGGGACTCCATCGTTGGAACCAGGACCGGGGTAGTGCTGCCCTGTCTACTGCACCGTCAGCTTTGCGCAGCTACTCAGGTGACCTGCTTCACTGCGTGAACAGGCATTTCATGAAGCTGTTTGGCAGAAAGTTGGCACCAGAGTTCTGTCCACCCTCACGTTACACTGGTAAGTATTTGGGAACACAGTGGTATTCAACTCAGTTTTAAAATCCTTTATTAACACTTTAAATTATCCACATTACTTCAATTATTTCAGGAGAGCTCATAGGGCTGCAGTATCTGTTCCGACAGACTGGTCAGGCACTGCAGGATATGCACCCTGACTCAGAGGATACTGCTGAGCTTGTCGAACAGCATGGGGATGATGTGGAAGGAGATGAGGGCTTCGTTGACATCCCGGACGACCCCACAGTGGCTGACCTGGAGGTCCTTCAGATTGCAGCGCCTCTCACTCCTGGTCCCTCAGCCCCGGCTCCTGGCACATCAGCCCTACCTCCTCGGCCATCAGCCCCGGCTCCTGGCACATCAGCCCTACCTCCTCGGCCATCAGCCCCGGCTCCTGGCACATCAGCCCTACCTCCTCGGCCATCAGCCCTGGCTCGTGGCACATCAGCCCTACCTCCTCGGCCATCAGCCCTGGCTCCTGGCACATCAGCCCTACCTCCTCGGCCATCAGCCCTGGCTCCTGGCACATCAGCCCTACCTCCTCGGCCATCAGCCCTGGCTCCTGGCACATCAGCCCTACCTCCTCGGCCATCAGCCCTGGCTCGTGGCACATCAGCCCTACCTCCTCGGCCATCAGCCCTGGCTCCTGGCACATCAGCCCTACCTCCTCGGCCATCAGCCCTGGCTCGTGGCACATCAGCCTTACCTCTTCGGACATCAGCCCTGGCTCCTGGCACATCAGCCCTGCCCTCTACTGAGCCTGGAGTGCTTTTGCAGGCTGAAGAGGAAGATATGGTAAGTGTGTGTGTGAGATCAATTTTGATTATGTAGGTGTATAGATATGCCCAACTCTTACACACTTGCACACAGTACATATGCACACACTCTGGATGATGTGTACTTTAAAGAAACTGTGAAGGTTGTAAGGTTTGCTATTTTCTTATGTGCACAGGCTGTTGATGACCAAAATATTCCTGGCTACCAGCACGTGGACAGGCTTGCTGAGTACATGGTGAAGCTTCGGGAGCAGGCCTCTCTCTGTCTCACCAACCAGCAGGCCAGTGCAATCCTAGCACTGTGGGGCAAGCTGGATGAAGGTGACAAGCAGCGGGTGATCTACGCAGCACGACACCAGGAGAGACTTTTGAGTGGCCGGTTCAGGACACCGAAGAAGCCCTCAGTTCCTGGTGTGGAGAGCAGCACCCGTTGCTTGTTAGGTGCAAGTAGTGCACCTGCCCAGTGGCCTGACTGCTGTCGGTTGGTGGAGAGCATTTTTATTCGGCTCTGTGATCTCCACCAAGCCCCAGTGAGGAAAGGCAAGGGGGCTGTGTCAAGGTGGTCCTTAATTCTAAGGGACTACCATAAAATAAGGCAGCTCATTGTTGGGAACTCTCTGGTGATGCAGGGATCAGAGATCCAGCTGGTAGAGGTGAACCAAAACACCCTCATCCAGTGGTACAATACCAGGCAGAAGAAGCAGGAACTCTCTGTGCTGCTCCAGGGCACTGTGTTGCCTCCAGCGATATCTGTGTCCGAGGAACCTCTTCAGGAGGCAAAAGTACTTCCTGCTGAGCCCAGGTCAGCTCAACAAGAGCACATATATCAGCTGCCGGAGAGCACAGCAGGTCAGGCACAACAGAGGCCGACAGCCTCTCATCGTGCCATTATGCCAAAAGCGCCAGTGAAGAGGCTTTTGCTTGTTGCGCCCCCAGCACCTGAGATCATTGCAACAGGACAGACCTTCCCTCAGTTTGCCTCATTACTCCTTCCTGCACCAGTTCAGGGCACCAGCCCACAAACATCAGGGCCCAACACCACATCAGAGGCTGGACCTCCAGCAAAGAGGCTCTACAGGAGAAAAGTGGAGGCAAATACTTGCAAAAAGTGTGGCCAGTTCCGTACAGCTGAGACTGGACACAGCCAGTTCCGTGGCAAAGTATATTGCCCTTCCTTTGAAACGCTCACAAAACAGCAGTGGTTGGAGGAAATGAGGCAGAAATTACCTAAATGAGGGTAATATATAAGTAATGCTTGTAAATAACAGTTAAATTGTAAATAGTTTGACATTTTTGTTTATTTTTGAATACTTTGTTTGTATGGATAGTGTTGTGTGAATAGTTGTGTGAATAATTGTGTGTATTTTAAATTTTTCTACATTTGATTCTTTATTTTACTTGTTGCACTTTTCATAGTCTGTTCTAATTAAATCTTTTCTAAAGTTTATGTTTCTTTTCTCCGTGAACAAACAAACAAACAAACACAGCGTACACCAAAGGTACAAGAGGGTGTTTTTAATGATGACAATGACAACATTCAATAACAGTAAAATGGTATGTTATTTACAAGTTAATTAACTTGAACTCTTGAAAAAACACCATGCTATTACATTTCATTTATTATTATACAGGAAAAGATTAAAAGTAACAGTTAAATTCTTACAGATGTGTTACAGTGTGCAGCAATGGAAAGATCGTGGGTTCGAATCCCGGCCGAGTTTCATCAAAAACACAAAAATGTCCAACTTGCGTCCAGGCAGCTAGAAAAGTATTACAAGATAGCCAGATTTTCCTTTCTTTCTCTCTTTTTTCCTCTTTTTCTCTCTTTTTCTCTCTTTTTCTCCCTTTTTTCTTCTTCCCCCTTCTCCCCCCCTTCTTCCCCCTTCTCCCCCCTTCTTCCCCCTCTTTGACGGCCGAGTGTTCCCCAGCTTGAACGCAGCGCCTTGGACCGCTCGGCCATCCTGACTGCTTAAACTTGGAAATCTGTATGAATTTTGATGAATTAGAATGATTTCGATGTGTATGTAAATTCAAACGATTCACTACCAATAGTGCCGTAACTCTGGTGGATTCTTTCAGGTATCAATGGTAGCCAAACCAACAGACTGCCTTTGATTTCCACAATACCTTTCACCTACTAATTCTACAGCAATCTTCACATGGAAGGGTTGCATTATCTAAGGCCCAGTCTGTCAGACAGGTTCCACCGAGACTTGAACTCGGATGACTGGATTCAAAGTCCAGAGTGCTAACCATTACACCATGGAACCATACCAGTGCTCACACTAGCTTTGAAAGGAACAGTTCGCCTTGGCAGAGACTGTCAGAAGTGGGATTCGAACCGACACCTCCCGAGGGAGACTGCGACCTGAACGCAGCGCCTTGGACCGCTCGGCCATCCTGACTGCTTAAACTTGGAAATCTGTATGAATTTTGACGAATTAGAATGATTTCGATGTGTATGTAAATTCAAACGATTCACTACCAATAGCGCCGTAACTCTGGTGGATTCTTTCAGGTATCAATGGTAGCCAAACCAACAGACTGCCTTTGATTTCCACAATACCTTTCATCTACTCATTCTACAGCAATCTTCCCATGGAAGGGTTGCATTATCTAAAGCCCAGTTTGTCAGACAGGTTCCACCGAGACCTGAACTCGGATGACTGGATTCGAAGTCCAGAGTGCTAACCATTACACAATTGAACCATACCAGTGCTCACACTAGCTGGGTGAGATAGACAGTGTCACACTCAGACCTGAATAAATCAAAGCTCACAGAGGATATTGGAAATGATGACAGAAGCCATTTTTAGAACAAATTCTTTAACACAGTCATCTAAAACAGCAAGATGTGGTGAATTTAAAAGCCTAGATGCTAACGAATGGGGGTGGAGGATTAGTTTTACTGTAATTGTCACATGCATGTCCCATAACATACAAAGGATCACTGACTATGGTTACCCAGTGATCTTTGAAAGGAACAGTTCGCCTTGGCAGAGACTGTCAGAAGTGGGATTCGAACCCACGCCTCCCGAGGGAGACTGCGACCTGAACGCAGCGCCTTGGACCGCTCGGCCATCCTGACGGCCAAAACTAGGAAATCTGTAGACATTTGGATGAATTAGAATGGTTTCGATGTGTATGTAAATTCAAACGATTCACTACCAATAGTGCCGTAACTCTGGTGTATTCTTTCAGGTATCAATGGTAGCCAAACCAACAGACTGCCTTTGATTTCCACAATACCTTTCACCTACTCATTCTACAGCAATCTTCACATGGAAGGGTTGCATTATCTAAGGCTCAGTCTGTCAGACAGGTTCCACCGAGACTTGAACTCGGATCACTGGATTCAAAGTCCAGAGTGCTAACCATTACACCATGGAACCACAACAGTGCTCACACTAGCTTGGTGAGACAGACAGTGTCACACTCAGACCTGAATAAATCAAAGCTCACAGAGGATATTGGAAATGATGACAGAAGCCATTTTTAGAACAAATTCTTTAACACAGTCATCTAAAACAGCAAGATGTGGTGAATTTAAAAGCTTAGATGCTAACGAATGGGGGTGGAGGATTAGTTTTACTGTAATTGTCACATGCATGTCCCATAACATACAAAGGATCACTGACTATGGTTACCCAGTGATCTTTGAAAGGAACAGTTCGCCTTGGCAGAGACTGTCAGAAGTGGGATTCGAACCCAGGCCTCCCGAGGGAGACTGCGACCTGAACGCAGCGCCTTGGACCGCTCGGCCATCCTGACTGCTTAAACTTGGAAATCTGTATGAATTTTGACGAATTAGAATGATTTCGATGTGTATGTAAATTCAAACGATTCACTACCAATAGCGCCGTAACTCTGGTGGATTCTTTCAGGTATGAATGGTAGCCAAACCAACAGACTGCCTTTGATTTCCACAATACCTTTCACCTACTCATTCTACAGCAATCTTCACATGGAAGGGTTGCATTATCTAAGGCCCAGTTTGTCAGACAGGTTCCACCGAGACCTGAACTCGGATGACTGGATTCAAAGTCCAGAGTGCTAACCATTACACCATTGAACCATACCAGTGCTCACACTAGCTGGGTGAGATAGACAGTGTCACACTCAGACCTGAATAAATCAAAGCTCACAGAGGATATTGGAAATGATGACAGAAGCCATTTTTAGAACAAATTCTTTAACACAGTCATCTAAAACAGCAAGATGTGGTGAATTTAAAAGCTTAGATGCTAACGAATGGGGGTGGAGGATTAGTTTTACTGTAATTGTCACATAACATACAAAGGATCACTGACTATGGTTACCCAGTGATCTTTGAAAGGAACAGTTCGCCTTGGCAGAGACTGTCAGAAGTGGGATTCGAACCCACGCCTCCCGAGGGAGACTGCGACCTGAACGCAGCGCCTTGGACCGCTCGGCCATCCTGACGACCAAAACTAGGAAATCTGTAGACATTTGGATGAATTAGAATGGTTTCGATGTGTATGTAAATTCAAACGATTCACTCCCTCAATAACAATAGAGCGGTAACTCTCGTGGACTCAATTAGGTAACAATGGTAGCCAAACTAGCAGACCGCCTTTGATCTCCACAATACCTTCTACACCAATCTTCACATGGAAGGGTTGCATTATCTAAGGCCCAGTCTGTCAGACAGGTTCCACCGAGACTTGAACTCGGATCACTGGATTCAGAGTCCAGAGTGCTAACCATTACACCATGGAACCACAACAGTGCTCACACTAGCTTGGTGAGACAGACAGTGTCACACTCAGACCTGAATAAATCAAAGCTCACAGAGGATATTGGAAATGATGACAGAAGCCATTTTTAGAACAAATTCTTTAACACAGTCATCTAAAATAGCAAGATGTGGTGAATTTAAAAGCTTAGATGCTAACGAATGGGGGTGGAGGATTAGTTTTACTGTAATTGTCACATGCATGTCCCATAACATACAAAGGATCACTGACTATGGTTACCCAGTGATCTTTGAAAGGAACAGTTCGCCTTGGCAGAGACTGTCAGAAGTGGGATTCGAACCCAGGCCTCCCAAGGGAGACTGCGACCTGAACGCAGCGCCTTGGACCGCTCGGCCATCCTGACTGCTTAAACTTGGAAATCTGTATGAATTTTGATGAATTAGAATGATTTCGATGTGTATGTAAATTCAAACGATTCACTACCAATAGTGCCGTAACTCTGGTGTATTCTTTCAGGTATCAATGGTAGCCAAACCAACAGACTGCCTTTGATTTCCACAATACCTTTCACCTACTCATTCTACAGCAATCTTCACATGGAAGGGTTGCATTATTTAAGGCCCAGTCTGTCAGACAGGTTCCACCGAGACTTGAACTCGGATCACTGGATTCAAAGTCCAGAGTGCTAACCATTACACCATGGAACCACAACAGTGCTCACACTAGCTTGGTGAGACAGACAGTGTCACACTCAGACCTGAATAAATCAAAGCTCACAGAGGATATTGGAAATGATGACAGAAGCCATTTTTAGAACAAATTCTTTAACACAGTCATCTAAAACAGCAAGATGTGGTGAATTTAAAAGCCTAGATGCTAACGAATGGGGGTGGAGGATTAGTTTTACTGTAATTGTCACATGCATGTCCCATAACATACAAAGGATCACTGACCCAGTGATCTTTGAAAGGAACAGTTCGCCTTGGCAGAGACTGTCAGAAGTGGGATTCGAACCCACGCCTCCCGAGGGAGACTGCGACCTGAACGCAGCGCCTTGGACCGCTCGGCCATCCTGACGGCCAAAACTAGGAAATCTGTAGACATTTGGATGAATTAGAATGGTTTCGATGTGTATGTAAATTCAAACGATTCACTCCCTCAATAACAATAGAGGAGTAACTCTCGTGGACTCAATTAGGTAACAATGGTAGCCAAACTAGCAGACCGCCTTTGATCTCCACAATACCTTCCACACCAATCTTCACATGGAAGGGTTGCATTATCTAAGGACCAGTCTGTCAGACAGGTTCCACCGAGACTTGAACTCGGATCACTGGATTCAGAGTCCAGAGTGCTAACCATTACACCATGGAACCACAACAGTGCTCACACTAGCTTGGTGAGACAGACAGTGTCACACTCAGACCTGAATAAATCAAAGCTCACAGAGGATATTGGAAATGATGACAGAAGCCATTTTTAGAACAAATTCTTTAACACAGTCATCTAAAACAGCAAGATGTGGTGAATTTAAAAGCTTAGATGCTAACGAATGGGGGTGGAGGATTAGTTTTACTGTAATTGTCACATGCATGTCCCATAACATACAAAGGATCACTGACTATGGTTACCCAGTGATCTTTGAGAGGAACAGTTCGCCTTGGCAGAGACTGTCAGAAGTGGGATTCGAACCCACGCCTCCCGAGGGAGACTGCGACCTGAACACAGCGCCTTGGACCGCTCTGCCATCCTGACTGCTTAAACTTGGAAATCTGTATGAATTTTGATGAATTAGAATGATTTCTATGTGTATGTAAATTCAAACGATTCACTACCAATAGTGCCGTAACTCTGGTGTATTCTTTCAGGTATCAATGGTAGCCAAACCAACAGACTGCCTTTGATTTCCACAATACCTTTCACCTACTCATTCTACAGCAATCTTCACATGGAAGGGTTGCATTATCTAAGGCCCAGTCTGTCAGACAGGTTCCACCGAGACTTGAACTCGGATCACTGGATTCAAAGTCCAGAGTGCTAACCATTACACCATGGAACCACAACAGTGCTCACACTAGCTTGGTGAGACAGACAGTGTCACACTCAGACCTGAATAAATCAAAGCTCACAGAGGATATTGGAAATGATGACAGAAGCCATTTTTAGAACAAATTCTTTAACACAGTCATCTAAAACAGCAAGATGTGGTGAATTTAAAAGCCTAGATGCTAACGAATGGGGGTGGAGGATTAGTTTTACTGTAATTGTCACATGCATGTCCCATAACATACAAAGGATCACTGACCCAGTGATCTTTGAAAGGAACAGTTCGCCTTGGCAGAGACTGTCAGAAGTGGGATTCGAACCCACGCCTCCCGAGGGAGACTGCGACCTGAACGCCAGCAGCCGCCGGCACGACCGTCCAAAATTGACCAATGTTGGAGGATGACAGCCAATCAGATGCGCTGCTCCAACATTCTCCCACCAATCGCCTTCGCCCACCTCCAACATTTGACCAATCACGACGGAGAAATGTTGGAAATGTTGGAGCCAGCCAATCAGATCCGCTGCTGCGCCAACATTCTCCCACCAATCGCCTTCGCCCGGCTCCAACATTTGACCAATCACGACGGAGAAATGTTGGACGAAGCCGAGCAAAGCCGAGCGAAGCCGAGGAGATTTGCATGTAAACTTCGGCGGGGATTTTGAATCGAGCGACAGCGACAGAGAAGACAAAGACGAACAACAAGCGATATGGCAAGTATTAACAACTTTACTACTCTGCTACATAATGAGACTTTATGTATTGAAGTAATTTCACCTGTCGTGTTACATTTTATGACGGACATTTATGCCTTTTCGCGCGTTTGCTAACGTTAATGTTATCGATGAATGGGGCTTTTTGATAACGTCATTTTTATGAATGATTTAGGACGGTCGTTCCCCCCAACACTCATTTTCATCTCTGTAGATATACATTCATTGTCATCATTTAGTGTTAAATGTATCCTTTACACAAGCAAAGTTTTGTAAGGGGAACTATTTCTGTCCATAATTTTCTTATGGAGTAATAGATTATTAGGAGTATTAAAAAAACACTCACATCAGAAATGACACCTAAAAGCTAAATAATAGTGTTTAATGTAGAACAGCTATATGAAATAACAACTTAATCTTTCATTGTGTTGTTAATAATATGAATTTTTTAAACTGTCAGTAGATTCCTTGCCATGCTTTTTCAGGCTCCAGACCTTGAGACAGATTGTCAAGGTCCAGTGCCTGTCCTGGTCACAGTAAGTAATATAACATTTAATGTCATCCTGTGTAGAGCATAATCTTGTGATTTTTCTTAACATTTCCTGCAGCCCTACCTCCTCGGACATCAGCCCTACCTCCTGGAACATCAGCCCTGGCTCCTGGCACATCAGCCCTGCCCTCTACTGAGACTGGAGAACTTTTGCAGGATGAAGATATGGTAAGTGTGTGTGTGATCAATTTTCATTATGTAGGTGTATATGCCCAACTCTTACATGTACACACTTGCACACATATGCACACACTCTGGATGATGTGTACTTTAAAGAAACTGTGAAGGTTGTAAGGTTTGCTATTTTCTTATTTGCACAGGCTGTTGATGACCAAAATGTTCCTGGGTACCAGCACGTGGACAGGCTTGCTGAGTACTTGGTGAAGCTTCGGGAGCAGGCCTCTCTCTGTCTCACCAACCAGCAGGCCAGTGCAATCCTAGCACTGTGGGGGAAGCTGGATGAAGGTGACAAGCAGCGGGTGATCTACGCAGCGCGACACCAGGGGAGACTTTTGAGTGGCCGGTTCAGGACACCGAAGAAGCCCTCACAAGTTCCTGGTGTGGAGAGCATCGCCCGTTGCTTGTTGGGTGCAAGTAGTGCACCTGCCCAGTGGCCTGACTGCTGTCGGTTGGTGGAGAGCATTTTTATTAGGCTCTGTGATCTCCACCAAGCCCCAGTGAGGAAAGGGCTGTGTCTAGGTGATCCTTAATTCTTAGGGACTACCACAAAATCAGGCAGCTCATTGTTGGGAACTCCCTTGTGATGCATTGTAAATAAATAATGCTTGTAAATAATAGTTAAATTGTAAATAGTTTGAAATGTTTGTTTATTTTTGAATACTTTGTACTTTGTTGTATGGATAGTGTTGTGTGAATAATTGATTTATAATTTGATTCATTATTTTACTTGTTGCACTTTTCATAGTCTGTTCTAATAAAATCTTTCAAAAGTTTATGTTTCTTTTCTCCATGAACAAACAAACAAACAAACACAGTGTACACCAAAGGTACAAGAGGGTGTTTTTAATTATGACAATGACAACATTCAATAACAGTAAAATGGTATGTTATTTACAAGTTAATTAACTTGAACTCTTGAAAAAACACCATGCTATTACATTTCATTTATTTTTATACAGGAAAAGATTAAAAGTAACAGTTAAATTCTTACAGATTTGTTACAGTGTGCAGCAATGGAAAGATCGTGGGTTCGAATCCCGGCCTAGTTTCACCAAAAACACAAAAATGTCCAACTTGCGTCCAGGCAGCTAGAAAAGTATTAAAATATAGCCAGATTTTCCTTTCTTTCTCCCTTTTTTCCTCTTTTTCTCTCTTTTTCTCCCTTTTTTCTTCTTCCCCCTTCTCCCCCCCTTCTTCCCCCTTCTCCCCCCTTCTTCCCCCTCTTTGACGGCCGAGTGTTCCCCAGCTTGAACGCAGCGCCTTGGACCGCTCGGCCATCCTGACGGCCAAAACTAGGAAATCTGTAGACATTTGGATGAATTAGAATGGTTTCGATGTGTATGTAAATTCAAACGATTCACTCCCTCAATAACAATAGAGCGGTAACTCTCGTGGATTCAATTAGGTAACAATGGTAGCCAAACTAGCAGACCGCCTTTGATCTCCACAATACCTTCTACACCAATCTTCACATGGAAGGGTTGCATTATGTAAGGCCCAGTCTGTCAGACAGGTTCCACCGAGACTTGAACTCGGATCACTGGATTCAGAGTCCAGAGTGCTAACCATTACACCATGGAACCACAACAGTGCTCACACTAGCTTGGTGAGACAGACAGTGTCACACTCAGACCTGAATAAATCAAAGCTCACAGAGGATATTGGAAATGATGACAGAAGCCATTTTTAGAACAAATTCTTTAACACAGTCATCTAAAACAGCAAGATGTGGTGAATTTAAAAGCTTAGATGCTAACGAATGGGGGTGGAGGATTAGTTTTACTGTAATTGTCACATGCATGTCCCATAACATACAAAGGATCACTGACTATGGTTACCCAGTGATCTTTGAAAGGAACAGTTCGCCTTGGCAGAGACTGTCAGAAGTGGGATTCGAACCCAGGCCTCCCGAGGGAGACTGCGACCTGAACGCAGCGCCTGGGACCGCTCGGCCATCCTGACTGCTTAAACTTGGAAATCTGTATGAATTTTGACGAATTAGAATGATTTCAATGTGTATGTAAATTCAAACGATTCACTACCAATAGCGCCGTAACTCTGGTGGATTCTTTCAGGTATGAATGGTAGCCAAACCAACAGACTGCCTTTGATTTCCACAATACCTTTCACCTACTCATTCTACAGCAATCTTCACATGGAAGGGTTGCATTATCTAAGGCCCAGTTTGTCAGACAGGTTCCACCGAGACCTGAACTCGGATGACTGGATTCAAAGTCCAGAGTTCTAACCATTACACCATTGAACCATACCAGTGCTCACACTAGCTGGGTGAGATAGACAGTGTCACACTCAGACCTGAATAAATCAAAGCTCACAGAGGATATTGGAAATGATGACAGAAGCCATTTTTAGAACAAATTCTTTAACACAGTCATCTAAAACAGCAAGATGTGGTGAATTTAAAAGCTTAGATGCTAACGAATGGGGGTGGAGGATTAGTTTTACTGTAATTGTCACATGCATGTCCCATAACATACAAAGGATCACTGACTATGGTTACCCAGTGATCTTTGAAAGGAACAGTTCGCCTTGGCAGAGACTGTCAGAAGTGGGATTCGAACCCACGCCTCCCGAGGGAGACTGCGACCTGAACGCAGCGCCTTGGACCGCTCGGCCATCCTGACGGCCAAAACTAGGAAATCTGTAGACATTTGGATGAATTAGAATGGTTTCGATGTGTATGTAAATTCAAACGATTCACTCCCTCAATAACAATAGAGCGGTAACTCTCGTGGACTCAATTAGGTAACAATGGTAGCCAAACTAGCAGACCGCCTTTGATCTCCACAATACCTTCCACACCAATCTTCACATGGAAGGGTTGCATTATCTAAGGCCCAGTCTGTCAGACAGGTTCCACCGAGACTTGAACTCGGATCACTGGATTCAGAGTCCAGAGTGCTAACCATTACACCATGGAACCACAACAGTGCTCACACTAGCTTGGTGAGACAGACAGTGTCACACTCAGACCTGAATAAATCAAAGCTCACAGAGGATATTGGAAATGATGACAGAAGCCATTTTTAGAACAAATTCTTTAACACAGTCATCTAAAACAGCAAGATGTGGTGAATTTAAAAGCTTAGATGCTAACGAATGGGGGTGGAGGATTAGTTTTACTGTAATTGTCACATGCATGTCCCATAACATACAAAGGATCACTGACTATGGTTACCCAGTGATCTTTGAAAGGAACAGTTCGCCTTGGCAGAGACTGTCAGAAGTGGGATTCGAACCCAGGCCTCCCGAGGGAGACTGCGACCTGAACGCAGCGCCTTGGACCGCTCGGCCATCCTGACTGCTTAAACTTGGAAATCTGTATGAATTTTGACGAATTAGAATGATTTCGATGTGTATGTAAATTCAAACGATTCACTACCAATAGCGCCGTAACTCTGGTGGATTCTTTCAGGTATGAATGGTAGCCAAACCAACAGACTGCCTTTGATTTCCACAATACCTTTCACCTACTCATTCTACAGCAATCTTCACATGGAAGGGTTGCATTATCTAAGGCCCAGTTTGTCAGACAGGTTCCACCGAGACCTGAACTCGGATGACTGGATTCAAAGTCCAGAGTTCTAACCATTACACCATTGAACCATACCAGTGCTCACACTAGCTGGGTGAGATAGACAGTGTCACACTCAGACCTGAATAAATCAAAGCTCACAGAGGATATTGGAAATGATGACAGAAGCCATTTTTAGAACAAATTCTTTAACACAGTCATCTAAAACAGCAAGATGTGGTGAATTTAAAAGCTTAGATGCTAACGAATGGGGGTGGAGGATTAGTTTTACTGTAATTGTCACATGCATGTCCCATAACATACAAAGGATCACTGACTATGGTTACCCAGTGATCTTTGAAAGGAACAGTTCGCCTTGGCAGAGACTGTCAGAAGTGGGATTCGAACCCACGCCTCCCGAGGGAGACTGCGACCTGAACGCAGCGCCTTGGACCGCTCGGCCATCCTGACGGCCAAAACTAGGAAATCTGTAGACATTTGGATGAATTAGAATGGTTTCGATGTGTATGTAAATTCAAACGATTCACTCCCTCAATAACAATAGAGCGGTAACTCTCGTGGACTCAATTAGGTAACAATGGTAGCCAAACTAGCAGACCGCCTTTGATCTCCACAATACATTCCACACCAATCTTCACATGGAAGGGTTGCATTATCTAAGGCCCAGTCTGTCAGACAGGTTCCACCGAGACTTGAACTCGGATCACTGGATTCAGAGTCCAGAGTGCTAACCATTACACCATGGAACCACAACATTGCTCACACTAGCTTGGTGAGACAGACAGTGTCACACTCAGACCTGAATAAATCAAAGCTCACAGAGGATATTGGAAATGATGACAGAAGCCATTTTTAGAACAAATTCTTTAACACAGTCATCTAAAACAGCAAGATGTGGTGAATTTAAAAGCTTAGATGCTAACGAATGGGGGTGGAGGATTAGTTTTACTGTAATTGTCACATGCATGTCCCATAACATACAAAGGATCACTGACTATGGTTACCCAGTGATCTTTGAAAGGAACAGTTCGCCTTGGCAGAGACTGTCAGAAGTGGGATTCGAACCCAGGCCTCCCGAGGGAGACTGCGACCTGAACGCAGCGCCTTGGACCGCTCGGCCATCCTGACTGCTTAAACTTGGAAATCTGTATGAATTTTGACGAATTAGAATGATTTCGATGTGTATGTAAATTCAAACGATTCACTACCAATAGCGCCGTAACTCTGGTGGATTCTTTCAGGTATGAATGGTAGCCAAACCAACAGACTGCCTTTGATTTCCACAATACCTTTCACCTACTCATTCTACAGCAATCTTCACATGGAAGGGTTGCATTATCTAAGGCCCAGTTTGTCAGACAGGTTCCACCGAGACCTGAACTCGGATGACTGGATTCAAAGTCCAGAGTTCTAACCATTACACCATTGAACCATACCAGTGCCCACACTAGCTGGGTGAGATAGACAGTGTCACACTCAGACCTGAATAAATCAAAGCTCACAGAGGATATTGGAAATGATGACAGAAGCCATTTTTAGAACAAATTCTTTAACACAGTCATCTAAAACAGCAAGATGTGGTGAATTTAAAAGCTTAGATGCTAACGAATGGGGGTGGAGGATTAGTTTTACTGTAATTGTCACATGCATGTCCCATAACATACAAAGGATCACTGACTATGGTTACCCAGTGATCTTTGAAAGGAACAGTTCGCCTTGGCAGAGACTGTCAGAAGTGGGATTCGAACCCACGCCTCCCGAGGGAGACTGCGACCTGAACGCAGCGCCTTGGACCGCTCGGCCATCCTGACGGCCAAAACTAGGAAATCTGTAGACATTTGGATGAATTAGAATGGTTTCGATGTGTATGTAAATTCAAACGATTCACTCCCTCAATAACAATAGAGCGGTAACTCTCGTGGACTCAATTAGGTAACAATGGTAGCCAAACTAGCAGACCGCCTTTGATCTCCACAATACCTTCTACACCAATCTTCACATGGAAGGGTTGCATTATATAAGGCCCAGTCTGTCAGACAGGTTCCACCGAGACTTGAACTCGGATCACTGGATACAGAGTCCAGAGTGCTAACCATTACACCATGGAACCACAACAGTGCTCACACTAGCTTGGTGAGACAGACAGTGTCACACTCAGACCTGAATAAATCAAAGCTCACAGAGGATATTGGAAATGATGACAGAAGCCATTTTTAGAACAAATTCTTTAACACAGTCATCTAAAACAGCAAGATGTGGTGAATTTAAAAGCCTAGATGCTAACGAATGGGGGTGGAGGATTAGTTTTACTGTAATTGTCACATGCATGTCCCATAACATACAAAGGATCACTGACCCAGTGATCTTTGAAAGGAACAGTTCGCCTTGGCAGAGACTGTCAGAAGTGGGATTCGAACCCACGCCTCCCGAGGGAGACTGCGACCTGAACGCAGCGCCTTGGACCGCTCGGCCATCCTGACGGCCAAAACTAGGAAATCTGTAGACATTTGGATGAATTAGAATGGTTTCGATGTGTATGTAAATTCAAACGATTCACTCCCTCAATAACAATAGAGCGGTAACTCTCGTGGACTCAATTAGGTAACAATGGTAGCCAAACTAGCAGACCGCCTTTGATCTCCACAATACCTTCTACACCAATCTTCACATGGAAGGGTTGCATTATATAAGGCCCAGTCTGTCAGACAGGTTCCACCGAGACTTGAACTCGGATCACTGGATACAGAGTCCAGAGTGCTAACCATTACACCATGGAACCACAACAGTGCTCACACTAGCTTGGTGAGACAGACAGTGTCACACTCAGACCTGAATAAATCAAAGCTCACAGAGGATATTGGAAATGATGACAGAAGCCATTTTTAGAACAAATTCTTTAACACAGTCATCTAAAACAGCAAGATGTGGTGAATTTAAAAGCTTAGATGCTGACGAATGGGGGTGGAGGATTAGTTTTACTGTAATTGTCACATGCATGTCCCATAACATACAAAGGATCACTGACTATGGTTACCCAGTGATCTTTGAAAGGAACAGTTCGCCTTGGCAGAGACTGTCAGAAGTGGGATTCGAACCCACGCCTCCCGAGGGAGACTGCGACCTGAACGCAGCGCCTTGGACCGCTCGGCCATCCTGACGGCCAAAACTAGGAAATCTGTAGACATTTGGATGAATTAGAATGGTTTCGATGTGTATGTAAATTCAAACGATTCACTACCAATAGTGCCGTAACTCTGGTGTATTCTTTCAGGTATCAATGGTAGCCAAACCAACAGACTGCCTTTGATTTCCACAATACCTTTCACCTACTCATTCTACAGCAATCTTCACATGGAAGGGTTGCATTATCTAAGGCTCAGTCTGTCAGACAGGTTCCACCGAGACTTGAACTCGGATCACTGGATTCAAAGTCCAGAGTGCTAACCATTACACCATGGAACCACAACAGTGCTCACACTAGCTTGGTGAGACAGACAGTGTCACACTCAGACCTGAATAAATCAAAGCTCACAGAGGATATTGGAAATGATGACAGAAGCCATTTTTAGAACAAATTCTTTAACACAGTCATCTAAAACAGCAAGATGTGGTGAATTTAAAAGCCTAGATGCTAACGAATGGGGGTGGAGGATTAGTTTTACTGTAATTGTCACATGCATGTCCCATAACATACAAAGGATCACTGACCCAGTGATCTTTGAAAGGAACAGTTCCCCTTGGCAGAGACTGTCAGAAGTGGGATTCGAACCCACGCCCCCCGAGGGAGACTGCGACCTGAACGCAGCACCTTGGACCGCTCGGCCATCCTGACGGCCAAAACTAGGAAATCTGTAGACATTTGGATGAATTAGAATGGTTTCGATGTGTATGTAAATTCAAACGATTCACTCCCTCAATAACAATAGAGCAGTAACTCTTGTGGACTCAATTAGGTAACAATGGTAGCCAAACTAGCAGACCGCCTTTGATCTCCACAATACCTTCCACACCAATCTTCACATGGAAGGGTAGCATTATCTAAGGCCCAGTCTGTCAGACAGGTTCCACCGAGACTTGAACTCGGATCACTGGATTCAGAGTCCAGAGTGCTAACCATTACACTATGGAACCACAACAGTGCTCACACTAGCTTGGTGAGACAGACAGTGTCACACTCAGACCTGAATAAATCAAAGCTCACAGAGGATATTGGAAATGATGACAGAAGCCATTTTTAGAACAAATTCTTTAACACAGTCATCTAAAACAGCAAGATGTGGTGAATTTAAAAGCTTAGATGCTAACGAATGGGGGTGGAGGATTAGTTTTACTGTAATTGTCACATGCATGTCCCATAACATACAAAGGATCACTGACTATGGTTACCCAGTGATCTTTGAAAGGAACAGTTCGCCTTGGCAGAGACTGTCAGAAGTGGGATTCGAACCCAGGCCTCCCGAGGGAGACTGCGACCTGAACGCAGCGCCTTGGACCGCTCGGCCATCCTGACGGCCAAAACTAGGAAATCTGTAGACATTTGGATGAATTAGAATGGTTTCGATGTGTATGTAAATTCAAACGATTCACTACCAATAGCGCCGTAACTCTGGTGGATTCTTTCAGGTATGAATGGTAGCCAAACCAACAGACTGCCTTTGATTTCCACAATACCTTTCACCTACTCATTCTACAGCAATCTTCACATGGAAGGGTTGCATTATCTAAGGCCCAGTTTGTCAGACAGGTTCCACCGAGACCTGAACTCGGATGACTGGATTCAAAGTCCAGAGTTCTAACCATTACACCATTGAACCATACCAGTGCTCACACTAGCTGGGTGAGATAGACAGTGTCACACTCAGACCTGAATAAATCAAAGCTCACAGAGGATATTGGAAATGATGACAGAAGCCATTTTTAGAACAAATTCTTTAACACAGTCATCTAAAACAGCAAGATGTGGTGAATTTAAAAGCTTAGATGCTAACGAATGGGGGTGGAGGATTAGTTTTACTGTAATTGTCACATGCATGTCCCATAACATACAAAGGATCACTGACTATGGTTACCCAGTGATCTTTGAAAGGAACAGTTCGCCTTGGCAGAGACTGTCAGAAGTGGGATTCGAACCCACGCCTCCCGAGGGAGACTGCGACCTGAACGCAGCGCCTTGGACCGCTCGGCCATCCTGACGGCCAAAACTAGGAAATCTGTAGACATTTGGATGAATTAGAATGGTTTCGATGTGTATGTAAATTCAAACGATTCACTCCCTCAATAACAATAGAGCGGTAACTCTCGTGGACTCAATTAGGTAACAATGGTAGCCAAACTAGCAGACCGCCTTTGATCTCCACAATACCTTCCACACCAATCTTCACATGGAAGGGTTGCATTATCTAAGGCCCAGTCTGTCAGACAGGTTCCACCGAGACTTGAACTCGGATCACTGGATTCAGAGTCCAGAGTGCTAACCATTACACCATGGAACCACAACAGTGCTCACACTAGCTTGGTGAGACAGACAGTGTCACACTCAGACCTGAATAAATCAAAGCTCACAGAGGATATTGGAAATGATGACAGAAGCCATTTTTAGAACAAATTCTTTAACACAGTCATCTAAAACAGCAAGATGTGGTGAATTTAAAAGCTTAGATGCTAACGAATGGGGGTGGAGGATTAGTTTTACTGTAATTGTCACATGCATGTCCCATAACATACAAAGGATCACTGACTATGGTTACCCAGTGATCTTTGAAAGGAACAGTTCGCCTTGGCAGAGACTGTCAGAAGTGGGATTCGAACCCAGGCCTCCCGAGGGAGACTGCGACCTGAACGCAGCGCCTTGGACCGCTCGGCCATCCTGACTGCTTAAACTTGGAAATCTGTATGAATTTTGACGAATTAGAATGATTTCGATGTGTATGTAAATTCAAACGATTCACTACCAATAGCGCCGTAACTCTGGTGGATTCTTTCAGGTATGAATGGTAGCCAAACCAACAGACTGCCTTTGATTTCCACAATACCTTTCACCTACTCATTCTACAGCAATCTTCACATGGAAGGGTTGCATTATCTAAGGCCCAGTTTGTCAGACAGGTTCCACCGAGACCTGAACTCGGATGACTGGATTCAAAGTCCAGAGTTCTAACCATTACACCATTGAACCATACCAGTGCTCACACTAGCTGGGTGAGATAGACAGTGTCACACTCAGACCTGAATAAATCAAAGCTCACAGAGGATATTGGAAATGATGACAGAAGCCATTTTTAGAACAAATTCTTTAACACAGTCATCTAAAACAGCAAGATGTGGTGAATTTAAAAGCTTAGATGCTAACGAATGGGGGTGGAGGATTAGTTTTACTGTAATTGTCACATGCATGTCCCATAACATACAAAGGATCACTGACTATGGTTACCCAGTGATCTTTGAAAGGAACAGTTCGCCTTGGCAGAGACTGTCAGAAGTGGGATTCGAACCCACGCCTCCCGAGGGAGACTGCGACCTGAACGCAGCGCCTTGGACCGCTCGGCCATCCTGACGGCCAAAACTAGGAAATCTGTAGACATTTGGATGAATTAGAATGGTTTCGATGTGTATGTAAATTCAAACGATTCACTCCCTCAATAACAATAGAGCGGTAACTCTCGTGGACTCAATTAGGTAACAATGGTAGCCAAACTAGCAGACCGCCTTTGATCTCCACAATACATTCCACACCAATCTTCACATGGAAGGGTTGCATTATCTAAGGCCCAGTCTGTCAGACAGGTTCCACCGAGACTTGAACTCGGATCACTGGATTCAGAGTCCAGAGTGCTAACCATTACACCATGGAACCACAACAGTGCTCACACTAGCTTGGTGAGACAGACAGTGTCACACTCAGACCTGAATAAATCAAAGCTCACAGAGGATATTGGAAATGATGACAGAAGCCATTTTTAGAACAAATTCTTTAACACAGTCATCTAAAACAGCAAGATGTGGTGAATTTAAAAGCTTAGATGCTAACGAATGGGGGTGGAGGATTAGTTTTACTGTAATTGTCACATGCATGTCCCATAACATACAAAGGATCACTGACTATGGTTACCCAGTGATCTTTGAAAGGAACAGTTCGCCTTGGCAGAGACTGTCAGAAGTGGGATTCGAACCCACGCCTCCCGAGGGAGACTGCGACCTGAACGCAGCGCCTTGGACCGCTCGGCCATCCTGACGGCCAAAACTAGGAAATCTGTAGACATTTGGATGAATTAGAATGGTTTCGATGTGTATGTAAATTCAAACGATTCACTACCAATAGCGCCGTAACTCTGGTGGATTCTTTCAGGTATGAATGGTAGCCAAACCAACAGACTGCCTTTGATTTCCACAATACCTTTCACCTACTCATTCTACAGCAATCTTCACATGGAAGGGTTGCATTATCTAAGGCCCAGTTTGTCAGACAGGTTCCACCGAGACCTGAACTCGGATGACTGGATTCAAAGTCCAGAGTTCTAACCATTACACCATTGAACCATACCAGTGCTCACACTAGCTGGGTGAGATAGACAGTGTCACACTCAGACCTGAATAAATCAAAGCTCACAGAGGATATTGGAAATGATGACAGAAGCCATTTTTAGAACAAATTCTTTAACACAGTCATCTAAAACAGCAAGATGTGTAGAATTTAAAAGCTTAGATGCTAACGAATGGGGGTGGAGGATTAGTTTTACTGTAATTGTCACATGCATGTCCCATAACATACAAAGGATCACTGACTATGGTTACCCAGTGATCTTTGAAAGGAACAGTTCGCCTTGGCAGAGACTGTCAGAAGTGGGATTCGAACCCACGCCTCCCGAGGGAGACTGCGACCTGAACGCAGCGCCTTGGACCGCTCGGCCATCCTGACGGCCAAAACTAGGAAATCTGTAGACATTTGGATGAATTAGAATGGTTTCGATGTGTATGTAAATTCAAACGATTCACTCCCTCAATAACAATAGAGCGGTAACTCTCGTGGACTCAATTAGGTAACAATGGTAGCCAAACTAGCAGACCGCCTTTGATCTCCACAATACCTTCCACACCAATCTTCACATGGAAGGGTTGCATTATCTAAGGCCCAGTCTGTCAGACAGGTTCCACCGAGACTTGAACTCGGATCACTGGATTCAGAGTCCAGAGTGCTAACCATTACACCATGGAACCACAACAGTGCTCACACTAGCTTGGTGAGACAGACAGTGTCACACTCAGACCTGAATAAATCAAAGCTCACAGAGGATATTGGAAATGATGACAGAAGCCATTTTTAGAACAAATTCTTTAACACAGTCATCTAAAACAGCAAGATGTGGTGAATTTAAAAGCTTAGATGCTAACGAATGGGGGTGGAGGATTAGTTTTACTGTAATTGTCACATGCATGTCCCATAACATACAAAGGATCACTGACTATGGTTACCCAGTGATCTTTGAAAGGAACAGTTCGCCTTGGCAGAGACTGTCAGAAGTGGGATTCGAACCCAGGCCTCCCGAGGGAGACTGCGACCTGAACGCAGCGCCTTGGACCGCTCGGCCATCCTGACTGCTTAAACTTGGAAATCTGTATGAATTTTGACGAATTAGAATGATTTCGATGTGTATGTAAATTCAAACGATTCACTACCAATAGCGCCGTAACTCTGGTGGATTCTTTCAGGTATGAATGGTAGCCAAACCAACAGACTGCCTTTGATTTCCACAATACCTTTCACCTACTCATTCTACAGCAATCTTCACATGGAAGGGTTGCATTATCTAAGGCCCAGTTTGTCAGACAGGTTCCACCGAGACCTGAACTCGGATGACTGGATTCAAAGTCCAGAGTTCTAACCATTACACCATTGAACCATACCAGTGCTCACACTAGCTGGGTGAGATAGACAGTGTCACACTCAGACCTGAATAAATCAAAGCTCACAGAGGATATTGGAAATGATGACAGAAGCCATTTTTAGAACAAATTCTTTAACACAGTCATCTAAAACAGCAAGATGTGGTGAATTTAAAAGCTTAGATGCTAACGAATGGGGGTGGAGGATTAGTTTTACTGTAATTGTCACATGCATGTCCCATAACATACAAAGGATCACTGACTATGGTTACCCAGTGATCTTTGAAAGGAACAGTTCGCCTTGGCAGAGACTGTCAGAAGTGGGATTCGAACCCACGCCTCCCGAGGGAGACTGCGACCTGAACGCAGCGCCTTGGACCGCTCGGCCATCCTGACGGCCAAAACTAGGAAATCTGTAGACATTTGGATGAATTAGAATGGTTTCGATGTGTATGTAAATTCAAACGATTCACTCCCTCAATAACAATAGAGCGGTAACTCTCGTGGACTCAATTAGGTAACAATGGTAGCCAAACTAGCAGACCGCCTTTGATCTCCACAATACCTTCTACACCAATCTTCACATGGAAGGGTTGCATTATATAAGGCCCAGTCTGTCAGACAGGTTCCACCGAGACTTGAACTCGGATCACTGGATACAGAGTCCAGAGTGCTAACCATTACACCATGGAACCACAACAGTGCTCACACTAGCTTGGTGAGACAGACAGTGTCACACTCAGACCTGAATAAATCAAAGCTCACAGAGGATATTGGAAATGATGACAGAAGCCATTTTTAGAACAAATTCTTTAACACAGTCATCTAAAACAGCAAGATGTGGTGAATTTAAAAGCTTAGATGCTGACGAATGGGGGTGGAGGATTAGTTTTACTGTAATTGTCACATGCATGTCCCATAACATACAAAGGATCACTGACTATGGTTACCCAGTGATCTTTGAAAGGAACAGTTCGCCTTGGCAGAGACTGTCAGAAGTGGGATTCGAACCCACGCCTCCCGAGGGAGACTGCGACCTGAACGCAGCGCCTTGGACCGCTCGGCCATCCTGACGGCCAAAACTAGGAAATCTGTAGACATTTGGATGAATTAGAATGGTTTCGATGTGTATGTAAATTCAAACGATTCACTACCAATAGTGCCGTAACTCTGGTGTATTCTTTCAGGTATCAATGGTAGCCAAACCAACAGACTGCCTTTGATTTCCACAATACCTTTCACCTACTCATTCTACAGCAATCTTCACATGGAAGGGTTGCATTATCTAAGGCTCAGTCTGTCAGACAGGTTCCACCGAGACTTGAACTCGGATCACTGGATTCAAAGTCCAGAGTGCTAACCATTACACCATGGAACCACAACAGTGCTCACACTAGCTTGGTGAGACAGACAGTGTCACACTCAGACCTGAATAAATCAAAGCTCACAGAGGATATTGGAAATGATGACAGAAGCCATTTTTAGAACAAATTCTTTAACACAGTCATCTAAAACAGCAAGATGTGGTGAATTTAAAAGCCTAGATGCTAACGAATGGGGGTGGAGGATTAGTTTTACTGTAATTGTCACATGCATGTCCCATAACCTACAAAGGATCACTGACCCAGTGATCTTTGAAAGGAACAGTTCCCCTTGGCAGAGACTGTCAGAAGTGGGATTCGAACCCACGCCTCCCGAGGGAGACTGCGACCTGAACGCAGCACCTTGGACCGCTCGGCCATCCTGACGGCCAAAACTAGGAAATCTGTAGACATTTGGATGAATTAGAATGGTTTCGATGTGTATGTAAATTCAAACGATTCACTCCCTCAATAACAATAGAGCAGTAACTCTTGTGGACTCAATTAGGTAACAATGGTAGCCAAACTAGCAGACCGCCTTTGATCTCCACAATACCTTCCACACCAATCTTCACATGGAAGGGTAGCATTATCTAAGGCCCAGTCTGTCAGACAGGTTCCACCGAGACTTGAACTCGGATCACTGGATTCAGAGTCCAGAGTGCTAACCATTACACCATGGAACCACAACAGTGCTCACACTAGCTTGGTGAGACAGACAGTGTCACACTCAGACCTGAATAAATCAAAGCTCACAGAGGATATTGGAAATGATGACAGAAGCCATTTTTAGAACAAATTCTTTAACACAGTCATCTAAAACAGCAAGATGTGGTGAATTTAAAAGCCTAGATGCTAACGAATGGGGGTGGAGGATTAGTTTTACTGTAATTGTCACATGCATGTCCCATAACATACAAAGGATCACTGACTATGGTTACCCAGTGATCTTTGAAAGGAACAGTTCGCCTTGGCAGAGACTGTCAGAAGTGGGATTCGAACCCACGCCTCCCGAGGGAGACTGCGACCTGAACGCAGCGCCTTGGACCGCTCGGCCATCCTGACTGCTTAAACTTGGAAATCTGTATGAATTTTGATGAATTAGAATGATTTCGATGTGTATGTAAATTCAAACTATTCACTACCAATAGCGCTGTAACTCTGGTGGATTCTTTCAGGTATCAATGGTAGCCAAACCAACAGACTGCCTTTGATTTCCACAATACCTTTCACCTACTCATTCTACAGCAATCTTAGAATGGAAGGGTTGCATTATCTAAGGCCCAGTCTGTCAGACAGGTTCCACCGAGACTTGAACTCGGATGACTGGATTCAAAGTCCAGAGTGCTAACCATTACACCATGGAACCATACCAGTGCTCACACTAGCTTTGAAAGGAACAGTTCGCCTTGGCAGAGACTGTCAGAAGTGGGATTGGAACCGACACCTCCCGAGGGAGACTGCGACCTGAACGCAGCGCCTTGGACCGCTCGGCCATCCTGACTGCTTAAACTTGGAAATCCAGATGAATTTTGACGAATTAGAATGATTTCGATGTGTATGTAAATTCAAACGATTCACTACCAATAGCGCCGTAACTCTGGTGGATTCTTTCAGGTATCAATGGTAGCCAAACCAACAGACTGCCTTTGATTTCCACAATACCTTTCACCTACTCATTCTACAGCAATCTTCACATGGAAGGGTTGCATTATCTAAGGCCCAGTGTGTCAGACAGGTTCCACCGAGACCTGAACTCGGATGACTGGATTCAAAGTCCAGAGTGCTAACCATTACACCATTGAACCATACCAGTGTTCACACTAGCTGGGTGAGATAGACAGTGTCACACTCAGACCTGAATAAATCAAAGCTCACAGAGGATATTGGAAATGATGACAGAAGCCATTTTTAGAACAAATTCTTTAACACAGTCATCTAAAACAGCAAGATGTGGTGAATTTAAAAGCCTAGATGCTAACGAATGGGGGTGGAGGATTAGTTTTACTGTAATTGTCACATGCATGTCCCATAACATACAAAGGATCACTGACTATGGTTACCCAGTGATCTTTGAAAGGAACAGTTCGCCTTGGCAGAGACTGTCAGAAGTGGGATTCGAACCCACGCCTCCCGAGGGAGACTGCTACCTGAACGCAGCGCCTTGGACCGCTCGGCCATCCTGACGGCCAAAACTAGGAAATCTGTAGACATTTGGATGAATTAGAATGGTTTCGATGTGTATGTAAATTCAAACGATTCACTCCCTCAATAACAATAGAGCGGTAACTCGCGTGGACTCAATTAGGTAACAATGGTAGCCAAACTAGCAGACCGCCTTTGATCTCCACAATACCTTCTACACCAATCTTCACATGGAAGGGTTGCATTATCTAAGGCCCAGGGTGCAGTCGAATAGTCTTTTTTGCTTAGGAAGGTTCCTAACTGAAGAAGTGACCCGGAAGTAAACAAGTGGCCGCCATGATAAGAGCTGTTCGAATTCTCTAAATGCATAGGAAAGGAGCTCCAATGCTTCCTTTCAGAGCTCCTTTAGCATAGGATGCAACGGACCTTCCTATGCCATAGGAAAGGAGATTACGCCGACCCACAATTCTTTGCGAGAGCAACATTTAAAGTGCCGCACACCTCGGCCGTTCATGAAAACAAACGATAGGTGCATTTACATATTTAACAATGACTTTCATGCAGACAGAGTAATTGGAATAGTGATGATAAATGTGTGGACAGTGATAATAATTTAATGTTTTTTTTTTATTTATTTCAATCATGTTACAAATGTTTGACAAAAACGAAACTAAAACCACAAATGAAAAGTAAATAAAACAACGGTCAAACAGAAAGGAGGAGCTGCTGGACCTGAAGCCGGTCAGTGAACCAGCTGTTGATAAAACCAACATGTGGAGAAGTGGAAGATGCGCTTTTTGTAGTCCATTATTGTAGTTTCTCCAGCGCAGCCGCACGTAAATCGCCGGTGCCGATCATCAGCTGTTAATCATCAGCGGCCGCGATATAATGACGTAGCTTAGTGAAAGTCCGGTCGGATTCTCTGAACACCGCGGTCGACTATTCCTAAGTCCTTTTGAGTTCTCCTATCGCCTTTCCTTGACCCCGTGACGTTTTCCCCAGAGGTCAAGGAATAGGAGTTAGGACCTTATTTTTTGACTATTCGACTGCACCCCCAGTCTGTCAGACAGGTTCCACCGAGACTTGAACTCGGATCACTGGATTCAGAGTCCAGAGTGCTAACCATTACACCATGGAACCACAACAGTGCTGACACTAGCTTGGTGAGACAGACAGTGTCACACTCAGACCTGAATAAATCAAAGCTCACAGAGGATATTGGAAATGATGACAGAAGCCATTTTTAGAACAAATTCTTTAACACAGTCATCTAAAACAGCAAGATGTGGTGAATTTAAAAGCTTAGATGCTAACGAATGGGGGTGGAGGATTAGTTTTACTGTAATTGTCACATGCATGTCCCATAACATACAAAGGATCACTGACTATGGTTACCCAGTGATCTTTGAAAGGAACAGTTCGCCTTGGCAGAGACTGTCAGAAGTGGGATTCGAACCCACGCCTCCCGAGGGAGACTGCGACCTGAACGCAGCGCCTTGGACCGCTCGGCCATCCTGACTGCTTAAACTTGGAAATCTGTATGAATTTTGATGAATTAGAATGATTTCAATGTGTATGTAAATTCAAACTATTCACTACCAATAGCGCCGTAACTCTGGTGGATTCTTTCAGGTATCAATGGTAGCCAAACCAACAGACTGCCTTTGATTTCCACAATACCTTTCACCTACTCATTCTACAGCAATCTTCACATGGAAGGGTTGCATTATCTAAGGCCCAGTCTGTCAGACAGGTTCCACCGAGACTTGAACTCGGATGACTGGATTCAAAGTCCAGAGTGCTAACCATTACACCATTGAACCATACCAGTGATCACACTAGCTGGGTGAGATAGACAGTGTCACACTCAGACCTGAATAAATCAAAGCTCACAGAGGATATTGGAAATGATGACAGAAGCCATTTTTAGAACAAATTCTTTAACACAGTCATCTAAAACAGCAAGATGTGGTGAATTTAAAAGCCTACATGCTAACGAATGGGGGTGGAGGATTAGTTTTACTGTAATTGTCACATGCATGTCCCATAACATACAAAGGATCACTGACTATGGTTACCCAGTGATCTTTGAAAGGAACAGTTCGCCTTGACAGAGACTGTCAGAAGTGGGATTCGAACCCACGCCTCCCGAGGGAGACTGCGACCTGAACGCAGCGCCTTGGACCGCTCGGCCATCCTGACGGCCAAAACTAGGAAATCTGTAGACATTTGGATGAATTAGAATGGTTTCGATGTGTATGTAAATTCCAACGATTCACTCCCTCAATAACAATAGAGCGGTAACTCTCGTGGAGTCAATTAGGTAACAATGGTAGCCAAACTAGCAGACCGCCTTTGATCTCCACAATACCTTCTACACCAATCTTCACATGGAAGGGTTGCATTATCTAAGGCCCAGTCTGTCAGACAGGTTCCACCGAGACTTGAACTCGGATCACTGGATTCAGAGTCCAGAGTGCTAACCATTACACCATGGAACCACAACAGCGCTCACACTAGCTTGGTGAGACAGACAGTGTCACACTCAGACCTGAATAAATCAAAGCTCACAGAGGATATTGGAAATGATGACAGAAGCCATTTTTAGAACAAATTCTTTAACACAGTCATCTAAAACAGCAAGATGTGGTGAATTTAAAAGCTTAGATGCTAACGAATGGGGGTGGAGGATTAGTTTTACTGTAATTGTCACATGCATGTCCCATAACATACAAAGGATCACTGACTATGGTTACCCAGTGATCTTTGAAAGGAACAGTTCGCCTTGGCAGAGACTGTCAGAAGTGGGATTCGAACCCACGCCTCCCGAGGGAGACTGCGACCTGAACGCAGCGCCTTGGACCGCTCGGCCATCCTGACTGCTTAAACTTGGAAATCTGTATGAATTTTGACGAATTCGAATGATTTCGATGTGTATGTAAATTCAAACGATTCACTCCCTCAATAACACTAGAGCGGTAACTCTCGTGGAGTCAATTAGGTAACAATGGTAGCCAAACTAGCAGACCGCCTTTGATCTCCACAATACCTTCTACACCAATCTTCACATGGAAGGGTTGCATTATCTAAGGCCCAGTCTGTCAGACAGGTTCCACCGAGACTTGAACTCAGATCACTGGATTCAGAGTCCAGAGTGCTAACCATTACACCATGGAACCACAACAGTGCTCACACTAGCTTGGTGAGACAGACAGTGTCACACTCAGACCTGAATAAATCAAAGCTCACAGAGGATATTGGAAATGATGACAGAAGCCATTTTTAGAACAAATTCTTTAACACAGTCATCTAAAACAGCAAGATGTGGTGAATTTAAAAGCTTAGATGCTAACGAATGGGGGTGGAGGATTAGTTTTACTGTAATTGTCACATGCATGTCCCATAACATACAAAGGATCACTGACTATGGTTACCCAGTGATCTTTGAAAGGAACAGTTCGCCTTGGCAGAGACTGTCAGAAGTGGGATTCGAACCCACGCCTCCCGAGGGAGACTGCGACCTGAACGCAGCGCCTTGGACCGCTCGGCCATCCTGACTGCTTAAACTTGGAAATCTGTATGAATTTTGACGAATTCGAATGATTTCGATGTGTATGTAACTTCAAACGATTCACTACCAATAGCGCCGTAACTCTGGTGGATTCTTTCAGGTATCAATGGTAGCCAAACCAACAGACTGCCTTTGATTTCCACAATACCTTTCACCTACTCATTCTACAGCAATCTTCACATGGAAGGGTTGCATTATCTAAGGCCCAGTCTGTCAGACAGGTTCCACCGAGACTTGAACTCGGATCACTGGATTCAGAGTCCAGAGTGCTAACCATTACACCATGGAACCACAACAGTGCTCACACTAGCTTGGTGAGACAGACAGTGTCACACTCAGACCTGAATAAATCAAAGCTCACAGAGGATATTGGAAATGATGACAGAAGCCATTTTTAGAACAAATTCTTTAACACAGTCATCTAAAACAGCAAGATGTGGTGAATTTAAAAGCTTAGATGCTAACGAATGGGGGTGGAGGATTAGTTTTACTGTAATTGTCACATGCATGTCCCATAACATACAAAGGATCACTGACTATGGTTACCCAGTGATCTTTGAAAGGAACAGTTCGCCTTGGCAGAGACTGTCAGAAGTGGGATTCGAACCCACACCTCCCGAGGGAGACTGCGACCTGAACGCAGCGCCTTGGACCGCTCGGCCATCCTGACTGCTTAAACTTGGAAATCTGTATGAATTTTGATGAATTAGAATGATTTCAATGTGTATGTAAATTCAAACTATTCACTACCAATAGCGCCGTAACTCTGGTGGATTCTTTCAGGTATCAATGGTAGCCAAACCAACAGACTGCCTTTGATTTCCACAATACCTTTCACCTACTCATTCTACAGCAATCTTCACATGGAAGGGTTGCATTATCTAAGGCCCAGTCTGTCAGACAGGTTCCACCGAGACTTGAACTCGGATGACTGGATTCAAAGTCCAGAGTGCTAACCATTACACCATTGAACCATACCAGTGATCACACTAGCTGGGTGAGATAGACAGTGTCACACTCAGACCTGAATAAATCAAAGCTCACAGAGGATATTGGAAATGATGACAGAAGCCATTTTTAGAACAAATTCTTTAACACAGTCATCTAAAACAGCAAGATGTGGTGAATTTAAAAGCCTACATGCTAACGAATGGGGGTGGAGGATTAGTTTTACTGTAATTGTCACATGCATGTCCCATAACATACAAACGATCACTGACTATGGTTACCCAGTGATCTTTGAAAGGAACAGTTCGCCTTGTCAGAGACTGTCAGAAGTGGGATTCGAACCCACGCCTCCCGAGGGAGACTGCGACCTGAACGCAGCGCCTTGGACCGCTCGGCCATCCTGACGGCCAAAACTAGGAAATCTGTAGACATTTGGATGAATTAGAATGGTTTCGATGTGTATGTAAATTCCAACGATTCACTCCCTCAATAACAATAGAGCGGTAACTCTCGTGGAGTCAATTAGGTAACAATGGTAGCCAAACTAGCAGACCGCCTTTGATCTCCACAATACCTTCTACACCAATCTTCACATGGAAGGGTTGCATTATCTAAGGCCCAGTCTGTCAGACAGGTTCCACCGAGACTTGAACTCGGATCACTGGATTCAGAGTCCAGAGTGCTAACCATTACACCATGGAACCACAACAGCGCTCACACTAGCTTGGTGAGACAGACAGTGTCACACTCAGACCTGAATAAATCAAAGCTCACAGAGGATATTGGAAATGATGACAGAAGCCATTTTTAGAACAAATTCTTTAACACAGTCATCTAAAACAGCAAGATGTGGTGAATTTAAAAGCTTAGATGCTAACGAATGGGGGTGGAGGATTAGTTTTACTGTAATTGTCACATGCATGTCCCATAACATACAAAGGATCACTGACTATGGTTACCCAGTGATCTTTGAAAGGAACAGTTCGCCTTGGCAGAGACTGTCAGAAGTGGGATTCGAACCCACGCCTCCCGAGGGAGACTGCGACCTGAACGCAGCGCCTTGGACCGCTCGGCCATCCTGACTGCTTAAACTTGGAAATCTGTATGAATTTTGACGAATTCGAATGATTTCGATGTGTATGTAACTTCAAACGATTCACTACCAATAGCGCCGTAACTCTGGTGGATTCTTTCAGGTATCAATGGTAGCCAAACCAACAGACTGCCTTTGATTTCCACAATACCTTTCACCTACTCATTCTACAGCAATCTTCACATGGAAGGGTTGCATTATCTAAGGCCCAGTCTGTCAGACAGGTTCCACCGAGACTTGAACTCGGATCACTGGATTCAGAGTCCAGAGTGCTAACCATTACACCATGGAACCACAACAGTGCTCACACTAGCTTGGTGAGACAGACAGTGTCACACTCAGACCTGAATAAATCAAAGCTCACAGAGGATATTGGAAATGATGACAGAAGCCATTTTTAGAACAAATTCTTTAACACAGTCATCTAAAACAGCAAGATGTGGTGAATTTAAAAGCTTAGATGCTAACGAATGGGGGTGGAGGATTAGTTTTACTGTAATTGTCACATGCATGTCCCATAACATACAAAGGATCACTGACTATGGTTACCCAGTGATCTTTGAAAGGAACAGTTCGCCTTGGCAGAGACTGTCAGAAGTGGGATTCGAACCCACACCTCCCGAGGGAGACTGCGACCTGAACGCAGCGCCTTGGACCGCTCGGCCATCCTGACTGCTTAAACTTGGAAATCTGTATGAATTTTGATGAATTAGAATGATTTCAATGTGTATGTAAATTCAAACTATTCACTACCAATAGCGCCGTAACTCTGGTGGATTCTTTCAGGTATCAATGGTAGCCAAACCAACAGACTGCCTTTGATTTCCACAATACCTTTCACCTACTCATTCTACAGCAATCTTCACATGGAAGGGTTGCATTATCTAAGGCCCAGTCTGTCAGACAGGTTCCACCGAGACTTGAACTCGGATGACTGGATTCAAAGTCCAGAGTGCTAACCATTACACCATTGAACCATACCAGTGATCACACTAGCTGGGTGAGATAGACAGTGTCACACTCAGACCTGAATAAATCAAAGCTCACAGAGGATATTGGAAATGATGACAGAAGCCATTTTTAGAACAAATTCTTTAACACAGTCATCTAAAACAGCAAGATGTGGTGAATTTAAAAGCCTACATGCTAACGAATGGGGGTGGAGGATTAGTTTTACTGTAATTGTCACATGCATGTCCCATAACATACAAACGATCACTGACTATGGTTACCCAGTGATCTTTGAAAGGAACAGTTCGCCTTGTCAGAGACTGTCAGAAGTGGGATTCGAACCCACGCCTCCCGAGGGAGACTGCGACCTGAACGCAGCGCCTTGGACCGCTCGGCCATCCTGACGGCCAAAACTAGGAAATCTGTAGACATTTGGATGAATTAGAATGGTTTCGATGTGTATGTAAATTCCAACGATTCACTCCCTCAATAACAATAGAGCGGTAACTCTCGTGGAGTCAATTAGGTAACAATGGTAGCCAAACTAGCAGACCGCCTTTGATCTCCACAATACCTTCTACACCAATCTTCACATGGAAGGGTTGCATTATCTAAGGCCCAGTCTGTCAGACAGGTTCCACCGAGACTTGAACTCGGATCACTGGATTCAGAGTCCAGAGTGCTAACCATTACACCATGGAACCACAACAGCGCTCACACTAGCTTGGTGAGACAGACAGTGTCACACTCAGACCTGAATAAATCAAAGCTCACAGAGGATATTGGAAATGATGACAGAAGCCATTTTTAGAACAAATTCTTTAACACAGTCATCTAAAACAGCAAGATGTGGTGAATTTAAAAGCTTAGATGCTAACGAATGGGGGTGGAGGATTAGTTTTACTGTAATTGTCACATGCATGTCCCATAACATACAAAGGATCACTGACTATGGTTACCCAGTGATCTTTGAAAGGAACAGTTCGCCTTGGCAGAGACTGTCAGAAGTGGGATTCGAACCCACGCCTCCCGAGGGAGACTGCGACCTGAACGCAGCGCCTTGGACCGCTCGGCCATCCTGACTGCTTTAACTTGGAAATCTGTATGAATTTTGACGAATTCGAATGATTTCGATGTGTATGTAAATTCAAACGATTCACTCCCTCAATAAGAATAGAGCGGTAACTCTCGTGGAGTCAATTAGGTAACAATGGTAGCCAAACTAGCAGACCGCCTTTGATCTCCACAATACCTTCTACACCAATCTTCACATGGAAGGGTTGCATTATCTAAGGCCCAGTCTGTCAGACAGGTTCCACCGAGACTTGAACTCAGATCACTGGATTCAGAGTCCAGAGTGCTAACCATTACACCATGGAACCACAACAGTGCTCACACTAGCTTGGTGAGACAGACAGTGTCACACTCAGACCTGAATAAATCAAAGCTCACAGAGGATATTGGAAATGATGACAGAAGCCATTTTTAGAACAAATTCTTTAACACAGTCATCTAAAACAGCAAGATGTGGTGAATTTAAAAGCTTAGATGCTAACGAATGGGGGTGGAGGATTAGTTTTACTGTAATTGTCACATGCATGTCCCATAACATACAAAGGATCACTGACTATGGTTACCCAGTGATCTTTGAAAGGAACAGTTCGCCTTGGCAGAGACTGTCAGAAGTGGGATTCGAACCCACGCCTCCCGAGGGAGACTGCGACCTGAACGCAGCGCCTTGGACCGCTCGGCCATCCTGACTGCTTAAACTTGGAAATCTGTATGAATTTTGACGAATTCGAATGATTTCGATGTGTATGTAACTTCAAACGATTCACTACCAATAGCGCCGTAACTCTGGTGGATTCTTTCAGGTATCAATGGTAGCCAAACCAACAGACTGCCTTTGATTTCCACAATACCTTTCACCTACTCATTCTACAGCAATCTTCACATGGAAGGGTTGCATTATCTAAGGCCCAGTCTGTCAGACAGGTTCCACCGAGACTTGAACTCGGATCACTGGATTCAGAGTCCAGAGTGCTAACCATTACACCATGGAACCACAACAGTGCTCACACTAGCTTGGTGAGACAGACAGTGTCACACTCAGACCTGAATAAATCAAAGCTCACAGAGGATATTGGAAATGATGACAGAAGCCATTTTTAGAACAAATTCTTTAACACAGTCATCTAAAACAGCAAGATGTGGTGAATTTAAAAGCTTAGATGCTAACGAATGGGGGTGGAGGATTAGTTTTACTGTAATTGTCACATGCATGTCCCATAACATACAAAGGATCACTGACTATGGTTACCCAGTGATCTTTGAAAGGAACAGTTCGCCTTGGCAGAGACTGTCAGAAGTGGGATTCGAACCCACGCCTCCCGAGGGAGACTGCGACCTGAACGCAGCGCCTTGGACCGCTCGGCCATCCTGACTGCTTAAACTTGGAAATCTGTATGAATTTTGATGAATTAGAATGATTTCAATGTGTATGTAAATTCAAACTATTCACTACCAATAGCGCCGTAACTCTGGTGGATTCTTTCAGGTATCAATGGTAGCCAAACCAACAGACTGCCTTTGATTTCCACAATACCTTTCACCTACTCATTCTACAGCAATCTTCACATGGAAGGGTTGCATTATCTAAGGCCCAGTCTGTCAGACAGGTTCCACCGAGACTTGAACTCGGATGACTGGATTCAAAGTCCAGAGTGCTAACCATTACACCATTGAACCATACCAGTGATCACACTAGCTGGGTGAGATAGACAGTGTCACACTCAGACCTGAATAAATCAAAGCTCACAGAGGATATTGGAAATGATGACAGAAGCCATTTTTAGAACAAATTCTTTAACACAGTCATCTAAAACAGCAAGATGTGGTGAATTTAAAAGCCTACATGCTAACGAATGGGGGTGGAGGATTAGTTTTACTGTAATTGTCACATGCATGTCCCATAACATACAAACGATCACTGACTATGGTTACCCAGTGATCTTTGAAAGGAACAGTTCGCCTTGACAGAGACTGTCAGAAGTGGGATTTGAACCCACGCCTCCCGAGGGAGACTGCGACCTGAACGCAGCGCCTTGGACCGCTCGGCCATCCTGACGGCCAAAACTAGGAAATCTGTAGACATTTGGATGAATTAGAATGGTTTCGATGTGTATGTAAATTCCAACGATTCACTCCCTCAATAACAATAGAGCGGTAACTCTCGTGGAGTCAATTAGGTAACAATGGTAGCCAAACTAGCAGACGGCCTTTGATCTCCACAATACCTTCTACACCAATCTTCACATGGAAGGGTTGCATTATCTAAGGCCCAGTCTGTCAGACAGGTTCCACCGAGACTTGAACTCGGATCACTGGATTCAGAGTCCAGAGTGCTAACCATTACACCATGGAACCACAACAGCGCTCACACTAGCTTGGTGAGACAGACAGTGTCACACTCAGACCTGAATAAATCAAAGCTCACAGAGGATATTGGAAATGATGACAGAAGCCATTTTTAGAACAAATTCTTTAACACAGTCATCTAAAACAGCAAGATGTGGTGAATTTAAAAGCTTAGATGCTAACGAATGGGGGTGGAGGATTAGTTTTACTGTAATTGTCACATGCATGTCCCATAACATACAAAGGATCACTGACTATGGTTACCCAGTGATCTTTGAAAGGAACAGTTCGCCTTGGCAGAGACTGTCAGAAGTGGGATTCGAACCCACGCCTCCCGAGGGAGACTGCGACCTGAACGCAGCGCCTTGGACCGCTCGGCCATCCTGACTGCTTAAACTTGGAAATCTGTATGAATTTTGACGAATTCGAATGATTTCGATGTGTATGTAAATTCAAACGATTCACTCCCTCAATAACAATAGAGCGGTAACTCTCGTGGAGTCAATTAGGTAACAATGGTAGCCAAACTAGCAGACCGCCTTTGATCTCCACAATACCTTCTACACCAATCTTCACATGGAAGGGTTGCATTATCTAAGGCCCAGTCTGTCAGACAGGTTCCACCGAGACTTGAACTCAGATCACTGGATTCAGAGTCCAGAGTGCTAACCATTACACCATGGAACCACAACAGTGCTCACACTAGCTTGGTGAGACAGACAGTGTCACACTCAGACCTGAATAAATCAAAGCTCACAGAGGATATTGGAAATGATGACAGAAGCCATTTTTAGAACAAATTCTTTAACACAGTCATCTAAAACAGCAAGATGTGGTGAATTTAAAAGCTTAGATGCTAACGAATGGGGGTGGAGGATTAGTTTTACTGTAATTGTCACATGCATGTCCCATAACATACAAAGGATCACTGACTATGGTTACCCAGTGATCTTTGAAAGGAACAGTTCGCCTTGGCAGAGACTGTCAGAAGTGGGATTCGAACCCACGCCTCCCGAGGGAGACTGCGACCTGAACGCAGCGCCTTGGACCGCTCGGCCATCCTGACTGCTTAAACTTGGAAATCTGTATGAATTTTGACGAATTCGAATGATTTCGATGTGTATGTAACTTCAAACGATTCACTACCAATAGCGCCGTAACTCTGGTGGATTCTTTCAGGTATCAATGGTAGCCAAACCAACAGAGTGCCTTTGATTTCCACAATACCTTTCACCTACTCATTCTACAGCAATCTTCACATGGAAGGGTTGCATTATCTAAGGCCCAGTCTGTCAGACAGGTTCCACCGAGACTTGAACTCGGATCACTGGATTCAGAGTCCAGAGTGCTAACCATTACACCATGGAACCACAACAGTGCTCACACTAGCTTGGTGAGAGAGACAGTGTCACACTCAGACCTGAATAAATCAAAGCTCACAGAGGATATTGGAAATGATGACAGAAGCCATTTTTAGAACAAATTCTTTAACACAGTCATCTAAAACAGCAAGATGTGGTGAATTTAAAAGCTTAGATGCTAACGAATGGGGGTGGAGGATTAGTTTTACTGTAATTGTCACATGCATGTCCCATAACATACAAAGGATCACTGACTATGGTTACCCAGTGATCTTTGAAAGGAACAGTTCGCCTTGGCAGAGACTGTCAGAAGTGGGATTCGAACCCACGCCTCCCGAGGGAGACTGCGACCTGAACGCAGCGCCTTGGACCGCTCGGCCATCCTGACTGCTTAAACTTGGAAATCTGTATGAATTTTGACGAATTCGAATGATTTCGATGTGTATGTAACTTCAAACGATTCACTACCAATAGCGCCGTAACTCTGGTGGATTCTTTCAGGTATCAATGGTAGCCAAACCAACAGAGTGCCTTTGATTTCCACAATACCTTTCACCTACTCATTCTACAGCAATCTTCACATGGAAGGGTTGCATTATCTAAGGCCCAGTCTGTCAGACAGGTTCCACCGAGACTTGAACTCAGATGACTGGATTCAAAGTCCAGAGTGCTAACCATTACACCATTGAACCATACCAGTGTTCACACTAGCTGGGTGAGATAGACAGTGTCACACTCAGACCTGAATAAATCAAAGCTCACAGAGGATATTGGAAATGATGACAGAAGCCATTTTTAGAACAAATTCTTTAACACAGTCATCTAAAACAGCAAGATGTGGTGAATTTAAAAGCCTAGATGCTAACGAATGGGGGTGGAGGATTAGTTTTACTGTAATTGTCACATGCATGTCCCATAACATACAAAGGATCACTGACTATGGTTACCCAGTGATCTTTGAAAGGAACAGTTTGCCTTGGCAGAGACTGTCAGAAGTGGGATTCGAACCCACGCCTCCCGAGGGAGACTGCGACCTGAACGCAGCGCCTGGGACCGCTCGGCGATCCTGCCGGCCAAAACTAGGAAATCTGTAGACATTTGGATGAATTAGAATGGTTTCGATGTGTATGTAAATTCAAACGATTCACTCCCTCAATAACAATAGAGCGGTAATTCTCGTGGATTCATTCAGGTAGCAATGGTAGCCAAACTAGCAGACCACCTTTGATCTCCACAATACCTTCTACACCAATCTTCACATGGAAGGGTTGCATGATCTAAGGCCCAGTCTGTCAGACAGGTTGCACCGAGACTTGAACTCGGATCACTGGATTCAGAGTCCAGAGTGATAACCATTACACCATGGAACCACAACAGTGCTCACACTAGCTTGGTGAGACAGACAGTGTCACACTCAGACCTGAATAAATCAAAGCTCACAGAGGATATTGGAAATGATGAAAGAAGCCATTTTTAGAACAAAGTCTTTAACACAGTCATCTAAAACAGCAAGATGTGGTGAATTTAAAAGCCTAGATGCTAACGAATGGGGGTGGAGGATTAGTTTTACTGTAATTGTCACATGCATGTCCCATAACATACAAAGGATCACTGACTATGGTTACCCAGTGATCTTTGAAAGGAACAGTTCGCCTTGGCAGAGACTGTCAGAAGTTGAATTCGAACCCACGCCTCCCGAGAGAGACTGCGACCTGAACGCAGCGCCTTGGACTGCTCGGCCATCCTGACTGCTTAAATTTGGAAATCTGTATGAATTTTGATGAATTAGAATGATTTCGATGTGTATGTAAATTCAAACGATTCACTCCCTCAATAACAATAGAGCGGTAACTCTCGTGGATTCATTCAGGTAACAATGGTAGCCAAACTAGCAGACCGCCTTTGATCTCCACAATACCTTCTACACCAATCTTCACATGGAAGGGTTGCATTTTCTAAGGCCCAGTCTGTCAGACAGGTTCCACCAAGACTTGAACTCGGATCACTGGATTCAGAGTCCAGAGTGCTAACCAGGGCCGTAGCCAGCTATGAGGTCACCGAGGTCCGGACCTCGGTAAAAAAATTCGGAGAAAAAAGAAAGTGGGCCCCGAACAGCATATTAACAAACCGCCACCGGACAGCTTTTATTTTGAAACCACAGGAAGTTATCTATCGGCGGAAGTCGCGGGAAATTTACAGAAGAGATGACCACAGACAACACTGCGAGTTGACAGGTGAGTGACAGCTTTTAAATATTATGCTACAAGCAGAACAAGTTAAACCAATGATCGACGCGATCCAACAGTGTAAACTTGCAGTATTGATCCACTATTTTCGGTCTTAGTCGACACAGTAGGCTAAGTAGCCCAACGTATGAGGAGCGTTCGGATGGAGTCCGGCAGACAGCAGTCAGACCGGGTGACATTCAAGTAGACGAGAGAGCGACGGTAAAACTTGGGGGAGGTCGGCAAAATATATTGTGACGGTCACAGGAACGCTAAACGTCCGACTCCCAAGATAAAACATTTTGCCGGCTGCCCTGGCGGTATCTCACCGCGAGTTGGTAACCTAAGGCTCATAGCGTAGCAAGTGTGTGTATGTGTGTGTGTGTGTGTGTGTAAACAATAAGATAATAAGTGATCATGATGAGAACAGTCTCTCTCTCATAGGCCATAGGCTTATAATGTTAGGCCTATGTATAAGGTCTAATCAACCTCTTTTGATTTCACCCTACAGAAGAAAAAAAAAACAAATCAGTGACTGTCTGAAGAGTGAAAAATGTCAAAAAGAAAAAAAATTCAACAGAGTACATTGGATTCATTTGTTCAAAAGAAAAACAGGCCGTGTGAAAATGAGGACAGAGAAGGGGAGAATGAGCAGAGGAAACAGGAGGATAGAAAGAAGTGCGGAGCTACTGCAAAGAGTGGAGAAGAGACAGGACAGAGCAAAGAACTATGTGGAAAGACAGGAGAGACGAGAGAAGAGAGGAGAAGAGATAGGGCAGAGTGGAAAACCAAGTGGAATGGATGAACAGAGAGAATGGAGTGGAGAATCAGGAGGACCAGTTCAGTCAGAACAACAGCGGGTTTCAGAAACACAGACAGGAGAACAAATAGGACCAGAAACACAGACAGGAGAACACAGACAACAGGAGACAGCAAAACAGAGAGAGGGTGGGAAAATCCAGAGAGGACCAGGACATAGAGAAAACAGTCAGAATGATCCTGTGAACTACAAAAATAAAATGTACTCGGGGTGATCATTTTAACTTATGTTTGTGTATTCTATGTCATTTCAGAGGACCAATGCAGAGAGAGGAGCATGTGGAGGATGACTGACTGACACACACACACACACTGCTAGCACAATAAAAACATTTTCTTTTTGCCAACAAGTGTATCAGTGTACTTATTTTTGTAGGTGACATTTTGGTATGGTTTGTGCAAAAACTGGTAAAAGGGGTGTCTTTCCTGGGACGGACCTCACTAATTTTGAAATCCTGGCTACGGCCCTACTGGTGAATGCTAAACATAAAAAATGTACAGGTCACATAGAGTCAGTTGATATATTTCTTGAGTGTAATTACACTTTGAATAATGGTGATAACCAAGAGTTACATAACAACTTTCACAGTGCATGGTTGGACAGCTGATGGCAACTGCTAAACACTGTGTAAAACCATTCTAAATTAGTCTGCATTCTTGTGTTTCCTTCTTTATTTGTATTAAGCTGTCCTGTGATCATGGATAATGTTGGCATAGCTTCTGGGAGCTGCAGTCGTGCCTCTACCTCATTTGATGCAACATTCAGCGCCTCAGCTGCCCTGCCCACAGAGGACATTCCATTATCCACACCGGTTAACAACAAAGATTTAGGTTTGCATTTATTTATTTGTTTGCTAGAATTATGTTATACAGCAAGTAATTAGGGTGTGTATTTTTAAAGAATGTGTGACAGACATGTGTGGACTAAATGGGCTCACAGACATAGTGTTGTTAGATACATATTCTGACTATCTGGTTCCAACAATTGGCAAACATTGTAGATTGACGATGACATTACACTCCTACTGGCGGAGGACAATGCAAATGACAAAAAGTAAGACATAATAGTGACTGAAAACAGAAGCGTCCTAACTTCGGCTTAGTTTCATAAAAAATGATATTATGCACCATTGGGAGTCAGGCACAGGATGCAATGACAGCAACAACAACTGTTAGAAGTAATCTATCTTGTTCTGTATTCAGACTCTCATAATCAAACTTGTGTTAGTGATACAGAGAAGCTCTACATGCCTACTGTTTTCCTGTGCAGGATCTAGGGTCTTTATTAAGTGAAGCCATAATCATTACAATTAAAATAAATAAAAGAAAACAAGACTTGAAATATTACACTTAGTGTGTAATGAATCTATATTTTAAATTCAACCATTGAACCTTTATGTTTGCAGAAGATGTAGCCATTGGAGATGGGGTAAAGTGCCACTTCTTTAGCATGGTCATGCACAAGTTGCAGCATGGTTTCACTACTGATTTTGGTAAGTTATGTATATGTCAAGACAAGTTAATATAGATATGAATATCTATTAAAGAAGACAACATAAATAATGTTCTTACTACACACTTTTGGACTATCCATCCCAGATTTGATTCATAGCATACCAAGACAGAAAAAAGACAACAACACAAGTAAACCTGTTATACAATTTAAGTGTTTGTTGTCACCATGTAAATATGCATTTCTGCATTCACTACTGGATAGTAATGAAGTCAAAAAGCCTTCAAAACAAAGCATGATGGAATCACATCAGCTGCATGAGCATGTTGATATTGTAACTCCTAAGTACTGACCACATCCTTTTCAGAAACCTGTCTTCATTTTGATCTCAAGTATACAACTTTTTAGCAGGTAGTCGAGTGGTTAGAGCGCATGCCATGTACGCATATACACAGCAGACCCCGGTCCGAATCCCTGCCGGAGGTCCTTTGCTGCATGTCACATCCCCCTCTCTCTCCCGTGTTTCCTGACTGTCTACTGCTAAATCAAGGCGTCTATACCAGATAGAATCTTTAAAAAATAAAACTTTTGCAACAGTATGTCACAGATTGGGACACTTGTCTAACTCATGTGGCATAAATCTGTCTAGACAGTCGTCACATTTATATTGTGTTCTCTGTGGTGTTATTTCCCTTTAGGAAATGCATGTGGCACTGTGCTCTTTGAAGGCCAACCTGACCACCTAAGGTGAAGCCTCATGTCAAAATAAAAAATAAATCAGTTCAGTTTGGCTGGACCTCCAGCTGTAGGTACTGGTTGACCCAAACTTCTTCCATATGAGAATTAGTGAAAAAAAAAAAAGAAATAGTGAAAAATGTAAGAGTGTCTGAATACTTTCCGTACCCACTGTATTCATTTCCAACAGGTCCTGCTACAGCAAATACTATGGCCCGAGGAAGGACATTTAGAAGATGAGGACGATGGGGTCTCCGTTGAGAGCAAGTGTCGGGTGATGGGATACTTGCGCCAGTTTGTGACAACAGGCGAAGCGCCAGAGCACTGAGCTGGGCCGGGGTTTTAAAGCCTCCTACAGGACTGAGCCCAGGTGCACCCAATCAGCCTCATCACCGTCACCAGCACCTCCTGCAGGGATGAAAGGTTAAGGCCAGCAGGGCCGTGACAACTGATATTCTGTCAGTTTCAGTATTCTGTCCCCTTGGAATGTCCTTTTTTTTCCTTTTTTTTTTTAGAAAAACTTCTTAGTGCTAACAAGCACAAGAGATCGCTAGTTATAATATAATAAGATTTATCAGTAATAATGATCACAATCAATAACACTGCAATTAACAAAGCCTTAACTACCTAACACACAAAATTAAGCTAAACAGAAGGAGAGACACACGTGGAGTGTGTGTGTGTGTGTGCGTGTGTGTAGAGAGAGAGAGAGCGAGAGAGAGAGGGAGAGATGGAGCTATTCCTCACAGTGTTCAGGGGCGGAGCCACTGACGGCAGATGGCGTAGCGAGAGAGGGAGAGAGAGGGAGAGAGAGAGATATGGCCGGGCGCGACCACCAGATGGAGCTATTCCTCACAGTGTTCAGGGGCAGAGCCACTGACGTCAGATGGCGTAGCGAGAGAGAGAGAGAGAGAGAGAGGGGGAGAGATGGCCGAGTGCAGCCACCGGATGTAGCTATGTCCTTAGCGTCCGCCGGGAACAGCTGGCTTAGGACATGTGTGTGCGGCGCATATGTGTGTGTGTGTGTGTGTTAGCGGGACACAAACAAAGAGAGAGAGAATGCGCGAGCGATATTCTGAGGCTCAGAAGGCGTGCAGCTATCACACGAGCGCGCCTGAATGAACTGGCGTTTATTCCGCGAGACCGGTCTTTTAACTGATAGTAGAGGCTTTCTGAGCTCGCGAATATGGCTGAGGTTAGTCGAAAACACTGTTACAGAAATCAACCCAGCGGCGTGGGTACATGATCAGCATTCAAATACAGCAGCACATGAACAACGGACTCGGCGGTCCGCGATCAGAACTTAAAACACATTAACAAGAATTACAAGCATGTCCTACACTATCGAATCTCTGCTTCTGCCCAGACAAATAGCCTCTTACTTTTGTCGATGTGAGACGCGTCGATGTGAGGTTTCCGTCCCGTGCAGTGATGGCGTTTCTTGACGCCGGCAACGGACGGTGGTTCACGGGCGCTCGCTCAGCGCCGGATTCAATTAGTTGAAGAAAACCGTCAGTATTTCTTCCTTCTGCAGGCAACGATGAAAATCGCAGGGCTCGGCGATTTAGTCAGCTGATTTCAGACAAAGACGGGTCGAGTTATCCGTTCTGCTGGCAGCTGGGACGAAGAAAGTTTTTTCTTCCTTCCGCGGGGAAGAGGAGAGTCACGCTGTTGCGGCGGTCTCCTCAGGATCCAAAATGATAAACAAAAGAAAAATAAAACCAGTAGAGGAAAAGAGGGGTAAAACAGTCTGTTGCTCGTCCAGCGAGTTTGGGGGAAAAGACTGCGGCCTAGGACAAAGGAAAACGCTGCAGACGTAATGTTCACCTCCTGTTGTAACGTGGGTCACGGTGGAGAGAGAAAGTTCCTCAGGTGGCGCCGGGATATATAGCTGACGGCTGGTTCAGGGGACCCCCCGGGGTTCCCTGAAGATTGTCAGCCAATAGGGCACAAGTTGTGTGACGTTGCCATTTTAGGGGACCCTAAAATGGTGGTTGTAGTTTTTTATCTCCTTTGTCCCTTTGTCCTGGCTGCATGTGTAGGCTTTTGTAGGCCACATTGTGTAGTCCTAGCAGTGAGGGCCCAACACATATTTTCAAAGATTGATTTAGCTAAATATGAAAACATAAACTGATTAAACCTAGTACTACATATAGTCTACATGTTCAGACGAAAATACAGATGTCCCTTCAACATGGTACTAGTCTTTAAATAATCACTACGCCATGAACATACATTCTGTAACAATATTCTTCAAATTATAATCCCTACCTTCCTTGAGAAGCCATCAATCCTAAACGGAGATCACGATGTTGTACCTTATTGTAGATGGGGGTAAAACAAGTATAATCATCAACCATTTATCTTGTACATTTACAATAAGCCCTTGAATGGGGTGGTATTAGACAAAAAACTAACCGTATAAGTTTGTGGTTGGTGTCTATGTGCATCAGGGATCTGGGGCCTGGGACACAGTATGACCTGCGCACCACACAACGCAACTCAGACATCCTTGTCACAACCCCCAAAGTGTCGACTCTATGCATTGATGCACGGATCCGGCGCCACTGCACGCAATGTCCTTGTGCCCGTAGCAGTCCCATCACCATCCGGTATCCGGCATTTGGGTTGGTGGTGTGGATATCTGAGATCAAGCTGTCTAGCTTCTCATCTGATAACGTACTGTATAGACCCCTAACAGAGAGACCCCACTCTGTCATCCGTCTCTGGAGTGTCCACCTGGAAAACCCTTGAAGATGGGCTATACAGGTTACTGATAACCCCATACTAAGAAGCTCAGACACATATTCCTCGCTTAAAATAAGTCTAGGGCGACCAATCTGTCCTCTCTCCAGGGAAACTGTAACAACTTGATTTTGTTCATTTATAGCAGCCACAAGGGCGTGCAATTCTGTTAACAAACTGAAAATATTCTGCGGTATCTGAAGCTGGCCAGAAAACGCGCTGAGTATGACAAGCTCCTGAGAAATGGTGAACTCTAGAAAATCATAATCTTGAGGGGCCCTTTCAAGCCAGCCTGACAGCCGGTTGTAAAGCCTGTTCAGGATATGGTCAAGCAACATTGCCTAGACAGGAGGAAATAACAAATGTTATAAATGTGGGTGTTGACTGAGTGATGGATACTGGAAATTAAAATACAATACTATTTTTCAATTTGTTATGGCAAGTCAATATCTCATAATATAACACAAAATGCAACAACATAAATATGCTAAATGGGTTCATTGCTTAAATGATATGACACTCACCTGAGATGAACTACCAGGATCCGTCATTTTCCTAGAAGGCAGAGGAGAATAGGAGTAATTTACTTTAATACGTTGAGATCTTTCAAGCATAGATATTAACTAGTCTTTTTTATAGATCCATGTTTTAAACCTAGAAAGAATCATCTTGTAAAAGAGCATATAAGTTATATGAATCTGACTCTCTTCCTTCCACGTCTGTTTTCTGAAAACGAAACCTGCATGAGCCGATCTGACCCGGGGTCACAGCTCTCCTCTCTTACAGTTTATGAGAGATAAGACTACAACAATACACACACATACATATATTCATTGAAAACAAATGCACACGGCCAGGAGGATGGTTACCAAAACAGAGGAAAAGTGACAGGACGCTAAATTTCTCAGCTTCGCGTCAGGGTTTATTTATTAATGTGGTTAAAGATACAACCTACCTTGAAAGTTGGCTGTGGGATCAGTCGCTCTCAGATCAGCACCCGCCTTTTGCACCATAGACTGAATGCAAAGATCGTTTTGCTCCACATATCTCAGTGGAGGTGGGATTTGTGATTTGTAGGTGAAGGAAACAGAATCTTTGACTCGTGGGGAAGATTTGCGCAGTTGTACTTCTCGATTTGTGTTTGTGTTTTAAAAGAACACAAATATTTTCTTGGGAAATTATTTTACATACATTGAACATTTATTGCACAAGTTCACATTCAGATTTGCACACATTCAAATTTTGTCCACAACTTCACATTGTCTGATACAGCTACACAAATATGTTTTGCACCAAATATACTATAACAATAGGAGCAAAAATGTGAGTGTGTCAGTTTTTTAATCTGTGACTTGTAAAATAGGATTTGTGCACCTGTAATTAAGAATTTGTGAATGTGTAAGTGTTGTGTTGTATTTGTGGAGAGAAGAAAAATCTACAAGTACACAACTCATAGAGTCTGTGACTTCAAATTTACTGCTACACATACACAATCACTGTCACAACTACAAATTCCACTGTTACAGGTGCTCAAACCTTTTGCACCAATAATACCTTCATACAGCAGCCGAACAGAAGGCATGGTGCTGAGCCACACAGACAAGAGGCCTGTGAGTGATGGAGGGCAAAGGACTGGCAGGGAAAACAAATACAGAGTTAAAACTAGATTTTACACTTCATTGTCCCCTAGGAGAAATTCATTTTCACAGCACTGTATCCATCCATAGCCATACACACCACAGAAACACTACATACGCAAAACACACAGCAACCAAACAATCACAAACAACTATACAACAGTAATAAACTGTCAAATTAATGTATGCTACCGTTTTGGCATAAATAACGTTAAGTTTTGTTCCAATACATGGCTGAGAATTGATTTATCGTGAAAGTGAATTTCCCATGATGCATCCAAGACAGGCAGCACCCACAAACGTTACTCATAATGATAATAATAATAATACATTGGTGTTATGAAGCCCCTTTCCACCTGCTGAATCCTCATCATCACTAGCTTAAGTGAGCTACTAGAAGGCTTAATGTTTATAACGTTAGTGCAAGTGGCCTGTTCTGACAGTTCCTGAATCATTATTTGCTGATTCACTGTCTCGCGAAGCCAACTCCCTTTACGTTAATGTTATATGTCCACTACAGCTAGTATTTGACATAACAACTTAACTTAGCGTAAACGCGTTTAAGGTTGACTGTTACGTCAAAATACGTTGCCTATTTTGCTAGCCTTAGTTTAGCGTTAGCTCGCCTAACGTTAAGACGAGAGTGAACGGACGTTTAAGCCTTCCGTTTTGCATTTAAGATAGGCCTACTATTCCAATGGAAATGAGATACTTACACAGCTGGCTAACGAGCACAGTGCCAGACAAGCCCCCATTTTGACATTAAACTCCTGGAATTGACGTTGTCGTAGTAGCTGTTCGCTCTCCTGTAATATCCTGTGAACCCTTCTCGCTTGCTCGGAACCACAACACGGCGCTACCTCCCACCCCCTCACCTCAAACTACAAATAATCATCATACACCTCCAAACATATTAGCATGAACTTACTATTTGTTTATATGCCATGAAATGAAAAGACATTAACTTATATTTTTAACAAATACTTATTTTACATGTTTAACTTGTTCTGTATTTGTCCATATACATTCTTAAACATTTTAATACACCATGAACTTCTATGAATCATGAATCTGTGGATTGTTTATATATTCTGTCATCAAAATACATCCATTATTTTGGCAAGGGCTTCATATGAAAAACGGGCAAATGCAAATTAATTACTTAAAAATCATAAAATGTGATTTTCTGGATTTTTGTTTTATATTTTTGACAAAAAGACTTTCCTGGACAAAAGCAACACCCTGAATTCGGAGAACGAAGCCCTGAGGCAAGAAAATGAGACTCTTCAGTGCCAGGCTCTTGAGCTCCACAACAAACTCCAGGGGGAAAGAGCTTTGACCGCCATCTACAACTCCCTGAAAGCGGAGAAGAACATCGTGAAAGGGGAGAACGAGAGGCTTCATAAGGAACTTCAGAAGCTCTCCAAAAAAGCAGACAAAGAAAAAGCTCTGGAGGGAAAGTGTACTGCGATGAGGGTAGACAAAGATGCCATCTGCAGAGAGCAGGAAGCCCTCAGACAACAAATCACCTCCTAGAGAGCTTTGGAACCCCCCCCCCCCCCCCCCCCCCCACACACACACACACACACACACACATCAGAGGTTTACTCCGGGTGCTCCGGTTTTTTCCTGCATCAAAAAGCTGCAGAAAAAGCTCTCCGACAAAAAGACTTTCCTGGACAAAAGCAACACCCTGAATTCGGAGAACGAAGCCCTGAGGCAAGAAAACGAAACTCTTCAGTGCCAGGCTCTTGAGCTCCACAACAAACTCCAGGGGGAAAGAGCTTTGACCGCCATCTACAACTCCCTGAAAGCGGAGAAGAACATCGTGAAACAGGAGACGAGAGGCTTCATAAGGAACTTCAGAAGCTCTAAATAAAAATAGACAAAGAAAAAGCCCTGGGGGGGGAAGTGCACTGCGATGAGGGCAAATAAAGATGCCAACTGCAGAGAGCAGGACGCCCTCAGACAACAAATCACCTCCTAGAGAGCTTTCACTGAACAGCTTCAGGTCCAGCAGCTCCTCCTTCCTGTTTGACCGGTTGCTTTATTTACGTTTCATTTGTGGTTTTAGTTTCTTTTTGTCAAGTTTGTAACATGATTGAAATAAATAAAAGTATCATTCAATTATTATCACTATTCCAATTACTATATGTCTGCATGTAAGTAACTGTTAAATATGCAAATAGGCATATCTTTGTTTTCATGAACGGCCGAGGTGTGCGGCACTTTAAATGTTGCTCTCGCAAAGAATTGTGGGTCAGCGTGATCTCCTTTCCTTTCGTATAGGAAGGTCCGTTGCATCCTATGCTAAAGGAGCTCTGAAAGGAAGCATTGGAGCTCCTTTCCTTTGCATTTAGAGAATTCAAACAGCTCTTATCATGGCGGCCACTTGTTTACTTCCGGGTCACTTCTTCAGTTAGGAACCTTCCTAAGCAAAATAGACTATTCAACTGCACCCAAAGTCATTTTTAATCATTAACCAGTTCTTTTAAATTAGCTTATTGAAGCCATTAATACACTACTTACAGCAGTAAATGGGCTAGTTAGTTTAATAACAAGAAGCACCAGTTTACGCCTATAATAAATAATTCACAAGTAAACTTGGCAAAATATGACAAAATGGATGAATTTACATTGTTGGCGATAAGGAAAATTGATATTCCATGTATGAATAAACAGTGTAGTTCTGAGCAGTTTACTGGCAGCAGTGTAACAGATTGTAACAGCAACAGGAAGGTGGAGCAGCTGAAACTGAGGCTGGTCACTGAATTAGCTGTTCAAAGAACCAACATGGGGAGAAGTTTATGTACGTTCCGTAGTCCATTGTAGTTTCGTCTCTGAGCAACACTTTCATCTTTTCAATTCAATTTTATATATAGTGTCATATCTCAACAGAAGTTATCTCAGGTCACTTTACACATTGAGCAGGACTAGAACACGCTCATGATTTTCAGAGTCAATACATTTTCAGTCCCAACATCACCAGGAACATTACAGCGACAGTGGCGAGTAAAAATTGCCTCGATAGACTTTTAGGCAGACATCTGGAGCAGACCCTTGGATTCCATCTGCATTAGATGGTAGTAGTCAGTGTCGGAGTTAGGTGGGAGCCGGTGGGAGTGAGCGCCCATAGAGCGAGGACTGGCCCCCATGAACATAACTCAAATATCTGTGGGGGGAAATACAGCAGAATAACATTTCTATTGCAAATAAAGCCATTTTCCCATGACAATATGGAGTCATATTGATGTTAAAAATAAATAGCTTCTACCCAATAAATAAATTACCCAAATTCGCCTATCTTCCATGACCTCCACTGGCTCCCTGTTGCAGCCCACATCCAATTCAACAATTCGACAATGGCACTGGCCTTCGAGGCCATCAATGGAACGGCACCCATCTACCTCCAAACACTGGTCAAACCACACACCCCGACGCTAGCACTTCACTCCTCTACTTCAGCTGGCCGGCTGGTCCTCAGTGGTGGAACGAACTCCCGACCAATATCAGGACAGCAGAGTCACTTGCCATCTTCAGCGAAAGGCTCAAGACTCACCTGTTCAGACTTCACCTCGACTCTGCCAAAAAATAGCACTTCTATGTTCTTACCAATAGCATTTGATCATAGCACTGTACTTAAGGTATCCTGGCTGAACAGCTCCTACTTTACTCAGAAACGTGTAGTAAAGCATCATGAATGCAGCACGGCTGTACACCACCACATGTGCAAGCTATCAATTTGAGAGCTTTTCAACAAAAAATAAAAAGATCAGTTTGTATGCATACTGTGTGTGTGTGCAGAAATGTCACACATAGCTTAATATTGCCGTCACTAAAGGCGTTCCTATTTAATTATAGCCTATATTTTTATTTGTGTATCCGTAGTTTTTTTGGAGACCCCCACAGAGATAAAATCATAACCCGAACCCTGACCACAAGAAACTTTTCAGACTGGAAAACGTTCTTTAAGGAGTAATCATCCATTCATTTATGCCCAATGTCTGTCCGTCTATCTATCCAGATCCGTCCCTCCATTTATATCTATCCTGTTGTGTGGATGCACTGTGGTAGCCTTGTTTTCACTCTTTGGTTATGAATAAAGGTAACATGTCATTACTTTAAATTCCTCCCACATAAAAGACATCATAACATTAATTCATATCTCATGAATCTCAAAACGCGTTGTAGACTCAATTTAATGTTACATTTCAATACAATGACAAAAGGCACTCGAGCACTAGTAACCTGGTTTGTTTTGGTCAAAGCAGGCATTTATTGAAGTCTCATAGAAACACAAATACCTGACAAAGTGAAGTATTGAAGTGCGTTTAAGTACCCGTTGAAAGCACTAAAATATGTCCTGCTCATTCATATTCATGATGAAAAGGTGTGTAGAAACAACAGGCCTACATCTGGTGTAGGTTGTATTCATTATCGCGATAAAGCACTTTCTTTTACTTTGAAAGCAGTGAAAATCTGTCAATCTCAAATGATATTGACCAACACCAGCAGGGTCACTGTAAAGCCTGGTGCACACTTGATAAACAAGGGCAAACTATATAGCCAGTACTACATACTTCAGATATTATCACTTCCTCAGCAACTACAAATAAAAGAATCTGCCTCCTTTAACAATAAATAAAGCTACACTTTGACAAAATTTACGGGATACACGAGCCAGCCATATTATTTTTAAATCTCTGTGTTCACAGCCTTTGCGGATGCAGACTAGAACACAACTTTGGGTGGCCATACTACATACAGAAACTGAAAAAAGTCAATATGATGCTCAAACAAATGGCTTCTTTTGTGCAGGTGAACCATTTAAAAAATGCCAGGTGTAGAATAAAGGCTGGCGCATATCATAAAACAAATATATCGGTTTCTGCATTTACAGCCATAAGGATTAATAGCAAGATGTGTTTAAGGTACAGCTGTGTGACTGTTACATAGACCACCAAAAAAGCACTGATAACTTTGTTTACACCATGAATTATTCCAATTTGCACAGCAGTTGTTAACACCTATTTTATCCATATAAAAATGTTAGTTATGCATTTACATAAAAATGAGTGTTGGTTGTGTTCTAGCTTAGAATATGTCACATACCTGACCCCCACTAATCCAACAATTAGACAGCCACACTGAAACAATTGCTTAAACACTGAACAAATATAACAAATACAATTAAACCTGGCATATAACTGCATGACAATGAAGAAAAAAAACCCAAAACATGCGAAAAAGTCCTACCACAAGTTATAAAAGCTAATATATAAAGTAGGAAATCAGTATTGTTCTGTGCCATCATGCAGGGTAAAATATGATAAAACGGTGCCTCAAATTAGTATTCATATGCAATTTGAACATCATTTACATACATTGATTTCAGCTTTGAAACCAAATAATTTAAAGCCATGCATCGTGTGTGGAGCACACTAAATATTTGCATTAGCATAAAATGCAGCAACTCGAAAAAAACCCAAGACATTAGAATATCAAACCAGCCTGGAAATGTATAAAAATAGTGCCAAACCCTAAAATACTGAAATGTTTCAAATGTATGGCTTTATTTGCTTACTCCCCTGATGTTTGCATCATGCGTTTGATTACTGATAATATTTAATAATTCTCAAAATGTATTGCACTTTGTAATTGTGTCACAGACAGTCCAAAAGACAGAAGGGCCGGTTGTGACAGAGCGCAGTAATTACAGCGGCCTGTAACAGGCGTCTGGTTGCCAAATACGCAGATCCACCACAATCTGGTTCAGTTTCTTCATCCACAGGTTCCTCTCGTCCTTAGTGTCTGCACTCAGCCAATTTCTGCACGAAAAACACAAAAATCAGTGATAGGCACTTTTTAAGCTGACGACCTTCTCTGTTCATATATATATATATATATATATACAACCAATGTGTTTATGATTAAATTCAACTTTAATATGTAGAAGTTTAGGGTGAATATTCCTGTATTTTTTCATATTGCAATACATCCTAGAAAAGGAAAACAAATATGTAAGGTCAGTTTCCCCCCCAATATTGTGCAGGTGAACATAAATGGCAGGAACTTACTTGGTGACACACATGGTGTTCTTGCACTGGCTGACCAGTGTTTCTTTGTCTTCCTCTCTTTGTGGTCTCACTGTGATCAGCTCAAATGTGTTGGGTCTGGCACAAAACTCTCTGTTGGCTGGTTCTACCTTCTTACTGGTGCAATTAGCCAGGTTGATGCGACCGATGGGATTCTGACAGATGAGGAAGGATAAACAAACAAAGGGCTCAAACAGACAGGATGGTCCGGTATCCGTACAGAAACGGCAAATATGAGGTGGCGAAATGACAAAGTCGGTCGTCGAGAGGTCTAAGAGGTTCTTATAAAAAATATGTACATCATAGGATTAAATGATGAATCAAGGAGCCTGGGATTAAAACATCATGTTGTTCGGCGGCTACAAACTTTTACAAAGCTAGTCTCGTCTTAAACATTGCCATCCATACCAAGGCCAGGGTTGAACTGGTATTTTCCTTCAATGTTGAGTAAAAAAAATACAGCAAATATCTTGAACCACCCATCCATGAAATAATAACATCCATAACCTTATGAAATAAAGCAGCTTTATGATGACAGGTTTTCTGTAGAGGAGCCGTTACCTTGCGTTTCTCGTCATCTGGGTAGGTCCAGTAGGAGATGCAGTATCCTGACAAGACACACCACCTCCTGTGCCAGGCTCCAAATCCACTAACATCTTCAAACATCGTCTTGAGAGGGGGGATTAAAATGACAACATATTGGTATCGGGAAGTGGCATCACCAAATTAATGCCAGCATCGGCATTCTTCAATCTGTGGTGATGATTTAAAATCGACTTGTACTCACCAGGAAGCCTTTCTCCTCCACTTTTGAGCCAACTTCACACTGCATCTTGAGGTAGACGTGGCCTTCAAGAGGACACAAGAATGGCACCTAAAAGCCAAGGTATGGACATCATGTTCACTATTCATGAAAAGCTCAGTCATCATATTCACTATCCAAAAAGTTACAAGAGGATATGGTTAGAAAAAAAAGAAAAAGGTGTCAATGTTTCTTTTAAGATGGTTAAATCAGACAGAGATGAAAAGCACTAAGAGCAGATTTAAGTAGGTAAAGTAAGTGCAACAATTCAGTGAAGAATATTCATAACTACATATGTTCACCCGCCTTCCCACACAAACAAACAAGCGAAATCATGCAATTTTAACCTTGGTATGAAACATGCAACTGAGTAGTTCCCTTTCACTTCCTTCATATATGATCTAAAAAAAAGAGATACCAAGGTATGTGAAGGAGGAAGTCTCACAAAAAGCCCATACATGACATCATACAAACAGCATGGATACTGTGCTTTCAGACAAAAGGTCAGACACATGAAAATGCAGAGTTAAGAAGAAAATTAATGTGGAAAAGGGACATGGGCCAATGAAAAGGTGACAGTAACGGCTTCTGTACCTTCTCCAAGGGAAATTTGTTTTTCCCAATAGAGGACAGGGTGAGCTTGTGTGATCCGACCAGGACGAAGTTACTGGTGCGAACTGCATTGGGGCCTCCTGGACTGGCCACAACTGCACACAAGAAGAATGACATCATCAAAAAGGGACAATCCACCCCCTAAAAATGCATATTTTTACTCTTAACTGTAGTGCTACACATCTGCAAGTTAACCTGCAATTGTGTAACTGTGATGTATGCATCGTAACATACACCCAACAAAAAAATATATATATACTTGACTCAATTGAACAAAGAGTTTGAATTTATATTTTGACATACCTGGTGTCTGGATACTCTTCTGCAATGAAAGAGAGGAAATGGGCAAATTAAATTACAAATGTCAGGCAGATGAGAGTTAAGATATATTATGATATAAAACTGAGGGAAGGAGCAGCAGCAGAGAAAAACAAAACCAATATTTACAGTGATGGCGAGGAATCTCTTTGGAGTGATAGCCTGGAGAAGAAAAGGAAAAGCAGATTATAATATATGGAAACATGGAAGTGATAGTAATGTGTCTGAGGTCTGTTGCTGTCCACTTAACATTCTCCACTCAATTAAAACCACCTGAAGCTTTATGGAGTAACAGTGACATCCTTCAGACTACACCTGCCCACAGTGCACACCCACCAACACGTGAGGGTTTGAATACCGAAACTGTTCATACCGACATACACATATCATGGGCCTCATGAACTTGTCTCCATATAATCTGTACACACACACACACACACACACAAGTATTAAAGCATGTTCCATGAGTGACAATGTGTCCTCAATTTGGTCAAAGAAGCCTTACCTTTGACTTGTTGGGTTTCTTCTTCTTGTCATTGCAGGTGTCACGCTTCTGCACCTGTGGGTGTCATTAGATAATGCTTAAGATTGTAATGAATCGCACTAGACTTTAATTTCAATCGTGCTCAGAAGACTGGCTTCATATACATGCAGACCACATGGTTGGAGAACTGTGTAGGAATGGACATATTTAAATTTGGAAATCAGCTCGAGTCCTCTTTCACACTCAGAAGAAAACTTGTCAACTGCAGTTTCACTCCTCCATCCATTGGATCTACTACACTTTGTAAACCGGGTTCTTGTTATTGTTTCTACAAGACTACGCTGCAGGTGAAAAACAACTTACATTTAATTAATTGTGAAGCAATTTCATCTCCTGGAACTTCAAGCTCGTTTATTTCTGCAGTTCAATGCTACGTAGTTGATGGAAAACCATGTCGTCTCCTTTTTCCGGCAGTGATCTAGTATAGTATAGCTAAAAAACGAATTGATGTCTGCTTTTCTGACAATAATTTTACCAATACGAAACTCAAAAAGTGTAGTTTATTTGCATCTATCCACTTATGATTTGACAAATCAAGAATATTTCCTTAAACAATGTAAAAGACATATTAGCAAGCTAGTAGATATCATCAAGGAAGAAATGACGATGTGATGTGATGTGATGTGTTGTGTTGAACAGTGTTACGGTTCAGTTTACACAATGGAAAACAGTAAATATATTGGATATGTCAAACATATATGTTAAACACTTACCAAACAATAGACCTCGATATCAATTTCAAAGTCACTGGAGGCATCAGATCTGAAAATGGGAAAGAAGACTGGTATTTTCTTATTTATCAATCATCATTATCAATATAGAATCAAAAGAGTTTGAATAGTTCAATCTCTGAATCAAACAAAACCATTTCTATTAATTACAGACTGGTTCATGTTTTTAATTAAACAACCACACAAAACATCATCATGTGAAATGTCTGAAATGATTCAGTACATCACAAGTAATTAGTAAATTATTATCAAATAATGTGACGTGTGTGTGTTATTTATATGAGCGGGAGTTGAGGATTTACATGGTGAACTTGGTGGGGAAAGCCAGGGTGTCTCCGCTGAGGCCACGGTGAGTGCTGGCTAGAGGGGTGGCCACAGTGTTCTCGGCTCCAGCACGAATCATCATGAAGAAGGAATGTTTGGTCGACTCTGAAATAATCCAAACAGGACAATATTGACAACCATCACAATGATTAATACAGAAATAACGCTTCTGTGGAATTTCTAGTTCTAGACTTTCAGCTCTAGAAAAAGAGGCCCTTTAAACTATGGGTCAGTTACCATGGTAACCAACTCTGTGCTCGCTGGCAGGTTTTCTGAATCCATCTCCTATCAAACTGCATATTGAAACGCATTACTTAGCAGAGGGTTGCTGTACTGTGTTTTATCCAGGTCAGAGTAAAGCTTAACAGATACATTTCCAAAGCCTGGTACAGTCAGATACTTGATTGTGTTATAGACACTTTCCCCCGCTTTGGCAGTCCACATACACATAGTTTAGAATGACTCTCTGCTCTGCATTTTATTTAGCTAAAGCCATGGTGAATCACAGCATTAGAGCTCCACTGATGATCATGAACTGACTCTGATCCGTTTGTTAAACCCGCTTTAAATAAGTTAACTGTGATTAAATGCATTTTGAGCCCACCTGGCTTGTTGGCAATGGAGCAAACAAAGTCTGCCTTGAGAGGCAGGCGCAGCTCCTGCAGGGTGATGGAGCCTTTGGAGGCAGACATGCTAGCAGATTCTGGGGCAGCAGAGGCCTTCATCTGGCCGTTTGGATTTCCTTTCAGGTGGACCAGCTCTGCCTTCAACGCTTCTCTCCTCTCCGCTGAGAAAGTAAAACGCACAGAAAGTCAAACTTTCATTCTATAACTGTGAGTCATCAAATCCTACATATTGGGATTTAAAAAAAGTTTATTTATGGACTGTAGTGGTGGTGTTGTATTGCCGCTACATTATTTATACAAGCTTCTAGAAGAAGCCCGGTATCACACAGGCTAGAAACGACAGCTTGAATGTTTACCACTTTGCTTAATAGCATTAATTATTTCTGTAAAATTGGGTGGTCTCAAATATTGTATGCCGATTTCCTTCTTCACATTCAAAATTAAGATAGTTTGTGACATTGGGCCTCACTTTGTTGGTCTGAATAACTCACATCCTTCCAAAATGTATTCCAAAATACATTAACATGGACAAAAATATTAAAAGACTAAAAATGTCCCTAGTGAAGCATTAGTCTAAATCTGAATAACGGAGACAACAAGCATTCACAAGAGTTTACGATTAAAGCTGTACAACTTTGTCTGGATGAACTCACTTGCCACCAGCAGCAGCCTCTCGGCCTCGGCCTCCACCTGGGATCCTTTGCCGTGCTCTTCATCTGTGCAGCAGTTGAGAGCCTGACTGGCCTGATGAATGACTGTCTGTTGCAGGTTCAACTCATTGGTCAGAATCTACAGGAACATAACAGTGTTAGTAAAGCTTCTCCTCCGTGTGATAAATACCCCTCCCCCCCAAGCAACTGCCTTTTCTAAGACACATAAAAGCTTCAAAATTCACAAGAGGGATCTTTACCCAGAAGGTTATGTTGTAGAACAAAACGTTAAAATCATTAAGCTTGTGTTGACCACAGACCTTATTTCAAGCATCTAACCGTAAATTTAAAAAATCAATTTTCAAGCTTTTTGACTAACTCCTGCTGCACTCAAAGCATGACTCAGTTAAACATATTTATTCCAAACCTTCATCCTCTGTTTGATGCTGGAGAGACCGGACCCTCTGGGTTCCTCTGCTCTGTGAGAAACGTCCTCTTTTCTCACAATCACCTGTTTCACATTGGGTCTCTCGGGCTCTTTCACTCTGGTGGACCTATATGCATCAATGCTAGCAACACAACACCGAATGGATGAGATGGAGTTTTAATGCAACGGCAAGGACAGCCAACTTCAAACCAAGTGAAATTTAATGGGAAAACTTACCTATATGGCAGTCTGTGGTCCTCGTCTAAGGCCTCAATGCTGTCTGAGGAGGCTGTCCGAATCATGTTCGTTCTCTGGAACTTGCTGGGTTTGGACACATAGTCTGGAGTGTTGCTCTTTACGATGAATGAGCTGGCCGGAGTTGATGTCTGCATAAAGACATGAAGATATTCTATCGTGAAGCAGTTTCGCGCCATGTTTTCCTCACAGTTACTCTTAAATGTGTATATGGTAGAAGGAGACATCAGGTTAGTGCCTACCATCATTCCTCTCTCTGGACTCTTGACCACAGAAGCCACTGTCTCTGCTAGTGGCGTGAGAAGGGACATGGAGGAGATATTCAAAGCATCTTCCTCCTCCTCATCATCATCACTCTGTTCCAGGGCTCTATCAAACAGGTCGTTGATAACTGCAGAGTTAATGGACTCGTCCACGTTCATCTCTATCTCCTTGACCACGTCTTCTTCTGGGGTTTCATCAGTTGTCTTCTCTACAGTATGGACAACCACCCTCAGAGGACTGGATGTTGAGGCAGGAGGCGAAATCATCAAACCATGACCTGCTTTTTTTTAACAAAAGCTACGTTAGAAAACACTAAAGAATTACATTTCAATTGAAGTCCATGTAGATGTGTACAGACTGAACACCTCTACCAATACATGCAAACCTTCAAACTTGCCATGACATTCAAAGCCTTCTTTCATCGTTTCATTAACAACGTTAAAGACCAAACACAGTTTAAGGATTGCATTAAAACTTCAAGAATTTCCCCTACAGCTGACCTTTCATGCTGCTATGCTAAGTCTCTTAAGTCTGGCAATGTCAACACTCCACTTCTAAACATTTCATGTAAAACACAGCCAGTTAAAGGTCAGGAACAGACCGTGATGTTAAGTTCTAACTTAAGGCACAGCTTACAGCTTTGACCATTCAAAACATTTCTTCACATCACTCAAACATCTGGACACAAACAGAAATGTTCGGACACCAATATGAAATATTGTAGAATACCTGAAGGAGTGCACTTTGCGGGTGTATCTATAATCTCAGTAGAGGGTGCTTTAGGTTCCTCCTCTGGTTCACATGGGGCAACTTCAGCCTGCACAGGCTTGTCAAGCTGTTCCTAAAAAGCATATTATTCATTAAATGAAATTGTGCATATGCTACAAAGACACGACTATATATTGTGAGAAATATAACTCTGTCATTTGTTTGTCAGATTCATATTGGCCAACCTTGATATCTGTATTTGTATTGGTTCCTGCTGCTTCATCTCTGTTTTTCCACATATTGTTCCCCTTCTGAAAGCGATTACGAATCTGAGCCAGCTCAGACTCACGCTCCTGAAATGAGAGGGATTGTTCATTTAATTCAACTATTGTGATAACAATATTAGATATACACACTATAGTATCTCAAACATTCATCTACCAGCTTCTGTCTTTGGGTGAGATCAGCAGTGGTCGTGACTGCAGCCTGGGCAGCTCTGAGCCTCTCCTGTACCATTCTGGTGTTCGGTGTGACTGATGATGGAGTTACAGTGGGAGTCTTGGCATGAGGAGTGCCCCCTGCTGGGGAGCTCTGGTTGGTACGCTCCTGGCACCTCTCTCCAAAGCGCTCCAGAAAAGATTTTACACCTGTTAGGAATAAAAGGAATACACCATATTCATTCATACACGTGGAGGATAATAACTGGATCATCAAATAATAAAACCAATCCAGCAGGTAGTATCACTGGTGTATGGATATTATTAAAATGATGAGGTTTGAACAGAAAATGTCATATTTGTCCCAAAAACCTACAAGGACACGAAGTGTGTAATGCGATGAATAAGTGAGATCAAAACAGAACAAATGAAGCAACCAGGAAGGCGCTCCTGGTGCATGGCTGAATGAAAACGCCAACACGCAAACCGAGGTATCAAATTCGTAAAGGGGGGGGGGGGGGGGGGGGGAACTATTGATATACAACATTATATATAACAAACCAAATGTCCCCCCCAAGTAATTCAGTAACTGAAAGTGCACATCATACTCTTCCTGCCACTACTACATTAGAAAATATGCAAAAGACAGTGAAGAACTGGATCTTCAATTTAATTCAAAAAAAAAAAAAATTCAAAAAAAAAAAAAGTGCAACATGACTCACCTGGTGCTCCTGCAGAGGCCATTTCCTGGGGGACAGAGGGGCCAGCAATGGCTGGCTTGGCACGGAGTTCTGGCTTCTGGGGACTGGAGGTGAGCGCTCTGGAGAAGGCCTGATTCTTCAGGGGACTTGGAGGCACTGATGTGGAGGGGGCAGCCTTCTGGGGACTGGATGGGAAGGCAGTTCCCTGAAGGGAACTCTTCTGGGGACTAGAGGGGAAGGTGACCCCCTGGCTGGAACTCTTCTTGGGACTGGTCCCTAACTTAAGTGCTGGTGTGCCTGTGGGGTTTTCAGCCTTCTGAGGGCTTGGGAGAACCACTCTGCCCGGCTTTATTGGACAATTCAGAGCCTGCCAAAAAGACAGAATAGTTTATTTATAAAGCATATTCAAAAACAACACAGTGTGTGGTGGCAGGTTGTTTCAGTTATTGTTGGGAAGACCAAAGGAATATGTTGACAAGTTGGAACAAGCTAAAGTTTGCCAAATGCAAACACTAGTCATTCAGCATAAAAATATTCTTGGACCGTCACAAGATAAATGTTCTCAGGATGTATTTCTATCAGATGGTAATGTAGTCAAATTCACTGAAAAGGACAGATCTGATAAAATGACAGTCAGACCTGCTTATGCTGAAGAAGACGAAATTTCAGGTAAATTTACCTGAGGGGTAGGCGTAGACTTGCTGCTTACATTTGAACCGTCCACCACATGTCCTGCAGCACTTGGTTTAGTGCTAGCAGCCACAGTAACACCTCTGACTGTTGACTTGGGAACAGCTGTCCCAGGTTTGTTGTTTGCATTCATATTGGGAATGTTAGCGTGGCTTAGGTCATCTTCCCAAGATCCAATGGTGGCAGCAAGGTTGGCGAGTCTGCCTCTCCTCCCCATTGGAGCTTCTGAAGACACGGTGGGGACGGCAGCTGGTGGGTCCTCAGCTTGTTTCTTCAACGGGGACACGGGAGTGCAGTCTGGAACTGCATCAGAGGCGTCTGAAAAGGTGCCAATATGTTTGATATTGCAGGTTATATGGCAGGGACAAACTATATGACAGATGCATATGAAAGAATACACAGCACACACACTTTACAATTAGCATTCGAAAAACTTCCTGACTTCTTGAAACACCAGGTGATCATGGATTGTGTCTTTAAATACTTTTTACAATGTTGTTGTCAAAATGAATTGAACAGCACACAAAATATTCATACCATCGCCATCCCAGAACTTTCTCTGTGCAGCGAGCCTCTGCAGACGAGACTTCATGCCAGCACCAGATGGAGCTGTAACTTCCACCAGATCCTCCTTGTTCCTCTGCAGGGCTGAACTGGGAGTCACCATCTCTACTTCTCTGCTAATTGGGGGATTAGGAGCAGGGGTGACAGCCATCTTCTCCGGCTCTGGAGATTTCTGCTGCCCTGGCTGAGGCTGGACAGCAGGACGGGTAGCAGTCCTCTCCAGCGATGAGGAATGTCGAACGCTGGAAGGCCCCACTGGGGGTTTCTTGTCTGTAGGAGGATCGGAGGGCACAGGAGCCACAGCCCGTGTCATCATTGGCTTCTGGTTCTCCTCACCGGCTGCAGGCTGGACATTTTCCTCTGAGCACCTGCGTTTGGAGGGAGACGGCTTGGAGGGAGACGGCTTGGAGGACACCAGTGGAACTGGAAGGAAGTGATGGGGAAATATAAGCAAGGAGTAGAGCTGGAGTTTAGTGGTAAAAACTTACTGGGCAAATCTAAGTGGACTGCATGCCAACAATGTGTTCATACCTTTATCAATGACTGGCTCACTATTAGTGTCAGCCAACGGCTCTCTGGGCCTTTTGACCATCTGTCTATTTGCTGCATTTGGTCTGTCTGCCATTTTCTTCTGAAGGTTTTCTCTGCGAGCTCGGGTCCGCTCCAACAGTTTCTGTTTTGACAAAAAAAAAAAAAAAAAAAAAAACATATTTAATTGTTACTACAATGCCTGCTTTACAGAAGGTTGAAAACATAATATCACAATCTGTACAATATGTTATTCATGTTGGCAGGTACAATAGAATACAACATCAACTCCAACTAAAGCTAACCTAAATTAACCACCACGTTCCATTATATGTCGCAGAAAGGTGTTGTTTCACAATCTTCTAACCAAACTGCAAAGTGAACCTAAACAGGGCCATGAAATATATATAATATATATAATCTGAGACTCAAACCTCTTTTATAAATACACTTGCTGTGAGACTTGCAATTAGTCCGTGGCATTTTCCATATAGGCCAAGGCAGGCAACACAACAGCCTTGGACACACAACTCACTCCTTCTCCACCAGAGACATGGAAAAGGCCTGTTTGCTTTCCCTCTTCCTCTTTTCTTTACATGCCATCCCCTTCCCTTGGCCTTGTCACACAATCTGATTTACTGTGCTGCACATTAACTGTGCAAGCCCAAACACATTCCTGCCGCTGCACCACCTTCAGTTTCTCCAGGCAGTGTGGAAAACTTGTTGTCACATTTTGCAGCATTCCTCAGGAATGAGCCACTCCTGCTTGTAGTTCCTGGATTTGAAATTTCAAACTCTACTGGCCGGGATCCTGGAGTAAAGGTGTTTTGTAAAGAGAGTGTTTGACAATTTCCAGTGCTGACACATACCATTGCCTTAAATGGAGACAAAGCTGTATGATTTGAATGTTACGTTATACGGATTGTGGTGTGTTTTTGCTGGAGGTAAAAAGAGTGACATGGTCAGACAGAAGCCTTATTATTACAAACTGGTCAAACATGTAACGTTAGCAAACTAACACTACGTATAATTTACAGCTCGGTTTAAGGAGATTGTGATAACGTTTAGTAACCGGCTAACGTTAACTGTTGGTAGTTATTTATAGATCAGATTTGTGATAGCTGACAACTAAAAGACTACACGTGACGTGTTGTCTTTGTTTGCAACGTTATCGTTATATTATCTATGTCTTTATAAGGTCAGCATGCGTAAGAGCATTGTGGAAGGAAACAAGTTGGTTTCCTGACATAACAAAGACGGTCTCTAAAAATAGGAAATGTTACGTTAGGTTAGCATTAGCAAGTACCGTTGACGTTAACGCCGCTAATTCGACTCAACCATACGAAAGCTACATTATATCTGACGTTAGCTAGTTGAGCTAGCTCCCCGACTTACCTCAGTAAATGGATCCATTTCGACACTTTATCCCTCAACGAGCAATATTTCAACAACGCTGTATTTCTTAGGTTTGTACACACTATGTGTACTCAAACAGGACGGAGGCGAGCTGAGCGGATCTCAGCTTCCCGTTTCTTCTTCTCTCTGTTCAAATTTGAATTTCCGCGCTGGACCTACTGCGCAGACTCAGCCAGTTGGAGGCCGAGAGAACCAATCAGAATCAACGTGCTTTACACTTGTACAGCCAATCACAGCCCGGGTGTGACTGTGTGGAAATAAAGATGTCACTGGTCACGTTACAACAAGGCATCTTTCATGCACTTCGCATTTGTAATGTTGGAGTCAACCGTCGTATTCAGATTTTTGCATTACAAGTTGCTTAACAGGAAATACAAATGTGATATTATACAAATAAAACATAAAATTCATAATACATAACACATAACAACATTGCATACATAATAGATAGATAGATAGATAGATAGATAGATAGATAGATAGATAGATAGATAGATACTTTATTGATCCCGAAGGAAATTCAAGCATCCAGTAGCAATAACATACATAGAACATACATTATACATTAAACATACATTAGAAACTATACAAAAGCTATATAAAATAGAAAGTGACTAGAAATAAAATGTTTTATTTTACACAACTATAAACTATATTACAACTATAAAGTGACCAAGTGTCCATTGTCTACTGTGCCTCCTGCCATCACTGAGAGCTGTTTTATAGTCTGATGGCCAGGGCGACGAAAGAGTTCTTAAGTCTGTTGGTGGAGCAGGATTGGGACAGCAGCCTACCACTGAACACACTCCTCTGCCTGATGAAGGTGTTGTGCAGAGGGAGGTGGGTGTTGTCCAGTATGGACAGCAGTTTGTCCAGGGTCCTTCTCTCTGCCACTGTCACCAGAGAGTCCAGCTCTGTGCCCACCACTGAGCCAGCTCTCCTCACCAGTCTGTCCAGTCGGGCAGCGTCCCTCTTCTTGCTGCTTCCTCCCCAGCAAACCACAGCGTAGAAGAGGACGCTGGCCACCACAGACTGGTAGAACATCCGCAGCAGTTTTTTACAGATGTTGAAGGACCCCAGCCTTCTCAGGAAGTACAGACGGCTCTGTCCTTTCTTGTGGACAGAGTCCATGTTTGCTGTCCAGTCCAATCTGTCGTCCAGCTGCAGCCCCAGATATTTGTATGTCCTGACCACCGCCACATCGACCCCCTCGATGGACACAGGTTGGAGATGTGGTTTCTTCCTTCTGAAGTCCACCACCATCTCCTTGGTCTTGGAGGTGTTCAGCTGAAGGTGGTTGGACCTGCACCACCTCACAAAGTCTTCAACCAGGCTCCTGTACTCCCCCTCCTGTCCATCCTTGATACAGCCAACTATTGCAGTGTCATCTGAATATTTCTGCATGTGGCAGAGCCCAGAGTTGTACTGTAAGTCAGATGTGTACAAGGTGAAGAGAACGGGAGAGAGCATGGGCCCCTGTGGTGCTCCGGTGCTGCTGACCACAGTGTCCGACGTGCAGTCCTTCAGTCTGACGTACTGTGGTCTCTCTGTGAGGTAGTTTGTAGCCTAATCCATCTCACCAGGTGTGCAGTCCAAACTGCAGTGGATCCTGTGCGTGGTGCACCTGGGGTCTGAGGAGATGGAGCAGCAGCCGTTCAAAAGTCTTCATGATGTGGGATGTTAATGCCGCTGGTCTGAAGTCACCCGGCTCCCTGGGATGTTTTGCTTTAGGAACCGGGATGAGACATGAGGTCTTCCAGAGCACGGGGAGGGTCCCCAGCTGAAGGCTCAGGTTGAAGACATGCTGAAGCGGCTCCCCCAGTTCAGCAGAACAGGCCTTGAGCATCCTTGGACACACTTTGTCCGGGCCCGCTGCTTTCCTTGGGGCGCAGCCTCCTCAGCTCTCTGCTCACCTGATCCTAGGTGATGGTGAAGGGGAGGAGGGTTGAACTGTCTGTGGTGGTGGTGGGGAGGGGGGTTGAACTGTCCATGGGTGTGGCGGGTGGGGGGGCTCTGCAGTCCGAGGTGATGATGGACGTGATGGGGGTGTGAAGGGTGTGAAGTGGGCAGTCACTGGCTGTGGGAGCTGGAGTATCAAACCTGTTAAAAAACAGGTTTAGCTGGTTTGCTCTCCCAGCATCCCCCTCTTCTGTGCTGCTGCCCTTCTTCTTGCAACCTGTGATGGTTTTCATGCCATCCCAGACCTCCCTCATGTCGTTCTGCTGCAGCTTCTGTTCCTCCTTTGCCTCTCTCAGCTGAATCTTGACCTTGAGTTCCCCCTACGCTAATGGTATGTACATTACATACATGTATACATGCATGACAATAAATATATATATATATATATATATATATATATATATATATATATTTGTGTGAGAGAGAGAGAGAGAGAGAGAGCGAGAGAGAGAGAGAGAGAGAGAGAGAGAGAGAGAGAGAGAGAGAGAGAGAGAGAGAATAGTAATGTAATCAATAATCAAATCAAATACAGTACAGATGACCGCATGGTTAGTTTTTTTTTTTAGTTTTTTATTCTAAATGAATTGCTGCGTGACTTTCATGTGCAAACACTCCGTAGAAAACTACAATCATGGCGTCATATCACAACAAATGTCTCCGTTTATATAATAGGAGCACTAAATTGAATCCATTGACAGTAAAGTAGTGCTAAATTACTAATTATTCACAAATCTCGGACTATTTCAGCCCAAATCCCGATTTTTTTCTCCAAAGTATCTTAAAGTATTCTGAAAGGGACTTCATTTCCCATGAGTATCCACGTGTATTACGTAGTTGTCGTCGAAACCATGGAAACAGATAAGTCAGTGCAGAGCTTGTACCTTACGGACTGCTCGACTGTTGTCGGTTAGACTGGGACTTCGTGTAGGCGGTACACTTAATATCAGCTCAGCTGTTTGTCATTTTAAATACTTTTGAACGTGTCGTAGCACATAGTCATTACAGATCACTCGCTTTAGTCTCTATCAGTTCTATTTGAGCAACATTAGCAGGCTAATTCAGCTAGGTTAACTTCGGTAAACAACGTCGGTATTCTTCGAGGAGCACTTTGGTAACGTTATTTTAGGTTCATATCGATCTTAACAAAGGATGCTGGAGTCTATTAAAGTAACAGGTAATGTAGCATTTGTCTTATTTTTCTCTTACGTTCCTCTGACCGTAGCTATGAGCTCAACTACTTACAGGATAACTACATATAATACCTCAATAACGCTAATAATGGAAACTTAAAACTACCTATGTGGCGTTAGCTAACCAGCTATTCTATAGTACAGTTAAAGCAAATATGTTGAAATATGAGCTCCAGTAAGCTTCGTATTTCTCGGGGGAAACATTGACGAACATACATAAAATGGAATATATTTCAAGAAAGCATGAATGTATTCAATAATCTCCGTCCATGTTGTATTACATATTGTATTTCAAGCATTTGTGTGGTAAAGAGTTATTGTGGCATATTTCTGGTGAGCTTCCTGCTGATTATTGCTTTTATATGATGATATAATTGAAATGAACACTTTCATATATTTCATGATGATGAATGAGACGCTTGAGCAGTGATTCCACAGAATCCACTAGATAGACATTCTAGTTAGTAACTTCTTACAGCCCGCAGTGTGATGTGATAGTATCATATCAGGTGAAACTCAATGATGAGATACCCTGCTGATGTGTTAGGTAATAGCATTTGATTTGGTGGCTGAGCAAGCCAATTTGTCCTTGCCTGTCTTCATCATTACTGTTGTTACGGGGTCGTAACACTGTGCTGTTGAGGTCATTAATTGTGCTGTCCGTGGTTGGATGGATTCCGCTTCAGTGCTCCTGTCCGAACAGAGATCCTGCTCTTACTGTGATGATGTTCCAGGTCGGCTTACTGGAAATTGCGAAGCGCTGCACTCTTAACTGCTGTGCTTTGCTGCCAGTCTCTGAAAACAGGACGAGAATAATATGCACTGTGATAGTATAGGATAGGATAGAATACTGTCTCATCATACTGAATGAGGTTTATTTGAGTCAGATCACATCATTATGATTGTTTAATAAAATAATATATATAATATATATATAGTTGTGAGCTAACAGATATGTTAATTTGTTGTCCACCACACTGATTACAAGATTTGACACATATACTATTTATTACCTTGGTTTTTTTTTAGCTTCGCATTGGAGTAGATCTAATTATAGCCTGCCTTGATAAGAGGATTACTCTATCAAGCTATCTGTAAAAGGTCTGCACGTGAAGGTGATCCTACATGATCCAGTCTTACCCTTACTGGTCTCTCAACTTACTTCTTTCAGAAAGACTCCACTGGCCAGAAGTAGAAATGTCCAAAAAGTGCATCTTAAGCTCTGCTGACAAGGCGTTGAGCCCAAGCCAAGTGTACCTGGAGAAGATTTCTTCCAGTGTCCTCAAAGACCTCTTCAGCACTGGCTCCAGCAGCTACAACGTCCTGCTGCAGGCTGAGGAAAAGAAGAGTCAGAAGCAGTCCCTGTACAAGAGGCCAAAAACATCTGTGAAATGTGGCACCACAGGTAGTAGAAGAAACCGTCCAGTCATGGCTCCTAAAAAGTCACGTGCACCAGAAAGTGGCGGTAAACCTGCACAGACAAATCGTGTTTTCTCCAGCAACTCCAATCTCTCTAAACCAGCATGGAACATCGCGGTGGTTGGCAGCACCCTGGGCCTAACCCCTCGTGCAGCTCCACAGCAAAGAAAGATGTGCATCCCCAATTCCCCTCGCACTAAACTTCCTTCGCTGCACAAAGCAGCGATCACACGGGATGTGGAAAATGCCAAGAAGCTCTGCATCCTTACAGCCATCAAGCCGTCTAATGTTCAGAAAGAGAAGGCCACGTTTTTCAAGTCTGACTTCAACTATAATCCACAGTTTGAGTACAGCAACCCGGTCTCTCCACTTGTCCTGGCTCGGTATAACAATGCCTCAGATCGCTTCCTGTCACAGGTAAGGGTATGTTTGTGTTTGGAACAATCAAATAATTAACCTTCACTGAAATACTTAATAATGTGTTTCAATTGGACAGTGTCTATCGATCTGTATGAGGACACTGAAAATATATATAAAAGAAAATGGATCAAATGACAACTCTATCTTTTTTTCAGTATAGCAATAACATTATATGATAAATATATTGGACCCGGATCAAGAATAGAACCTTGGGGAACCACATAGGATGAAGAGGATTTGCCAATTAGTGGCAACTTCTCTACTTCCCATAATCGGTCCATAAAAGTAATTGTACTGTTACTGCCTTTGTTTTTTCTTCTAAATATGTTGTTTGACAAACCAGTCATTAGTCCCGAGCAGCTGTTACACTATGAATTTCTCATTTCTTGTAGGCAGTGCACATCATGGAGCTTGCCCTGCAGCGATATGACACCTATGAGAAGTTTGAGCAGGCCACTGGGGGCAACCTTCTCACCAAGCGTCGCATCTGCCACAGCGTCAAGAAATACATGGAGAAGGAAGGCTGCTTGGGGGAGGTAAGAGGACAGGTGGCTCGGGATTATGTGATAATGGAGATACATTGCTCTCTTTATTTTTCACACTCACTCATGGCATTGTAACTTACATTTTCATCACAGTTTGATTCAAACACGACAAACACTATTCTGATAATATTATATAGGACATACAGTAAATAAGGGCTGCACGGTGGTGTAGTGGGTCGCCTCACAGCAAGATGGTTCCAGGTTCGATTCTCAGTTTGAGCTCTGGTTCCTTATCTGTGGAGTTTGCATGTTCTCCCCATGTTAGCATGGGTTCTCTCCGGGTTCTCTCCGGGTTCTCCGGCTTCCTCCCACAGTCCAAAGACAGGATGGGGATAGGTTCATTGATGACTCTAAATGTCCAGTAGGTGTGAATGTGAGTGTGAATGGTTGTCTGTCTCTACATGTCAGTCCTGTGATAGACTGGCGACCTGTCTATAAGCGGTAGACGATGGATGGGTTGACATACAGTAAATAGTCATTAAGATGCTGTCATTCGGAGCATGGCATTTTGCTGTGGCTGCATTGCAGTCTGTGTCATGCTGGATTTGTGCGTCATCATTGCAGAGCAGCAGGGCATCAAAGTGAAAGAGCTCCAGGGAGAATACATGTTACATCATCAGGTTATTAATGTTCCACTGAACACATTACATCACATATACATGCACCTTGTTTATACTTGGTAAAGTCTTAATGGGTTCAGACATAGTTGACAGTGGAAAGGAAATGCAAGGGAATGAATAACATTAAAAGGAGAAACCCACCCAAAAATCTGGACCCATTTTGTTGATAGAAGAACATAGCAATGTGAAGCATCAGTAATGTTGGAATAACTCAAATTATACTTTCAGCGTCTGTATGGCCACAAAGAACAACTGATATATTTACGAACATGATCCGAATGCAGCCCACAATTAGGACACATGCTTGTCTGAATATGTTTACCTACGCAGACCTTAAAGCTAGTGTTGAAAATGTTGAGAAACAAGCCAATATAAGCCACATTTAAATATTCATGAACAACAGGTCAGCCACAATCCCTCCGTCAAACTGGCTGGATACCGGAGAGCCTCACTATGTGATATTTAAGATTATGTAGGTTAAGTAGATGCTAGTAAGATCATGTCGCCAACGGGAGTTCAGCTCCAACGGGAGTTCAGCTCCAACGGGAGTTCAGCTCCAACAGGGGAATTCCAAAAAATGAACACAACATACCATAGCCATGCAATAATCTTAAAGTGTTTTTGTTATCATTATGTCACTAATATAATGTATCACTAATGTTGGTAAGTGGTGAAAGTGGTTAAAGGAAAAAACTCTGTAAACCAGCAAAAAGTATCTGCTATTCTATTTTACAGATTGTGGTCCAGGTGACAGACGACCTCCTGTCCAGAGCCTCCATGACGGTGGTGAACAGCAGACCCACACTGACCATCAACATCTCCACTGCCCGAGAGCACTGGCTGGAGGGAATGCTGCGGCATGAGATCGGTGGGTCCAGTAGCCCCCTTACAGGACTTATGTTTTAATCTTAACGTGGGGCTTCTAAATGGAATATCACTCCCATTTGACTGTAATGAAGTTCATCAGAAGACATAACACTTTAATCACAGGTCCTCGTCTTTGTCCACCAGGCACACATTATTTCCGTGGCATCAACAACTGCCACCAGCCATGGAGCAGCAGCGTGGGCAGGAAGAAGCACAACCTGAAGCCTCTGAATCCCACAGAGGAGGGCCTGGCCAGCATCCACAGTGTCCTGTTCAGGAAGGACCCCACACTGTGGCGCGCTGCCTTGCTCTACTACACCGTCTACCAGGCCAGCCACATGTCCTTCTCTCAGCTCTTCCACAATCTAGGACGCTTCGTCCAGGACCCCAACACCCGATGGGACTACTGCGTCCGGGCCAAGAGGGGCCAGACTGATACAGCACATCCAGGTCAAGATTAGGTTTTAAAAGAAAAATAGTTTACTCATGACTAATGTTAATATTAGCCTTTTAAATGCATACTTGTCAAACCTCTCACACTGCAGGGTGCTTCAGCAAAGACCAGGTCTACCTGGATGGTATCCTGCAGATCCTGAGATATAGAGACAAAATCAACTTCTCTCTGCTGATGGCTCTAGGAAAGGTGAGGTGGCTCAGCTATCTGCATCTGGTGGAATAAGTACATTTTCTGATTCAGCAGCAGCTACATTGGATAACTATTTTACTGGATAATATGTGCCATTGTGTTCATGTGTGTCAGTGCTGTCGATGTCCCATTTGTGGGGCCACCTCCTTCATAAGCCAGCCTACAACGGTGTCCTTCAGAAGAGTGATGACTAGAGGGCTGAGCCCTCTCAGCTGTACTTTGTGTTCATGCTAATTATCTAAAGTCGGCATGACTAGACAGTGAGCCAAAATGGAAACGGTAGTAATAACTGCCTGCTAAACATAAACCCTACCTTAGTAGTTCCCATTGTAAGCATGTTCAGTTGAGTTCAGTTTATTTTCACTCAAACATGAAGGAATGAAATGTGTTACAGGTCCTGCAGCATACAGAATGAATAACATTTACAGTGTCATAGCTACAAATAGACCCTCTAAATACACAAATAATAACTTAAAGCCTATAATAAATAGAACGCATTGTTAAAAACCAGCATGCATGTTAAAATAATAGGAGGACAGACTTTAAGCCAGGGAGTTTATTATAAGCCTCACAGCCTCCGGGAAGAAGCTGCACTTTAGTCTTGTTGTTCTGGCTTTGCAGCTGCGCAGCCTTCTGCCTGAGGGGACGGGGTGAACAGTTTGTGAGCCAGGTGATGCTGGCCATGTTGGTGGAGGTCGGTGGAGATGTGCAGGCCCAGGAATTTAAAGGTGGCCACCATCTCTACAGCTGCTCCCCCGATGAAGAAGGGAGGGGGGGTTACGGCCTCTTCTCCTAAAGTCCACAATCATCTCCTTAGTCTTTCCCACATTGATGCAGAGGTCGTTTGCTCTGCACCAGTCCACCAGTTCTTCCACCTCCTGCCTCTACGTTGACTCATCACTGTTTGAGATCAGTCCAACCACCACCCGTCATCTGCAAACTTCACTATATGATCCCTCTGCTACCTTGCAGAGCATGTGAGGAGTGTGTACAGCAGGGGCGAAGGACACATCCTTGTGGGGAGCCGGTGTTGTGAGTGTGATGGTGGAAGATGAGATGCCATTGATCCTAACAGTCTCTAGCCTGTTTGTCGAGAAGACCAGGACCCAGTTGCAGAGAGATGGATTTAGTCCCAACAGCAGTTTGTTGACTAAAGTCAGCAGAATGTACCACTGAGCTAACAGAGCCGCTAGCATGGCTGTATACTCTTCTTCTTGTATAAATGTATTTACATAATTCATTATTGTGGTTGCGTTTCTGCACCGCCTCTGATGATTCATGGAGTTTTTATTTTTGAGTTGCAGTGTGGCTGGTTGCTAATTCAGTCTCTTCCTGTTTCCTGCGGGTTTAGGTGTCATTTGAAGACGTGGACCGCTTGAAAGCTCTGGCTCAGATGGAAAATGTCCGCATCCCACACTTCATGCAGGACCAGGCAAAATACGGCGAGCAGCTGGTGAAAATCATGGCGGTTAACCAGCTGACCGACGAAGAGCTCAAGGCCATCATCTGAACCCGCTCCCCTGCACGATCCTCACCACACGTGAATAAAACCCATCACACCACAGCCAGCCATTGCCCGCATGCTTCAACACAATCATCACGTATGGTAGCGGAGTGTGTGATTCATGTAGCACGCTGTATTACATGTAGTGTTGTGCTAGAAAGATACATTCGCTTCAGCTGACATTGGCTTTTAGTTTATTAACAACCCAGAGAATTTCGTTTGTTTATGATTATGGTTGGATGTAGTTCATTTTCTTTACCGGTGCCAATACAATATCTGGAGTGCTGATCATTTCAAAAACAAATTCGAAAATGAATTTCTATAAATATTTTACCCAGCACTTGGTGCCAACTTTTTTGACTTAGTTGACAGTCACTGACATTCGGTTTGGTTTCTGGTTTGATACCCTCTTATGTTTGGGAGTATTTTCATTAATATTTTCTCCTTAGCGAGCTGGGATCGGCTCCAGCACCTCCGCGACCCTGAATACAGGATAAGCGGTAGACCATGGATTTCTCCTTTGCGAATGGTTTTTAATTTTATATTTGTATTTCAGACTAAAAAATATATATATATATATTTTTTTTTTTTCACATAAACCCCACATTATGATAGTTTTACAGTTGAATAATATGCTTGTCAGTGCTTTATGGACTCACTTTAATGTGAGATAGTGAGATAGTTTCTAATTTCTTTTATTCATAATTACGTACATTTTGTATGTTCTAAACCCGATGTATCTGTGATAAACTAGTGTGACGACAAATCAGTACTGCAAGTACAAATGAGATCTACGTGTGCAGATGTAGAAGAGCCACGCTCGCAACTCAAAATAGCCTCGCACTCATTATTTTCTTCAGAGCACTCACTCAAAGATTATCTCTACTCATGCAAGTAATATTGTAGCCTGCGAGGAGAAGACCGCAGGATCCAAAGGCCAATCATACAAGACAAGGACTGGAACCAATTCTATTTGTGGGTCTGTCTGGGATAACAGTTACATACATACACATACATACACCGAATATATACAGTGGCAAGAAAAAGTATGTGAACCCTATGAAATGTCCAACTTTTCTGCATGAATTGGTCATAAAATGTGACTTCTGCATCTAACTCATAAGTATAGACAAACACAATGTGCTTAATCTAATGCCACACAAACAATTGTAATATGTCGTGTATTTATTGAACACAGCCATTAAACATTCACAGTGCTGTTGGAAAAAGTAAGTGAACCCTTGGCTCCCTCAGTCAGTGATATTGGCTGTAATGTAACCATTGGCCTCTAATCGTAACACTGCCTCAGAGGCTATTACAACCAGTCATCAACTACTTGAATGCTTCATTTCTTATGGACACGTGCATGAATAAGGTTAGTTTTAGCATCACAAACGCACTGATCTAGTTGTAATATAAGGTATTTTACTCATGCACCTGTGATCTAAGTGTACTTACCTAGTGTCTTATTTATCTTTAGTGAAAATAAACACTTTCCTTCTTGCACTTTTCCCTCTGGATACCACACAGGGTTACTATTTTTGTAGTACAGATCTTCGGCATTACAAAAAAAAGAGTGGTACTGCTCGAGACAGAAGAAGAAGGTGAAAGCAGGAAGTTCACAACAGCTCTGTCTGACTTGAGAGATAAAACGTGTGAGTGCTTCATCAGCGATGTCGCACACAGGCCTGCTAACTACAGCTGAGCCTGTCAGCGTTGTGGCACAACAAAAGGAAATGGGAAAGTCTCTTATAATACTCTCTATTTTCCTATGAAGCCCTTGTGGTTCAAATGCAGTGACTTGAAGCCCTGTTTGACTATTTGCACTTTGTTACCTGTGATTTACCTTTATGAACTGCACTGATGTGGGCAGTCACTGTGTTTGTGTCATAGACTGTATAAGAGAAGTGGACACAGTCACCGCGACGTCGCCCGTTGTTTCGTGGACTACAATTTTTAAGCTTCACTGTGGCATTCTGACCGTCGCTCAGCCAGAAGTGAAAGCTCCATATGCACCCTTGATCTTGAAGGACGAAACATCTTCACGATGAAGAGCTGCATATGGAGCTTAAGTCTGCGACAGTTTTTGTCAATCACAAGTTAGCCACACCCTGAAGCAAATCCTGTCTATTTTACTCTAAACGGGACCATAATTTACTAGATGAACATCATGCTGCATTGCAGAAGACTTTAGTGATCGAGACCATAAACTTATGTTTACAATGTTTACTGAGATACTAAATCAAGTGAGTCGGTCGTTTCGTCATAGATTTCTATACAAACGGACTTCTTTTTGCAACCAGAGGACTTGCCTCCTGCTGGTCATTAGAGAGAATGTAGGTTTAAAGCACTTGCACATTATTTTCACTTTTCAGAGCCGGAGGCTACGTCCACATCTTTTATAATGTCCATGGTTGGTGTTGATATATTTATGTTTTACAAAACAGACCAACTGCCTCTTGTTTTACTGTGATACTTGATGTGTTTTTGTGCCGTCAATACCAAGAATGATCTAATATCGAGAGCATGTGTGCTACTCTGCTTCCTCACAGGCCCCTTAAATGGTACAGTTAAATAATATCCCATGTAATGTTTTCTATATGTGTAACTTTTTGTGATATTCTTAAATAAAATCTTCAAATAAAGTGGACAACCTGAAAATGAGTTATGTGCTTTGTATCGTCCAAAGCATTTATTTATGTGTTTATTTTCATATGTGCTTTCTTTGCATTTGTATCACAAAACAATGAATGTTGATCAGATGCTGTGAAAACGGTTTCTGTTTTGTCACAGACTGCAGGACAGTGCATCCAGTCGGCAACGAGGAATCATTGTCATACAACACATACCTGCTCTGGTTTCACACTAATGATGTCATGTTTGGAGAATTGCTTTTATGTTTTATGTTTTTGCATTTTACGGCCACCGTAGTCACACTGTCTTCCAAATCCCACACACTTTGTTTTTACTGTTACGTCCTGCAGCTGCCCTTACAAAGTACACATTGTTGAATGCAGTATGCATCCGATTGGGACACACTTCTTCATCATAACATTGCACCCTCAACCTCCTGACCCTCTTGCTCATATATATCCACTACACAGAGGATTGTGGGTCGGAGTAGCCAGAAAAGCATGTTGGCTTACATACTGCACAATGTGACCAGATGCAGTAGCATCATACATACTAAATCTTTTTTCTGGCATACTAAAATGTATTTGTGGTTTTGGAACGCACAGTGAATATAGGATGTGGAGCTCTTCTCGGTGTCAGAGATCAGTGTGTAGAGTTTCCAGAGTTAAACGTCACTGACCCACAACCTGAGAAACCCCAGTAACCGAATCTGTCACAACACACACTGCTGGCCTGCCCAGAGGTGTCACACGTCCCGTTCACCAGCGTCTGGTTTCACCGGGACACTGGAAACCTTTAAGGGCACGAGTGGTGACTGACGGCTACAAGCAATGACATGCTGCTCAATAGGTATCAGTCCACAGCAGTCACGCACAGAGACAGGCTTCCACCTCCCACTTCTGCACTCTTGGATCTGGTATGATGAACGCAATGTGCACAAACTCTCCTGCATTTCTAACAAACAAAAAATGCACTCTACTGACCAGGTTGGTATGGAAACTATTGAATATATTTCGCCCCAGTGTAGGCATCTAATACATTTTTGTTTCTACAATAAGTATTGAAGTTACATTTCAACAATTTTCTTCAATGTTTTCTATCCCTGCACATTTTCTATTGCATTTGGAATGTGTTTCTTTGCTGCTTGTTTCATTTTATAAACATTTACATGTTGCTTTTTTTGTTTTATTTTTTAACTCTAATTTTCCCGATTTGAGGAATGCATAGATTGAACATTAAATCTAGTTATTTATAAGACTGTGATAAGAACATGATCTCATCAGACGAGGAGATGTTTGGATTGGTTATTGTGACATAGAGCCAAATCCCCACTAGAGGACAGTAGCACATTATAATACAATTTCAAGTGACCCAACAGAGAAATCCTGAAATACACATTGTTGGAATATACTGTGCAATACAAACACACAACCAACGTAAAAATCAATGTTTTATATTACATCGATTAAATAGGTGCACACCTTTTAAGCATTATGAAAATATGGCGATACAATATTTAATATAGGTGTGCACAATATGATTATTATAATAGAGTTAAAATCTAAGAAATCAAATAAACAGTAAGGTAGGCAAAAGTAATTACTTTGGTTTAATTACATTATATGTGGTGTAAACTTCATGAAAAAATATATGAATTGTATGTTTTGTTTCATTATTGTCATGCAATATTATTTATATGTATATATAACACAGATAATCAACCCTTGTAATCCACACAGTTGGGAGCCAGGATGGGTGAGGTAGTATAAAACAAAGTCAGTGTATAAAGTCGAGGTGGAAAGGTGGCTCTAAAAACACTACTTTCACTCAGGAGACTAATGTCCGTGTCCTGGGTGAGACCAGAAGTCAACTCTCAACCCTCTGAATCTAGAAGGAGGCTACAATCCTGCACGACCAAACCTCACAAAAACAGTTGCCCACTTTGACTTAAATTTCGCAATACTTTCTTTTAGTTTTCAGTTATGTACTGAAGACAAATTCCTAGTATGTTGCAACATAACCCTCTCCTATTCCCCCCTCTCGCTCTCTAAATATCAAAAAGAATAGATCTATAAAGATGTGTTTGCAGGCTACTCAAAGTAGCTGCAGCGAACCACTAGGGGGCTCTGTGATGAGCTGCAACATGAGTTCATGGATTTCAAGAGTCGATGCTGACAGGCAGGAAGAGCTAGAAAGTTTGGACAAAGAAGCAACACAGATGATGTGATGGAGGCCCTGCTTCTTGAGAACAGGTTTGTGTTAGTTACTAACGGTACATGAGGGAGGCGATGATAAGTGGGGCATTCAGTCTCTGCTCCATAGAAACAGAATATGATGCTCCGCTCTCATCGGCCTCGTTTCAAGCAGCAGGCAGCAATGTAAGAGCTCTGAACTCAAGCTGCTTTAGGTGCTCAGAATCTGACCAATTTCAATATGGGCATTTTATTATTAATATCAACTTTACAAGATGGTGATACGTTTGTATTCCACTGTTCTCAAGTGGCCAAGAAAGATTTTAATTGTGATTAAATGGTGCATTTTCTCAAACCAATTTGTAACCAATGAATTAACCATGAACAGAATACTCCGTGAGTGAATGTCTGGTGCCTGCTTAGGAATCCAGCAATGGGAAAAACAGATGTTTTCACAGAATGTGCAGCAGAATGCAATGCTGTCTTTTACCTCACAGATACTTTTAAACTCTTCTCATCGCCCACTACGGATATTTCTATTCTCCAACACACATATGGTCGATATAAGATCTATTCCACAGATTCTGTTGTGTTGTAATGTGGATCTGTTCATGCTCAATGAGTTTCCTGTTTGCCCCGTTTTGAATAATCCTCAGTGTTGAGCCGGTTCATGAGCAGTTCAAGCAGTAGCAGCTCTCATGTGCCCACGGAGGCCTCGCTTACATAATTTAGGAGCTCAGCCTTTATGAGCTCCACAGCTGGGATGTTATCACCCTCGACTGACAGAGCGGATGAGCGTCACAGCAGCGCCTCTGAAGAGCCGGGTCATTCAGAGCATTCTGATCGTATTAATGAGCGGTCACACACAGCCGGAACATCTATCAATTTCTCTTTATTTTATATACATATAGAAAATGTTTGGCACATTTCTTTTTAAAGTACATTATATATATTTTCTGAACATTTTATGGCTCTATGACCGATCACTGGCAGTCACTATTATACACTGATAAACCCAAAAAGGCAATCTTGGCACTTCTTCACATTCAACAGGAAACTCTTGGCTCCGCGGCTCACCGAGACGAAGCAGGATCCAGGCAGGACAATGTCTGATGTCATCCACCGCTGTCTTTTTCGCCCGTGGACGTCGTCACCGCTCGTGTTTGGGCATAATGTCTCCCCTGTCCACTACGGACATACCAGGCCTGCTCAACTCCTTGGGGGTGACATCCGCGTAAAACTCCGCCACCACGGGGCAGTGATCGGACGCCACGCCGCCCCAAGACCAGTTGTCTGGGATCCAGGGATTGGTCAGGCCCTCCCGCACTACCATGCAGTGGCCTGAAGGAGCAGGAGACACAAGGAGACTGTGGGTAAAGTTTATCGAACAAAACCAGGACACCCTTCATTAACAATACAACAGAAAGCCAGGTGTGCTGCTACATGTGATTCCCAGAACAGTTGGGTTGATTCTGAGGTGAGTCACTGGTTTTGACAATTGATACAATGTACAGTGCTGACCTGGTAAAATCCCAGGTAAATAAAGGCAGTGACTTGGTCTCGGTCATGTAAAAAACTCAGTTCTAAAAAACGCATATCTGCTCTCAGTTATCCTGAGTGACTTAAGATCTCACTTCTTCTTGTTATAATTGACTTTGACTGACTTTGCCTTTGAAACTTGACTCGTCTCGATTGACTGACTCGACACTTGAAAGGTTTTGAATGAGTTCTAATTCACATCTAGCCCTGTCAGAAAGCGCCCGTACAGGCACACCTACCAGAGTAGATCTTCTTGAGGGAGCGGCTCAGCCAGATGTTGTCCAGACAGCGGGTTCCCTGTGGTGAACGGGTGCTGATGTTGGTGAACTGGGAGGACGGTACCAGGGCACAGAGCTTCTCCTTTCTCAGTATGTCCAGCTCTGAGCTCTGAGCAGGGGAGCCAAAATCTCCCAGGACCACCAACTCCTTCTCACCTGCAGGGGAAGATATGGAGAAATGGTTGAGAATAGGAAATTCACGATGAATCTGTCTGAATCGCTAACCTGGAAACCTCAGAAATACGGAGGATTAAAACATTCCTGCATTCTGGTGACTTTTAAAGAATGAAAACATAATTATTTTTTTATTCAATTATTTTTTTAACCCTGCCCCTGAGAGTTGGCACGCAACCGATTATAGAAAATGCATGCGCCTTTGCTTTTAAACTTCTGTGCGAGTCATAAATCTGGAGAAATTTGGGAGAATTGTGAACCCGAGATACCAGGGGAGACAATGAAGACCTGGAGCCTCCTGGGAAAATCGGGAGGGTTGGCAAGTGTGATCAATTTATCAACACAATAGAAATAGTGTGAATGCTCCACGGTGTCGGACACACATGGTGTGATGTGTGGAAGAGGTGACCTTTGCTGCTCCAGCAGCTGACAGACTGACCTTTGAGTGTTTCCTGGATGCTGGGGGAGAGGTGCGGACACTTGGCTTCATCCGTGTTGTGGTTCTTGCCGTTGGTCTCTCCTGATGGGGCTTTAGCCTGCATGTGGACGTTCACCACCGTCAGCTCGTATGAACCGATCTAATGGGAAAAGATTTGATATTAGTCCCAATCCAGCAACAACACAAAACGCAGGGACTTGCATGCGTGTTACAAAATGTAAACTTGGACATCATTTCTGTAAATCTGTTTCTGTTTGTCTGTGTGTTCCCAGATCTTACAAATGATAACTACAAACTACAAAATTGAGACCCAGATGTATTAAACGTGCTAAATTCCAAATTCAGAGCATGTCTATTAAGAGATTGCCTCCATATGGCCCTCAACATGGCGGTGGCTGAGCCGGTGGTTAGAAGCTAATGGTGCTGACATGGCTGAAGGCTGGGTGTTGTGTTTCTGTGACAACACTCTGGGTCGGGGTGGTGATATTGGCGGTAAACGCCGTATCAGCGTAGTGTAGACAAGCTGTGATCAGCTAATGGGTGCACTCACACACACACACTCTCACACACACTAAAACACACACACTAAAACACACACACACACTCTCACACACACTGGAACTCGAACATGCACTGACATGCAGACGTGGCCGTCCCTGCAACGTTAACAAAGCATTACATCACACCACTCGGGTATGCTGCTATTTTGGGATTTCATCATTACTTACTGAAAAGTGAGCCAGGAAGAGTCGAGGGGAGGTATGATTTCCGTTGCCATTGGCAATAGGAGACTCCAGGACTGAAGCATCTTTCAGGTCAATACCAGAAGAAGTGTCCCACAGAAAGCCAGAGTAGCTCACTCCCTGGGACGAGACAAGTCAGATTATGTAAAAAAAACAAAAAAAAAACACACACAAAAAAAACCCCCTCTTATATCCATATTTACAAGAAATTTAAAATAAGACTTTTATCATTGCCATACCAAGTATGATGAAATAAATATCACCTAAAAACTCATTGACATTTAGACATTAAGTGAACCAGAAGTGCAAAAGTGTTCACTAATTTCCGAGTTTGCTGCAGCACATCTTCTATGAATAGATCATCTTCCATTGTAACTTATGACCACCTATTATTAATGCGTAATTCGCTGTATCACAAAGCCATCGATATGAACTCTATATCGCGTGTCATGACTATGAGTCCGCACAAGAAAGCACACTAATTGAAATGCAAATGTTATACATAAAATTCATGGATGAATCTTTTCTTCAGCAGTGCTTAATGCTCCTTGAGGATTCATTGGGTAACAGCAGTACACGGTGTCAAAGGGCCTATTTTCAGACAGACGGATGTATTATAGATGAAGACCAGCTTCTAAGGCTGAGATACTGTGACCAAACTAAAATATTCTGCTTATTATATCATCTTAGTGATCTCTGAGGGCAAACAGCTTATTTGACTGAACTAAACAAAACTCAAAAGTAAAGCAGCTAAAGAGAGTTGTGGCTCCAACCGGCTGCTGTACCTTGCTGGAGTGTCCGGTGGGTTTTTCAGACACGACACTTTTCCACAACCCTCGAGGCCATTTCCACTTGCGTACACTGGCCAGCGTTCCTTGGTTCAACTCTGCACAGAACTGCAATAAAAACAAGAGAAAAGACTGTTTCATCAGCAACTGTGCACAAATACCACATTTGTTGTCAGTTGCACTTCATTATTTGGCAACGATGTGAAAAGGTTGTAGTTGCAGCTCTGCTGACTCCGCTTGGACGGAGAACCACGTTTTTTAAATTTTTTGGCCGAGTATCAATAAACCAGCTTGTAATTATATTAGTAACAATGTTGTTGTGTGGCTAAAACTGTGCACTACAAGACACCAGTGCAAAGTAAGGACACCGCGAGTTGATAATTATGAGAATCATGTAAGGGCGTGATAAAGGAGCGTGATACAGTATATGAAACATAAAAACCCCCACAGGCACTTGAATACATAAAGGGACACAGCGGTTAACATCTCCTGATGTTTATCTCATCATTTAAGTTCACATGGATGTGTCGTACTTTATTTGAACACCCGCGGGCAGATGAAGTGGGTTTCGGCACTGAAAAACAGAGTTGGGTGACCTGGAGTAGCCTCGCCTCACAGAGAAAACACGGCAAGAAGGAGGAAGCTCCTGTCGACATCCACGGAGTAGTGGTGTAATGTTCCTTTCAACACGCGTTTCAAAATGGGATCATGTCAAAGACAACACACGTTGTTCAACACATGAAAAATTATAAATCTGAATCACACAAGAGTTTCTCCGTCCTAAATTAAAACACATCTGCATTTAATCCAACTTTGTTTGCATTGAAGGGAAGGTTCTCCCCGAATCAAAAATACAGATTTGTCCTCTGAACTCTGGACCTTTGTTGTGAGCAGTTGGAACTATTTTCTACCAGCCATATCACTACTCGTCTCTGGTAAACCCGAGATATAAAGTGTCAGATATGTCATAATATCCAGGTATCCAACATCGGTGCATCTTTGGCTGTGGTTGTAACAGTGCAGCATTTTATTTCCCTTTCTGACTTCTTTTTTTTAATCAATATTTAAATTCATAGGTTTAATTTATGTCTGATTATTAGGGAAACAAAACCATCACAGGCTCTTTAAGACGGATGATGATTAACTAATCGTATTAATCACTCAAAATTCCTGTCAGTGAACAGTTAAATATTAACATCATGACGACTGAATGCTACACTTTGTCCTCACAGATGACTAAAACACAGAGCCATAGCTGCAGAGCTAGATAACACGAATTAGCACCGTCCTGTGACAAAGTCTATCAGGTCACCTCACAGAGCCTCCCCAGCTCTATCAGCGAGATACACAAATCAAAGAGGACCCTGTCTGCTTTTACAGGCCCATCGCTGAGTAATCAAATTAATAATAAAGCAATTTCAGAAATCCCGGAGGTTATAAAACCCCCGGAGGATTTACTTTCAGCTGTAGTCCTTGGAGGGGGGGCATCGAATCGTAAAGCGAACAAAAATGAATTGCTCGCGAATATAACTTTGCCAAAACACCCTCATAATTCAGGCCGAGGGCGCCAGAGTGCAGTGCAGTCAGAGTCCTGGCAGGGAGCCCGGCCTGGAGGAACCACCTGACTGAGCCGGAGAGTCCTGTGACACCTGGACTAGACCGTGCAGGTACAGGACCAAAACCACCACACTGGGCTCATTTCTCACTGCCAACGGTTTAATTATCTCATGATCAGGATGACTGTTCATCAACAGAACCAACAGAGGTTGTAAAACCTGCTCACTTGAGAAAACAAACTGTCATCAGGATTATTTTACCTTGGGTTTAATGACAATTCTTCTTCTTGAGTCGTGTTTGAGCCTTTGGCTGTATATATATATATATATATATATATATATATATATATATATATATCACAATTGCTAGCTCACATTTCTCAGAAAAACTTAAGAGAAACATTTTTGTACTAAAGTTCTTCATTATGAGTGAATACTCAATGACCTGCAGTGTATTAAGTAGTATAAGTAGATTACGGAAGGCAATAAATGACTTTAGATTTTAAAATAAAGCGTATCTCTGTGTTTTGTCTCCTGTTTCGCATGTCTGTACTCTTGATGTGTTTCTGTTTTCTGAGTCTCATGAGGCTTTAATATATTCCTTAATTTCACGGACACTCCGACTGAAACATAATACAAATCAACAACCTCTTCAAAGCAGTTAGCAAACCATCAGAGGAGCACCAGATAATTGTGTCTGTCAGTATCACAAAACAACAAGGAGAGTGTGTGTGTGTGTGTGTGTGTGTGTGTGTGTGTGTGTGTGTGTGTGTGTGTGTGTGTGTGTGTGTGTGTGTGTTCCAGTGTGTGTTGAAGTATTTCACTTAGTGCAAAGTGAGGCTATTTTTTCACTTATTGCATGTTAATTATTGCATTTGCACGAAAGGCTGTCTGATAGTAACAAAGAGGGAATTTTACAGTATGATTAATCATGAGTTGGAGAGCTGTAACCACAGTCGGAGAGGTTCCTTAGTGACAAAACAGACGGGGGACAACAGTCTAAAACCGGCCCTCGCTCTCTGTGTGACTAATCACAGCACATGCCCAGCAGGCGTGTCCACCAGCTTTACAGTGAGATGTTTTCACCCTCACACTGAATGGACATTTACCACAGGAAGACAGTAGATACTATTATTCCACTCTTTTATGATGACACAAATCCTCAGGATGTACATGTTTTACAGATTTGTCAAAGTGATTTAAGCTGTAATAGTCTTTTGAGAGTCTGTTTAGCCCAGGCAGCAACCTTCTCTAAAGTGAAGCCAACGCTGAAGTGCCTTAGACTTGCATTCTCTACTAGCCAGCAGGGGGCGACTCCTCTGGTTGCAAACAGAAATCAATTCATGAGAATTTCTCACCTATTCAGTGTTGTGTTGTACTTAGCCCACATGCATCAGTCCTGGTTGTCATATAAAGTCATTGCCACAGTAGCTGCTGTCAAAGCTCAACTACCTATGAACCAAATTTGGATTTTGCGGTTTGACGAGATGGCGGCTAAAAGCAAACTGATGCTCCATCAATGTCATTCTCCAGTTGATGGTGCATGCATTGGACTGGAGAGGAAACTTAGCAAAACTACAATTACGAAAATTATGAAAGCGTACGGGAGTTGTAGCACCGTTGCAGAGCAGGGCTGGACTCAGTCAGACCAATGAGCAGCTTACTTCAAATTTGACCAATTTGATCAATTTGATACCGAGAGCTAAGATGTGAAACTTGCTGTATTAACATATTGTACTGTATTGTTAAAATCACTGGTATTTGTAATAAATATCACAATATTCATTAATATGTTTATATATATATATATTCACTGAAACATGTTTGTAAATTAACATCTAATGCAATCATAGTCTCCATGTCTCTTTAAAAGCAGACAAATGCATATTTACTGTCCTCCAAGAATGTGCTTCTGCTCTTGCAGGGTGTAACATCCCATAAAATATAATTTAGATCATAATGTGTCTATAAACTCTCCAGTGAAATCCCAGGCCCGTGAAATTATTTTCAGGTCTGTGCCTCTTTTAATGTAGCGTTACTGAGTTTTGAACAAAATGTCAAACTAAGGCATAAAAGATATTAGAAGGATAGAAGATGAAAAGAGAGGGTGTTCGTGACTAAGACGGGACAAAAAAGCGGGGACATCGGGCAGAAAATCAGTGTGGGAGGTTGGCAGGAGTGAAAACACTGCTATGTGGGCTACCACTTGTCCAGAGGTAACTCATCCTCCCACCACCTCCCCCTCTCTGTCCAAAATACTCTGTTGCTGACCTACTTCCCTCTGAACGGAGCTCTGATTTCCCTGCCAAAGGATCCATCTGGTAGCCAACACAGAAAGTGACATATCACATGTGCAAACAAGCGAGTAGGCCGAGCAGGAACACATCATACTGCTCGGAGCGGACTGTTGAACTTGTGATATTTCATGGATACGCTGGCATCTGACTATTAACGCGGCCGCCCTGCATCTCTGCTGAGAAACAGCGTGGGCGATCTGACTGTGCAGCGCACTCCAGTTCACCCGATGTTTCCCACAGCATCCGAGCTGGCAGATCGAGGTCCAGCAGAAAAGGTGCAATGTGTGATTCCTGGCCACAAACGGGGCAGCATGAGAATGAGACAACACACGTTGAACATGGCGGAAATGGTGCTCAGCAGCGTGCATTGACCGTAGAAATACACGTAACGGTCACTGTGGTCACCTTTCAGAATTTGGTCTGGTGGTAGGAGATAGAATGAGTGTTGGTTGTGCAACTAACCTCCTGTTGTTCACAAAGACAGACCGTTTACGTAAAGTTTGCATAATAAACACTTATATAGTTGCAGCCATTAACAGAAACGTAGTTGGTCTGCTAACGAGGCTACGAGGTTTTCATTCACACAAAGTAGCGTTGTGGTATCAAATTCAAGGTAACGTCAACCGACACTGAGACCTACACACTGTCATATTTATAGTAATGAAAGCCCAGCCGAGCGCTCACACGGTTCAATCTCAAGTGTGAGCCTAGAAATAGAAGACATTTACACACCGAGCAAGAGTTTCTGAGTACATTCCTCTGAATCGTGAGACGTCTCGTTTACAATGCTGCAAATCACAGCAGCCTTCGGCACCGACAGCAGCGGTCGTCTCAGATCAACCCATGTCGGGTGCACACGCTCCACTTTACCTTATCGAGAGCCTCCCGCTCCAGCAGGTCCTGCACCGCCAGGAGCTTGACGCTGAAAACAGAAAGAGAGAGAGAGAGAGAGAGGTTGAGTTAAATTCACCACCTTGGAATCATACGGTCTCATCTGTGTTCTGAGTGATTTAAAGATATTGAGCTTCAAAGATTTTGCATTACAAAAAGCAAATAAATAAATAAATAAAAACTTGAGTGGAACAAGTAATTTTTATAACAGATTCAAATGCAGATAGAACCTTCTGATAATAATGCATCACATTTCACACCACAAGTGAGGAAAGCGACGAAACAAAGCGTGGCCGACGTTATTGTGGCCGAGTCGTCACTAAGTGTTGCCGAACTGGCAAACAGATTTATGTATTAATTTATTATATGATAAGCTAGAAAGAGTTGGGAGCTCCACTTTGATATGTAGACGTAGTGGCAGTTTGTAGCTTCATGTCAACGGCTTCCATATCTAAAGATACATTTAACGTCTTCTGTGACATTTATTTCTTCTTTGAGGACGAATCATCTCCATCAAATAAGCATTGCAGGTTAAATGTGATAAACAGTTCTCCAGTACAGAGGTCAGTTTAAGAAACGGGTTGAAAAGGCTTTTCTCATTTCAGCTCCACTTTACGACGGTACGGTAGAATGATTTATTGAATGAATTATTCAAAGATATTTGTCACAGATATTTCTGCCTCCAAGCCCATTCCAACGGAGGTGAATATAATTGGTGCTCACAGCGATGGACATATAAAGGGACACAGAGTTTCACAGTACTGCTACAACCAGGGCTGGTATTCTGTTATCATGCACACAGTGAGAGTCAGAGGGTGTTGACACAACAGATACAAGTGGCACAGGCCAAACTGGATCCTCGACATCATAAACAGAACATTTCCTCAAGGTAAATATAATGAAAATCAGGCGAACCCTTACCGAAGGAGTTTGGACTGGTGTCCTGAATTCTATCTGCCAACACATTACTGCTCTGTGGAGGAGGCGGGGCCTTTACAGCCCAATAAACAGTAATCTGTTTACTTTTTAAATGATTTTCCAGACCGACAGTCAGCACAATAAAAACAGTGCATTCATGAGAGGCACAGATGCTTTTCCTCCTGTCGTCACTTGGCTCTGACCAGCCATTGTTTCTGCGATGCAATTTGCGAGCGAAAGTGAGGAAAGCGTTCGCCGGCATTTCATTTGGATTAGCGTCTTTTACAAATGGCCTACGCACATAAAGAAAGTCTTCAGGGAGGGAATCAAATAAGTTCCAGAAAAGCCTGCTAGTTGACACAGCCATCTTCCAGAGCTCAGTCTGAGCCGTTGATCATGTTAGAGCTGGAGGAGAAAAAAAGGTGCTGCTTGAGTCACACAAGGCATTATTCTAATGCTCACACTTCCACAGCTCAGCCTGCAGCACCGTATGCTCAACTGATCCACTGTGGTGCAACACGATGAAGCGAAGTTGCCGGCAATGCTTTAACCTCAATCACCTCTGACCTAGTAATCTAAAATAAACCATGTGGAAAATCACATTGCATAACAGCCTTTTCTATTAGTGAAGTGCCGTTGCTGCTGCTGCTGCTGCTGCTGCTGGGCATGATGGGAGCTCTGTTACCACTCCAGACTGACTCACTTCGCTGAGCGACCGCCACCAGCATCATATGTGATGTAATCAGACAGCAATTGTGAGGGAGAACAAAGGAGGACGTTATGACACAAATCCTCCACAAGGTCGTTCATGTCGCGCCGCAAAAGGCTGCCAGAGTGTCAAGGACGCAGGGAAGAGCTCTTCCTGCACTTGGATTGACATGGACTGTCAATGCATGCTGGTAAAAAAAACCCATATGCGTCGCTGGTTGAAGCAGGACTCGGGAGTGAGTTTACAACGGCCACGTTTTGAACTAGTATGTAAATCTTAATCCTCAACACATTCACTGCGACTGGAAGTGGAATCAATTACAGCAGCAGCTGATGCATATTCAGCAGGCCACGGCCAGTCCTTTAGGTGGCGGATAAAGAGGCACGGAGGTGAAAATGGATGTTTATGTGTGGAAAGCTCTGTAGCCTATTACTGTTCTACTGAAGCTGAACAGGCTGAGCCCTAAATATCCTGTCTGCTGAGACATTGGCGTACTGTTTAGTGGATTTAATGCTGTAGTCATGTGAAAAGCGAATGTCTAGCAGAGTGACTTTGATGTAGTTTGCTTGAATTTGTTATAGATGTTGGCTCTTCTCTCTCTCTCTCACTCTCACACACACACACACACGCACACACGCTTTGTAGAAGTGTGTTGGATTCATATTTTCCAGCAAACCTCAGATCATGCAACAAGACTAAACGCATCATTGTAAGCATGAGGGTGATGTCATACACGTTGCTACTCCGCTGATTAACGGTTTGTGATGCTCAGACTGTTAAAACTAACTGTGCACGTCAGCGGTTTGAAATAACTTTAGCACTACTTGCAGGGTTTGTTTTTTAAATGCACTGATGGACGCAGGTTAACCGTCAGTGGAAAAGAAAAAGACTTGGCGGGCAGCTTTGCCTTGCAGGGGCGTAGCCACCTTTCACAAAGCTAGAAGATGGTACCATTTTTTCCCCTGCTGTGTTGCTGCTGCAGCGAGGCTAGCCACTCCTGGACACAAAACAGAGTCTCGCTGCATTTCAGCCACACACTTCTGTGTGTTAGCGTTGTTGCGTTTTGGTAATCTTTTAAAAGTTTGGTAGCATGAAGCTGGCCATGTGTGTGATGCATGCATAAAAAACCCAACCCATTCTTTACCACCACCACTGAAGCTCTATTTACAAATGGACTACCAGTATCAATAATCTTTATTTTGGTTTTCTCCTGCCTGCCTGCCTGCCCCGCCCGGTCAAACAGCCTCGTGTTACACAACACTGAGAGTCAGAGCAGAAAGTCCTGTCGCCTTTGTAATCAGCGAGTCCACAGATCCTGTTTTCAGAACAAACAGGCCTGCAGTCACGGAGACAATACCTCTTCCTTCTGCTGTAGGTGTGATCGCTCTGCACAATGAAAGAAACTCTCACAGAAACCCTGCGTCTCTCCCACCGGCCAAGATCCTGATCCTCACGTTTCCACTGGCAGGGATCCAATCCCAGCACGCCCCCGAGTTGACCTGCGCTCCAGCCATGTCATGAGGACTTGAAGGATAGTGCTGAGTCAGGGATGCAGCCAGCGCTTTGATTGTACCTCCAGGCCTTTAGAGGCCAACAGAATGTGCTGTGTCTATAGCAGATAATCCTGACGCAACAGTACTTAAGAAAGTGCAGAGGCAAAAACACAAACAGAGGTTGCAGACAGACAAGCTCCGTGACATTGGGCCTAATCCGTCAGTGTCACCGTGACAACAGGGGGCCTGTCGCTGATGCAGTGAATCTCTCGTATGTAGCGCCGTGGTGCAGACACAAACACGACACGATGGAGCAAAATAGAGTGTCTGCTTCAGCATTTGTCAGATTAAGGCAAATCTGAGGGCAGACACAAGGTTGCATAAGAAGAGAGGAGCGGCAGCAGCGGAGTTGACCTTGAACATAAATAAAGCCTTTCGGGATTTGCGAGCTCAGAATGTGGAAAAGGCTCGGAGCGGCGGCCCAACGTACATTGCAAGATTGGGTGCTGCCTGCAAGTAATATGAAAGCATACAAGCTGGAAGCTGAGCAGCATACAGACAGTGGAGAGGAGGATCACACTGCTGTCGTGTTTAAAAATATATACATTTTGGTTTTACTTTCTTTTTTCACCAGGACACTCATCCTTTGAATGTTTTCCAATCCAAAGAAGGAAGCCAGAAATCCCTTTTCAGAGTCGCCTTTCAAGTCTACACGGGTGATTGTTGGATGCTCAGTGGAAGGTAGAATATTCCTTTCAGGTTTCTGTATTCACACGGACCCAAAATCCTCCTCACTCTTCCCAGAGCTTCTAAGGCAATGCATCTTTTGTTTCAATCCCACTAATTAAAGAGGGGGTGCATTGAGTTTACCAGTGACCACAGCAAGCCAGCGTGATTTGCTGTTGCAGGAGATAAACAAGCCAAAATCAAGCTTTGTTTAGCAAAAGGAACTGGGCTTGGGAGTACTGTATTGGCCCGAGTGACTCCCGGCTGGCAGGGCTCGCTGGGCAATGCCCCTAACTCACTGTCCACCCACAATAAAATGCTGCGCCAATGGAAATTTCCACATGAGCGCCCCAACACCCTGCGTCAGCTCAGCAAGAACCTCCTTTGCAGCACCATCGTCCTCACGACCTCAGTACCCAGGCCGGCCCCCGTCTCCATGGATTCCCCCGGTGAACGAGGTCGTCTCAGTGAGATCTGACAACTATTCACCGACGTCACTGAACATGTGAACTCCCCGCACGTTTTTATTGTGCGCATCCCTCTTGGCTCTGTCCGCCTGTGAAGGGATTAAAAGATTGTGTGACGCTGCTGCCAAACGCTGTGCCCGCCCATCTCGTAATCCAGGCCTAATGTGCAGACCACAGATGTTGGGTGCATCATCACGAAGGCCACGCTGGGCTCGTGCACGTCGCAGGCAACAGGTTTGCAAGCGGAGACATGCACGCACTCCCTTACTGAGCCCGGGAATGTACTTTGTTGATATCAACGAATGTGGAGAATTGTTTGTCCGATGCTAGTTTCAGATGCTTCCTTGGTGTAATTACAGTAAACAAGCGACGTGGTGGTTAAGCAATACAGGCCAGCAGCATTCTTAGTGTTGTCTCAAAGTTAAAGATATAGTTCAAAATTTGGGGAAATGCACTTATTTGCTCTCCTTCCGAGGATAAGGTGAGATGATCGATATCATTCTCGTATCTGAGCTTTCCCCAGCTTCCAGTCTCTATGCTAAGCTAGGCTAGCCACCTCCTGATTCCTGCTCTCAATTTAACAAACACACGAGATCGGTGTCCATCTACGTTTTTGCGAAAATGTTTAACTATTCATAGATGTGCAGTTCCCATAGCCTTCCTCAGCCCTATGGAGAGTTTCCCATCAGGCCTTTCCTTCAGCGGATGTCAAGCAGTCTTCAAACAGGAACAAAGTCCCTTCTATGATTCTCCACCAATGTTTTACCGACTAGTAGGAACAATATCCTCATTATGATGAATAACATCTGACCCAAAACCATAAAAATGCCATCATGACGTACGATTCCTGAGAAAACAGGAAACAGTACTTTTCATTTTTCACTCATTCACACAAGAGTCTACAAACAGACTATGAAGATTTTGGCCACATCGCCCTCCTGATGGAGTCTGAAAGGTTATCCCAGTGACCTACTGGGAACTTTGTGTGAGAGGGCTACAGGAAGCACACTTGTGCTGGTAACTGTAACTGACGAGCCTGCAGGCTGCATTTTTTCACAGTGGCGCTGAAGACGAAGACCATTTAGCATATTAACTGAGAGGTCTTACAGGAACATTTCTCAGCTGCTCCGTGGCCTAGAAACGGCACTTTTCCCTGAGCTGAAGGCAACGTGCAACACAAGACATGGGAGTTGGGGTTCCTCAGAGGAACCCACGGCTCTTACTGTGTTATGCATCAGGCTGCTGTCTGGCTGTTCGTCAGTGTGACTGTCTGATGAGAGAATGGTGATACATTTAAACATTACATAACGTACGTAACATTTACTCGGAGGGAGATGCTGCGTGATGCAGCGGAGGACAGACGAGCTCAACGAGGAGCAGAAGCAGATGAGATTAACGAAGCAGCGACGACAGCGGCTGCCATCTGTACGCCTGTCACTCAGAGACCAGGAATATCACCAGCAGCTCATTATCATATAATTGACTTCAGTGGCTGCGGTGTAAACTCAGCAGCGGAGCTAATCGACTGCTAGCCGCCTATACTGCCGACACGACGCAATGGTGGATGTGTGAAATGTAAGAGGCCGGGCGGTGATCGTTTCATCTCCTGTTCTGTGCATCTCTGAGTTTCATTAAAGTGGAGCTGAAGCAGCATTTTCAGAGCGTCGAGCTTCTGCATGGTGACATATTGATGAGTGAATCCGGAGGCGGGACTTAACTTTGGGAGGAAATTGATTTGATGGTTCAAAAGATTCACTCACAACCTTCTCTAACTCTGAAGCTGCAGCTTGTCGTGATATTATTGGTTGAAATTGGTTACTAGCCTCAGATTTTGTTTTCCCAGAAGAAAAAGATATTGTTAAATATGTGCACAATATGACTGGAGAAGTGATCTATCATTTTTCATTTCAACCCACAACACAAACCAAAAGAAGACACCATGGCTTAAGGATGTGAATCTCTGTCTCGTGTCTCTTCCTGTTTCACTCTGTCCCACCGCTAACCGCTAAGTTAAAACCGTCCACTCCATGTGAGGGTTTCAGTCGTCGTCATCCGCCCTGTCAGCAGGGTCAGGGGTCGAATACAGACGCAGCGCGCTGAAAACAAACCCTGGTCACTTGATGTTGTGCTGGAAAAAGTAAAAAATAACCTCAAGTAGCCTCATGCCTTTAAAGTTCAGCTTGTTCAGGTCAGGACGCTGACTAAAGCTTTCTCTTCGACTCACAGCAATGAGAGGTAACTGGACATTTGGAAGGAGCCACTGTTGTGTTGTCAAAAGGTAATATAATAATATTATTGATGAGTGATTTCAGTTTTTGTGTCGTGTGTAGTTTTTTTTAGATTGTTCCAAATAAACTTTACAGAAATAATTTCTAAAGCATGTCTCTGAGTCCTGCATCAGCTTTGGCAGTGAACACAACAGTGAATTTTCGGACAGAATTTTCTTTTCGTTATTTTCCTCCTATCTTTCTGAGATGCTCCAACCAGTCGTGGATAACGATTGGTGAGCTTTTGTCCTGCAGGCACACATTGATACCAAACCTGGCAACCGCACAGTGACAATAAGGCGTTTAGGCTGTGAGAACTAGTTGCAGCAGATACTGTAATTCCACTTAAAACCACACCTGTTTGACTTTTCAACAAGAAACAACACGCTGAGAGCTTTGTAATATCAGTGTGAAAAGCTAGCCTGCTTCCACTTTTCGTGCTAAGCTAAGCTAACAATAGCAGAGTTTGTTTTCGTTCATCAGTAAATTCATGTTTCCCAGTCAGTGAAGTGCACCCTACAGCTCATGTTTACTTGCTCGTCCATAACAACTCGTATAAAAGGATGTCAGCAGGATGACGATAGATCTAATGTCGGTGATCCGCTGTGGATGGATCGCTTCCTCGCTGCCGTCCTCTAACTCAATTTCCCCTTTGGATCCTTGCCGTGCCGCCGGCAGGTAAACCCGGATGAATATGGGCTGTCACACCGCGGGGTCGATCTCTGTCACAGCGAGGATGGATGATGTTTGTTGCTTCAAATTCTTGCCTCGTGCAGCTCGGCGCATCAGACACAAACGTGTCGAAAGCCTCGCTTTGGCCTGATGATTCTCAGTGACACAAACGCAGGCTTTGCGCCGCCGTCGCTTTAAATCACGTCAGTCAGTTCACGTCGACACTGTGATCCATTTTAGTATCTAGTTTCACTTCCCTTCAGCCCAGTGTGCGAGGCCGACCGACGGCGAGCTGATCACTAACATCAGCAGGCTGTGGTGGCTGTGTGACCTCAAGTAAGCGGGAGTTCGTTGAACTCTAGTAGCTCTCTGCTAAATGCCTGGAGGAAAGCCAGGAAGTGTGTAAACCCAGCCGGCATCTTGTGATTGCTCACACAGCGGAGCCCGAGCGCTGCGCAAACACGCCAAATCTCCTCTAGGAGCCTCCTCCTGCTCCTGCTCCTCCATAACAATGACCCCTACAACACCACCATCGGGGTTGCTGCCCTTGGCTCGGGAACACAGGAAGTGGGAGGCATGAGAGAGTGGGAAGTGGTGGAGATTTACAAGAGGGTGGGTGGGGTTGGAGGTGGAAGGGAGAGAAGATGGAGCCAAAGGTAATCAGAAGCTTCTTATCAAAACACACGACGCTCCTTGTTCAAACCGAGCGGTCATGTGAGGCTACGAGGTTTAGCTGAGGCCATAAACATGGCTGACCATAGGCTCGGGTCTGCAGCTGGCCAGAGGCATGAAGAAGAAATAGCTCATTGATGACATGTTTTATTGACCAGGAGTGTGGAGTTGTGTAAGTTAGAGTTTGAATTTCTCTCTCTCAACTTTTTGGAAAATTGCAGGCACATCAAAAATAAATAATAAGTTAAGTAGGTGATTGGATTTGATCTGTCAATCAAATTACTATTTTTCATGGAGAAAGCCTTCAGTGGTGTTCTTTGCTCTTCTTTCAATGAAGAAATACTCCAGTTGTGGTGCAAGTGATTGCAGCATTTGCGCTAACCTCTTAAGGAGTCGCCATTGTTGTTTAGAAAGAACGGTCGCCTCTGAGGCTGGTTGCTCCATGCACTCAAACGCAACACTCCAAGCCTGACAAGATGGGTTTTCTCGTCTGCTACTCAACCCCACCAGAATCCTGCCGCTGTGCAAAGTAAACAACCGACACAGCGAACGCCTTTCAACAATCTGAAAGTGTGCAAGACACACTGCAAAGACACACTAAAGGCCGACTTCTTGGAGAGATCAGGGAGGCGACGCAGACTACTGAAGCATAACGGACCCTGACAGGTGCCGACGCACCACGTCAGCTTCAAACTACCAAACACTCTCCTCAAAAGCATCCTCAGCTTAGCTGACCTGAACATGAGCAGGCAATGTTTCCCACCTGGAATCCGACTTGAATGAGCGCTCCACTGCACTTGTCATGAAATCCCGATGACTCGACGAAAGGTTTTAGTTACACCCAATCAAGTCACGTGTGTTCTCCTTTCAGCAAAGTTACATTAAAATGACAGGTTTTCAAACAGAGTTTGGCACGGAGAACAAAACATTTGGGTTCGAGGACACTAGTCTCAGCGGCGGTTTCGGGTTGTGCTGAACAGTGTGTGCTGCAGGAATCATTCATGAGCAAGCAGCTTGGGGCTCACCAGCCGAGGAGGACGCTGCAGGGCTCCGGGCCCTTCAGCTGACAGCGAGACTGAGAAAGTCTGGTCGCGCCCGCATCATGAAGTGTGTATCACTAAACAAGGGATAACTGGAGAATATGGCGACCGTGGGAAAGAAATATATATGTGTCATATCAGGCCGAGCCGAGCAGCTTTGGTCAGTGGTATAAACGCAGAATCCCACAGAATGAGTCCTGTTATTGAAACACTGCTGTCACACAGATTAACCTGGACTCACAGAGGCCTGTTTTACAGCTATTTGCATAAACGTAGCACTCGGCGCTAAACGAACACGGCCACTTAAAGTGGAACGCTCCAGATCTAAAGGGGCTCTTCATTTATTTTCGTGCATGCAGCGAGAGAGAACAGCTCTCAGAAATACTGGATAACGGCCTGATCTGGGTCAAGTCAACGATCAATTATTTGTGTGTGTGTGTATGTTAAATAACACATTTTACAAGGTTATTGTCTTTCTTAGAGCAACTTTAGTTGAATCTTCCATTCCAAGGTTTATTTTGTTATCTTTAATCTGCTGCAAGGCTCCTTTTTTGGACGAATAAATCCTTCAGGGGGGGCGAACAAAGACCCGCAAACCTGCTGTAACAAAAGCTGCTTATCTTTTCTAAGTGTTGCTATGAAGTAATTTAATCAAACAGCTTTATTTAGGCCACAAGATGAAGTAATAGTTGGAGGCTTGTTTTGTACCCTAGTGGTGCAAATTCCTCAATGAATTTGCAATCAATTGACCGAAACCAACTGACTTTCAGCAAACATGTTGGGGCCCCTGCGTATCTGACTGTGTTGGCCCCGATGACTCACTTTACATTTACATGAGGTTTCTTCCAAAACTCTCCAAAGTATTTAAACTATAGCAAAGTCGCAGCATCGTTTATGACAGGGACAACATGTTGTTGTCTCTGAAGCCTTCTCAGTTCTTTATCAGGATGTTCTGTACGATGAACGCCTCCAAAAATATCACAAATATGCGTATAATTCTACTGCGAAATGATGTCTGTCCGACTACAATTTTCACATTTTGAATATGTATTGAGTTGTTCTGATTCATCCTTTGCTCACATGTTTGTTCTTTTCTTGAATAACAGATTATTTGTAATTATTTGTAATGGCTTTAAAATACTTTGTTTGGCCCGAGACAACACCATGACACATCCATCTGATTATAATTGATCAACAACACGTTATTTAGTTATGTCGTGACTGAGTCCAGGTAGTCCCCGGATGTTTTACTCACTCGTTCTCCAGCAGGGTCATGCAGACCACCTCCTTCACCCCCGGGTTATTGGCCTTGTCGCAGGAGCAGCCCTGCAGGCTCCAGGTGGCCAGACGCACCACGGGCTTCCCGTCCCGCAGGCCGGGCGGCGGCTCCACGTTGGGCCGCACGGAGATGATCTGCGTCGGTCCTCCTGGCGGGAGGTCCAGGTCGTCGCTCCTGAGACTGAATGAAGTCGGACTGGGGTGGGACTTCGTGGTGCAGGTGAGCCCTCCGTTGGTGTTGGTGGACGGCGCCCTGGAGCGCTCCACGAACACCTGGAAGCGGATTTTGTCCAGCAGGGAGCTGTTGATGTGGTTGACCCTCACCAGGTCCTCGATGCTTTTGAAGGGGCCCCGCTCCGCCCGGTAGGCCACGATGTTCTTGGCGATTTTCTCCGTGATGCCTCGGATGCTCATCAGCTGCGCCGGCGTGGCGGTGTTGATGTTCATCCCGGTGCACGACTGGTGATCCACGTCTTTGCGCAGGGACGACGGCGAGTGCTGGGACGAGCTGGTCCTGCTGGAGACGCATATTTCCAGTTTGATCACCTCCAGTTTGGTGGCCCCGATCCCGCTGACCAGAGCCAGGTCCTCCACCTTTTTAAACCCCCCGATGCAGTCCCGGTACTCCACAATGTTCTGCGCGACGGTGCGGTTGACTCCCGGCAGAGTCATGAGTTCCTCCTCCGTGGCCGTGTTGATGTTCAGCCGCTCCTGGTTCACCAGGATGTGGCCAAAGTTGCACGCGGCGCTGAATTTGCGCTTCCCGCAGCTGAAGTCCGTGGGGTCCCTGGGGATGGAGCGGTGGCAGCCCAGACTCCCACCCATGGCTCCGGCGGGTCACCGGGTCTCGTCTCTGAGCAGCGGACGGCAGAGAGCGAGAAGAGGCTGAAAGACAAGCGTCGGTGACAGTCACGCAGCCGCACCTACACATGTCCATCCTTTCACCACAAAGTGCCTCATAATTACACGAATCATACGCACCGTACGGCAGCGGTCCTACCGGCTACATGCTGCACGCATCTCCCCGGGTCCGTCTCTCTGCTCTGCTCGCGGCTGAAGCGCGTCCTCGTTGTCCTCGTTGAGGAAGTGACAGCTCGTATTATTCAGGCAGCTCCGTAAACTTTGCCCCCCGACAGTCCGCCGTCCGACTGGCCACAGGTCGGCCTCCACGCGCGCTCCTCTGACAGGGAGCTGCCAGCGCTCGCGTCAATACAAACCATCGCTGCCTGACGCGCGTCAAGTCACGCGAGTTCAGACAGGCACGCGCACCGGAAGCTTTGGTATTACTCGGAAAAATAAAATGCGCTTCGGTAAGCAGCCAAAGCGAGCAAGTTAAAAGGCATAATAACGGAGAGGAATAAAGCTTTGTTTTCAGAAACAACCAAACAGAAAAAAATAAGAAGAACACAGTATGACCCTCACTTGTAGTGGGTCATAATGATCGAGAGGGATTATCATTTCTGCATGCTATCCTACACATTAAAAAAAATAATTGATTTGTTTATGTATTATTTTTGGCTACATTTAAGTCAATAACTTAATCTTCAATAATTCGGGCACATTTTTCTAAATGTGTTTATTTATTTCCCATATTCTATCTGGGCCTACAAAATAAAGTTTTCAAATGTATTGATTATTTCGCAAAGGTATTATCTCCCCATAATTGTATGATTGTATAGTTTTGCTATGTTGGTGCCTGGAGAGTTCTGGTGCAAATAGCTAAAAATAAAAGATAAAAATAAAAAAAAACATAGCGAGAAAAAGAATAATACATTCGGATTTTATTTTGGAATCTAATATCGCCTCTTCTGTCATGTGTGATGTGGTTTATTCTTCCTCCATCATCAGCAGCTGGAGGCGTGGCTCCAGGCATGACACATTGTGCGTGTCGCTGGGGAAGAAGAGCTTATTACATACATGTAAATGTTTATAAAGCCTGTATCCAAATTTAGATATAGATCTTGGGTTAATAAGTAATCATTCATTGTTGATGACTGGTCCATGGTGTTGCAATAAAAAAAAACACTCTACAGAGTAACAATGTTTTAAAATATTAATCAACTGCATAAAAATCGAATGATCTCTATAATATTTTCTGAGTTTACTGTGTTTTTATGAAGTTTCAAGAATGTTGTCTTATAAAAATACAGCTAAAAATACAGGATTAGGATGCAGCAAGCGGCCAAAGCATTGAGCGTTTGACTGTGGCCTTCATCAATGGCAGGATGCAATTATCGCTCCGGCTCCTTCCTCTCTGATCCTGCCTGATTGAATTAGCACAGCATTATACTTTCAGATAAAACACATGCTTCTTTTCCAAAATAGCACATGATTATCTATTGTTATTTATCTATCATGATTTATCTATCTGGACTTTCTCTATTCTGTAATGGTGTTGGAAAACTCATCATTGGTAGTGTCCTCTCTCTTTGCTGGTCATGAATCCAGTCATTTAAATGTGTTTGTTCCAAATGGAAATAAGAAAGGTCTCAAAGGTACAGTTGTGCCCATTCTTTGATCAGTGAATATGGTAATGCATTAGCAACCACAGTTTTAAAAGACCCACTTCAAAATGCCCAGAGATGGGTATTTAACATGTAGAACAAATCCTCTTAATCTTGTGTTTAGACCTGATATCAGGCATCTCACCAAAAACAAACCCATCGACTTTGAGCCGAGGGAACAGGAAGTGCTTAAAAAAACCATGTAGGTTTAAACATTAACATTCAATCATTAAGGGAGAGAGAGAGAGAAAGAGAGGGAGAGAGAGAGAGAGATAGAGAGAGAGAGAGAGAGAGAGAGAGAGAGAGAGAGAGAGAGAGAGAGGAGGAGGAGAAAATAGGGGAAAGTGAAAAATGAAAGAGTTCAAGGTGAATCCACCGAGAGTGAGAGAGAGAGAGTTGTGGCACAGTTAATTTGGCCCAGAGCTGCAGCAAACCCAGAAACCCTGCAGTTCTCAGTGAACCAGGTCAATGTCAGGACAGCAATTAACCAAACATGAACCGATCCGATCCACCGGATCAAGGGGAGGATTTGGCAGCGATAGTTGGGATAAGGCACGATGATCAAGCAGGGAGGGTTCTCTATACTCTCCAGCACTAGGCATCGATGTAATGCAATCAGAGCTGGTCCCTGTGTTTTCTTTTTGGTGCCCCAATGGCAGAATCAGATAAGTGACCGGTTCCTGTCTTGTCATGTGGGCCGACACATGGGGTTTTACTGTACAGCTCTCTAATTGGCTGAGGTTGTCTTCACCTGGGTAACCCGAGGGTACAGTCGTCCAATCGGACATGATGGGCGGTGGCGTGATGCTGCCGTATAGCGTTGTGCGTGTGTGTCTGTGTCTATATGTGTGTTTGTTAAACTCCTCACGAGAGCTGGGAGTCCAACGGGTCCAGCTTTTGTTTGAACAAGCCAGAGGCAAGGCCAAATCTAAAATTACATAAATAAATGAAAAAGAAACGGATTAACAAAAATACAACATCTTACATGACACAGGTCAATTTGATACTGTATTGTTAACCCGATCCATATATTTGCTGTCTGTGGGAAGACCTCATTAAATGGGGCCCACATTGTGAGATGTGGACAGGAAGTAAACCTGCTGTTTCCCAGCAACGCCATTACTGTTGCAGCAGGGATTTTTCCATCCCCACAATCACGACATACGAATAGAGAGATACAGACAGATATTCATGTTGGAGCATTTTGGTTGGCTATCAAAATAGCTTCTGAAATCTATTATATAATATAATAATTATAGTATATCTCCATCATTGCCAGAGTTAATGCCAGGACTCCCCCCCCCCCCCCCCCCCACCATTAAACCAAAACCATTAAACTAAGTTAAGGGAATATTTCCAATGACTACACACCCAGGCCACCCCTTAAGAACATATAACCCTCTGGAGCGCCCTGAGAAGCCCAAAGAGATCAAGCTCCATCAAGAATCAGACCTGAAGTCTCACCTCAAGGACACCTGTGATCCTCTTAAGATCACCTGGAATACTCTCATGGACACTAGCACCTTCTTTTTGAGCCCTGAAAGCTGCCAACGAACAAGACCTAGATTCTAAAGAATCCATCACAGTTATCCGTTATAAACGTGAACTAGAACCCCAACAAGAACTCAAGGATCTCCTTCAAAAACCCATTACCCCAGTGACCTTACAAGACCCGAAGAATGACCTCAAATTCCCCTGAAATCCTATTATGTGGACCTAGAATCATGCTGGGATCCTCTAGGAAAACGTTTTTTTGTCTATCAAGTAATAGTTATGAGATGAGAAAGTAATTGACGATTGTTTAGATTCTTGCTCATAGCAACATTTATAAGAAATTAATGTCACACGAAAATCCATCGTGTCGCACATTTAAAGCGTTTGTTTAGTTCCAGTAAGCCAATCACCTGCTATGACTTTTCTTGACATGTCCGGCCTTTACTTAAGGGTTTCCAATTATCAGGTTAAATAAATCCATAACAATAACCAAATAAAGCAAGCTAACAACACACCAAACCTTCTGTCGGGTGCCATGATGGCAGCTATCAGCTCAGTGACGCGGAGGTGTGCTGTGTTGCTGATAACGGCTACGTTTGAAAGGGAGACCATTTCAGTAGGTGAAAGGCTATGGTGCAGATACAAAGCTTTGTTATGCTTATGACGTGAGTTATATTGTGTTTGTAATGGTTTATGATTATGGAGGTTTTTGGCAAGGTTATGATCTGGGTGCTGGAAACAGACATAATTGATAGTGATTAGATTTACTAAGTGTTAAATTTGATATTCAGGGCATTAATATAGCAGCATTTTCTATGTAAAGATATAGTGGCGTGATGTCTGAGTGGAGAATTAAGTCACTCTCCCTTGCCATTTGCGCCGTTAGCTGCAAGCTGCCGGCTCAGCTGTTGCCATTTTGAGAAAATGCTCCTAATGTCAACCTGAAGGCCCCAAACTCTTCACTTTGAACCCCAGAAATGCCAAATGCAGTCATATAGTTGTTGCTTTATAATTTCCGAACATTTACCCAAAATCATCCATTTGTTTTTTTTCCCCATCACAATTTTATTATGTGACTTTTTACAATAAAAACAAGACATTACAAAATACAGATGCAGTACACAAACGGTGCTAAATGTGATGTAAATTAAGCCGGCTTGGTACAGTTAGTGAGTTGACCACTATTTGGCTGAAGCATCTCCGCTCCAGCTTTCCCCGTCCACCAACATCCAACACAAGCTTTCCACGTCCTGCCCCTGGAAAGATTTGATCCAGTTGGAAATGTTTTATTTATTTATTTATTTTTTAAATAGAATCGGCCAAGAAGTTCAAATAAATGTATGTAAAAGCACTTCAAGAGCAGTTTCTTGACATCGTTACACTCAGCATGAGTGAAGTCGGGAATACATGAATGGTTTCCAAGAGCAAGGCAGGAAAACACCGGCTATGATACTGGAACCAAAATGATCATAATGTCTATAACAAGGCCAATACAAAATAAAAAGAGGAGCAAAAAAAAAAAAAAAAAGAAAGAAAGAACATATTACACATGTTTGAAGTTACAACACTGCAGTTCACGGTTATACAATTTACATTGCAGGAGATGGAAGAGCATACCACGTGGGAGGAACTTAAATGTGATACCTAAATAAGTGAACAAACAGAAAGATACATATATATATAAAAAACAGTGCCTGAGGTGAGCCTCAGCCGGACGCTACCTGCCAACGAGCAGGAAGTGAAAGGCCGACCTCTTTGTTTGTTTTTTGGCATTAAAGGGATGCAGCACAGCGCAGTGCAGCATCAAACATTCCCGAAGTAGAAGAAGAAACGAGGAAAGAAAGCCTGAACTCTGAACTTTGCCCTGTTTGTCATTATGTGTGTATATATTGTTTTTTGTGAGCAGTGGCCCAAGAGAGGGCTGCACACTGACTCTACTGAGATTAGAACAGTTCTTTAAAAGGAGGAATGTGAGGATTGGCAGAGAACGGTTGCTGAAATTCAGAGTCCAGACAATACTGCCCCCTGGCTTTCACTTGATTATTACACAGTAATATGGTCAAACAGCGGATGTAGTTGATTGGCAGATGCTCTGACAATCAAGGCTGGCAGGTTGGTAGAAAATAATACACTGTAACATCAAGAAGGTCCTCCAGAGTTATTAAAATATCTTCTTCTTCTTGTTCTTTTCCAAGGTCCTGTAGAAACAAGAGGACAGTAAAGAGGTTAAGCATGCAGCAGTCAAAAACCAGCCCACTGCCCTCATCCAAAAACAGTCTGGTTGGTCTGATGGGGCAACATGTTGATGCAATATCTCTCTTGCCCCCCTTCACATTAATTCCAACACAAACACCCCCGTGCTCAACATACAAACCCATGACATGGCATATTTGAAATCTAATCCTCCCACTGCCTCTTATATAAAAGAAAGGAGTCTTTGGAAGAGTAACATTCTATTTATTTGTTTAAAAACATGTGGACAATGCCAGCCGCTTTCATTCATCCTTTCATCCGAGGTGCTTGGGAGGTTGTGCTCCCATCGCCCCTGCTGTTGCTAAGCAACCAAACTCTGCATGCTTTGGCGAGGATGATGATGTGTGTGGGACGGATCGTAAAGCTCAAAGATATATACACCATTGAATGGAAGTTTAGTGACATCTGTTGTCTACAGAGTTGAAACAGGATCTATGAGCTTAACTGTAAAGGATTATTGACCCTCATGTGTGATTGTGTGTTTACCTGGAGGCGTCTAGTTTCTGCTGCTCCAGGATCCTCTGCTGGGCCTCCCAGTTGGCCTTCTCGTCTTCATGCTGGCGACGTCTCTCTTCCAGTTCTCTGTGCTGGGCGTCCAGGTTCTTTTTCATTTGCTCATGACGTCTCTGGAGCTGCAGGGACACGGGCGTACAGTCAGGAAGTTAACCAAGCATGAATAAAAAGGAACACAAACTAATAAACACATTAACAAAAAAACATCTCATTTGTTTACCTCCGCCTCAGAGTCTCTGAGCTTCTGGAGCTTCTCCTTGACCTTCATTTCAAAAACTTGTTCCATTTCTTGCTCCATCTTCTTCATCTTGGACACGTGGTCCCGTCGCTCCTCCTCCATCTGGGCGAGAGGACTCCTGGAGACACAGGCCAGTGTTTATACATACAGGTATAGCAAGTTTGTGCATTTCCACACAGCTGTGACATCCCAGCTGTGCCCGCCTGCCACCTAGAAAGGCCTTTCTGGCTGCAGAGTGACGAGCAGGAGAAGAGGCAGGATCAGAGAAGGAGGAAAGACTTGCTTGCCTTCCCTGGAAGCCCTCTGTGATAGACGGCTTCCAGTGAGGGTTGTGGTGCTAAGTGGACAGGGGCTTGTCAGGAAAACAGGCGTTATGAGGGAACAAACTCTAATTCTGAGGCTAATCATGAAACAACTGCTACGATTGCGACTCGTCCAGCTGAAAAAACCCAATGTCTTGCAGCCTTATAGGAGGCCCTGAGCTGATGTTGGTAAACCTAGGAAAAGTATCTTTTAGTAGCAAACTAAGACAATATTCCTACTAAGCTGTTTACATGGCTTGTGAAATTAATATTTCACTTCTTGTTTACGTGCAGCCATGCGTACTCCAATTAACAAGACATACGTCCGAGGGCTACACGCTTTAAATGACATAAAACTTAAAAGATAACGTTTAAAAGTAGGTATGTGTCTCCTTCCGAACCATGAATCATCTGCACCTCAGCCGGCCAGTCGGTTTGCTTACAATGTGCAGAACTGGTCCTAAACAGGCAAGAGGCCGTGTGTCACAAATTGCATGCATGTTCAGAAAATATTCCTAAAAGTAGTGGTGGCTTTGCTGCCATTTTGCAACCAGTTTGTTGACATCGTTGTAGTTCCTTTAGCCATGCGAGATATCGTAGCTGCCAGAAATGCAAGAGGGATGGGACGATATTGAATCTTATTATGGATCACAATAAAAAATTGAGATAATCGTGAATATCCTCACATGAGCAACTCACTAGCTCGCTATCATGTTGGAGAAGTAAAGAAATAAAACAGGAATTATCTTATAAGAATGAACAGACTCACAAGGTTGCTATTTTATTACCCCTTTATTTACGCAGGGGAACCTTATGATGTATGATATCTTAGATTAGATTGTTTGTTTGTTTTCACTAAAAAAGGATGTGTGTTTCATCTGTGTGTTTTTTTTATTGGGGCCAGGATAATCTTGACATGAAATGTTCATATCGTCCCATGCCTACCTGCAAGCATTAATACCAGATGATTAATTAGCCAGTGGTCGTATAGCATTAGAGTCATTAGTTGCACAGAGAATTCTTCAACAGATAACAAACAAGCAATGAAACAGCTAAGCCAGTAGCCGAGCCCAACGATTAGATCAGGTAGAACCTTCAAAATGCTATTTGCATCATAAGAATGCATTACATATGAAATGATGTAATGTGTGTCCACACAGGATCGCTTAAAATGAACGTATTTCTGATTCAGTGTTTCATTCAAATAAATGCATGTATTGCAAAGCGTGAGAGAAAAACCAATAAATAAAACAGGGAAAATGAAAATGGGAGTGAAAATGCATTCTTTGGAGAGATTTTGAAGAAGTGAAGTAACACTTACATGCCTTCAGCCGTCTCAGGTCTAAAAACAAACAAATGCACAGACACTTAGCATGCTGCCATCAACCATGCATTAGTTTGTGAGTGTGCTGGTGATTACGGGCAGCTGCAGCCGGTGGATTAGGAGTCAGACGGTAGCGCGGTCAGATTAAAACACAACTGATACTGGTGGCCAGTTAGTGTGGGGTTAGTGCCGGCTTGTTTGGGTTAGGAATGGGTTTAAAGGTTTGGCCTGTTGTAGTGACAGCTTGCCAACTTTAATCCGTGGGTCAATCGCTGCAGACTTTGACCTCTGAACTGTAGGTTCCTCCACGTTTGCACAGCAAACAAGCTGCTCTGAGCCTCCGGCCAAATCAGCAACGCCATCCCATTGGTTCACTATCAATGTGCATTTCTGTGACCCAAACGCCACAGGTCTGTGCTATGCTGTACGGATGAACTTACTTGGTTAGCTGTCCCTTGTTCTTGTTGTTGTCCACACCATTGTATGTGACCGCAGCAAGCTTCCTGCTGCGGTAGTTCTCATAGTGAACGTTGTTTGTGACATCCTTCAGGTCCTGCATGTGGGTCCTGGAAAACAACAAGAGGGAAGTAAATGATCACATTTACTCTTTTGCTTTAATACGTTTTAACCAACGTGTTGGACGTTGCAACCAGTTCTTGCAGAACTGAAGTAAAGCACAATTGTTCTCCAGGCTAATTGTTCAGTCTTTTAGAGGCATTAGACACGATTCTTAGCCCAGCACGTCTGTCCTGTAATGAAGATGTTCTTGCTCACCTGATGAGCATGTTTCGGAGGATTGTGAAATCACAGTGCTCTCCGTTTTCCACTGTAAGAAGAGACAAAACAGAGCAGTGATTATAACAATGTAACATTTAAACACTTGATCCATGTAGGGATTATGAATACAGCAAATGATTTTCAACGATCCAGCAATTTAATCACATCATATTAAAGGAACAACTACAAGTTATAAGAACTTGGTTTTTACTTTTGAAGCTCTGGCTTTTCATTGGTTTTCACCAAAGTGGATGCTGGAATGTGGCTACAAACCGGTCCAATGGTGCAACGAAGCAGAAATACAACAAGCTCATTTTGGGGCTAAAAATAAAAATGAAGTGCCTATAATAATCCCTCATTGCACAGGAAATCTGTGCTATAGAGTACGATCAGATTTTCTGATGTAAAGAAAGTAATATATTAGTATTGTACATTATACAGTCTATATTTATATTGTTTTATACATAGGCCATATGTTTATATTATGTGGTGTCAATACTGAAATAATATACTGGCAGCAAAAGTGAACACAGGTGTAGTTTGTTGGGACACTTTCATGTATGGAGCTCCGAAACCAACAAAGGTCATCACTGAAGTCAGAAAACGATGACTGAATACATCAATAAATAATAAAGTTTGTTCAATTTAAATATGCAAAGAAATATAAAACTTCTATCTGTATTTCCAAAATTACTTAATATGTGGTTACTATACTTAAGGGTTTTATTTATTAGACTTATTTATTGACGTATCCAGTAAAAGTGTTAGTCACTGATATCCTTTATTGATGTCCGTGGCTAATTAGTCTCAAGACTTGATCAGGCTTTTCAAAGGCCCCAATGATGTGGATGACTGTAGTACCAGAAACTACCAGCAGGCGGCATCACGCCCAGCTGTTTGTGTCCCTCCTACAGTAAGGCTCACCACAGTCCTCTGGGGTTTCTCTGGACTGCTGTGGTAGTGACTTGCATAGCTTCTCAGGGACCTTGCCCTCCTTCGCTCTCGCTCCCGCCCTCTCAAAAGCATTTTTGGTATTCCTGAACTCCCCACGGACGGCATCAGTGGCGGCAAACCAGTTCCATAGTAGCACTCCTACAAATCTTCCACTAGGCTGCACTCGACTCAGTTCTGTTTTTACGGAGACGACGACAGTGTTTACTTCACTGCTTCCATTTCTCTACAGTAAACATCTCTGTGACATTCACACTGTGGCCGTGTGTCTTCATCACTGAAGGCTTCAAGCTTCATGTCTCACCACAACGTGACAGCAACTTCCTGTGTCGGGTCAAGCGAGGCTCTCATATCCTGTGCTGAAGAGAGAAAATGTCTAGTTCCCCCTCTGTTGTCAAGTATGTCACAGTGTTGTTTTTGTCCACATTAGCGGTATTGTATATTGCATTGTTCCTTTTCTTGATGAGTAGTTGAACTGGCCGTAAAAGACACAGAAGCCGGTTTTCTCCAAGTCAGTTCATACAATGTGACAATTCCATTTACTGAAATTAGTTTTAGTCCCAGACAGTTTATCAGTCATTTAGGACTGAAACAAATGAGCTAAACGTGTATTAAAAGAGACCCTGAGGAGTAATCTCTTAATCTTCTTACGCTCTTTTTGTCTTTATAACATATTGTGTGTATCTAAGGTCTACCAAATGCATTTCCTTTGTAGCCTCCAATGTTTTGGAATATTTTAAAACCCTGCATGTTTGATATCACTCTGGCACATTGGTGTGTTGGCGTGCTGCTGCCACTAAATCCATTGATCAGTGAAGTAGCATGAAACCAAGGGATGTCTGATATCAAATCCAGGTTGTTGGTGACACAGTGTGTCTGTTTGTGCTGACTATTGGAACAAAAGAAAGAAGGGAGCACAAGGATTCTCTTACTGCTTTGCAAACCATCTCCACATGATGCCTGCTCAATAATCCAATAAAACAGTGGAATTATTAGTGTGTTATGTTTGCATATGTGTGTGTGTGTGTGTGTGTGTGTGTGTGTGTGTGTGCGTGTGCGTGTGTGTGTGTGTGTGTGTGTGAGAGAGAGAGACCACTTATTTGATCAATTTACAGGCTGGGATAAGTTGACCTTCGACCGCTCACCTTCAGCCACGCCCCAGGGGTACTGCCTCCCGCGCACTCGCTTTCCGTTGACCTCGATAATGGTGTTACTACCGACTACGGCCAAGGGTAAACGATCCTGCAGAGGGGAGGGAGGAGACACAACTGTTGCATAGCTCACACATGACTAAAAATACACTATAGGCTGTGCAAGTAAGGGCACCATCACAGCCTACACAGTGTGTACGACATAAATCAAAAAGACACTGCATTAAAAACAATTTGGTGCAACTAAAAACCACAAACAAAAGTTTGCAGAGGGTTTCTTCTAGAAGAAACATACCTTGATTCTCCTGACCATCTTCATCTCCTCCTCATCATCCGTCTCCGGGAACTCGTAGATTTTGATTTTGTGCTCCTGGATTTCTTTCATGATCTGCACAAAGCAGAGAGGAGAAGGAGAGAGGTGGGGATGACATGGAAAAACAGATGAGAGAGCTGTATGTGGGACAAACGGGTCACAAAAACATCAATACACACACAACACACAACACACAACACACAACACACACACACACACACACACCAACACACCAACACACCAACACACACACACACACACTTCAACATTGGTGGTAAAATCAGAATTGTGCTTCCTGTATTCTATTTATGGGTCTTGTGATGTGATAACTGAACAAACTGTGGATGTCTAGAGTGACAGCAAACCTAGCATTGAAACATTAAGCCACATTAACACACAGTGCTATTGAAATGTTATCTTTATCCAGTCTGATATCCAACCCTCGTTAACCCATAATTAACCGTTAGCCGACGGGATTAGCATCTATCTGAATAAAGTGAAGGGGATTAGCCTCGAAGTCAGGCTCACATTGGGTAGGCTGAACTTCAAGTTGAACCAGGGCTGCTCCTGAGTTTTACTCAGCAGCTTGATTTTTAATATTTATTTTAACTGATTGCATTAAAGCAATAAGAAGATTAAAAAGGTTAAATGTTAACACCCCTACACTTGAACAAATCAGGAAAGATACCAGCCAAGAGAATATCACACCTTCAGGGGCGACAAGCACACAGACACACACCTGTTTTTTGAACTGTTGACATTCCTCTGGAGTCATTGTGTCGGCTTTGGCGATGAGGGGGATGATGTTTACCTTTTCATGTAACCTTTTCATGAATTCAATATCGAGGGGCTTTAGTCTGGAGGAGGAAGCAAAGAAAAGAGACAGTTTATACACACACACATCTGGATGGACCAGTCAGCATCGTAAATGTGTTTGTATTGTGAAAATCCTCTTGGGCTGTGACAAATGTTTGTTTTTTTTACATTTAAAAGGTTCTATTGAGGTTTTTCAATTATGATTTTAAAGTCTGTTGTCATATTTTATAATGTCATCAACGTGAAAAAAAAAGAAGATTTTAGTGAGCTAAGTTAAGAATAAGTAAAGAGTTGTTTTTTGATGCAGTGAAAATTAATTTTTTGAAAGGCTTAACGTCAACAAATATGGATTGAAGCAGAATCTTTCTATTAGATCATACATTTTGTTTGATGTTGTGAATTTTGGAAATTATCTTTAAAGCTGATCTTTTTAAAAAGGTGCTCGTTATTGAAATATGTGCCATTACAATTAGGAACAGTTCCCATTTCCCAACCGTTTGGGATATAGACTTTCATCTTAACATCAGTGAGATGACAACATCCACACAACCTCTCGTACCTGTGTGTATTGTGCAGAACTGGAGTCAGGAAGGAGTTAGCTTAGCTTAGCATAATGACCGGAAGCAATGGGAAACCATTCGTCTGGCTCTGTACAAACATTAAAAGTTCCTGAAATACAGGGGTTTCTATTTCTCTTGCAATATTTTTGCCAAAAATCTGCCCGAAAGCTGCTGCCCATGACCGCATCATCCCCCTTTTAACTGGCTAGGAAGCTTTGTTACATCCGTCTCCCTTATTTCCCATCACTGTCCAATAAAAGGTAAAAATGCACTAATAAACCTGTCACACTGGAAGAATTCATAGCTAATTGCAATTTCCTACATTAATCCACAAAACCAATGATAACAAATCAATTCAACCTCCAACAACCAGTGGGACATGTCACCCCTAAGGTGTCTTCTAAGGCATTGCCGTGTATACATGTTTATTGTAACGTGAATACAAACTTCGACATTGAAGGGGTTGATTTTAATAATCCAAACCCCGCGCAGTGATTGTGTAACTTTTATTGCCCTGATTTCAAAGAGTTAAAGGTTGTTTTTTGGCTGTTTGCACGTTCATGGTGGTTTATTTAATTTTATGCTGTAATCAACTAATATCATGTGAAAGCAAAGCTGCGGACTACTGTGGTTTACTGTTTTACTCTGGCTTCAAAAGAACTATGAATAAATACGGCTGAATATCCAACACTGTTTAGATGTCACATCTAATGATGGCACCGGATGCAGAAAGAACCTCGGTCAATATAGCACCTAGCATTCCTTTCAATTATCACAGAAACAAGCTGAGTAAACGTTAGCAGCAATTCGGCTCGCAGACCCTCTAGGACAGCCCATGTCGAAAAGCATTGGAGAAACACTTGACGCGGAACTTTTTATAGGTTTTAATAACCTGGTCCGTTTGTTTTGAAGAGGGGCAGGTTGTAATCACCGGGTGATTAATGAGGAGATTTCTGTAGATAATTTGGCTCACGGTAAAAAAAAAAGACTTAACGATCCCATGCTACTTTGCAAAAAAACAATCAGTCTTTTATTATTGTTTTGAATGAGATGGCTCTAGCGGCAGAAAATAAGTGATGGTGTGTTTAAGAATGAACACCATGATGAGCAGGATTCCTGAAGCACCTACCCATGGCCAGACGGAGCGATGAAATACAGGCAGCACTGCACTCTGCTGTCGGGCATCTGCCGTCTGTTGACTCGGGACTCTGCGTTGAGGTAATCCTCAAACTTACTGTCGATGTAATCAATGACTGGTTGCCAGCTGAGGACCACAGATCGTTCACATCAATGTCTGACACAGTGGAACAATCACAGTGACGTGAATTAGCCGATGACGGATGGCCGAGCTCACCAGTTACTGTTGTCAACGGCATCGCCAAAGCCGGGGGTGTCGACGATGGTGAGCAGAAGCTGCACTCCTCCTTCCTTCACCAGAACCTTAGACTGTTCCACCTGCAAAGACAACACGTCGACACAAATCAGTCAAGCTTTTTGCAAATAATTACAAAATGACTGTATAAGTCAAACAAGTGGAAACCAAGCAGTTGATAACCGTTTATTTATTTGTTTACAATATTTAGCTATTTAAAAATACAGTCAAATCCCTCAAACTATTCAAAGCGTACAAAAACATTCACCTCCACACTCGATTGCTTTGTTGACGTGTTGTGTGAGACCAAGATGCACTGGTTTTTGTACAAGCTTTTTAAAATCTACCAACCACAAGCAGTATTCGTCAGCTTAATACTCATTTATATTTTACTGTCTTATAAATTTAATTCCAGAGACAACATTTGTGTGGTTGTGCCTTCAATTATTATCTGACCGACAGCACATGAAACGTTTCTAGCAAGTAACGCTTCTGCTGTCTGATTTACAGGGAAATGGGAAAACTGCTTTTTCCGACATATGTTGTTAAAAATGGCCGGGGATGTAATCTAAAAAGGGAGGAAAAAGGCATTTTCTTCATTTCGACTTGAACTCAAGTGTCTCAAGTTGAAGACTGAAGTTGCACTGTGGGAAGTCTTTCTCAGGAAGTCAATGTTCCATGAAGTAAAAACTACTGAAGTGCTTGATGATTAATATTCAACATAATCATAAACATAAACTTAAGTAATTAAACATGTATTGAAGGCACAAGAGACACTAAATTGAAAGTAGGTAAAATATCAAATATCGTTCCTATGTAAATATGATTCAATATATTTAAACAAATACACGGACTGCAAACCAATCAATCAACACCAAGCTTGTAGTCTTTGCAGAGCATGGGTCAGACGAGAGCTGCAGCTGAAGAACGTTAACAGAGCTGCCTTGAACACATCAGAACAGACAGAAGGGCTCGGCTTTGTTTGATCAGCGTAGGGTCGAGGCACAACTTGTGATCAGCAGATGAACTTTGATTGAAATCAGCAGCTCTGAACCAGACCACGTCTCATATCACAGACGCGGAGCTTCACAGACTGTGAGTGACTGATGAGAAACCCTCAGTAATGTTGAGGTCAAGCCAAGTTCACACAGTATTTAGTAAACATGCATTGACATTCACACACGCCCTAATATCAGTCAATTATCGCAGCTAGTTTTCAGATGAAAATAATTGTGTTACTAATGTAAAATACATTTTAACCCTTCAGAGATTTAGTCTAGTTTTAGTTGATGACAAGTCAAAATGTTTTAATCCAGTTTTAGTTCAAGAAAAGTCACTACATTTTTAGTCAAAATGTTTTCCATTTTAATTTCATCAGCCAATTATTTAATTTAGTTTGTGTCCTGTGACAAATGTCCTTTTTTAATCAGGTTATTTTTTAATATTTCAGTCTAGTACATCATCTAGTATAGCCAAACAATACATTTGGTCATTTTAGTTCACATGAGATTATATCTTGTTTTATTATCTGATAAGAAACAAGAGTTGTATGATTAAGAATTCAGCTTTGCAGGGATGGGCATAAAAAAAATACTAAAACACTGGGATCTATTATGATCGAATAGTCCCCCCCCCTCCAAACCACAGCTGCTCCATGGGAAAAAGGGACAGTGGGGAAAAAATAGACTAGCCGGCAAATCTTTAATTCTAACTTAATTAACAGTGGAAAGACTAACCAAGATGGTTTAACCTCAGTTTAACCGATACCTTACACCACAGAATGCCCTGTGGTATGCTCGCTGAGTGGGGTGGGCCGCACCATCACCACATATCAGTAACACAGCAAAACCACGTCCTCAAAATAAAACCCTTCAAAATGGAAAAGGGAGTCAGAGAGCAAGGGTACAATAGGAACGTGGTGTAGAGAGTCTCTATAACAGCACAAAGTCTTCTTCCTACATCTGGTTAGCAAAGCTTTTATAGCACACCCTTAGCCCTGTGACCCCCACCCACCACTGACCATCATCTGTCATGTTTGGAATCTATCGGTTTGACTGTCTTTAAACTGACCTCTGACCTCCAGAGCTGCTACTGGGAGGCTTGGCTGACGAGGCAGACACTTAATTAATGACTCATACAATGTGTGAATGCTCAGCTGACAAATTAACTTTTATAGAACTTGCGAATGAACATTCAATATAAAATAGACAATGTTTTATATACAAACTAGTGTGAAAACAGAAGCTAGATCACGCTGGGTCTACTTGACTCATTAAGCTGTCACGAAGAATTTGCATTACCTTTATAACTATCCGACCATGAAAGAATGCCGTCACGCTTACGTAATAACCAAGAGACACTCGTGCTTTACATCTAACTTTTAGTCAAAAGAAAAGACCGCTGAGTGGACAACACAGAAGAATCCTGCAGTCTCTCTCTTCGACTGCACAACAGGATGAGTCATGCCCCTTCACCAGACAGACAGCCCACAGACAGTGAGCTCACTGAAGGAACAACAACACTAGGCTGCATCATATCACACAAGTAATAAGGAACGGGAAGACCTACATCACTGACAGTGTTTGGCCAGATCATGGGACTGCAAGCTTGTTGACATGTAGTTTACTGTGACAGAATAGTGGGAAAACAAACTACACGTGATGGGAGTCAGGATTCACTGCACTTCAGGCCTGTGTGAATATCTGCAGTGTTTCACTTTGATTGCAGCCTAAAGTCGAGTGTAGAAGAATAAAAGAAACAAAAAGAAAAGTTAAACTACAGAGTAGTTGCTGTAATGGCTGAATGAACATGAACAACAATGAACACGACCCTAAGCAGGCAATGCCCCGAGTGTATCAGACAGGTTTTTCCCCTTGCACCTCTCACAAAACAGATACCCTCTCATTTAATCTATGCAGAGGCACTGGCTCTGTGCAGGTGCACTTCTCAGTTTGGGCTCACGTGAGCAACCACGTCTCAAAGTGTTTATTTAGCCTTCAAGTCTATTTTCTTTTGACCAACAACAATACACATTTAAACTTGAGGTTGATGCCGACTATAAAGGCCCAGATTAACTGTCTCCGGCTACAGAGTAGCGGCTGAGTGGTGGCGATGCAGTCTACTGTGTGCATAGATCAGTTAGCTGTTAAACCAAACACAAACACCAAAACTATTAAAGTGAGCAAACTGTGTCCCTGGGCACAGAGTAGAGGTTGGGGTTGGAGATGCACTCAGCTGTGTCGTCACTAGTGGTGCTTACCGGCTGTGGGGGGTTTATTGAAGTGACGAGGAGGAGAGTGAGGAGTCAGCAGGCATTTGACGGCAGTATAAAACAGGAAATAGAAAGGTGTTTTGAGAAAGTGTAAGTCACCACAACCACAACCATGCAAAAAAATATGCAGTTTGCTGCAGCGGAAAGCACATCCACTCAGTGATGCTCACACAAGAGGTCACATGATTCTCCTGGTGGAGATACAAAGAAATATAAATTATTCCTTTGTCACGGCATGTGCAGTTTTACATCTTAATTTACAGCAGAAAATGAAGGGGGAGAAAGCAAAAGTCCTAGCCAGATGTGAACCAGGGATGTTGAGATATATGGTTAGCACTTTAACCCCTCCTTTGATAAAGTAAATATTAAAATAATGTAATTTAAACAAGGAAGTTCATCCATCAATTACTTTAAATGAAGCTAAAAACTCACAAAATCATAATGTTGTGTAAAATACACTGTCATGAAAATAATTATTTTAAAAATATATGAATTGAAGAACCAACTACACATCAACACTCAAATGTGCATACGTTTTTTTTTTTTTTTTTTTTTAAGATTATTTTTTAGGCTAGAGCGCCGTTCAAGCCTTTTTATTGTTTTTATAGAGAGTGTTGAAACAAGGAGATAGAGGGGGAAGACATGCGGGAAACTGATCGCCGGGCCGGGAGTCGAACCCTGAATCACCACCACCGACCGATTTCTTCTTAAAAAGGGCTGAACCTATAATAAATGGGAAAAACTAGAAATCCAGAAGTGAAGTGAAACGGTCCTTGAAACAGTGTTGGCTGAGAGTGACAGAGTCCTTTATATGAAACATTTACTTAATCAGATCATCTTGTTATTTCAATCTCTAAAATTCCACTGAAGCAGGAACAAGTTTCCGTTATAAACAAGACATGTCTGTGCATTGGCATGACAAGACTGAGCTTGGTGCATAATGGCTTAGCTAATCAGTCACCAAGTCCCTGTCCTTAAATGTGCTCTCAAGCCTCATTGAGCCTTATTAACCAAGAACAACAGAGACATCTGCCCTGGTCTATCACCTCCAAAAGTTAACACCCACTTTATCCGGGATTCAATTGGATTCGATTACATACATACATACTGCATTCCTCCAGGGTTTCATAGCATTCTGTGGCGTGACTTGGGGAAAAAAAGTAGCCACAATTATTTGAAATGTTATTAGATTGTTGTTCCCAGAGAAAGAGAAAGAAGAGTGTTCTACACTACACTCCATATTCATCGACTTTGTCCTTGCAAGGAACAACAACAAAATGCAATTTTTACGTGTACATTTTAGCTCACTTCCTTGACAAATCCTCAAGCATTCAGTTTGGGAGCCAACAGAACCATGTAAATCTAACTTAAACTCTTAATAAGAGCTGGGGAGGTGTAACGGGTAGGTAAACAAATTGGCAGCAGCGGGGCAAGAGCAGACAGAACCCCTTAGTGTGCTGACAGGGATTAGGAGATTTAGAGCAAAGCGGTTGATCACAAGGACCAGGTGAAGGGAAGATCCTCAACATGCAGCTGATCTACTGTACACTAACCCAAACTGAACACTTATAATCCCATACTACAGGCACAGGACAGGAGAGAGAGAGAGGGGCCTGCTGGGGCTCCTTCACACCAACAGTATCATCTTTCACTGTTCAAAGAAACCTCCAGTAAAGCTATGCAGCTGTGAGCTCTATTTGAGGAACCTGCCAAACCCTCATCCTCTGCATCGTCACTGCAAACAGCAGCAAAGATTGGGGATTCAGAGCACACGCATACACCACACATTGAGCATCACTCCTGGTGGCAACTTCATTCTCTGCACGGTCACGCCTGCAGCTTCGACATCCGTTACTGCTCAAAACAGCAACATGAAGAGACAACAGGTAAAACTGGGTGCTAAATGATTTTTGAAAATGCACATTACTGAAGATTATTTATCAAATAAATAATTGTGTAAATATTTTGCCTACAAATCCATCTGAATAATGAAAGATCAATGTTTATGGAACAGTCTCTACATGTCACGCTAGGCACACAGTGTTATTCTCAGAATGATGTTTTCTTCTGGATAGCATCGCATGTGTCCGTGCACCGGTTATAAATTATGGTTTTAAATCCACCCATATTTAAACAGAGCCAACTTCTAAATATTTTTACCAATATTTTGACATTGCAATGTATTTTGGTCTGAAATCATCAACAAAGTCATACAAAAAGCGATTTCTGCAGTCTGAAAGGGTGTAGGCTGAATCTACATGACATGAAGAGCTAACATCAATGTTTACATTCGAGCCTTGTGGAGCAGAAGGATACGTATTGTGTTTAAAGAGAAGTTTGTGTCAAACAAACATAGCCACTGGCCACCTAAGATATACTTTTGGCTGTCTTTGGCTTTCCAAGCTGTTTCCACATGACAGAAATGTAAACACATCCTACATACTCCAGCTTTCCCTTTCAGCACAACAGTAAACTGTTTCAGATCAATCAAGGGGTAAATGGTTCAAGAAAAAACTGTATCCTTCTGATGCATGAATCAGTCTGGCTTTAGTGCAGCCTCCAAATATCTCCATGTTGCACAGTGACAATTAATGATCCATGAGTCCTTAAATGCCTCCTATACTAGGTGGTTTTCTTAGTCACAGGAATACTGCCGTAGATTTTGTGTTAAGCAGTCAATAAGACAGTAAATACATTATTATTATTATTATTATTATTAGACATGGCCAAATATTGAGAGTAATACATGCTCAAATAGATAATCATGTAAAAAAACAACTTAATGTGTTAAAAACCATAGAGGCTCATAGCAATCCCATCTTCCTAATGTTAAATCATCACACGTCTCTGCCTTTGGCAAAAAAACAAATCGCTTTGTTAAAGCAGATTAACCGGTTTTGCTGTCTTAACACAAACACATGGGTGGCAACAGCTAAAACGTCACCTCACAAAACAGGATCTAATACAGAAACTATTTGGTCCACGGCCGCAATGCAGAGAGAGACAGACTGAATCAAAAACGGTAAAACCATCGTGACCAAATTTTTCAATGGCTGAAATACTTCAGGATTGACACTTGAAGAGAAGAAAAGTGTGTGGACTAAAAAAAACAGATAATTACCTGTACAGTTTTTTTAATTCTATGCGAAGGACCGGGGTATTCAGGGGAGTAGAGGTCTGTCAGAAACAGTGAGTTGATCAGCGTCGACTTCCCCAGGCCAGATTCCCCTGAAAGACAAAGACAGAGCCAGAGTGAGTGGGTGGGAGCGAACTCAAGAGATGCATTTCACACTATGCTTGTTTTCTAATCGTCTTTTTCATGTGAGACTAAAGCACAACATGACACAAACTTGCAGATCACAATCTCCAGATGTTTATCAACTCCATTTCTTTTGCAGTCTTTCACTGTTTGACATTCTTTGCATGTTTCAGATTCAAGTCTTTTTTTCAGTACAGGAAATGGCTCCCTTCAGTCCCCTTTATTTAAAACAGGCAAGCGTTAACACGAGACGGAGGAAGAGATGGACAGAGTGGAAGTTCTGTCCTCCCAAATTCTTTTCCTGCCTGCATTTCAGGAATCTAATCAGAAAATCATGGGAAGGGAGGAGAGGGGAAGGAAGATTTTAAACCCCCACAGTCATCATGAATTTTCCCTCCAACAAAAAGGAGTAAAAACAGAAATCACAAGCTCAGATTCCATGCCATTGTACTCAAAGAAATCTGAGGCACACAAAGCAAACTTTATTTCCATTCTATTACTCTATTATTGTTTAATGGTGGCTTAATCGTCTCATGCAGGGCCAACCTGTAATTCAGGATCATTTATGGTTTGAAAGAAGAAAAAAAACAACAACCTTATTTTTTTCATTAATCATATAAACTACAATGGCTTTTTACCCGACAACTCAACATAGCTTTACAACAGCATACATGAAGACAAGCAAGGCAATAGATTTAACAGTCCTTTCAACAACAAAATGAATGGAATCTAAATACAGTGTGATGAGTCGAAGCAAGGAGACCTCTAGTGATGGTAGATGTCTGATGCAGAAACATTTATTGTTGCCCGATGATCATCGTGAGAATCAAGGTTTGAGCAGTTATTAAATCAACAGTGCCAACCCTAAGTCTGACCACTGTCCTTATGGAAAGGGCATAAAGAGCCCAAGTTATCTTGAGGACGCTGCCAGGCGTGTTGTGTCTAGGTTAAAGGTAAGAACTTTGTGTTCGGCATGAGACATAATAGTGTCTTGTTTGTGACCCTGTATTGCCTGGAGAAGCAGACTCTTAATAACTCAGATTAAAAGGTGAATCAACTCATCAGATGACATTAATCTTACACGGAGGGAATCACGTAGAGAGAAAATCCCCTCATAGTATAGTAAAAATGAACTCAAAGTTGGCACCAAATGCCTGCCCAGAATCATAATTATTCTACGTTTACATCTCTCAAAGTAAAATATCAAAGAAGTATTCTTTTAGTATTGGTATCAAACGCAGTATTGGATTTTCAGAATAAACCTAGCCCTGCATTGAGGATGCGTAGAGAAGAAGTTATCATATCCTAACTCTTGGCTGAGGAAGTGAAAATTTGGTAGCTACTATATCTAGTATGATAAGTTGGTAAGGACAAAGTCTTGACTTGATAATCAAATACTTCAGTCATTTATGAAGCAAATATGCTGTCTCCAGCATCGAAAATGGGATCATTTACTGCCTTTTTCATATCAATGTAATTAAGTATTTGAGGATTGAGGAGTGTTAGTGAAGCAATTTGATGATTTCAATTTCGAAGTCATGAAGGGCCCAACATTTTGAGAACTATTTTGGAGCTGTAATAATCACAAAATGTCTGCAAGAACCTAAGAGGAACTGACTGTGGTAATCCAAAACCATCAGCAGTCTGGCTGTTAAGATTGGGGTGAGTGGAGGGTAACAAGGAGCTCGCTGAACAAAAGCTTCAGTGTGCGAGAAGAGGCAGTCATACGGCGGCCTGGCACTGCAGCCAAAGGGCTGCTCCTGACCTTTACAAGTGGCCAGGGCCAACATGGGACACCACTGCCAACAACTCAGCACTTGAGGAATAGGGCGGGGGCGAGATGAAGAAACATCGCACAAAAGGATCCTTCACTAGACGCACTCTCAGAGTAGTAAATGTTTTCCTAAGCGGGCAGAGCCACATTTATCTGGCATTCCCAGTAGAAAAGTTTCAACAATTATAGCTGGTCAGTGATGAAACACACAGGACCACTATAAACAAAAAAAGGGGATGTAGATTTCTTATGCACTGAAGGCTGACGGGTACCAGGGGGATACTGTGGTTTTGTGCAATCTCTGGGTGAAATGCATGCTATAAAAATGTCAGATTGATTTAAGGAAGCTAAGAGCTGACGAGAACTGAAGGGCCAGGGAGACACTGCGAGATCCAGGACCAAGTCTCAGCCCAGCGTGTGGAGATGGAATACGAGGAGCTCTGGTTACAGGAGAACCAAACTCCTAAAAACAGAGTTATGATGGCGGTGGTGGGTTTAGTGAATCATGGTTGGTCAGAGCTGTGGCTGCTTGTTTAGATGGGACGAGGTCATGAATCTGCCACAAAACCAAACAATTGACTGAATAATATTAAGCGCAAGCGCTGCTCTGAGTCGAGACTAAACCAATATATATTTGACCCTTTACCCACAACATCACACAGATGTATAATATGAGTGAACTGCAAAACGTTATAAATAGGCAAAATAGTCAGTCATTCCATTGAGGCAAACACAGCAAGCTCATTGGCTTGAGCTTTACATGCCGGCTGTTGCCGGCTCACGAATGAGTCCTAAAACCCAGAAATAAGTTAAGCACTTCCACCTCCATCATCTCGAAGTCAGTGGGTTTTTGGTTAGCTGCCTGAAATAAGGTCTGTGGTTCACACAAGCTTAGATTTTAATGTTTTGTTGTACGATATAAATATCCGTCAGAACAAACCCCACTTGAATTTTTAAACTTCTTCTTAAAAAAAAAAGGCATTCCCTAACAAGTGAATAAATGACACTGGAAAACATCATCACCCTCAACAAGTCTGCCTTTACAACTTTGTAAGTGTATCATTAGCTCTTTACTTGGGGCAATTATAATAACGCTTCAAAAATCATAAAATTCAATAAAAATTTGTGAAGATGATCTTGAATAAAATGTGCAAGTATCATAAACGGTAAAGAAAGAAGAAAAAAATCCCATTGGCTTTTAGTCGAGGTACCCAGTGCGATGCCAGCTTCCGGGGTTGGCCTACAAAAATATGTTATCTCTGCAGCACTTTAAGTGTGAGGAAAATGTTTTTGTTTTGCACCCAGTGAACTTCTCGATGAGTCTGTTGCATCACTCCATACCGGCATATTGCACAGGGACAAATAAAGAGAGTCACTGTCATTACAGCCAGGCATCCCGACTGCAGCACCAGAGGAAGACCACTCTCACTTAGCCAGCCCGCCAAGCCCAGGCCCACTGGCTCGCTGCTGGGCTCACTCAGTGGCCAACACACTTCCTTTAAAGGAAATTTCCAGCAGCTGTGTAAACCATGGGGGTTTATTCAAAGGCACTTACCACTGCATACAAGAGGCTGGTGGGGGGAAAGCAGGAAAAGTTTGGCTTGTGAGAGGGAGCCCGATTTGGTTAATTAATTTGATGGGGCTTCGAAGACACTGGGCTTAAAATGTGCAGGTGAAATGAAAAGTTTTATTTGTTGTGAAAGGGAAATTCTGAACATTCAATATTATGGCGTGGAAGCAGACATCTCCTCGCCACCACTCTGTGTTTATGAATGGGACTTTCCCTTCAAAAAGGGGCAGGAGACCATAAAAGTTTAACAAGTCTAGAGTCATGACAAAAGTGTTGCAGATATATCTGTTGGCGAAGCCATCAATTTCCTTCTGCATGTGTCAGACTTGGTCTCCTTCTCCTAAAATCCCCTCTTTTTGTTTATTTGAGGGGCATTCTTTTCAAAATAGAGACAACAGAGCTCATTCAACTCCCTGTCAACCAGGACCAAACACAAAGAGGTCCGGCTGCAGCGGCCAACATCAAGGTCAGTTCCTGCCAATGTGCAAATCAATGACAAATATTGACTTTGTCCAACAAATGGCTCTGGCCCACTTTCACATGTCTGCTAACAATAGCTACCCCCCCTACATATACATTCAAAAGACAGATAACAAGCTAAAACAGGGCTCAACCATTGCTCTTTTTAAGACTCTTATTTATGCAACTTTCTCATTTATCTAGATATTTTCAATTGAGATACCTGACTCATAGATACAACTCTACTGTCTTATATAGCCATCGTCATCAAAACTCTCTTAAGGAGATTAAAAAAAGAAAATCTCAATAAAATGTACATGCATTTTCTTTTTTTTACAAATACATGAGAAAATACTTAACAATTCACAAAGAGCTATTATCAAATATTTTATATTATTTTGGGGGAATTATATTTATAATTTATATTTGTTCTGTTGTGCTTCTTGTGGTTGCATTCTCTTTGCTGCAGTAATACTGTCAATGTCTCTGCCATGGAGATAATAAAGGATAACTTTAACGTATCTTCGTTTCTACAATGCTAATGCTTGAATGTTCTGCCCCAGAGAAGATGTTTTATTATTTAATTAAACAAAGGGTTAGTTTTTGTATATTTTCAACCTTTCTGTCCAGAGAAGAAGGCCCTATGCTGGACATGCTATTATAGATCTGACGTGCTTTCGTACCGGCTACGTGACACATCACCATCAAGCATAACACTGATTACATAGGAGCAGCTGGTGGAAAAATGTCTTCGTCATTTTTCTCAAGGAGAAAAAAGGGACACAGTTCCTATTCCTTCACAGGGGTAAAATGGGAAGTCAGTGTGCTCGGTGTGTTCACAGCACCCTTCAAAGAATATAATATTCGGCACCACTATCTTATCGTGGTGAAAAATACAAGAACTTGCAAAGAAAACTGAAAACCGTTGAGACATCCCAGGCTCTTCATCATCTGTTATGTAAATGGATTGTGATCAACTGTGAATGAATCCAAACGGCACTCGCTGCATTTACACCGATAACGTTTCATCATTCATGGCCAAAATAAACACTGCTTTGTACATGTTGTGGAAGTCCCAGACACACCGGGAAACTAAAAGGCGTCCTGTCTGAGTTCATATCTTTACCCAGATTTGGATCGGTAAAACTCATAGAGCTATATTCACAGCAGCGGTCGCTATCACAAAACACGTTGCGATTTAATTACAATATACGGATAAAGAGTATGCCGAAGTAACAACGATTGGTAAAAAGTCCGAAGTCATAGTTTGTTAGGTCTCGTTTTGGCGTTTGGCTCGCTCAGAGCTAAGCTAGGCTAGCACCGCAGCGGCTATGTAAACACTGAACATAATGTTGTCTCGGCATAAATACAGCAGTGACCTTGTTGTTTGTTCCATGGACAGCCTCTGCAGTTTTTTTAGAAAATATTTTAAAAGAAAAGCAAAACAGAGTCTGTGGTGAATCACTCGCTTGCGTCGCGTGATTGGACACTTTTTACCTAATTAAATCTAGTCAGTTGTATCGTTTTGTGTTTGTAATTGTCCATCTGTCAATAATTTGTTCATTTCATTGTGTACCCAGTCACAGATTCCCTTCTTCAGTCTCTTTACCTAGTCTTTTATGTGATGGGTGGGCAATGGGTGTGTACTAGTTGTGTAAATGGTATACACCCATAGTGAAGACACACGGAAAAAATTCACTCTTGGTGTGTGACGGTGAGAGCGGCCCGGTTTCCACCCTGTTCATATTAAATTACCTTTTAATAATGCAATGTCAAATATAGTAAGCACTAAAATAAAGTGAAAGCCAGTAACATGTTTGTAACATAAATTCCCTTGCTTTTCAGCCGTCTCTCCGAAATATGAGTGCAGAAATTCCTTCATATCCTATAAATTCCACAACAATGTCGGTTGGGTGGGTCCCCCCAGTCATTAAATGCGTTTTAAAAACACAACATTAACCCAAAAAAATGTAGGAAAAGCACACTGTCTGACGCTTCATCTACTCCAGCATGACAAGCTCTTTACTTTGCCAATTACCCTGCTATTCTAATTATATGCTGCACACGAAATTGCCACATAAGAGCTTCTTTCCTGAGAGTGCACAGCAGGGGGAAACTCCAGGACATTACTACATAACCCGAGCCAGAAGAGAGGAGGGGAATCTGATCGCCATGGGCTCTTTAACCCCTGAGACAGGTAGGCACTGAAAGCCAGGGGGTGTGACATCATGCGGGCATTCACAGCAACTTCCTACTCAGGTACCTCTGGATAGTGTGTAGCAGAGAAACTAAGTTTTCTATGGGTGCGTCTCCCTTCGAATCAGCTGCTAGGGCTTTGACTTTGGCTGCATGAATGGAATGACAGTAAACCTCCTCCCACCACACAATCCGAGAGTGGGAGAGACACACACTCACACACACATGCGCGCACACACACACACACACACACACGCACACACACACGCACACACAGTTGAATGGCTTAAATATGTTTTCCTGGACTCTTGTTTTACGTTCAACTTGTCCTCAACTAAAACCATCTCTAATGCGTTAGGGCAGCCAGCTGCTATCGCTTTCAGCTGTGACGTTTCTGTGAAACTCAAGACTACTCAGCACATGAACATATACAGTAGAAGCTGTAGAAGACACAGATTTGCTGTATCAACATCTTTTAAGACCTTCACGCTAGCATAACAAACAGATTGAGAAACCGTGACAATCTCAGTGCTTTGAAATCCTCCGATGAACAGACGATTGTGTCCAAGAATGAGGAGAAACAAGGGTGTAAAAAAATGAAAAATTAATAAAAAATGGGCTACAAGGGAATTACTTACCCACAACCATGAGTGTGAACTCGAAACCTCGCTTCACAGATTTTCTGTAAACTTGGTTGGGGAGATTTGCAAAGCCCACATATCCCTCCAGGTTCTTCTGTTGCTGTGGACAAAAAATGAACATAGCGAATCATTTTCTCCAACGGCAACAACTATACCGGAAAATTAGCACAGATTTGTAGGAGATTGTATCATTTTCTAGCTCAGATTTCAGTTTTAAGAACACGCAATACGGCCGTGCCACAAAAACAAAAACACTGTGCCTGCATAAACAGCTGATTTCTGATTCAGCAAGAAAAGACAAAACTAGTCTCCCTTTGAGTGGATGTGTGGTTCAAAAAGGCTAGCTATTATCCAGCAGGGGTGTAACAAAATATTTAAGCATGACATGGGGGATGGAGTTTTCCCAGTTTGGAAGACTGTAGGATGTGGTTGAAAGCTCAATAAAACTTGTAAAGTGAAGAGTGAACTTACACACTCAAATGTAAAACAATATGCATCACGGTGGTGAAAAAAAAGGGTCACATATCAATGAAGTCTTACCTAGTGGTTAAGTGAGTGGTGCTGCATGGCAACACGGTGCTATGGAGCTCTTTTATATGCCCAATATAAAAAAAGCAACCTCTAAAATCTGTATTCAACAGCTTTTAATAATTACATTAAAGTGTACACTGCCCAATTTAAATCATCTAATGTATTTGAGCAGTAGGTGTGTAAATACAAATGTCTTCATTCCAAAAAAAAGAAATGCATTTACGAGCATTTGGTGAACAGTGAATTTTATAAGAGCCATTTTTACTATGTATAATCTACACGACCCAGGGGCCCCGTGAGCTGATGAAAAATAAGAAGAGTACTTACAGCTGTGTTGGAGAGCAGACAGAAACAATGACATGGGAAGGCAGCAGTCAGGTCCATCAGGCAGGAACAAAACCAGAAAGAGAAAAAAGAACCAGAAAAAGAAATTAGAAAAATGTTGCATCAGTTATCTTTAAGACATGTCAATCGAGCTAATGAGTTACAGTAGAAACAATGGAGACACTAAGAAATATAATATAATTTTCAAACAACAGTAGAGATTTAAAAAAACAAAAACAAATGCACTATGAATCTGGAGTAAATGTCTCTGTAAAATATGTCTTAAATATAGTTCTAAAATATAGCAGCAACTATTGAGGCTCAGTCATACATGTTGATATATTGGGTCATTCTTGTCTGTAAGGACAAATGTTAGTTAGTAAGCATGTATAACGCCACCCCCATTATATTCATGGCCACCTCTACTAAGACCAGGATGTAAACAAATTAAACAGGATAGCAAGTAATGTAGCAAAGGCCTCTTTTTTAAATACCCAAATGGCAAAGAAGAAAAACTTAACTTTGCTGTATATTCAATTTTACTTCTAATTCAAATAAACATTTTCTTGTGAAATTCTGGATATTTTACATTCTTGGGTTGCTGGAAAAAAATGTCAAATGTGAGAGGGGACAATCTTTCATAGGTATATGAATAGACGTTATGGATCACAACTACACATTTACATGATTTAACAGCTCACAAGCCAAAACAGTTGTTAGCCATTTGTTTTTTCGACCGAGGGGTTTCACAATCTGACAATGTATCTTCCCCTGCTATGTTCACACCGGGAGCAACAAGGCAACAGTCTGCAGAGTATATTTTCCACTTGGGTTATTTTGGTTCAATAGGTTACAATTAGCATATGTGTAAGGAGTAATTTACAGAATATGTGAGAGAGAGTTGGGTTTTAAGTTTTTTCATTGACCAGCTGGACGTACATTTCACATCCACATCTGGTACACTGCCACAATAACCACCTCAGCCACCCAAGTTTCTGGTGGAATCCCTTAAAAAAAAATAAGAGTCTATGACATGAGTCTACTTTAAACGCTTCAGTGGGTGAACATCTTGAACACTGACTGTCAGCACATCTCACGGTACTGGGTCAGTGATGTAGAGCAACTGTATACAGTATTACAAGCTGTTCTTCTGTGTGTTTATAGGAGCAGTCACCAGTTAATGTGAACGTTTAAGATGATGCATTCTCCACTCCTCACACCGGTCTCACAGCAACTACACACACATTTCTGACAATCTACTAGCCGACTGGCTTACATCCCTGGGCCCTCTCCCCACCGCTTCCTGTGTCGGAGACAGTTGACGAACAGCAGAGCAGTTAAACATTCATTCAGAAACTATGTGCAAATGGCTGCAAAACATAACCTCATCTATAATTTGGAGGGGGAATGCTTTATGCACACAGACAGTAGACCCATAGTGACAAGATATGCAAGTCAAAAGTCGGATGCGTCTGGGCAGTACTGTGTACTTTCACACACAGGGCTTGAAATACCAGATGCATATATGCACAGCAGTGCACATATACCAGGTACCAGCCACAACGTTTGTCAATGTAAAACTAAACAAGAACAGCTCCAGTCAAGCCTTTACCATTTTACTTGCATCACAGAAACAAGAATTGAGGCAACTTGTTTGTGGTAATTAGTTGCACTACATAAAACCAATGTACAAAGCAGCACAACACCTGTGTCACATGTCACAGTAACTGACAGAAGAAATGGTGCATTTTGCTGCTTTAAAACTACCGGAAACAATCTCCAGGCAGCTGGGATTACAAGAAGGTCCAGAGCAGAGGCAGGGCTTCGAGCAGTCAATATGAATGCATGCAGCAGCAGAGAGGACACCAAAGACCACTTCCCACGACCTTAGTAGAGCTCAGACATTTTGTGCATCATGCCAAATTATTATTCTTCCAATCTTCTCTGTTGATATGACTTGGTTCCATTGACACTGCGTCAGAAAAGTCCCAAATTAGATTTTTTTTTTTTAGCTTTGGGAATAGACAGAGTTTCAGAGGTCTATGGAATGTTTGCGCTTAGCTTATTTATATTTAACCCATTTCAACACAAAACGTTTAGAAGGGTCATATGCTGATTCATAGTGTGCCGCTTTGACTAGTGGTATGTTGCTGCTGCTCGACTGGCATGTGGGGCATGGAAACATGACTTGCCAGCTAAATCCCACCACCTGCATATGACATATTCTTACAAGCATGGCTAACAGTGATATGTCCATGCTGTGTGCCACAAAAACAACATACCACATGTGTTTCACTGACGGATGCCACTTTTCATCAGCAGGTACTGTGTTAAACAGCTGGCTAGTGCCATAATGTAAACCTGGAAGATATGCACTGATAGGCAGCTGTTGTGCTGATGTGATGAATGTTACTTTTCTTGTAGCTAAACTAGTAGGACTAGTTAGGGATCAGGCCTGTGTGGTAAAAATAACAAGTGTATCCTTGGACAAAGCCAATGGGTATTGTGTCGAAATGTTTCAGTATCTGTCAGAAGAGTAGGCAGTTTAAGATCATGATGCATGTTGATTAAAACATTCCCATTCACCAAGAGTTCACCTTAACTCAAACTCTGCACTGTACTATGTGCTGTGCATCTTTCAAATCACAAGTTGTCCCTGTGATGCTTCATGGTAACTCAGTAGCGTTGCACCCCGCACGCAATATACATACTACAGAGTTCATTTAGGCAGCGTACTTGTCGCATTAACAGATGTTTCTCAGGATCTCATGCCCTAGAGGTGCTATTGGGCCACAGCATTGCCTAAATGCCATGCATTCAGCTATGTTTGAATGATATCACTGAGTTTGTTTTAGCTTTTGTATACAAAGCAATTCATTAAAAAGCTTGAATCCTGTTGATGTAATTTTTATTTGCCTAAAGATAAGGCAAGCTGTTCGTACAACACTTAACAAATGATCCCCAACCATATCCATTATGTCATTGTCTCTTCACATAATATATTATGTAATTATTCATTCTCACGTTCACAACACAATGCAACCCTAAATAGATCTAATTTTATGACTTTCAAATCTTATCTCGAACACACAAATTTGTGGTGTGAAATCAGACGAGAAGGCATGCAAATGAGTCAAAATACAACTCACAGCCACTTTCAATGCACACGCTGGAGTATACTGGAGCTTACAGCGCAGCATTTATTTAAGCATTTAACTTATTCTCTATTTGCAAGAGAGCAAACAATGCTGAAGACTTCATCCATCATACAACCATTACTAAATTGAGTAAAAGCTAGACCACAAACATGACAAACAAATGTCCAAAACAGACTTTATTAACAGATTTTTTAACCTCCTTGTAAAGACCTTGCAAACCTGACATAGGCCTCTCACCGCATACAGACAAAGGAAAATAATGTATTCCTATTAATGCCCTCAGAAACAATGAGGCCACACTACATTATATGACACCTGAACAAACTCTGTCATCATCGCAGACTTCCCCCCGGTATTTGACTGCCACGCCATCTGACACTCTCTTTCTCTCTGTCTGGCTGGATGCCTGACCTGCCCATCTGTGCTATGTCATTGCCACTATGCAAACAGCACAAACAAGATGCCAACTTGGCTTCTACTGCGAGATGCACTCCCATGAGAGGTTTAATCAATGCAGGGAGTTCTTCTTCTTTACAGCAACTGTATGGTTGTACGGCTACTACCAATCTTGTATTTCTGTGGTTGTTGATGTAGATCGTCTAGTTTTCTGCTTTCAGCACTTCGAGCCGACCTGTTTTACCACCTCGGAGGATAGCTCTAGTGTATGCTTCGTCCTCACACTCTCAGCTACTTGTCCAATCCTATTTCTGGTCCAAAAGCTAGCAGTCTCAACTACCACACAACTGCGGTGTGGAGGGTTTTCATTGCAGCAGCAGAAAGTTTACACTCCTCTTGTAATGAGCAGGCTCGACAACGTTAATTAGCTACTCGCGATCATGACAGAAACAGGAAATGGCCAGGCTCACGTTTTTCAAAAAAACAACTACGGCACTGTAGTTGAAATGATAAATGTGCAGTATTTAAGAGTTCATAGCTAAACTCCTCTCATAAAAACAAACAAATCTGGAGATGTTTCTGTGCTCGGGCGTTTCACTTGACGCTAACTGCTAAACGTTGTCTTAGCATAAGTCATTCAATTCGCCACACGTTGGTAACGCAGAGCAACACCTAATGTTTCAAGCCAGGAAACTTTTCGACCAGTCCGAGGTATTCACTATTCCCACCACGTTGACAATAACCTGGTAGTGATACCACAATACGCTGGGCTGTAGCGAGCAACACCTAAACGAGGCTAACTGGTTACGGATAAAACAAACAACACCGGAAAACCACAGCATTCCCCCCACCCCGAGGTGCGTAGCTACGCGGTCCGAAGAGCCAACGAGAGCAAACTATCTGCTTTTTTAAACGTGAAGTTTGGTGAGAATGAGCCCTAGTTACCCGAGGGCTAGGCTAACGTTAAACACAGAAATGACTAACTCCTGGAGCGGGTTCACTCTTTACGTCCGAGCATTTTCACTCCGCTTGGCGCAGAAACGGTCGGCTAAACAATTAAGCTAACTATTCAACAAGTAAACGATGAGACTTGGGAAGGGGGTTCATGGTTCACGCGGAAGAGAAACTCTTAAAAAAAAAAAAAAAACCCGACGAAACTCACCCATTATTCCGCCGTTCCCGTCCGCTTCACTACCCAATATTTCTCCGCTTGACATTGCCTCTCACAAACTCAACACTCTCCGTTCTGTAAAGCAAGCAGCAATTGTAGTAGTTGTACCTACAAGCGGGATACGCACATTATTGGACGTAACGGCGTGTGACAGACGCAAGAACACCAACGCAAAACGCGTAAACTCTCCTTGGAGAATACCAACGGCGATGCCTCGCGAGATTTGTAACAGAACCATATATTTCCTACAATTACGCCCTCATACTCGGGTGACTTATAGACTAATACTATAATATTAACTAGGAAAACACCAACCAATGAATGTGATAACTAAAGACTTGCAAATGTAGCACTTTACCTCAGACGCTACTCTTGCTCTCTCTTGGGAAATGAGAAACATTCAACAGTGCCATCTAGTGGATATTTGTATTAGATACAATGTATAATTAATTTAGGATCTACCTTGGTTAATTCTGTTAATAGTTATTTGGGGAGTCAAAACGAAGGCCAACATTGGTAAGGGGAAAATGCCAGTCATGGCAGACCGTATGAAAGTCCGTTATAGTTCAGCTCTGAAGGTGAAAATGGTTTAGAAACCCACTCAGTTCTTGCCTTTGTAAAGTAAAAATAGGCCAACTGTCCAGAGCAGCTTGCCTGGAGTACATATTCGATATTGCTGGTTTTGTGGTTTTGGAAAGATTACAGGAAACCCTCCCAGTTCTGGTGAGGGGGTGTTTACCGACACTCCAAAAATCACTTTGTTTGATGAATACTGGGGCCTTCGCAGTAGGCGTTTTATATCACCTCAGGGTCAGCCTATCAGGCTCAGCTCAACATTGTTAAGCAACAAAGGCTAAAGTTATTTAGCTTAACTTTTATAGCTTAACATTTTTTTAATATTTAAAACCAACTATTCATATTGGAGGTATTTTATCATAAGCTGAAGTGTTGGAAAAGTCAGGTGATCAACAAAATCATTATCCTTTTTGTAATTACGAATGTTTGTTTAAGATTCAAGTGTTTCAAGTTTATCGTCATCTCTACAGGAACCACATTCAATAGAGTGAAATGTAGCAAGACACATCAATACAATGCATTGTGCCAGGTGTAAAGTTTGATGGAGGGGGATTATGGTGTGGGTTGTTTTTCAGGAGCTGGGCTTGGCCCCTTAGTTCCAGTGAAAGGAACTCTGAATGCTTCAGCATACCAAGAGATGTTGGACAATTCCATGCTCCCAACTTTGTGGACCAGTTTGGGGATGTTCCCCTTCCTGTTCCAACATGACTGTGCACCAGTGCACAAAGCAAGGTCCATAAAGACATGGATGAGAGAGTTTGGTGTGGATGAACTTGACTGGCCTGCACAGAGTCCTGACCTCAACCTGATAGAACACCTTTGGGATGAATTAGAGTGGAGAGTGTAGAGCCAGGCCTCAATGTATGACCTCAAAAATACGCTTCTGGAAGAATGGTCAAAAAGTCCCATCAACACACTCCTTAACCTTATGGAAAGCCTTCCAGAAGAGGTGAAACTGTTAAAGCTGCAAAGGGTGGATCGACATCATATTAAACCCTATGGATTAATAATGGGACGTCACTTAAGTTCATATGAGAGTCAGGCAGGTACTACTGCAATATAGTGTATATATGTCAGACATGTAGCATAGCATAGTGCATGCTGTTTGATATAAAAAGTGTTTTATTTGGACAGACTGACATGCAGAACAAGAGAAGAAAAAATAAACAAGGACAGAAAAATATATATATTTTTTTGTGCTGCACAGGATTCTGGGTGTTTTGTTTCTATCTAAGACCGGGGCAGACATGAACCATCCTACGCAAGGCAGCAGTAAAATCAATGCCCAGAGGCTGAGCTGCTCCACGGAGCTGCACATATACGCAACCTCTGGCTGTGAAATCTAACGAAATGGAGCGTCTGATCCACGCGAGGCCTTGCATGTTGCTGGATGCCATTAGTACAATTGATTAAGCTGTTGTGTTGCTTTTTGCAGATGGTGGAACAGTTGAAGATGCTCAAAGACTGTAAATTATGTAATTACACGGATACATTTTTGGGGGACTTGATTGATATTCTTCAGCCCACTGTGGCTTTACAGTCATAGTGAAAGGAAATATTTGCCTCCATTTTGTTAATAGAGCTTCTTATCATTCTTACAACAGATGAACATGGAATGTGCTCTCATGAAAATACAAACAAATTACAGCGTGTTTGGTAAATACTTAATGGCTCACGTGTTTGATGTGCATGTGAATGTGTCTTCCTTTGCTACTTTTATGTTCTCTGTTCTCTTTTATTGTTTTCTTTTATTCTAATTTGAATTATTTGTTTACACATTTTATGTTGATGTCCTTATGCCTCACTCTGGAATACTCATCAACGATTATTTTTATTCCTTTTTCTCTGACTTTATGGCTGAGCTGAGCTGTTGTAATGAATTGCTTTTGATGTGACACTGTATAGCTACATAAAGTGGCCACCGGGTGATTATGTAACATACATTAGTCGTTTCTGCCTCATTTTTAGTCTTGCGGTTTGTTTTAAATGTTCAGAGTTAACCTGATTTCCTGTAGTTTTAGGTTTGGATTTTGTGATTCATTATATTTAATAGAAAATGCACTTAAATGTGGCACTCAAATAAAATACAAATACCTTAGAACTTCCCACTAAAGTGCAGTACTGGAGCAAATGTACTGTGTGTACTGATTTATGTGCTTGTTATGTCACGACAAAGACCTTTGCTGCTTCATTCTCAAGTTATGACACAATGTACACACAAGGTGTCAGTGTGTTACATGATACAACAAGCCTCAGCCTCATATCTTTTGTGAATAACTATGTACTTATACCACAAAACTGACCTCGTGCTTGATTATTATTCTTCTTTTTTTTTGCTGAGTCCAGAATGTGAGTGATGAAGGATCGCAGTGAATGGAAATGGAGTGAATGGAAGGACGATGAAGCAGATTTAATACCAGCACCGGGATGAAACGACTGATCATAACAAAGCCATCTGTGCTCCAAAAAACAGGCCTTTCCCTGGATGTCATATTCAAATCAAAGAGACGGAAGTTATTATTCAGCGACTGTGAAGAATTCTAATTTCATCATCGGGGGGAAGTGATTGGCTTTCTCAGATGTGTTTTTTTCCCCCGGCTCTCATTGGCCGAGATGTATCACACACCTGCGTGTCGTGATGAGTGTATTCACCGCTCAAGCAAACGTTCTAGTTATTGTTTCTGCTCTATTATTTAGCGGCCGTTATTCGCGTGTGTTCATCATCGCTGTTTGCAGCGTGGGTTTGCTCAGCGCTCATTTTTACCCACCGGATCTATTTACATGTCCTTTTCCGTAGCTTACGTTATACGCGCTCGTGCACGCGCCTCGCCGTGGCACGCGCGTGCAGTAGAAGAGAGAGATAATGATGGGAGCCGGTGGAGGAGCTGCCTGTCATCTGGAGCGGCGGATCATTAGGAAGGAGAAGAAAGTGGGCAGACCGAGGAAAAGCTGGAGGCCTGCTGAAGCTCCCCGGCCCTCTCACTTTAAAAGAACATCTTAATACACACGACCTCAAGAGACAAGCTGGGGGACTTTATATTCCATTCATTCCAGTCGTTTTATTATGACAAAGAAACGGTTGAGTGCCTTTATTTTATTTCTTTGGCTAGTTTGATGGGACAAAAAAAACAACAACCAAAAGGCATCAATTGACAGAGTGCAGAGATCATGATCATCATCATAACATTTTTAGAAAGATCAGTGGAGAACATAAACGAAACGTTTTGGGATTCATGTCTAGGAATGTCCATCATTTGGCACATGTAATGTGCAACACAGAGGCGTGGCTCCAATCGACGTCACTGTTAAAGGATGCAAAACATGCAGATTACAGGAAATCATCCTTTCAGTAGATCACTGGTTTTAACAATTAAGCATAGAATCGTTGGGCTTTAAGCAGGAAATACAATCTCAGTGCTCTGATGGAGGCAGAATAAAATGACCAAGCCTTCATTTTTTCCAAAATTGCACAGTGAAAGAGGGGCTCATCCGAACGTCACTTTATTCTGTAGCCATATTGGGATTCAGACAATACTTCATGATGATAAATTAAAGCAAAAACCACTGCCACTCATGTCCTCCAATCCCTGAATGTGTGAATCATAGACTGTATGGTGTGAATACATTTGTCACCGCGGCTTACATCTGGCTCCACATTCCTCTGGCTCTGCTCCCTTTGATGCTGCTGCGAGTTTGACTTAAAAGCCTCATTGTCATCATTTATATCCATCTGCAGGTGCATATCTGTTTCATCTCCCATCACAAAGGCCATGAGCTGCGCCGCTGTTACAGTCGCAACCTTTTCCCATCGACTTGGAGATTCAGTTCACGTCAAAATGTCCATAGAAAAGCATGGAGACACACACACACACACACACACACACACACACACACACACACACACACACACACACACACACACACACACACACACACACACACACACACACACACACACACACACACACACACACACACACACACACACAAAAGGTTTTTCTTTGAATAACAACAGTCCTATTCCATGCTTCTGTGGGAAATAATCGAACACATCCATTATTTGGGGAGATTTACGGTCTTTTCTTCCTCCTCACTTTTATCTCCAGGCCGACGCGCTTTAGTGTGGGAAGTCCAATTACAGGAAAGTGAAGATTTCCAGCCCTAGGTTGGAATTATACTTCTTTGTCTTGACATTATCATCAAGACAAGTAAACCCAGAGCTACTGATCGGCTTCTCCATTCATCAGCCTCCGCAAATACTGAAAAATCACATATGAAGACAGAGGAGAGCAGACGGGAGGCCTGCGTGTGGTGATTGTCAGTGTGTGCACATTTTCTTTTCTCTCTCTCTCCTTTCCTCTGTTATATATGTGAGCTGGGAGTCAGTTATCCCATCTGTTGCCACATGGCGTGTTGGTCCAGACAGCAATGTGAGCAACGCTCAGGTGAGAGCATGCTGCCTGTGCTGGAGGCTCGGTAAACGGAACGTGATTTTAAAGCTTTATTGACCAAGTATGAGGGACATCCCCATCATCACCAACCACATGGGTAACAGGCAGCAAGACGTACAGACTGCATGGTTATGGAATGAAAAAGACAATGTGCTCTGTTTGCTGATTGGACGATTAGGTGTGAGTTGAGGTGGATATTGGAAGAAAGGAGGATGAGTGGAATGAGAAAGGGCTTTGGCTCGGAGGAAGTGAACACAACAGTAGAGCACATGGGAGAGTGACGTGATGTGACTGACTGAACTAAATGTGAGAAGACCCCATATTTCTTTAAATGAAGATGCATCAGAGCGTAAACAAACCTGCCGCAACATTTAGATTAGGACTAAAGCAACCTCACTGTCACACTCCACGAAAGCTCTCAGCTAACAAGCCTCCAAAGTTCCACATAAAAGCAAGTAATTACCTCCGCAGGATGACGGAGGGGAAAATCACAACAACTACTGGCCTGATTTTCATGAAACTTGGTGGAAAGGTGAAGCGTGTGTGGAACATTTTGGAGCATAGGGCGGATACAGGCGTTATTTTTCCCTCATGGAAAATGCCGTCGCTGCCTAGTTCTCTATTTGCATCAGCAGGTGTAGTCCAAAGCAGTGTAGCAGTGTGTCACAGTGAAATATATGATTTAGCCTGTCATAAAGGTTTCTTTGCCACAGAGCAGATTGGTATGAATCAGTGCGACACTAACTTTTGTGGTCGGCGTAGAAAACTACATCATCCCTGCACGGCTTTATGGGCCAGATGGGAACTGTAAGGACGACCAGGTCCTTCACAAAGCCCTGCTTTGTTTTCATCCATGATGTTTTTTCCCATGACTCCTTTCACTCTCAAAACTAAAGAAAAACAAGCACAGTGGGCTCTGCTGGAAAAGTGGGATTTGTTTGAAACCACCTACTCAGTCCTACACGAGAGGAGGCTGCAATGTGGAGATTTGGTGAGATGGTAGCGAGTCAAAAAAAAAAAAAAAAAAAACTTTCAAGATACGAGCACGAGGCACCTTCTCACAACCTAAACTAGAGGAAGTCAGCTCAATTATTCTGTCCATGAATCAATCCGATAGGGAAACACGCCTCAGAGGGCTTCAAAGAGACGGATTCTGAAACTTTGTTGCACATTTCTGATGCTTTCCATGATCATTCATATGCCTCCATTAGCCATGTTTTTTTTCCTTTTGGAAATGAAAAACAGACATGTTTGATCCGATTTCAATGCTGGGATGAAAAAGCTGTATTGCTTGTGTGGTGTAAGATTACTTTGATTACTGTGGAAAAAAAATGAAAGGAGCAAGTGTATGTTTCTTCTTCTGACTCATCTGAACACACACACACACACACACACACACACACACACACACATACGAACACACACGTTTATTCCTAAAGGGTTAAGAGATCCCAGATTGGTGACACATCCTCTGAACATTCCCTCATTAATACAATGTTGGAAACAAGGGAAATAACTTCTCCTTCTGCTACATGCCATCATGCATTTGCAAAAAAGAAAATCCATTTTCCTTTGCAAACTGCAGTGAGTTAATAAAACAGGCAGTGTTTTTTTACGCTATGAGGTTTCACACCTCAGTTTACCTGGAACCTCGGGGGAGTTGAGAAAATGAATGTTAAAGGAGTGAGAGTGTCGACAGTCATCGCGTGTGAAAGTGACTAAAAACAGATTGTCTTCACGGGCGTGATCGTGCGGCGCCAGGCTCCTCCAGGTCAACCCACCTACTGTACAGCATGATGCAAGCACCGGAGCGGTGACCTCGTATGCAGGAGAACGCACACTTGCGGTGTTAAAAACAACTACAGTAGCAGCGGAGGTAAAAGCAGAAGCATTGTGGGAGTCGTTGTGGCCTCGGCTTCTCAGACTTGACACAGATGTTTCCACAGGCATCACCTCCATTTTACATAATGCTGACACCAACTGTAAAAGAAATACTGTAGAACATTGCTTTGGATTGCTGTTTGTTTGTTAATATAAAGTGCTTGTAATGTGTAATGTAATGTTTAAGTACTGATGTCATCATCGTTCAAATCAACAAAACTGAATATTCTCATCATATGGAATTTATTAATTTGAATGGACACTAAACAAAATTCTTCAACATGTCAGGTTGTTGCCAAAAATCGATATTCCAACAGCGGACTCAAGTGTTATTGTTGGCTAAACCTAAACTTCCTGTGAGGACAGAAGTTTATTTTGAAAATACATTCAAAACAATATGGGTGGAAACTGACACGCCGTCTCTGACATGTCCAAAACTGACACCAGAGTGATACCTAATGACACCAGAGTGATACCTAATGACACCAGAGGGGTACTTAGAGACACTAGGGGTACTTAGAGACACTAGAGGGGGTCCTAGAGACACGTGAGGAGACGTAGAGACACTAGAGGGGGCACCTATATAACCTAAAGGGGTACTTAAAGACACTAAGGGGGGCACCTAGAGACACTAGAGGAGTCATAGAGACACTAGAGGAGACGTAGAGACACTAGAGGAGATGTAGAGACACTAGAGGAGACGTAAAGACACTAGAGGAGTCGTAGAGACACTAGAGGAGACGTAGAGACACTAGAGGAGATGTAGAGACACTAGAGGAGACGTAGAGACACTAGAGGAGATGTAGAGACACTAGAGGAGACGTAAAGACACTAGAGGAGTCGTAGAGACACTAGAGGAGACGTAGAGACATTAGAGGAGACGTAGAGACACTAGAGGAGTCATAGAGACACTAGAGGAGACGTAGAGACACTAGAGGAGTGGTAGAGACACTAGAGGAGACGTAGAGACACTAGAGGAGTGGTAGAGACACTAGAGGAGTCGTAGAGACACTAGAGGAGACGTAGAGACACTAGAGGAGTGGTAGAGACACTAGAGGAGACGTAGAGACACTAGAGGAGACGTAGAGACACTAGAGGAGTGGTAGAGACACTAGAGGAGACGTAGAGACACTAGAGGAGATGTAGAGACACTAGAGGAGACGTAGAGACACTAGAGGAGTGGTAGAGACGCTAGAGGAGACATAGAGACACTAGAGGAGTCGTAGAGACACTAGAGGAGACGTAGAGACACTAGAGGAGTGGTAGAGACACTAGAGGAGACGTAGAGACACTAGAAGGAGGCCTGGAGACACTAGAGGGAAGTGAGAAGGAAATGAAGAATCAGGAGCAATAACAAAGCAGCACGGTTAATCAAAACAGATATTGTGGGAAGAGTACGTCTGATGTCCCAATCAACAGCACCAAATCAAAAGCAGCGTATTTTTAGTAAACTGCTTGTGCCGCTTGATAATCGTACAAATTAGCAATATTTTCCAATTCCTTGTGAGGACATCATTGTCAGAGCTGACTAATCTGGCCAGGAAGGGATGATTTGTCTGAGAAGAAATCGCTTACTTCATTACACCGCCAACATAAAAATATTTCCAGATGGTCCATGTTGTCCCTTTGTAAGGCAGACCGGGTGTCTTGCCTCTGAGCTCTGCCTAATATATTATTGTAGACAGCGCAGGAAGGCAGACAACAACAGAGGCAGTGAATTGATAATAATCATGCCAAAACACAATACGATCCGGGAATCAAATGCAGTCAGATGGAGGTAGACGGAGCCTGAAGCTGATCTGAGAAGCATATTTTCACTGTGACGACGACGGCGTTCAGAGCTGTAAAACCCTTTTGACTGTGTCCGCTGAATCAAGGCTGTCAGACAGAAAGCATTAAAAACACTTTAAATTCCCTATTGGGTCTGTTTCTGACCTCCAATAGATATGTTTTGTAAATATAGTGGAAAACATCAGGTCGATGCTGTCATACCTTGAGTTATTTAACTGTTTGGATTTGAATTGCACTCTCCAGATAAAAAACACACCTGTCAAACTTGAGGGTTCATGTTTGATCAGAAGAACAGATCCACTTCCCAGACTTCTTCCAGTGATTTCAGTCACAGGTCACGGCCTTCGTCGCGCAGCATCACGTAACTGTGGCCGCAATCGTGAGGGGAACAGTGGAACTAAAGACTACGGCCTCCTTGATCAAGTAATCTGTTTTATTGTGCATAATGAGAATCATATGATATGACACAATAATGAGATGCTTTCGTACAATGTTTTTCCTAAAATAATCAGTTCACTGGAACATTTTGATGGAAATTAACCTTCAGCAGAATCAGAACAGTTCCATATTTTATTTGTTCATTTTTCATTGTAAAAGGCTCGCTCTTGTAACGACTGGCACTTGCTGGAAACCAATAATGTAACATTCGCAGTCATTTTGCAAATAAAACATTATGATAATAACCTAATGTAGTTGTTTCATGTCTCTTCGTTGTAGCCTTGTGACACTTTGCAGTCAATTGTAGTGGTTTGTGTCTCTCTTAGAACAGACTGGGCTTTTTGGAAGGGAGGGGCAGGAGGTTTCAGAGAGAGGCTGATAAGAGCTGCTGCAGCACAGCCAGGATGGAGGATATAATGCATTTTTTGAGCATTAAAGCATGTAAACATCTTACCAACCTGAACTATAAGAAAGCACCAGAAAAGGAGAATAATATGTCCTTGTGAAAAAAGAAGGGTGGTATAGCTGGCGTGAGCATGAGCGGTGATGTTACAAGTCACAGTAACTCACATCCTTTGAAGCAGGAAAGTAGTTGACCCTGATGTCCAGATTCTACAGGAGCTCCATCTTCAGAGTGCTGTCTGGATTACTCATCATGATAAAGAAGACCGCTGACCACACTGCCCACTCCGTGGACCGCCCTCGCCGCCTTCACCTCGCCGCCAATAGCTGGACGACACTGTGTCATTAAAGTAAGTGCTACAAAGCCATTTCTTACCCAGAGCTGTGTGGATCTTCAGCTCCCTTTGGTACAGCAACCCTGTCTTCTACAAAATGACGTCCCCATACAGATAAACTGACATGTGGTGAAGACATCAAAAGCAAACCTCACCCACAACTAAATACGTTTCCTTCAAAAACCAAACCAAAATGCAGTTTCTTTGCATGGGAATGTCATTTTGTCTGTGGCTCATTGGATCTATTTTTCTTTAATGCTTCAGTTGGATAGGGGGTAATACTCTTTAGCTATCATTATATTTTATACTGCAGTGTAACATTTTATGCACAAGTTGTGGTGACTTTTATGATTTTGTGTATCTTGTAGGCAATCTGATTTTATATTTTGTTAATTTCTGCTCTTTAAAATTCCCGTGTGGCTCACCACAACTGGCAACTAATTTTATTCTCCATAAAATCAAGAGGAAATCAGCAGCAGAGTGTTATTCCTGCTGAGCTAATGGTTCGAGGGAGGCTCGTTCTGTGAAAACTGCCCTACAACTACATCCATGTTGGCGATGCACTTGTTTTTTTTTTTTAATTGTAATCAAGACGGCATTTAAAAATGTTCAACTTTTATCATAATAAGTAAGCTGGCATTAGGTAATTATCTTGCATTCGTAATCAGTCTCATTCTGTCAGCGGACAGTTGTGGCCCCTCTGTGACATCACCGGGGGGGGGGGGGGGGGGGGGGGCGCGGCTCATGCCACCCACCACACTGATGGAAGGCAGCTGCTGTTTGTCACCGCCCGACCGAGGGGGACCTCCGGATCGTAGAGTCTCTGAGTCACAGTGGATTAATAATACACAACCTGGGACTCAGTATATAGACAATACATCACCACTTTGTATGTCATCATCTAATAATTGGACTCATTCTATCAATGTTCAATCATGATAATGAGTGGCTAATGTTGGGTTGTTAATAAAATAATATAACAAAGTCAATAAGTCGATATCCACCTCTGGAAACCAAGATCATAACATTTCAATAAATGGTTTGGACATTAAAGGCATCCTCGGGCCAAAACAGCGTTGCTAGGTGTCGTCATTGTGCTCCCCCCCCCCTCCACACACACACACACACACACACATCTGCATGAATCATAAGTCTATCAGCGTGATTGAGATCGACTCCACGTCTCAGTGACAGATGTGTGCGATCAATGTTGGCTGCCGTGAGCTAGAAAGCTCCTTGTATTCAATATTAATCTCCACTTTGATGCGGTGAAATTCAATGAACAGAAGTAGTCGCCTCGAGCAAATGATTGGCAGTGATAGGACAAAGATGTAAATATACGCATCAAAGAGAGTGTGTTCATGGTCGTGCTCTGCTGCTTTTTCTCATTCTTCTATTGAATTTGGATTTCTAACTTTCAGACAAAGATGAAGGGTTTGCTTGAGGATAAACACATCCCTGTGGAAGTGACTGAAATATCAAGTTCTCACCTCATATGAGATATGGCAAATGCAGTGTTTATGTGCTTCATTTGAGAAGGAATTAGAGGTAAAAGGAGGACTGTGTTTTGGAAATATGAGCAAACTTCTACCTAAATGGAAAACAACCCCGAAAACGACGAAAAGTTAAATGATCTGTACTTCCTGCTCCTCAGCGAAGGTGATTATTTCAAATACCTGAAGACTGAATACGTTTTGTTCAAATGATTCAGCTTTGGAATGATTCTACAATAAGGTGACTCACGAAGCACATTCATTCATTTCACTTTATTTCATACTGGAGCTGACAGCCTTCAGGGAAACATTGTTTTAAATTCAATTTTATGCATCATGGGCCAAGACACACCATATAATACGTTGTGTTCCCTCCTCTTTGATGGGCATTTCAATTAAAACGCAGGTTGTATACACTGTGTCATGTACACAGAGGCTCAAATGTTATTGTTACACAAATTTTTCTTTCATAACGATTCTCAAAGACACGATATGGGGGTGGGGGGGTGCTAGCCTGGCCCAGTCCAAAGCTAACAAAATCTGCCCACCAGTACTTCTAAAGCTCACTAATTAACATACGGACCGAAGAAGGCGTTGTATTAATTAACTGATCATGTGTAATAGATGTGATGCTGCATTATATAACGAGCTATTCAATGACACAATTGATTTGAGCATTTCTACTTTCAGTAGAAACGTCACAGCACTGAACAATAATAAATATACTATAAATATCTGAGCTGTGGTAAAACAAAAAACAGCACCTTTGCGACCTCTAACAACTTACATTTGACACCTGCTGTGATTCAGTCAAATAAGCAGCAGAGTGGAAACACGTGATGCCCTTGAGCTGCCCGAAGGTCAGGTTGGTCTCAAATGATCGGTTTCCACACATACTATCACTCTGACACCAGAGACCACGATGGCCATCCAATTGTTATAATGTTTTATCGTAGCCCTAATAGCTGGGCTCGTTACACCAGTAAGAGAACTGGTAGTGGAGAGTCAAGCATCTGTATTGTTGCTATGGTTACACTCAGAAGGAGTCAGAAGACTGTTCTTTTTAACATCATAGTGGTAAAACCATGGTTTCCTTTATAGAAACAAACCTTGTTTTTCTTCTTGGTGCTTTAATCAGCGATAGATTATGTGATATTTAGGATGCAATTCATCCTTGAAAATGTTCCGTGTATCATGTTGTGTCCATTTGTTGCTTTTTTCCCCCTGATACAATCATAGAATGGACATTTTTCTTCATAAGACGATATTACATTATCATTACATGATCTGCCTTCTTATTTTTGCTCTCGATATGAGTCTCGATAAAAGCAGAAAATAAAGGAGATCAACTAAATGGAAGTAAAGCTCAAGTCTAAAGGCTACGGTGATGCAACACAGCCCGCATATAACAGATCAGAGCACCCTCGGGTTCACTGCTGCTCTCTCTAAAGAAATGGAAATGAGAACAACTTGAGATAACTGTGAGTATGAAGAAGCAAAGTCTATGCATCATCCTTTATCTGCCTGACGATGAGTGTGTGCACTGTGAATGTGGATGAGGTCAAAAGGTCGACGAACTGAATGAGGAGACAGTAAAGTGTAAACTAGGTTAGGTGACTGCAGGAAGGTTAAAGACATTGTCAGCTCTGCTGCCGGTGCCGTCATCCGTCGATGATAAGGGCCGCCGTCTGAAACGCGGCACTGATTAGCGTTGTCGCTATCAGCGAATGCTTTATTCATGATGTGATACTCGAGATTTCTGAATGACAATATCTGAATTGCAGTCTCATTCGTGAAAAGGAAAATATTTGCCTTCGAGGACACTGCGTGATTAGAGCAGAATGACCATGTGAAAAAAGGATTTAGAAACAAAAAAAGACACATCACCAGTGTCGATGCTGCTTGTTACTCACCAAAAACACGAGGACATTACTTTAACTGTCAACATACTTGACTTTTCGTTACTCAGCTTTAAACAGCTTGAAAAGCCTTCCCACCTCCATGTCACATCTTCTGTATTTAAAACATGCAGAGACAGAGAATGGGACGTTTAATGCAGCTGCGCAGCTAATCAGGTATCCGGCCTGCACCCTTGGGTTAACGGTGCATTCTAGTGTGGCAACGTGACGTGGGAATGGTTGAATAATAGCCTGCCTGCATGTAGGCAGTAGTGTTAAAAAATGCAGAATTTTGACGTAGACAACGACGTCAGCGATGCTTGAACTTCGTTATCCGTGTTAAAATGAACCACTGGTATTCAAAGCTGGCAAGTTGCGTCAATGAAAATGTTGCTGTGATTGGATGTGGAAGCTTTTCATGCAACACAACAACAACCCCGTCCCTCTGTTGACACTTTCTGATCTCTCTGCAGAGTATCGTTGCCCTGCGAGTCATTACTTTTTCATTTCAAAGAGAGGATTTTTGACAGCAGGTGCTAGCTAATTGCTCATTGAGGAGAGTTTTATTGTGTTTTATAATCTTTATGGTCAAAAGGATGGAACATTTTGGATGGTGTTCTTGGAAGCTGTGTGCTGCAGACAGACAGGACGTGGTGTTACACTACTCATTCTTGTAATGCATCACTCACTGCCTACAGCCATTTATTTTATAACAACAGAAAAAGGAAACTCTACCATGAACCAATGCGTACCTCCTTTATTTCATTTTCTGCATGTCATGCCGTTACAACACAACCGTGATAGTTCGACCATTTTCACCCTGGACTGCGAGTTAGTCTATAAACCCCCTCTTTGCACGGATATGGTACAGTATACGTTAGTTGAACAGCTCTTTACATCAGCATGGTTCAGTTTTGTTTCTGTATTTTTAATTTTTTTCTCCAACTCGCAAAAAAAATGAACCAAAATCCACTAAACAGAGAATCCTAAACTAAGAGAGGCTTATGTGTTCAGAACAAAGACCAGAGGTGGAGACAGAAGACCTACATTCAAATAAAAATGGTGAGAGAAGTATTCAGGCACTTAGAAATACTCTCGGGTCCTTGGCTACACTGTGCTTCTTCATCACGTCGTACATGCATTTCATAGCCTATCCTGATCCTGTCATGAGGAGTATGAGGTCGCCTCTACGGGACGAGGCTTTACAGCACATTCAAGAACGACTAATTAAAGGGATCTCAAGTATTTCACACAACATCGACGTTCCTATTTACACGTGTTCTCTACCTACGCATCCTTGTTGCATATCCCCCTAAGACGCCATTTTAACAACGATTATCATAAAAATTACCGTGACAGACAATTAAAACATGAGTGAAATTTCACGAGAAATCAGCAACACCCAGTTGTCCGACCTGTCACCGATCGTGTGCAGGAATTCTCTATGCTATTATTTAAAGTAATTGGTATGTATGTGGTTGGAAATCTAATTTCCTGTGCCTTAACGAACACAATATCGTCTTTCATCTCTCTGGTCGTGTGTTCCAGCGGCTGTGATGGAAAGGAAGCCATTTCGAGAAAATGACAGCATCAATTTTCTCCTCGCCCGCCGCCAGGAACGCGTGCACAGTGTTATTAAAAGGGAAATGGTGCATGCGCTGGCAACTCGGCGTGAACGGAGATGGTCGTGTTGATTTGTCACGAAGAAGACGATCGCACGGTCTGCCGTCGCCGACTTGGAGAGATCCGTCGCCCCCCGTCGAAGGGGCCTGGTGAGAATGAAACCTGGTGAAGGTGAACGGCAACATTTAACAGTAAACAGCATCGACTCGGAAGTAACCACAGAAACATCAAGAAGAAATGTCCACTGAAACTGACAGGTAGCCTTGTGCTTACTTCTGATCAGTACGGATTCACAAAGACTGATTCTGATTGACAACAGCGGACTAAAGACAACAGGAACATAGTATTCACAAACCGAAGGAGGTCATGTACAGTACAACACAGCAACAGGTGTTTCACCAAATCCCCCCCAAAAAACCTTCCATTCCAAAACCTCAGATAAGACACTCTTATGTTCTTTGACAAGAATCCCAAGTCACGTGCTATTTCGAGGCGTTCAGCCCACATTTGGTGGTTTTTCCATCTGCAGAGGAAGTTTGCTTAATTGTCACTGAGAGAGTTTGTTTTAAGGAACTCCAGCCATGTGATAACCAGCCATATTCAGAATCCAGTTCAGGGACATATTTTTATCATAATCTGCCAACGTTCTCACTTTCTACTAAATCTGGGCAACTACGGTACGCTTAAGGTTTGGGAATATTAGACCTTGTCCATGGCTTTGACCCCCTCATCAGTTAATGCTGCGGGTGTTTTTTGGTTATTGTTGTCCTTGATTGTTTCGCCAACGTGGCGCTACGTCTGTTGCGCTGGATGTCACACACAAGGGCCCTGCCTTCAGGGTGCACCTCTGTTATAAGTATCAATACACCTGTTGGGGTTAAAGGTTGGTCACATGATGACAACCTAGTCAGCAAACTCCCTCCGCCGATGACAACGAGAGATTAGGTCATAATCTCTGGAAAGAATTACTAATTGTGAGTTTAGATTTTTTGTAGAATCTACAATCCCCAAGTTCAAGATCCGTCTCACTCAATTTTTGCTTTGCCAGGGATATACAACGGTTTCCTGATATCGTTATTCAGGTACCCAGAAAATATATCAGAAATTACATTTCAATGCATGGTCCATAGAAGCAGAACGCCAGTATGCCCCCCAAAATTTCAGTAGCTGAAACTGACATGTAATGGATATGATGATGGAGAAGACCAAGGATACACTGGATATCCTTCAAAGAACAGATTCAGGAGGAACCGCTGGAATGTGCCTTGTTGACCTGCAATGACATCTGTAGTCTCAAGGGGGGGGGGGGGGGGGTGCTGAACTGGGACACCACTGAATCTGATCTATCCTTGGGTCTGGCGTGGACACTTTTTCACTTCTGACCACACTGTTGGGTGCTGTGTTGCACCTGTAACCACACCCAACAGTGATGTCACGGTGACCCGACACACCCGAGTGTACACTTGATCAAGTTTCTGACTTTGTGCAGATCAGCTGTGATTTGGAATGATTTTAGATTGATTATGTGACAATGACTGCTGATTATCTTTCTGTGTTTATGTGCAGCAGTGTGTGTGTGTTTGTGTGTGTATGTGTGTGTGTGTGTTTGGGGGGGGGGGGGGGGGGGGGTTCTCAAATGCTGCAGTGACATTCAACAGATTGCTACACATAGCACCATAAACAGAAGTTAAATGACATGTACTGTTCTGGTTCCAACACAAGGAAACACACACACACACACACACACACACACACACACACACACACACACACACACACACACACACACACACACACACACACACACACACACACACACACACACACACACACACACACACACACACACACTTTTCAAGATCAAATTCAAGATCTTCTGCATTGTATGAGCATATTTTGTGGAAGTACTCCAAAATAAGATTTAACACAGGCATAGATTTAAAAACATGCAATCCTGTACGGATGCTTCCTGTAGGTCTATTTTCAATAATTACAAACATATTCTACATCTGATAAATGTAACATTAATTTTGATAATATTTACGAGGTGAGTTTTGTAAAAAGTATATAATTGCAAGGCGGATAAATCATTCTAATATAAATTAATATTGGTCTTGGTACTTGGGAAATAATTTACACATGTCCCTCCAAATGTGTCCAAATTTAGCTTGATTGTTAATTATTGTTTTGCTTTGCCAGGACAACCTTTCAAAAGTGTAGGTGCATGTTAATCTTTATTGAACTGTTACAGAGTGATCTTAATGTGTTGGTGGGTTGTGACAGAGTTGTTGAAAGCGATGACTCACTGTATGGCAGGTTGGCGCTGCCATCGTGACAAATTTGCTCAGTTTCCCATTATATCAACAAGAAACCTCATAATACAAGACGCCAACACGTCATAATGACACATTACTCTTGTTTTTAACGACACACCAAATGTTTTGGGGTTTTTTTGCACCAGGAAACGCTTTTGTTACAACAGTAAATCCCTTCGTCAAGAAACGTTCTCGTTTTACCACACAAAGGTGAAGGTTTGGATTGTTACGTTAGCATAAATAAAATAGTTCACTATTGTCAATGAATCATAAAACGTGTTATATTGTTGTCTTTTGCTGCAGTTAATCTATTTAAGAGAATTGTCTCTAAATGAAAACAGCTTCTTTCTTTTTTTCTGTTTTTTACCCGAAAAGGCAGAGGAGTTTTGGGACTCGTATCAGCCTTGTATTATTGTGCATTGCATTAATTGTGCATAACTTCCTCATAACTTGCAGACGCCGAAACAACCTCCACCAAGAAGACGGAGCAGCTTGTATGTTGCCTGAAAGGCAACAATAACTGTGCAGCGTCTGTAATTCACTCACTGGTTCTTGTAATAACTGAGAGCAACTCAGAAAATCATATTCATATTCTAAACAACTCGGAGCTTCTTCCATTTGGGGTTTGGTGTTTGGACGGTAAGTGTGTGGTCATGGTTGCTTGTGCAGCTTTAAATCATTTTTATACGTAGCAATGAACCAGTGAAGTCCACTATCCTCTTTTTCCAGGCTTTGATTATGTTATAATATGCTATTTATTGGCTGCTTTAACGCAATCATCGCAGTTCATCTATCTATCCATCTATCTGTTGATTGTATCTTTTTCTCATAACATGATACAGAAGTTGTTTTAATAAGCTATGGTGGGATGTCGTCATAACAACAAATGAAATATACTGATATTGTGCAACGCAAATTTTCTTGGTATGACTGGAAGAAGTGATATACAACTGTAAAAAAGGTTTTTTTTTGTTAAAACTGAATAATTTGATATGTTGTCAGAACAATAAACAATGTTATTTTATCGTTATAAGATCATCATCCTTGTAAATCATCACCTCCTCAATGATTAAACCCAGTGCTACACAGGAGCCAGTTTACTGTTCTTCCAGCTAAAAAGCCTCAATCTCAAGCCTCAACACAAATCATGATTGGAATTCATTTTTCTATAAAATGCATAATCCACAATGCGTTTATTGAAAAATAATGCATGCTAATTAATTGTTTTTGTTGCCCGCGCAATTACCTCCAAAGAGGTTATTATTGTTCAATAGCTGCACACGTTGGATCAGATTATCCTGCTTACACCACGGCCACTTGCTACGGTTAAAATATAAATTGTTTCTTCTAAAGTTTTAGGGCAGTACATTCTTTAAATGTGCACTTTGTCTTGGCACTATTTGCAGAAACCAGCAGGAGGCAAATAAGTGCAGAACTTGTACTTCGGGGAAGTCGTTTTCATTAATGTATGCCGTACTTTTAACTATAAGGTAGTGTACAGTTAATTTGTGTAACTTAATGTTAGCACTCCTTCAGTGGTTGCCCAGCAACAATAAAAAAGATGGAGCAAAGAGCAAAAGGTTGCTCTGTCTGATCAGGTCATTGTTCTGAGATACTGTCATATGAACTATTTAACTACACTCCTCCAAAATTGTGTGTATTTAATTTATTACTCGTCACACATATAGGAGAAAATAATTGTTTTTTTTTTATTGAGCACATAATGTGCTGCTTCCATCTCAACAGCTGTCTTAGCGAAAAGATAGATCATGAGTTTGACTTTAAAGGTAAAGATTTTCAACAGACGGATGCGAAAGCATCCATTGCAATGATTCGAAGCCGTTGGAAAATCAGCACATTTTCCATTTAAGAACTCACAATTCTGACACTATATATTTCAGAATTTTCATTTTTTTAAGAAAGTCTTTTTTTTTGTTATCTTTAATCATTCCTTACCTTCTGTTTGTTACAGAGATGGGCTTCCATATCATCCACTTTAGCTGTATACTAAATGCTTCAGTGAGCGCTTACATGTCTTCTTTAAAATTGTCTGATTAAAATTTCGATTTGTCTGTATAAAAAAAAAGCCGCTGCAGCTCAAGGCAAGCAGGGAGATAAGACCATATATCTGTATACCCCATATCCAAGGCTTTAATGGTCTTAGATTTATCACAATGTACCTACAGCTCAAATGGCCTCAGAAATTATGACATTTCTGTGCAGAACTGTTATATAAATATTTAAATTTACATTTAATTTTAAGGGCGTTATGAAAGATACAGGTGGATTAGCAAGTGGTTTGCAAAACTCCATGTACAATTTTTCGTGGGCTTTTAGATACCAAAATGAGGGCTCAGGGAAATAAGGTTGTCACTTCTTACAAATATATTCTTTCTTCTTTTTTTTTTATCAGATATTCCAAATTTTCATCTAAAAAAGGCCATTATCATGTCAATGTTTAAACCTGAGATTAAAATTTCCAAAGCTCCATATGGAATTTTTTTTGGTAGAAAATACAATGTTGGTGTTAGACTATTAGACTCTGTGGCCTCCCTTGTCATCTCATCTCAGATCAGTCACGAACAAACCCTGGTAAAGACAGACAACAGGACACCAAAAATACAAAGATTTCTCAGCAGATTTGATGCTCACATCACCTAAAAGTTTGAAATAGTAAACACTTTAAACGCGTGTCCCGTTACGATAAACACCTTGGTGTTCATTAGGTTTGTGTAGGACAGAGTCGCTTGGAAACTGCTGTCAGACAACAGTGCTTATGTCGTCAGCCTCGTCTGGTTTTTTGGGCTTGCTGGGGAGGGACTTGAGGTACTCCAGGTGGCGGCGGGCGTCCTCCTGGTTCTGACGGACATAATACACCACGTACGAAATGACCATGGCAAACCAGCCGAACATGGTCACCAGCATGGCGTAGTCTGTGGTCCTTTTGGCCAGGTTACAGAGGTCAGTATCCACCGCCAAGAAAGGCCGACCCTCCTGGTCCCGAAGTTCCGAGCTCCTGCAGAGGACCCGCGCGACGGCCTCGTGGTTGTGGGCCATTCCGCCGATGGCCTGCTGGAGGGCGCAATCACAATGCCAGGGGTTATCGTCCACGATGACGCGGGCCTTGAGCCGAGCGAAGGCATCCTTGTGCACGCTAGTGATGCGGTTGTGGGAGAGGTCCAGCACGTGCAACGTCGCCTCGATGCCGCTGAAGGCGCCTTCGCCTAAGGTCTCCACCGCGTTGTAGGACAGGTTGAGCTCCCTCAGAAGCCTGAGTCCATGGAAGGCTTGGTCGGGCACGGCCCCTATCTGGTTGTGGTCCAGCCTCAGCAGGACGGTGTCGACCGGGAGGCTGGGGGGGATCTCTTTGAGCCGGGACTGACTGCAGGTAACGTTGAGGCCGTGGAGGTGGGGGTCACGTTGGCAGATGCAGCCCTTTGGACACATGCTGGCCGAGGGGAAGCACAGGGCCATGAGGACAAGGCTCTGGAGGAGCAGGCACATGGGGATGGAGCGCGACAGCCACAAGTCCAGCAAAGTCATACTGACCAGCCGTCAGCAGCATCCCGCCTGGGGCCACAACACCGCCACTGGTCCCTTACACACATCGCATGGTGGCGGTTGGTCTGGTCCTCACTGTCTGCCCATTGGAGATGCAGGAGCGTGAAGAGATGGAATCATGCTGCGTTGAGGCCTGAAATAAAGTCAGACAGAAAGACAGGATGAACAAAGGCTGCTTTGACCAAGTTGTGAACTGACAGTTCAGTATTCCTATAAATGACAGTGCCTTGTTTTTCTTTTAAAGCATCATTTGGAAATGATATTCCCTATTCACCAAGATCCTTTTGTGTATGAACAACAGTCTACAATTGGGCTCTAGCAGCAAGGCTCCACGGATGACAATGATGGTACTTGGTCGGTGCACTTCTAAACGTCTCAGCAAATATGGGATGGATTTGGATTTTGTAGAGATAATCATTGTGGCCAGAGGATTACTCACAATGTCTTTTTGTGGTGGAATTTTGTGTTTCACTTCTTGGTGAGAAATAAAAGTATTACACTTTATTATAGAAGAAGTCCAAAGGAATTAAACAGGCTAACAGACAGACTGCAAACAGACAGAGTCAGAGCAAACTGTCTGCTAGATACGGAACAATAGGGACAGGCTTCTCTGGCCAATTCTGGCTCAAGAGTCTAACAATTCTTTAATGTTGAGCAGATCCTTTGAGCCGCAAGTTGGTGGTCTGTGGTCACGTAGACATCGATCTGTTGTTTGAGTGGACGGTGAACCTTCTCAGAGGCTGTGGGTCTCATGTTTGTTTGACCAACCGGTTCATTCAACGTGTTATTTAAGAGCAAGGTAAAGGGAGGACGGGAATACTTATGACACAAAGTTCAAGCCATTAAACTACTAAATTAAACAATTTCCATTACAACTTTGACACCAGGTAAAAGTTTACAATAATCCAGAGGACATCTATCTGAATATCTATATTGACTGGCACAAAATTGTGTAAAAGACATTCATGGTGCCCAGACGATGAATCCTTTTGAGTTTTCATGTAGCGCCACCAGCAGGTGGACGTATTTGACGGAACGTGGGAACGGACTGCCATGAAACAGACATGTTTCAAGTTCCCCACAGGATAGATCGCTGTCATTTTGGTGATCCCTTGACTTTTATGGAATAGTAAATGTAAATGTACCTGCCAAACTCTTGGGTGTGAAGCAATTTCTTGCCTCTTAGTTGACTTACAGGACCAGGACCAACAGACATGTACAGAGCAGATAGAACAGGAACAATGGCAGAATAACAATATTTTAAGTTACAATATTAAGTAACGTGACCATGTATTATCAAGTATATCAAGTTGTAACCCTGTATAGTTAGCATATATTTAGGTTATTTAAATTCAAGGGTTGAATGACACAACTGTAATTAGCCCGACACACGTTATTTCCACTCCTGTTTCACAGCACTTTGATGTGTCATTGTAGAGGCTTTGCCAGCGTTTGATGTCACAGTTAACATTCATTTAGATGATTTGGCCCCACAGCTTTAAATAAACTCACGCCCAGCTGCCAGTGACGCAGCAATCTTAGGTCCAGAGTGATATAAATAGACGCATCTCGTATGGATCGCTATCGCATTTAGTGCTGGCTTTCATGGTCCCCAGGGGAGTAATCCCAAAAACTTTGGCGGTCTCCTGACTAGTGACACTATGAGTGTCTCAACAACTACTATGAAAGCTGCTGCATACATTCACGTTCCCCACAGGACTGTGATCACTTCAACTAAACTTTATCCTTTATGGCTTCATTTTGCTTCACATTTATTCCAAACTAACCAAATACCTGCAGAACTAATGACATTCCCCATCAGCTAGACTCTTTTGTTTACTTCTCATTAGCAAATGTTAGTATGCTAATGAACAACAGCCTTATGTTGGGGAACATTGCCTGCTAAATATCAGCATCAATATCCTCCATCATACCAACCTGCCGCAGTGAAGCAACGTGCTGTAAAAACCATGGAGCCCCGTTTCCAGATACTATGATCTGAGTAACTTCCAGAGGCGATCTTACCAAAAGCCAAGGGAAACTTAGTTATTGAATTTTTCAGTATCTGTAGCAGTTCTGGCCTTCACACTGAAAAGATCCATTGTTTAGTATTTTTTTTTGAAAAATAATTGCCCCATCCAACTTTTATGATCACAAATGTAATTGTATGTGTATTGCTTACACTACACACTTAGCCTACAATAGGCCTGCATTCAAATAAATAAAGAAACATACATAAACGTGTTTTGCAGATGAATACAAGCTCACATTAAGGAAATATGACCCACGTAATAGAATTTACGAATTCCTTCCCTTTTCAAATCATCAATCAATCATTCTCACGATAAACTGATTTCCATCCCTTGAAAGCCCATAGTTTGTTTGTGTGTGTGTGTGTTTCAGAACACTGTGGGGCGTTTTGGAGGCTGCCAATCCCAGAACAAATATCTGACTTCATAGCCGATAGCTAGCTTTATTAATTCAAAATGATTGACCCATGTCGAGCCTATAGATCAGTTCAGGATGTGTTAAGGTCAACTTTAATTGCAGGATGTAGATCATTACAACTTCTGAAGAGGGAAGCTGCAATGCACCTGATCACATACTGAACATATCCTGGTATAATCCTGGTTTAATATATATTTGCATTTGTGTGGTTATCTTATTGTAATTAATAACAATTTGGTGTGTTTCTCATCTATGAAAAAAATAAACTGTACAAAACACAAAAAGGACAGACATCAGTTTCAATTAATGATAAATCCTCTCAAAACCAGTTAAATATTGTCAGTTGCCCCAATGAACAATGTGATGAATCCATGGGACAGACACTTAAAAACTGGTCCCCCCCCCCTTTTTTTTGGTTCCCCTTCAAGTGGTCGTGCTGTCTAACTCACCCATGCCAAAAAACATTAATTGTTTAAATACTAAAATAAAAGACAAAGCCTTCCCATTTGTGAAGTAAGAAAACAAATACTGTAGATGTGCTGAAATATTTGTAAGAACAGAATTTATAAAATGTATAATACGTGATGAAAAAGGTGATTAATTCACCATCATCCACCTCACACTGAGCTCAGCAACTCTCTTCTCATGTTCACTGCAGCGTTTCAACGTAATAAAAAGGCATGATATGAACATTAGTTACGATGATCCATAATAATTGTGATTCAAGATATTAACCCAGATAAACATCAAAATAGGCTTACACTCTTAAAATGGCACTAACACTGGAATCGCTTGATGTTTTGTTAAGAAACAAATGTGTTTTATTGTGTCACAAATAGGACACATAACTTATTGTACTGAACATTTATACACTTTATCTGGTCTCCATGCATGAATACACTACTAGGATAGGGAGCTAGCCATCTTCTCCAAGTCACTTGTGACGATATTTATGATTATCCCGATAATGGAAATTTGTGCACGACCGTTTATTGAGTGTTTTTTATCCCAATAATGTCTATTTTACTTTTCTTTGAACAGTTGAAGCTCTTTTGTTGGAAAAATGTGACGGTGCACAGAAAGTTCACCACAACACGTAGGATTGCAACAGAAAATAATCTTTAACTTATTATTTAATTTTTTATTATTCATTATGTGTTTTTTCAGGGAGACCTTGAGGAGGATGAATACTGCAGCTCCTTTTCTTTAACATACACAATAGCCAGACATCTTCCATTTGGACAGAACATTCCTGTCTAATAACCAGCTCGTGAAGAGGCTCCGTGCAGCACAGCAAAGACCAGCAGCAGCTCCCACATCGAGCTGTTTATCCAGCTTCAGTCCGCCGCTGTATGGAAACAGGCTTCATGCCGGATCAATCAAATCTGCACGGTGCTTATGGGAGGTATGATCTTCCGACGTGTGTGCTCATTATCACTGTTGAGTACAATACGCAGCACAATGGAAATAACAAAATCTGAAAGTGCAGAAATATCTCCCTATAGTCAAATATTATTTTTGTTGAGATGGTTTGTGGTCACAGGAGGCAACGAAGCAAGTATTTACTTATGTTTGCTGCTACGTTTCCTGAGGCTGAATAGTGTGTATATGTCGGCAACAGCAATGGTACAAGACATCAACCAAAGTATTGGATCTAATCTATAACAACAAATATGAATGTCCAAATTGAATGACGATCCATCTGAGACATTTCACAAACAAAAAAATCAAAAAAGAAAATGTCAAATTCATCGTTGGGCCTTGAGAAAAATCACCCAAACCATTCATCTTCAGGGCAGCAGATGTGTGTATAAATGTCAGGGAAATCCATCCGATACTATATTTCCTGCCAGACCAAAGTGATGGCCCACCAAAGGTTCACTCCCTATAGAGCCACACAACCAGCTTGACTAAAATAAAAATAATTAAGCTGTCAAATGGAATTTGGAGCCTTTCAGATGATGTGCATACGACGTGTGTGAAGTCTTATTTCTGTGTTTCACCAGCAGCCTTGTTCAGGAATATGGAACAACTCAGGGTTCGTAGATGGACTTTTAAACATTATTACTTTTTATTTTTAAAGGATAAGTCTGGTGATATAATATTGTACTGTAGACAAATCACATAAAATGGCCCAAAGCCCAATATATCTTCTTCCTTAGTGCCAAAGAGCCCCATTATTGTCCCAAAGCTATTTAAAACACAGCAATGAGCCACGCTGTTGCACCGAGCGACACGTCATCACACACACACACACACACACACACACACACACACACACACACACACACACTGCTATATTTCTACACCATCCTGCTGCCACAGACCTCAATCCTCACTAGAGTACCAAATGTGGATTAATCCATCACAGAAAATAGTCCCCCCGCGACCCTGAAAAGGCTAAGCGGTGACAGATAATGGATGGATCGATGGATGCATGAAAAATAGTAACAAATGCACCAGTTTCCTGTTTCTGTAATGTTTGCTTTCTTCTTCTTCTTTTTTTTAAGAAACAAATGTCTGGTTTGGGAAATATTGTTAGCTTTTTTAAAAATTCTATGAGTTGTGCTTCTGTGCGTTTGTGACTCCAAAGACACAGTAGGTTGATCAAATATGCAACTAAGCACAAATTATAATGACTTTGGGTTTTGTTTTGTTTTTTATTTGATATTAAATTTAAATTTGTGCAAATGTGATGTCAGTTGAGCGTATCGATGATAGAAGATTTACATTTAGGTCAGAATTCAATCAACTTAGAGCAAGTGTCCAGTGCACATCGAGATCGACTGGCTGTTAGTCGACAGCTCTGAATTCTACTTGAGAGGTATCTGTAAAATGCATCTGTGTATGTTGAAGACATTTTTTACACACTCTACCAACAATTATTGTTAGTTTCTATCCACCGTCACAGGGCTGATGTAACCTTTAGCTGCGTTTCTGCTAAGTACTCCCTGGTCATTTATGTCCTGAGTAGACGACTTTTCAAGGAACTAAAGCATTCTTCAGCCCACTCTTGTCTGCTTTTGCAGAGCAGTCTAAAGACCTGCGAAGATGTGGCAAATTAGTCCACTGTAGAAGAAAAAAATGTTGCTTTTCTTTTCAGGGTTGAATAGAGACTCAGCAGCAGACAGAAGACACAAAGTACAAAAGGCGAGGAGGAGAAAGAGGATGAGCGATCTTGACCTGCCATAGAGGCAAGAAGGTGCTCGAAATATAAAAATGAAAGAATTGGTCTAATTACACCAATATCATTAAATACATATTTTCTTCTCATCTCAGGAAAATATCTGTTATCTAAATTTAGATTGAAATGCTTAAACAGCTTTTTATTACATCTATATTTCTCCTTTTTCCCCCTCAAGTAGCTACCTACTTGAGTTTGCCAACGCACCGTCAGCTCGTTGTAGCAGCACTGAAGGACCCATGCTGCACGTCGGTACGGACACATTTAAACATTTTAAAAGAGAAATAATTAAATATAAATAACATGACGCTCCTCAATGCTTCATACAGGTGATCAGTCCGAACAGCAAACAACACCAGGAAGCAATAATATCATACCAAAAACAAAACAAAACAGTGATGATGTGGCAATGAACGAAGACAATCTGACAGGGTACCAAGAGAAACAATGACGTATATAAATGGAAAAAAATCAGAGGCAGACGTGGAGAATCAAACACATAAAGACAGGAAGTGAAACTGCAGATAACCAACAGCGTACAAACAACAGACAGATGAACTAATAAAGACCACTAAAAGCTCGTAATGCCTCGTGGAGTTGGGAGTGTGAGGACTCACAGAACGGTTACATCACTGCAATGACATTTACTGCTGCGTAGTATTCACCAACGCTCGCTGGATATGAAGGATGAAATGCAGAGGAGGGAAATGAGACGAGGAGCGTCTGTCTGAAGGATGTTGATTTATCGGCACTTTAGAGCAATCACAAAATCATCGTCTTTTTCTCTCTCTCATCACAGCACCGCCATGCTCTCTCTCTCTCCTCCACCGCTCACCCTCTCAGCTCACTCATGACCTCTCGATCTCTTGTCTATGTTATCAAACAAAGAGAAAAACTCTCCCCTCGTCCTGAATCGATACCAGAGTGCCTCCTTTTTTATGAATGAAGCAGTGGCGCTTCGTCCCTGCAGACCCTGTGATGAGCTCCTCAAAAGGTTCCTAGTCCCTGAGGAAGGCTCCTGCAGGTGAAAAGGGGCTTACAATAATAATTTGAACATATTACGTCACACTAGTCATTTCGGACAGCATTCTGTGTTGTTGATGTTTACCTACGTGTCATAAATGTAAATACATAAAAAGCTGGTGGAAACTTCAAATCCACTCTGGTGTGAGAATCGGCCTCCTTGACCTCTGCGACCTCTGTTCTTGGGTCTGACATAAGCTGCCACTGTGGCAGCTTATGGTTTTTTTTCTTCTTAAACTATCGCTTTAATACCTATGCTCCATCTGCTTTGAGCGCGTGGACCCTCCCACGGCACACCGATCTCTTCCTTCAGACCAAACTGATCCGTGAGCTGGTGAGGTTGATTCAGTTTGAGTGGGCTGTGTACGCATGTGTGCTTCTTTTTATTGATAGGGTGAACTTCCACTGATCTCGATCTCTATCTAGTCATACACTTACCTCACGTGTCTTCCTCTCTGACCATTGCAAACAATTTACCCACATTTGGCGGGTGCTCATTTCAGACCCTGCTCCATTCATACACTCCACTACTGATATTCCATTTAAAAAAAAAATGTCACTGTACCGGCCGAGAGAACTCCTTCTTAAATTGAGCCAGAGAATAATGTACTCTCTCCTTTTCCTCCTGTGAGGCCCGATTCCATTTAACCTTCTGACCTGACAGTCTCGCACCATCTCATCTACCGGCTGCAAAGGCTAAAACTTCTGCTGTATTTGAAAATCACACATGATCGAGTACCTGGAATCCTCCACCAAGTCTTGACTTAGTCCCAAATTGAATACAAGAGGGTTACCAGAGTATTCCTTACACATGAGAATACACACAGATTTGCATATAATACTCTGAAATCGAACGTTTTTGGACGCCAGAGAGAATTCCCAGCAGTGTGTGCAACCGAGATGCCTCCTGTTTCGAGGTTGAGGTTCTCGAGCGACGCCTCCACGAGACTTCAACATCTCTTCTCAGTACTAGGATTGCCGGCCTGGGTTTAGGAAACCTCCCACTATTATTCATTGATTATGTACTGGTAAATGAAGGTGCCTGATGCTGGCTTGGGAAAACAAATTAGACAGAGAACAACGCAGCTGAGAGCAATTAATTAAAAAAAAAAAAAGCTTGAAAAGAACTCCATTTTCTCAGTTTAAGATTTTAATTGTTTTTACTGGATTCTTTGAATGCTAAATAGACTCTGACTGAGAGATAATACAGGCTGTTGTTGGTGAGGGGGGGTTGTTACAACTTAAGGGGGCGTTCATGTTCATTTCCCTAGTTGGGAAACCGTTGTCACGATTATTCCACCACTACATGTGTATAAGCCACAGACTGTCTGTGGCACAAACAACAAGGTCGCTGCTGTGCTAAGTTTATGGAGCAGCTCCAGTGTTAGCATAGCCTAGCCCAGATTAATCCACATTTTAAGTTGCTTATCGTCATGAAGACAGACCTAAAAAAACATGACATTACAAATTGTAATCATTATAGTTTTTTGGCATCATTTGTATCCGTCTTTTGCAATTAAATCTCGACAAAATTGTTTATGTTGGGTTCATACCGCTGTAGTAAACCAGCTGATGTGCATCTTGCTATTCACAGTGAATACAGCTGGGGGAAATTCACTGAGCACCTGGCGTATAGTGGTTATTTCAGCCCTGGGAAGACCAGAGGTCAGACCCCCCTCATCCCCGGTGCATCTAGCTAGGTGACCTGTGTTTGGTGTCAAAGCACCTTTATGCCTCCTTCAAAAATCACATGGCAAAACAAAGCTATACGAGCATGATTTCTAGGAGACGTGGCTGGATGATGAAACGGTGCACATTTTCATGCAGTCGCTCCTCCAAAGCTTTCATGGCGGACGGACGCAGCTGTGTGATGAATGAAGAGGAGCACTTGCGAGTGAAGTGGGCGCGCTTGTCGGCTTGTCCATTTTGTAAAGTAGCAAAAATGCATGCAATCACTGGATGGGAGGTTTCCCAATACTTGTGCAGAGGCCTTTCAACATTTCAAAAAGCGTTTGACTCTATTTCAATTTTTTTCAAATATTTTCACGTAAACACACTTGACTGCAAATCCCGTTGGAACAGTATGTTTATGAAATACTAACATCTAAACATCTCTCAATCTAATCTGCTATCTGACTGATTTCCAATTATCTGCATGGCACATGACAAAAGGTGGCATTATCTCTTCTAAACTAACCAATGGCTGTTGAAGGGGTTTCCCCATTCACTACAATACTGCATCTAATTGTAGGTTGCCTCTTGTGGCCATCAGATAAACTGCAGCCATGCCAACCTGTAGGGAAGATAATGGCACAAGAAGCTGTCAAAGATTTTTGAGAGTTTGTTTACTAATTTAAGCATAGTCAGTATTAGCAATTGATATTTGATGAAATACTGCATCATTCTGACCTCATATGAAGCTGATCTAAGGATGTTTAAAATGGCACAAATGTATAATATGTTGCTCATAGGGACTAAAAGTAAATACAAAAAAATATTTCTGTTAATAGGTACACTGTCAGACAGGCATTTGGCAACATGCCAAAGATGCCAGATATTTTATATTTTATTTTGGAGTTGGTGGAGAACAAAACGGAGATAAAAGAGAGTGAATATTGGACTTAGATTTGTCAACAAGGCTCCAAATGAACGTTAATGCTGCTCTGTGTCTGTGAGACGTGTAAATAGGCAACTGTTTGAGAACATTTTAGCCATACAAACTGTGAGTTTTGTGTTTAAAGCTGCACCCATGTGACCACAAAAGCACCACTGATTGCAGCTATAAAGCAAACAGCTTTTATCATAACAAAGTGTATATATATATATATATAAGTAAACTAGGGTCAGCATTACTACATTAAAGTGTCAATTTGCGATTGAACTGCAGGCCTACAGTATCATTTGCACAAAATATGAACATGCTTAAAAAGAAATCAACATACAGGACATTCATGTGCATTCTGCTGTCGGGTAATAGCAGACCAGTAGCTCTACTTTGAAAAGAGGCATTTGAGGAACATACGGTGATCTCTGACGTGTGTGCTTTTCCTGAGAATGGAGGAGCTCGCAATCAAAGAATTATTAGCCTACCGGTGAGAAGCATTTCCTGTCCCTCCATTTTTCTCAGCAAGCAAATTATCCCTGGTTAGATGACGTGTGATGATGTGAAAATGAGGGATTACACCGAACCACCGTTCTGCCGCCCGGCATTAACACAAGTCTCGGGAGATCCGATCACAAGTGGACAGATCTGAGTGCATGTGGGAATGACGCATTGAGATCCCCTCACTCGGACCACATTCGGAGGTGGTCTGGGCCACATCCAAGCACACATTTATCAATACAGACAACAGTAATTATTTTTTTCTTAAGCATGGTCCTTGAATTTCACTGTATAAACCAATTATGTTATTAATTCTATTTTATTTATTGATGTTTTACTTCTCCATGTATCTGTATTTATTTATGCCTTTATGTTGCTGCTGCCACAGCCGAGTTACCCCTCTGTAAATCAATTAAGGATTATCTCAACTGCAAATAATCAATTCAACATTTCTATTATGAGCCCAAACTGTATCAAACAGTGTCTCACACGCTCAGTAACATTTAACAAGAATTAACCTCTTCAGTTCAGTTCCTATGGAAAAAAGAGACCAGGAATAGAATGGCTTCCTCTGTTGGTCTCCTTCCAGAGGAAAACGCCAGGGTCCATAAGGAAAATGAGCCATTTCGAGTCGTTTTGAATGTTGAATGCTTATTGACACTGAGCCTGACAAACAACACAGTCCTGAAGGGGTCATTTTGATGGAGCTCGTCTAAAACGCTGTCTGTGTTTCAATGATGTGCCATAATTGTTGTGTGGGTTCAGCTCGCCCGTCAGCCCGAATACCAACATGGAAATCCACACCTTCTGACCGGGATGCACCTCAGGTCTGACAGAGAATCCAGATGTTCCCTCACATGTGGACCCCCCCATTAACACAACTATGGAATGGCCGTATGCATTTGATTAAAAGCTCTGCTATCATATGACACTGGCTTTTGCAAACACAGCCTGTCGTGTGTCTACTAGCTGGGCAAACAGCAGACAAGGGAACAATTAGCTCCCCAAACAGCCATATTGTTATCAGCGTCTCCAGTCCTATAAACCCGTCTTGCCTGAACTGTGGCCCCGATACGCCTCGAAAACGAAAAGAACGTCACGCAAAACTCCATTTAATAATACGGTATTTTAATGTATCCATCGTTACTGGCGAGCAACAGTTAGACTTCTTGTTATATTAACCACAGCTCCTGAAGCTATATCGGCGGCGTTATATTTCGGCACACGCCGAATCCACCCAGCAGCAATTATTTGAATAATATTTTAACTTTGGTAAATGGTTCGCCATGGTCGCTGCCGCCCTCCGCGGTGCATTTTATTGGGAAAGATCGGAAGAAACTGCAGGCGGAGCAGTAATAAAGTTGGACATTTGCAAATAGATAAAAGCTCACTGTGGCTTCTTTATGCGCCGAATTGATGCGCGGCGTTTAGAGATTTGTAATCCTTATTTTGATTCATTTTGCATGTTGTGTAATTTCGGTAATTATCAAATAAACATTAAATCGTTATTTTTTTTAATGGCGTCTGGCAAGATGAAAATATCACGCATCAGTCTACCTGGACTGCCTAGACCATATCAAAGCTTAATGATGTCTAATTGTAAAGGGGGGGGGGGCAGAGCGCAAACTGCCAAGCACAAGTAAACATTTATAATCACCCAATATCAACAGTGTGGCTCATATATATATATATATATATATACACGCACACAATTCCTCCAGGCTAAATATAATGGATAAAGGCAGCGACCAGCAGCAGAGGACAGACAGCGCAAACACAATACAGCAGAGACACAGACAGGCGTGAGAGCAACAGGCGACACGAGTCTCCTCACCTGCAGACACAGTCGTCAGCTGTCGGAGTGGAAACGTTCATATCACATGAAGCCGCTCGGGCGGGCTGCGAGGACGACAGCCTGCCCGCGCAAGTATCCGGCCACTGGCGCACAAGTCGCAGTGTGAATTCGCATCTTTTACCTTTCAGTATAAAACACCGCACAGGAGTGAATGGGGAGAAAGGGAGGGGTTCAGGGTGTGAAGCGAGCGGTTAACACAGACGACACCACATCCGGTCTGGACCTTCAGCGTAAAACCTTTAATGCAGCGTCGGAGTAAAAATAAAATAACTTTTTGATGAAATGTAAAACATGGACTCATGATTAAGGTAGAATTCACTAAATACGGAAAGAAATATATTTAGGTGCCGTTCTGGATTTTATTGCTTGTGTGTTCTCAGTAATGCCCAAAAAGACTGAAAACAATTACAAACATTAAGGAAAGCAGTTCCGAGATCACACTTTGTATCAGAACTCATCCCCATATTCAGGGCTGTATGGACCTGTTTATAGGCTCCAGATATAAAAAAAAATAAGATGCCCATATCTATCACACCTCCCCCTGTCTGAGACTGTAGGCCTACTTTTCTTTTTGAAGTTCGGCCTTTTGGCCATCTTGGTTTTTGGCACAAGAGCGTGGAAATGCTGAACATGAGGCGGACGAGAGGTTAAAATTCACCACCCAGCCTGAGCCTGGACAACGTTGTGGAAACACATACAGAAAACAGAGAAACAGAAGCACCAGCTGCCATACCATTCAGAGTAGCTTCCTTCCAACATCAACTCATCCTCTTGAATGTACCATAACTTTGCTTTTTCTCGTGTTGCATTAAAGAACTACAACTTCAGTTTTATTGTTCAACCGTGGGTTGCAGAATTAATAAATGACCTTGAATCATTAAACCATTCATTATCACCTATTTAAACCATGTTTTCATTACTCTTTGCTCCTTGAAAGCTTTGTCGAAGGCAGCTGGACAATGCTTTCAAGGACTATGATGTGGATGAATGAGAACCTTCACTTTAAGCTCTTTCAACCATTTATTTATTCTTTTTTAGCTTAATATTTCCGACATTTATTTATCTTCAATGTCTCTTTATCGCACGGCTTCTTTATTTTTTTAAAGAAAATAGTGCAGCATAAAACATTTACCCTAAGGGAAGCAACGAGGTCCAGCTGCACATTCCTCAGTGGTAACCATGCTACTACACACTTATACATCCCTTCATCACATATCATTGGCTTTGTATCATAATCATAGCATAATATAAACTCATTGATTAAACAATATCACTCCGCACCCCAAGTGGCAAATGCTTTTATTTTGAAAGCAGACTTGTAGTGTTTCCTGATATTGTTGTGGCTAACTGCTGCAGCTTGATGCAGCTGTGGCGCTCACCATGTAGAGAGCAGAAGAAATGAATGGGAAGTCATCATTTGGCAGGCAGGCAATATATCTTGCGTGTGTGCGTGTGTGTGCATGTGTGTGTTAGTGCGTGTGTTCTTTGGAGATGAATTGACATTAAGGCACAAACACACCGTTGTTGTACTGATGGATTATTATTTAGTAGTATTGCTGTTGTGTTGTGGCTGCTGTCAGGGGTGGGGGGATTATTTGAAGACCGACAGCTGCTTTTGCCCTGTAACATACCAGGGGTGTGTGTGTGTGTATATATATATATATATATATATATATATATATATCCCTCATAAAGCCTATACAGTATCTTAATGCTATAACAGATTTGTTTTTTGATTAGAAGAATATAACCTGTCAGCTTTATCTGAAACCCGTGTTGTGTTAAATGATGAGTGGTATTTATTTATGAGATTGTCCTGGTGTTTCAGCAGGTCACACCAACTCGACGGGCTGACAAGACAATTAAACGTTTTCAAATACAAATCATCTGTTTGTGTTCTTTCATTAAATGTCTTTTTCAATAATGGCAGACTTGTAATCTATGACGGCGAGTGCAGACCAGACTTTACTGTGAATTTTTTGAATCCCGATGATGTGACGTGACATGAAGCCTCTTCCAACCCTCCTTGGTCAGGACGTGTCTCCGTGAGTTGACCTTTTGCAGGCGGAGGCCAGGGGGCCCCTGATACTCGTGGCCCCTGGGCCTGTGTCCAACAGGCCCTGTTAAGTACTCCATCACACATACAGCACATTTCATCTCAGGCTAGCAGCAGAGGTTTTTGCTTCTGCCTCCATCTGTCCATCCGTCTGTCTGTCCATCTGTTCGACCAACACATCTTAAAAACTGCAGGCAGCAGCGTTTGCTGTGGACATTCACACTTCCACCTTCGATCTTCTTTCCCTCACATCACCATCGTCATGCTTTCCATTTTCTAATTTCCTTTTCTTTTTTACAACATAGTCATACAGAGGCTGTGTAGTACAGAGGTGGATATGTGTCTTATTGCCACTACTATTCTAAAGGAACCTCTGAAGTTACTCTTAGGGGTGGTTCCTTATCGGACGTCACATCCAGCAACAAATGAGAGAAGGTGATCTATTTTCATACTTAGAGGGTCTCTAGACACACTGTTGCATGTTATGTCATCTTGAAATAGCACTTTGCTGTGGTGGGATCAATCTGTGAAGGGGCCCCAGGGAGAAAAATCCACTCTGTGAATGGCATGTATTCTTCAACAAATACAATGTAATGTTCAACGAGCATTAGACGCATAGAACTCAAATAAAAAACTAGTATTTGACACCATCTTCAAGACAGGGCCTCAAGGGGCCTTCAGGGACCTTAACATGACAAAACAAAACGTATTGGTTGACATACTTTTTTTCCGACAATAAAAAGCAGCAGCGATGATGAAGTGCACTTTTATTCAAACTAAACGACGAGTGTCATTTTAATGCAAAGTCGGGCTAAATACTGCAGAATCCTACAATGCATGGCCCCTGATGCTATCTCCTGTTGTCCCAAAAATATCTGGCAAGACAGGTCGACACATTCACATGCTCCTTCAGACACCCTCAGAAGTTGATTTACGCTCGACTGAGCGGCGTCTTGTATTTCAGTCATGGCCGTACCCGCGTGCTCGAGGTCACGGGGGTCCAGGGCTCGGTATTTCCTGGCTAAAAATAACTCGACTTTGGTGCTGCAGAGATATTGCAGCTTACTGACTTGCTCATCTGATCGTCGTCACTGTGTGTGTGTGTGTGTGTGTGTGTGGTGACTTGGTGAAGTGGATGACATATTTCTGTCATTCAAACTCAAGTATAAATGACAGTCAGTGAATAGAGAGGATTTGCGTCGTTTAAACATTGTCAACATCCCTTTGTCTTGTGATCTTTTTAGCCTCTTCTGTATCTTCAGATAATAATTAATTCCCACATTTGAATTTGATCGTTCTTGTTGACATTTTTACAAAATCATCAAATCTAAATAAAAAATGCAAACGCTGCTAGTAAGCTCTGTTTTTGCTATTTCTAAAACCTTGCATAAAGCGATAATTTCAATGATGTTTTGTGTTGTTACTGTCGTTACAGTGTCTCACTAGTTTCACTAACAGATTTGTGGACTAAATTCATCTACAATCCCATCATTCCCAGGAAGCAGCAAAAAAAGGTAAACTAACATAATGTCATGTCGACTGTCATTGATCTAAATCTTAATCTAGGAAGTAATATCTGCTCATATAGCCTATTTGTGTTATCACACGTTTTCTCAAGCTAAACCATGCAGACAGTGAATAGAGGTAGGAGAAATAATCATTCTATTGAACGATTCTGCATCGATGGAGGAAAGTCTATAATGGATTATTCTAATTTTGAAATGTTTTGACATAAAAATGTTTCTTTTTTCTTTCCACATTTTATATAAGTAATGTAGCACATCAACTGTATCATACAAAAAGGAATTGGTTTGAAAGATTTGAAAAATTCTCATTCTATTTAATTCCAAAATAGAGATGCATCGTGACGCCTTGAGAATCGTTGAATAATCGGATCGTGAGGTGACTGACGATTCCCACCAGCAGTGAACAGTGTGGTGATGAGAAAGTGAGTGAATACAGCTGCTGCTCTGCAGTGGGGAGCGCTAGAGCATGGAGCAGCTAGAGCTCGAACAGCCAGTTCAGGAAGTGGATCACAAAGGACAGACATTAAATTCAATTTTGTACGGAGTACATCAAAAGACTAAAAGCCTGGTCAAACCAAAAAGCTTAATCTGTGTATCTTCAAGACGGAGCAGACTGGCACATACAGGTACTCCATACAACGTCAAGGCCACGCCCCTTTCTGGCTGATAGATGCCATCGATGACATTGAAGTGTGTGTGTTGTTGGGTGTAGTCTGTTTGATTCAGATGAGACATCCGTCTGTAAGAACGTACGGCAGCAGCCTTCTCTCACAGCGTTCTATCCATCTGCATCGTTAAGCCTTTTACCACACTGACAGTGAACATTCACACACTTTAGAAGAGGAGTTTACACCGCAGACGAAGAGGAGAATTACCCGGTCGTGTTGTGCTTGACATGGATTTCTGCTCCGGCTAGTGGATCAGCTGAGTGATTTAACTGTCCAACAGATCAATCAGGGACAGGTCAAGATTCAAGATTCAAGACTCAATATTGAAGATTAACATCACGTACTTGGTAGCAATGCAAACATTTGTTACCAGTAATTACATTGTGAGTGTCGGTGCAAACTAAAAGCACAGGAGGCACAATAAAATAAAGTATAAATACAATAAAATAGAAATAAATGAACACTACAATTAAGAACATGATAGGTCCTGTTCAGCAACGTGACCTCTGAGGTCAAAGATTCTGCACACAGAGTAAAGGATGTCAATATGAATAGCTGGTCTGCAGCTGAAATGCTGTCACTGAAGCATGTGAGGGAGTAATCCCAAAGACACGTCCCACATGAGCCATCATGACTTTGCATGCTCCGCTAACCCCGTGCTGCTGAGCAGAGAGCCTCTTCTTTAACACCAGTCCCTCATCTGGACTCCTTCACTTTCTTCCAGAGGTCTCAACAGACCTCCACTTGTATTTGGCTCGGATCGGGGAGATTGCTTCTTTCTCAACATTTACTCTTTCAGTAAAAGGCCAGTGTGTTCCTGGTGCTTTTACAATGATTCAGTTTCTACAGTGGAGAACCAGATGCAGGTCGATGGGGATCATTTACATTGAAATGGTTGGTGTTAAGGCGGGTCCACACCGCACCGACTGCCCGACTCGCGTCGGTAAAGGAAGTCGGGCTACTTAATATGGCCGACTCGAATGGCGGATTACACATTTAAATCGGCTGAAATGAACGCCGACGTGGGCCGATTCAAGCGACCACACCAAGGAGACTCATGTCACGGACACCGACTCTCTCAAAGACGCCGATTTTCGGTCCGGTGTGGACCCGCCTTTAATAAGCAACAAAACCACACAAGCACAAGCTGCTATAGTCAGCATTTTATAAGTAACTTAATAACTTAATAGATAATAATAAGACAAACCAAACTTGTCTCCTTCTTGGATGCCTTTCCTCTCCGGGGAGAGTGAGGAGCCAGAGATTTGGATTCTTCTGTTGATAGTTTCACAACCGGCTGCAGCTTCTTTGGCATTTTTCCCGTTTCTCTCCTGACAGCAATTTCTTTCCCCGAAAAGGGGCCGCGGCCTTGGCGATTGGTGCTTGATGACGCAGCGGCGGTCTGCTCGGTGTGATGGTGGGGCAGTGTGACTGGCAGAAGATGTAATCTGGGGCCTGGCAGACGTCAGGCTCAAGAAACCGAGGCGAAGAGGCCAGAAATGAAGCTGGCAGGCTGGGAAGCAAACGGGAGGCTAGTCGACCGGGGGGAAGGCTGCAAATCAGGGAATCTTTAGTTGCTCAGGTAGAAAACTCAGCCTTTTTGCTTCGGCTTCAACATAGCTTCCCGACATGCCACCCTCATTCTTCTTTGCTCCCTGCTAGGAGCCCTCTTCCATTCTCGAAAGACTACGATAAATCATAAAGTTACCCCTCAAATAGCCTGTATTGTCTCAAGGAAGGGATCGCAGGTTTGGACCCAAAAACACACCGATGAGGAGGCTGGAAATCAGAAAATCAGACGTGACACAGGAGGTGAGTATTTATGCTGGTTGCTATGGAACTTTTCAGGTCAATTTTTAACATTGAATGGTCCAAACCGCAGCGGATACAAGTCCAATTTCCATCCATTTGTTGAAAAATCTACATACGGATCCCAAAATTAACAACCCGCTTGAAAGACAAGCATATAGAGCTTTGGGGCCCATATGGGTTGCGGGCCCCGGTGCTCAAGTTGTTGAATATCTATTCTTTCGATTTTCTTTCTAACAGGATTGAAGCAAAGTTGTTGTCCTTGTTGTTCTGATCACAGCCGAAATATTGATATAATCTACATGTTATCAGTTAACAACGAGAGCTCAGACAGATTATGATGATGGTTGGGGTTGTCTTTTAAATCTCTTGGCAACTCTGTTGCCACGAGGAACCCGACTTTCCTCAGTTGAACAGCTCATTTATTAAGACAAGTGCATCTCCAAAAGCCTCATTAGCGCACGATGAGTCATTATCCCGCAACGTGAGGATGGATACCCGTTTCCACTGAGCTCCCAAGACTCCTCGGCGTGTTTCCACCGGCGTTCAGAGGGACACGGAGTACGTCCACGTAACACAATTATGATTTGAAGTGGTCAGTCTTCCCAGAGTCTTTACCTGGTGTGAGGCAAAAGCTTCCTGTTCAAATGTCACAGCATGACTCATATGTTTTCATTTACAACTGTTGGTAATCCTGCAAATGTTTACACACACACACAGAAGCGAGACAGAAACAACACTTTGGCTGCGAAGGCCTAAAATAGTTCTCCTCAGAGAAGGAATGTCAACCACTCATACATCATTCATGAATTATTATTATTATTATTATTATTATTATTGAATTTAATTGGGATACAATGGGCCCTCACTGTTTTCTTCTGAACTCCAACATGACCATCAAATAACATTTTATCGATCTGTGATGCTCCCATGGAAAAGGTCAGCCGCTCCGATGCGGCGGGTTAGTAGAGTCTCGGCGGTCGATGCTGAGCGATGGCAGAGCGATGGCAGAGCGTTTGACAGCCGAGCACAGATGGAAGGATTTCTTTTACTGGCACCGAACGGAGACGGAGTGTCCTCGCTTTGATATGCGTACAAAGAAGATTAGAAGGATATGAAGTCCATTTATAGACGCATTTTATTTATTCCGCTAGAATGTGACCTAATCCCCAGTTCCCACGTCTCTCTATCTATTGATCCATTCTGTCCATCCATCTGTTCCATCTTCTGGTTCAGATATTTGCACAATTACTTGTCAGATATCCATGACTTTTATGGACATTGAATGTCCATAAAAGTCATGGAATCAAAACCGATGATTCCTAATGTGTTTGGTGTCCCAGTTATCTTTCGTTGACCATTACTATTGCATACAATGTTTTTCCTTATTTTCAAACGTAATGGACATGTTAAGATAACATTTATCAAAGGGATAGTTCAGGTTAGGGTTAGTATCTCTAGGAAATGGCAGTTGGCACGCTACTACTGTAGATGGGGGAAAAAACATAAAAAATACATTTTCCAAAGGTGAGCTGAACTGAAAATGAAAATTACTTCATTGTTTTTGTCAGCAGAGCATTATGGGTTTGAGTAGAGCATAAATAAGTTGCACTTTCGGTTTAGTTGCCCATCGGGAAGGGTTTTCTGACGGCAAGACAAAGTGGTGGAAATATCCTAAATATAACACCTTTTTTATGGGCCTTTCATTGAAGTGGCTAAAACATGTCCATATTAGTGCATCGCTTCACTCCTGTGCTGGTACTCCTATCTGCTTCTCCAGACTGGTGATGTTCTGACCACCATCTATTGGGTTAATACGCTGACTATGGATCAGTACCTCATTCAACTCCACTTCAAAACACTCAAACCATCCCTCTAAAGTCCCAGCCAAACCAAATTCAGAGCATCTTTGGCTTCTGTACTGCAACTATTCCCCAGTGGAATCGGGACAAAAGGGCATTTTTCATTTCATCTCGATTTTGAGGATAATCATGGTCCCCGGGGATATAGCCCTATTGTTTTGGTGACCTCATACCTTTTGTCTAGCACCCCATGAAGGCTAAACTTTCTACTTGCCCTCAGAAATATTACAATTTCATAGACACTGTGGTTTCTTAGGCAGCTTCCCCAAAGATGTCCATGTGTAGATTGGTGGCAAATGAATCTTCGGAGTCAGGCAGGTGGAATGAGAATAATTACAATTAAACAGATATCTGTGTCCGAAACCGTGCGTGCCCACCCGGTTCTTCCAATCCCTGGCAGAGTCCTTCCTAGATCCTGTGCACCTGTTCCACCTGAGAAGTCCTTTCCTGCCCTCAAATCTAAGGAAATCCAAACTCTTCCTGCCACATGCCTTTCTTTAAAAGAGCCTTGCTGATCGGCCTTCTTCTCGCTCAACCCTCATCTTCCTCCTAAACCTAAACATTAATTGCACCTTCGCTCATGGAACATCTGGTTATAGTTAAATCCTAACTAGAATGTGTTGTTGTTCAACTGACCTTTGAACTGACCAGATACTTCAACACATCCCAACAAGTTTACTAGCATATTCATGCTCCACAGAGGGAAACCCTTGGGCACCTTACAAGCTTTCCTTCAGCACCCGTCACAGACAAAATGTCAACTTTGCACACAAGATATTTAAGTTTATACGGTTAAAGTTATGGAAAGATTATGGTCTTGGTTTACTACAGAAAAAGAACCCAACCATGGACCGGACTCAGGATGTAAACCCAGGTCTCCCGGTGTTGGACCCCTGTGCTTCACCCATGTGTTATGGTTGTATTGCAAATGTGTAGTGGTTTGTTAGTGAGACTAGATGCAAAGCAGCCTTTTTTTAAACAGATTTGTTGATAGTCTGTGCAGCAATAGGAGCCTGACATGAACTGTTTTCCCCACTCGGCTGCTCATAATTTGTGTGATAGCCTATATGTCAGCGGGCTTTAATTATCCTTTACAGACCCCATGGGTCCAGTTTTTCAAATCATCAGTACAGTGTACATTCTGTTCCACACTTTCATATCATGGGCTGGAATTTAAATATAGCTAGAGGCTGTTATTGGGGCTGTAGACTTGAAATGTTATTTATATTTTATGGCAGAATTGAGGCTTGTATATTTGTCTCATGTGTAGGTAATAACCTGAAGATATTTACATCCATCTTGGCATTCAACTCTGCATGATGTAATGGTAGGAAAGGGAAGATCTTTTGTTAAATAAAAGCCAAAGATAAAAAATGTCTGTGATTTGCTGCCTCTTTACTGATATATTTTAAAGAAGAGACTTATTGAATGGCGGCTGCGACACCCTACTGGATTGAAGGCATGTACACACATGCACTGCAGCTAAATGTGCACCACTTGTAAAGGGGCTAAAAATGGCCTGCCTTCATACAGCAATTAAATATGAAGAGGATATGATCATCCAAGCACTTCATCCTCTGATCTCCTCATCTTGCCTCTCTGGGAAGACTCTCACGTTCCTCAGTGAGAAGGAACACCTTCTCTGTCATTTACAGTTCATTAACACTTGACAGCACTGAAATACAGTCGACTCTCCCGGTCAGGTTTCGATCTGCAAGTGAAACTATAATAGACTCCTGCGTTGAACTGTTCAGTCTATATTTAGAAGCCTTTAAAACGTATGTTGGAAGATTTAATGCACATTATGGATGATAATTGCATAAAACTCCAGAAGAGAGAAGTCAAAGGTTGCACTGAATCAAACCGTTAAGTCCTTTCACTGTAAAAAGAGAGCAGTGAGACCATATTTGCCTCCAAAATAACTTGTTTCAGTCTAATTTAACCCCAACTGTATTCACTCCAATAACCACATGACGATATAACATTTCCTTTAGCTGATATTTTAAAGGTGCTAGATTTGAGATTGCTAGCATTCCGATTGCCTCTCAATAGCTTTCAACATGACGACACCAGAGCCAGCAGCTTGTAGCTAACGTTGCTAAAGGCGCTAACAGTGCGAATGAGCAGGGGGTGTTTACCTGAAGGGAAACTGGAGGTCAGGAGCTACGCCTGCCGGGTGGGACGGCGTTATCAGCTGTAAGCGCCATACGGGAGGAACTTGCACTTGTGAACTTTGGTTCCACGTTACGTTTGATTTCCATACTACGTAGTCTGCATGGACCAGACCCCTGGACTGCCCTACACATTAACATGTGAAGTTATTATACCGTGTCAGAATAGTTAAAAAGGCACACGTCCTGCAGGTGGCTCCAGAGGAAAGGTCAAAGGGTCAGTTTGATTCTTCTTCTTTTGAACGCAATTGAAATGATTTGAATTAACCCATTAGTTAAGGTTACGTTGATGTGTATTTAATTGGACAGGAGATCATGCCTACTCCCAGAGTTCTTCAGTGTACAGGGTTGCATATGATGGCCGTGGCAGGCGTGAGGATCCTCTGGGCCGGGTCGGGACTGACAGATTCTCATGGCAGACTGTTTCCCCCGATATTTGGCGTAATAACCTCAACAGTACATTGCCCGAGCTGACGGTTGCATCTGCGGTCTCCCTTCTCCCTTCGGCAGACTGACATTAATAACACTTGACATGCTCGAACACAGCGAGCAACACACTGTGGCTCTGCCTGAAAAAAAAAAAAAAATCCACAGAGAGGTTGGTGTCAAATGTACTAAGAACTTAACTTGACAGAATATTGAGCTCAGTGTTACTGCTCTTGGCCCGTATACCACCTTTAACTAAATGAAAAGAACCAGCTATGAAGCACTTAAACTCTTTCTATGGATTGAAATAACAGTATGAAAGTAAATATCACAAGAGAATTAAAAGGTAAGGTTTCTTAAAGACAGATTTTGATGAAGTAGTGATTTATTTGTTGTCTTTCTTTTTGCCAAGGGCATCAAATCAAACTGATCTATTATTGCCTTACATACTTTGTTCTAGTAAAAATATATATTTCTAGTACATTCAATGTTCATTGTTCAAAAGTTAAAAAGATAAACCTGTCATAACACATGTTTTTGCACACTGGCCGCAGAAACAAGTTGTTGTATATAATGATGTACCGTTCTCTCACTACTCATTTTTTTTAACAAAGTTTTTATGGCTAACGTGTTAGCAAACTGTTCCCTATTTAAGTATCCGGCATCCACAAAATGACTCTCCAGTAGTCAGAGGTATTTATCGGCTTCGGCTCCAATCAGTAGAGATGGAAATGCTAATTTTACCCTTTTCCCGGAGCGATGCTATGTGACGCACATTGAAGTAAATATATTAAATACAATCAACACAGATTCTGCTCTCCTCAAAGCCACCATATTCCAATCAGACAACAGTAATTTTACCTCGCTGAACACCCAAAACACACTTCATTCAAACTTGACAGAAACTAAATTAAACTCATCAGAACCATCTTGTGAGTATTTTTCCACTGTTCCAGCCATCACCGACTCTGGTTCTGTCATGACTGGGTTTTGTCGTTTTGGTTTCTGGGGTTTTTGTAGTCATTCTGTCTTGTCTTGTCACTTGTTTTTCTTGTCTTGTCCATGTCATGACTGTGGGTTTTTGTAGTTTTGGTTTCCTGTTTTATTTTGTAGTCCTCTTGTCTTGTACTTCCTGGTCCTTGTTGTTTCTGCTGTCTTGACTTCCCAAACCCTCTCGTGTTGATTACCCTACCTGCCCTAATGTGTTTCACCTGTGTTGGGGTAGTAGCAGGAGCAGATTTGGTTATCAACAGCTAATTACTAATGTCAATATGATTATCAATATTAATAATTATATTTAATATATTATCATGATATAATCATGAATAAACGGGGCACCACCCTGGGATCAGGGAAAAGATAACCTAAAACTGTATTCAGTCTCAATATAAAGGTTTTATACTCACATGCCAATCATCGTGATCATTGGCATAGAAGTACAAAACCAATCGAACAATTAAAAAGGCGTGAAATTCGAGCACTAGCCTTCACAACCTGCTGTTATCCAGTGACTTATACACAACAAGCACAAGAGACCACTAGTTATAATATAATAAGATTTATTAAAATCAGTAATAATGATCACAATCAATAACACTGCAATTAACAAAGCCTTATTACCTAACTACCTAACACACAAAGCTAAGCTAAACAACGGAAGAGACACACGTGGAGTGTGTGTGTGTGTGCGTGTGTGTGTGTAGAGAGAAAGAGCGAGAGAGAGAGAGATATGGCCGGGCGCGACCACCAGATGGAGCTATCCCTCACAGCTTTCAGCGTTTGTGTGCGTGTGTGTGTTAGCGGGACACAAACAAAGAGAGGGGGAGAATGCGCGCGCAATATCCTGAGGCTCAGGAGGCGTGTTACAATCACACGGGCTCGTGAATGAACTGGCGTCCATTCAGCGGGACCGGTCTCTTAACTGATAGTAGACGCTTACTGGGCTCGCGAATATGGCTGAGGTTTAGTCAAAAACACCGTTACAGAAATCAACCCAGTGGCGTGGGTACACAATCAGCATTCAAATACAACACGGAAAGCAACGGACTCGGCGGTCTGTGATCAAAACTTAAAACACGTTAACAAGAATTACAAGCATATCCTACACTATCAAACTTATGTCTCTGCCCAGACTGATAGCCTCTTACTGGTGTCGTTGCGCAAGCTGCGAGTCCGTCCTGGCGATGACGGCGTTCCTTACCGCGGCGGTAGTCCCGGCGGCAGCGGGGGGTCGTGATGAGTCGGCTTAGTCCAGACGAGAGCGGAGCATGTTTCCTCTCGTTGATCAAACTCGAATAAAGAAAACAGTTTGTGTTTCTTTCTTCCGCGGGCGACAATATGATCGCAGCTTGGCGATTTAGTCAGCTTACTTCAGACAGGAGCTGGTAGCTAAAATGCAGGAACCGGCTTGGTTCCTCTTGTTGCAGCGGTGTGCTGCGGGGGTCGCCCCCTGTTGCAACGTGGTGTTGCGATGGAAGAGAGTTGGAAGCAGGAAGAGACTGTTCTTAAGATGGCGCTGGTTTATATAGTTCACGGCTGCTGCCGGGGACCCCTGGGGTACCTGTGGTGGTCAGCCAATAGGACACCAGTTGTGTGACGTTGCACTTCGCACCTAGGTGAGAAGTGAAACTAAAATGGCGGTGTAGTTTTAATCCCTTTTGTCCCTTTGTTCTGACCGCATGTGCAGGCTTTCGTAGGCCGCATTGTGTAGTCCTACTGGTGAGGTCCCAACACTTGTCCCTCGTCAGCTCCCTGCCTCCCTGTGTCTTCCCTTCACTCCTTGTCGGGTCATTGTATCTGTCTGCCTCTTGTCCACGTCTGTTCATGTTCATGGTCCTGCTGGTTTTAAGTCCCTTTTGAGGTATGTTTTTGGTTTTCAGTTTTCCATGTTTGATTTGAACTTTGCCTTTTTCTTTGTACTTTGCCCTGCTGGTTTTTGTTGCTACTTTGCCTTTTGTCCCCTGTGTTTTTTGTACCTGACCCAACTGGCTTAAATAAAGCTCACCTTTTGTTTCTCCCAATCCTGCCCCCTCGTCTGATTAGCTGCATTTGGGTCCTACTCCCCTTTCCATAGTTTTCCCTTTTTACCCCTCCGTGACAGGTTCGGCTCATTCAAGAGTTAGATGCGAAAAGAAACCGCCGTTATGCTCTCCTCAAAGCTACCAGACTTTTTTTCTCTTGCTGATCATTGTGAAAATAAATGGAAATGCAATTGCTGAGAGCAAAGTTGATTATTTTCTGTGGGGTTGGGTTTTTTTTTACTAAGTGCCAATAGCCAGTCCAGTTTGATATTTTGGGATAGTAATTATTCTACAATTTCAGTATCAAATGTCATGTTGGTATGCTGTAAAAGCTTTTGAAACAACAGTTGGTCAAAGTAATGACAGAAGTTTCCACTGAGATTATGAACTGTCAAGTATGTCATCACAATACCTAATGAAGCTCATAATGTCAATGCAGGGGCGTAGCGAGGTGATATGGCCCTTATTGTAGTGACAGCCTGGTTGTCTTGACTTTCTATTGTTTCCCCCCTTTTATAACATCTGCAATATGAAAAACATCTGCCTGCCTTCCATCCACGTCCTCACAAACATTTACTATCAATCACTGGACACATTTTGGAATTATAGGCACTTGATTGCACGAATTATAGGCACTTGATAGGCACTGAACACAAGCCGATATAAAAACTCTTCAGGGACATTTGTTAGAGATGAGCGTTTACAAGCTTGTCTTTAACACTTGGTGAATTTTTGATCAAAATGATTTAGAAATGGGACTTTATGGGTCTCGTGTGCTCAAACAACTGAGCTGTGTTTGACAAAATATCCTCAACTCATCGTGGGCCACTACCTTGCTTTTTCTGTAGCTTCCAACAGGATCTAGTGGTCTTCACCGATGAAGATGAAAGCCAACGTATCTGGATGCCTGGATGCCTGGAATGGCATTTGAAGTTGACACTGCTTCGTAGCCATGACAACCGGTTTTGGGTTTCTGTGGGATATAAGGCAAAGAGTGGAACTAAACAAAAACAAACTACGATGATGCCGTCTTGTATCTTGGACAAGACCTTGTAGACCGACTCGTCAAATCAGCAATACACTTTACTTGAACCTTATCGGAAGGCAAAATTGGAATGGATTTGAGGCATGTGGATTGGATGGACTGTGGGACACACAAACCACTGTCCAATTATCGTGCAGCGGTTGGATATTTGCCCTAAAAGTCATTGTTTGTCTGTGTGTGTCAGACTAACAGCTGTTAGCTAGGACAGCCAATAGTAACGGCTGTTGTGATCAATGGCCACAGATTGCCACTCTGGAGTACAGCGGTTGTTGTGTGGAATGTAAATGAATAAGTGAAAGGCCTCGGGAGCGTATTGAGTGGAGACACTGTATTGGTTGTTGATATTAGCTCGGGGCTCAGTGTTTTGAGAACAAGCTTCCATCTGTGCTTCGTGCGACATGTCCGTTGATTCCCCGACAGCTCGAGGAGGCTGAGTGAATATTTCTCACTGGCGTGGCTCTGAAACCCGGCCGCATGAATATCAACACGCTGTCAAAAGGCCATTTCAAAAGAAAAACCGACGACCTTATAGAAGGGCGATAAGGGAGACGGGCGCTGCAGCAACAACTCTACACCGTCTCATGAATGAAAAAGAGCAGTTAGGGCCTTTCAACCTTCCTGCAATCTGTTCGTTAAAATGATCCACGAGATGTTTCCCTCTCACAATTAGCAGCCGATGATTAGGCCATTACAGAGCGACGCGTCTCGTACCGAAAGCTTCTGCTTATTATAAGCATGCATGTACGAGTGTCCATGACGACGCCTCCACCACAGCTGTGATGAACAGATGAGGATATTTACCTTTGCTTTACCTTGATGACGCGGTTCAAACATTAATCAAATGACATAAAATACACTCACTGCCATCTGTTTCCCTACGACAGAAATTAATTACTTTTAAAGCAGTGTCTTCGGATATTACTATTCATGAATAATTTGGAGACGTTATCATGCACAAGCCTTTACACTGAATTATATATTATTGATAGTGGACACCAGATTTGGGTATCGGTATACAAGGTGCTTTTGAATTGAAGTGTCCCTACCTATATAATCATGTATCAGTTACCAGTACGGTTTTGCAGAGTTGCCAGGTTTGTGTGTTTGCTGTAAGAGTGACTGAATGAGTGTGATAAGTGGGAGACCTAAACTGAGGATCTGGCAACCCCATGATCTTCTCTTTGATATGAAACAAAAACAGTGGCGGATTTGAACATTTCTTTGATCAAATCAAACAAAAAGAATCTGTGACATTAATCTTTATTAGAGCATCCCTTCCCTTTGGGCTTGTGTATTATTATTTTATGGGAGATTCAACTTGGATGTTATTTTGGTTTTAAACTATACAGCTTGTCCAACTTACATATTACATTACATATACAATATTTCATATTACACACAATACATTTATTGAAATAAGTATAATAATAATAATACAAAATGTAAAACATTAGGTTGAAATCATAGAAAGATTCATATACAAGTGATACCAGGCAAATTCATTAAATGAGTCAGTGTGTGTGTGTGTGTGTGTGTGCGTGCGTGCATGTAGAAGATTGCAAGCACACACTCATCTATGTGCACTGGTTGTCTGCAAAAAAAAATGTCTCTTTAACCAAAAGAATGTGTAATTTGTGTAAGTTCAGATGCAGTTATTTGTATTTATATTGTTAAAAATTACATAAATAATCAGCCTCTAGAAGTCTGTGGTGTTGGTTTATGTCATCGCTAACAGAGCTGAAGTCTTCAGCGCTGCTGGCGGCAGCAGATGGTGGAAGGAGGGAACATTCACCCGGAGGAAGAACAAAATACCTCGGAAAAATGTATGAAACAATGAGCAGCTTTCATTTCTTGTTCATTATACCATGTTGTCACAAATGCTATAAAATGAACCTTTAAACAATGTAATTTATGATGTGGAGAGCAACACAGTGCTTCTCTAATGGCATTTCTTTTACAACCAGAGTAGACAGACTAATCACATTATGCAACAGGATCGCTGCAGTAATTGTGTGCAGCAAAATATCCTCTTCTGGAAAATGATAACGAGGACTACAGCACTATGCAGCGTGGTACTAAACGCATTTAAATTGGGTGATCACAGTCTATGTGGTGCTTTATAATGACTGATAATCACCTATATGATTATAGCATGTGAATAGCTCACATGAATGTCATTAGGATTGTAATGATGTAAAACTGTGTTGGAGGCAGAGTGAGACGCGACCCCAGAAAGGCAAAAAGGCTTTTTAGTTTCGCACATAAATGCTTCAAAGAATGTGATTTGTCATTTTTACCATTCATTAGGTGTGAAATCTATCAAAACATCTTTTGTACACATTTCAATACCGAAGCTTGGCTTTCAGAGGAGGCACCCAGCTATTGATTCTGGCATTTTGGTGATGAAACTGTTCAGTTTTCTGATTCAAAAGAAAAAAAAACTATCATGGACAAATACACCAAAGACTTACTGTAAATGCTGAAAAAGCAACCTTTAACCCTCGGTCACGGACACATAAATGTTCTTTTACTTGGTAGCAATCAGTCAATTTAGCCTACTGTGAACTTTGTGGGAGACACCAAGCATGGAGATCGGACTTATATAACCTCAACATCCATCAAGAGTGAGGAAGTAGATCTCGATAACACCTGGTCCTGGACAACATTTTCTTTGGGGGTGAGGGGCACCATACTTTTTGTGAGTTTGGACCACTTTCCCGTATTCACACCGCCGTGTTAATATGGCCAATAACTTTAAGTGATTGGTATGGGTTGTAGCACCCTATAATGTAATAATTCCTGAAAATGTAATAACGCACTTAACTCAATTGATAATGTAATAAAACCCAATTGTTGTGTTTTTGTCTATTGGACCCGGACTGAGAGACCAGAGGCAGAAGGCAGGTTTAAGATGTTTATTGTAACCAGAAATGAATGGTGCAGCAGGCTGGTGCGGGTGACGTGTCCGTTCGAGCTGGTTAGCAGAGGACTGCTGAGGTGACGAGCAAGCAGGTGGACTGGCAGGCAGGGATGAGTCCAACGGGAGAACGCTGGAGTCCTTCTGGAGAGCAAAGTCACAAAAAAGGCGTTAGTAAAGATTACGACTAGGCAGGAGAAAGCACTGTTTGCGGAGACGAAGATCAGAGCTTCACACATCACCGTAGGGACGAAATAATCTGGCGCCGGAGTGATGAGGACGCCAGGTTTAAATAGTCTGCTGGTGATCTTGATGATTGGCATCAGGTGTGCCCGCTTGGTCCTCTGCTGCCGGCACGCCCACCGGCCACGCCCCCCAGAGCGGCTGGAGAGTGAGAGGGAAAAGGAGGGGGAAGACAGACAAGGGAAAACACACAACACAGAAACACGAAAAATCCCTCCCACTGTCCTGGCAGAACCGTGACAGTGACCCCCCCCCTAACGGGTGCCTCCTGGCACCCTGCCAGGCTTCCCCGGGAACTGTCGGTAAAAGTCAGAGAGCAGGGTTTTGTCTTCTATGAGGGAGCGGGAAATCCAGGAGCGCTCCTCCGGACCATAACCCTCCCAGTCCACCAGATATTGGTGGGGGGTTCGGCCGGAGGGCTCAATGGGCTGGAAGAGACGGGCTTGAGCAGAGACACATGAAAGGAGGGATGGACCTTGGGGGAGGCTGGAAGTTTAAGCCGAGCTACCGCAGGGTTGATCATTCTCTCGATCTCAAAAGGACCAATGTACCTAGGCGCCAGCTTGCGGGAGTCCGTCTGAAGGGGCAGGTCCTTGGACGAAAGCCACACCCTCTGGCCGGGGCCGGCCTGCGGTGCCTGTCCGCTAGGCGCTGGTTCTGAGCCGCCGTGCGAAGGAGGGCAGCGCGGGCCACCTGCCACACCTGCCGGCACCGCCTAATGTGGTCCCGGACGGACGGAACTGCCACCTCACTCTCCTGTTCGGGGAACAAGGGGGGTTGGAAACCGTTAGCGGCCATAAATGGTGACATACCCGTGGCAGAGCTGACGAGGGAGTTGTGGGCGTATTCCACCCATGGAAGATGAGTGGACCAGGAGGCAGGGTGACTGGCGGAGACGCAGCGCAGGGCAGCCTCCAGGTCTTGGTTAGCCCGCTCCGTCTGTCCGTTGGATTGGGGATGGTATCCGGATGAGAGGCTGACCGATGCCCCGATCGCCGAGCAGAACGCCCTCCAGACCTGAGAGATGAATTGTGGGCCGCGGTCCGACACGATGTCCAGGGGGAGACCATGAAGCCTGAAGACATTGTGTACCAGGTGGTTGGCCGTCTCCAAGGCTGAGGGGAACTTAGGTAGGGGGACATAGTGGACAGCCTTTGAGAACCGGTCCACAATGGTGAGGATGACCGTATGTCCCTCCGAGGGTGGCAGTCCAGTCACGAAGTCCACGGCGATGTGCGACCAGGGTCGATGGGGAATGGGCAGAGGTCGTAACAGGCCGGCTGGAGCACGGTGGGACGCTTTGCTGCGGGAACAGACAGAGCAGGCCGGGACGAACTCCTTGGTGTCAGCGTATATTGAGGGCCACCAGAACCGCTGACGAACGAGGGCGAGGGTTCTCTGGAAACCCGGATGACAAGCCAACCTCGATGAATGCCCCCATTGAAGGACCATAGACCTGGAGGGATCCGGAACAAACATCCGGTCGGGTGGACAGCCGTCCGGTGGAGGATGGGTGCGCTGCGCCTCCTTGACCGCGCGTTCGACCTCCCATCTGGCGGCAGCAACCACACACTCGGGGGAAATGATGTGCTCATCAGTGTCTGGCTCATCCGTAGGAGAGAACTGGCGGGAGAGAGCGTCGGGCTTGGTGTTTCTCGAACCAGGTCGGTAGGTGAGGGTGAAACAGAAACACCCCAGGAACAGAGCCCATCGAGCCTGGCGGGAGTTCAGACGTTTGGCCGAGCGGAGGTAGGTAAGGTTGCGATGGTCGGTCCAAACGAGGAAAGGGACAGCCGCTCCCTCCAGCCAGTGTCTCCATTCTTGCAGGGCGAGGACGACGGCTAACAGCTCCCGATTCCCCACGTCATAGTTCCCCTCCGCCTGGGAGAGACGGCGAGAGAAGAAAGCGCAGGGGTGGAGCTTCTGGTCCGACGGGGATCTCTGGGACAGCACTGCTCCCACACCGGTGTCCGAGGCGTCCACCTCCACCACGTATTGGAGATCCGGGTTCGGATGGACCAGGACTGGAGCCGTGGAGAACAGCCCCTTCAGTTTGGCGAACGCCGTCTCTGCATCCGATGACCAGGTGTATGGGAGCTTGGAGGAGGTGAGGCGGGTAAGTGGAACCGCCACCCGGCTGTAGTCCTGGATGAAGCGGCGATAGAAGTTGGCGAAACCCAAGAAGCGCTGGAGCTGTTTCCGGTTCTCAGGAATGGGCCAGTCCATCACCGCACGCACTTTAGCAGGGTCAGCTCTCACCTGCCCCCGCTCGATGATGAATCCCAGGAACTGCACCGAGGTAGCGTGGAACTGGCACTTCTCCGCCTTGACAAAGAGCTTGTTCTCCAGGAGCCTCTGTAGGACGGTCCGGACATGCTGAAGATGCTCCTCGGGGGAACGAGAAAAAATGAGAATGTCATCGAGGTAGACAAAAACAAAACGATTCAACATGTCACAGAGCACGTCATTCACCAACGCCTGGAAAACAGCAGGAGCGTTAGTGAGACCAAATGGCATGACTTGGTACTCGAAGTGCCCTAGGTGGGTGTTGAAAGCCGTCTTCCACTCATCCTTCTCCCGGATGCGCAGCAGATGGTAAGCGCTGCGCAGGTCTAGCTTGGAGAAGATGGTGGCCTGGTGGAGGGGACCGAAAGCAGAGTCAATTAAAGGTAATGGATACTTGTTTTTGATAGTAATGTTGTTCAAACCCCTGTAATCTATACAGGGGCGAAGTGTACCATCCTTCTTGGATACGAAGAAGAACCCTGCTCCCACCGGTGAGGATGATGGGCGGATGAACCCCGCGGTGAGGGCGTCCCGGATGTACTCCTCCATGGCCTCACGCTCCGGCCGGGAGAAGTTGTAGAGGCAGCTAGACGGGAGCGTAGCACCGGTTAGTAGGTCGATGGCGCAGTCGTAAGGGCGGTGAGGTGGTAGGGACTGAGCATGGTCCTTACTGAAAACCTCCGCCAGGTCGTGATAGGCAGAGGGGACGGCGGCAAGGTCTACCGGTGCAGGAGCAGCTGGGGACACAGGAGCACCGGGGGGAACAGCCGAGTGGAGACAGTTGGAGTGGCAGCTGCTAATCCGTGCCGAAGACCAGTCGATGTGTGGGTTGTGAAGTTTGAGCCAGGGAAGACCGAGGACCACGGGAGACTGGGGTGAGGGGAGGATGAACAGTTGGATTCTCTCGCTGTGGTTGCCAGACAGGAGGAGTGTGAGGGGGGCGGTACGGTGAGTGACCCTGGCTAAGACCCGGCCATCCAGGGCGAAAACCTCCTTTGGAAACGGAAGAGGGAGTGTGGGGATGTGAGCCCGGTCTACCGTGCCCGCGTCGATGAAGTTCTCGTCCGAGCCCGAGTCCACCAGTACCGACAGGGATAGGGGCTGCTGAGACCAGGTAAGGGTTCCTTGGAGTTGGATGCGGGAAAGGGAGGTGGCCGCGGAGGCAGTTCGGCTCATCAGCGCTCCCCTGTCGCATGATGAGCCTGGGCTTTTGGCCGAAGGGGACAAAGGGGAAGAGCGTGACCGGACTCGCCACAGTACAGACAGAGTCCTTCCTTTAACCTTCGCCGGCGTTCCGCTGGGGAGAGGTGTATCCGGCCCAGCTGCATTGGTTCCTCTGGAACCTGGACGGGGGGAGGAGACGTGGCGGTGGAACGGGGAGATGTCGCGGAGGGTCCTTGGAGCTGATGGTAAGCAGGAAGGGACCTAAGGGACCTCTCCCTACGTCTCTCCCTAAGCCGGTTATCCAGCCTAATGGCTAGGGAGATTAGCTCCTCCAGGGAGGAAGTTTTCTCCACAGAGAAAACTATCAGCAAAAAGACGACTATTTCGCAAAAAGCTGCGTAAAAGAAAACACTTGATGAGTCGAGAGGCAGGACGCGAGTCAACATCGGTTCTGCTTTCCAGCGATGGCGGAGGCTAATGCAGCTTCATCCGGAGCTCAAAAGAGATGAGATGGTCGCGGAGCTTCTGCTGGACTGGTACTTTTAGTTTGCTTAATAGAGAGCAACATTACGCAACATTGCATGTGATAACGCAGCATCCAGAACTCGAACTGGCCGTCCACGCTTTCATCTCATCCAGACTTGATTACTGTAACTCACTGTTTACCTGCCTCAATAAATCATCTCTGGACCGTCTACAACTAATACAAAACGCTGCCGCTAGGCTGCTAACTCGCTCACAGAAGTCCTGTCATATCACTCCTATCCTCCGCGCCCTACATTGGCTCCCCATAGCTTTCAGATTCCAATTTAAAATACTGGTAACCACCTTCAATGCCCTGCATGGGTCTGCCCCGGCCTACATCTCCGACCTCCTCCAGCCCTACTCCACTAGCCGGTCCCTAAGGTCCTCCGACCAGGGGCTCCTCGCTCTTCCCCGAACCAACCTCAAAACTAAAGGGGACCGAGCCTTTCGTTCAGTGGCCCCCAGACTCTGGAACGCCCTTCCCGCAGACTTGAGAGCCTCTGCGTCGTCTGAAACTTTCAGGGCGCAGTTAAAAACCTACCTGTTTCGACAGGCCTTTGAACTGCAGGGCAGTTAATTACTGTCGTTTTATTCTTGGCTGCTCTTCATCTTTGTACACACTGTTTGTCTTATTATGTTTTGTGAAAGCACTTTGCTGTGTGGTTTTATCATGTTTTGTGAAGCACTTTGCTGTGTGGTTTTATCATGTTTTGTGAAGCACTTTGTGACTCTGTGCTGTGAAAAGTACTATATAAATAAAGAATTATTATCCAGATGCTGTCTGTATGTTTTTGTTCTGGCATTTTCAAAAATACATTTACCACATGCGCTCAGTGCACATGGATTCCAGTCTAAATGTGTAATTATAGAGCTAATCAAGACAGAACACAAAGTTAGCTCTGCAGGTGGTGGATCAGATCCAGATCATCGATAATCGTTAAAAGCACTCTTGACAAAGTCATTATAGGTTTGATGAGAAAGGTGCGCCGAGTTGAACGCAGATCTCCGCCATGCGTTCAAGAACCGCTGCTGGATGATTGAATGGATACAACCCACAATTAGCTGCAATGTTTACCGAGGTGAATCAAGTGAGAAGTAGGATCATTTTCTCATAGACCTCCATGCAATCGGACTTATATTTACAACCTGAGCAGTCGCCCCCTGATGGCCAGTAGAGAGATTGCAAGTTCAAGGCACTTTATGCAATGGCTTCACTTTTCCGAACTGGAGGTCACCGCCTGGCTGTCGAAGACGGTATTAATCAGTGAATAAAAGGTGTTTTGAGAAAGTATGAGGAAACGCTGCCATGACAGGTCTTTGGGCATGCATCCAGCCATTACCCAGCACCGAAAATATGACACAGTTTACTGCAGCAGAACGCAGGATCAGCCATGCACACTCATTTACTCACAAACACACATAAAGACGAACGTAGACCTGACCGGTCGTCTTATCATCCTGGCAGAGATAATAAGTATTAATTAATCATACAACATTAGGTATAAAAGACTGTATGCCCCCCCTGGAAACATTGAGCGTAATAACACGATGCATTCTCCCTCCCAAGTCAGTCACCAGCTAGTATTGATCGCAGACTAAATTCAGCCATAAACACACACAAAGTGTCAGCCGCCTTTGCTTATAAGGTGTTTCTTCCTCACCAGGTTCAGTGTAAAACTATCCGCCTCCCTCTACTACCGATGTAAAGAAACAGGTAGAAAGAAACAGGTCTGGCTTAATCCAGTTTTTAAATCAATGTTTCCTTTCTTGCGGGCCGTGCCAGTGCAGGGAGCACAAGACAACAAGGCATCACACGGCTTACATTAGCAGTAAGAGGTCCATTACACCATGTTGGAAAATTAAACACTTGCCATTAACTGGACCCCTTTAGTCTCTCAACTACTTCCTCGTCAGCAGGGAATTTGCCCCGGAGGCCGACCATAAAGCCTGTCAGCGGTTGGAGAGGGTAAAGGACCGTAGAGGAAGCATCGCTCGCTGGTACTCGGCCGCACAGGCCTTCAGCTTCCCCATGCATCACATTAGGCAGACATAAAAAACAACGAACATAGTTTGATTCATCATTTTCGACAAAATAATCCAGTTTGATGAATAACACTACAGGTTGAGAAAAATGTGTATTTTTTTATTTTATTGTGGGGGGTGATGTGATGACCCCTCCAATGCACTAGGTGGTCCTGTATCCTGTTTGCTTTCCTCATCTGGTCGTTGACAGCTTCATGGGCCACACCTCTGCCGCTGTGTTTCAGGGGATGAAAGATCACCTTCCATCGGATCGGTCTTTGCCTCGGCTGCTGTTTGGTTTTGTTTGCGTCGGACGTTTTCATGCAGGCTGACGTTACTGACTCTGTTTGATGTATTACTCGTCTGTTTTCCCATCTTTGTCGCAGTATTTGATCCGGCCTGTGACAGCTGTACTGTCCGTTAAGTGACATCACGGACGGTGTCAGACTTCACACAGCTCCCTCTGGAGACACACCAAAGACGTCATATACTATTTTCCACATTTGTTCCCTAACACCTAGAAACACTTGATGTGCAAAAATGTGTGGATGCTCTCTGTAACTGCTTGTAAATGCATTGAGTGTTAAGTGTCTACAACTGGCCCTTGGAGTATACTAGCTAAGACGGAGAAGGGGGAATTTGAGGTAATAACACATATTCTCCTTTATTGTTTATGTGTAGATATTGGGCTTTATCTGCCCCTCAACATCTGGGGCGGGACCACCTCACATGTTGTTGGCCTATGCAACATCGCATTATGTTGTACTCAAGATTTGACATTTTTAACAGATTTATTTACCCAAAAGGAATCAACGAGGTCCAGCTGCAAACATCTTCCTTCATCAATCATTGGCGTTGTTACCTAGCGATTATGAAATTATCGATTATACTATATCAGCAGAGTACACAATCAGGAAGTAAGCATTGAGGCAGGGCGTCAAATTATTTTCTCCAGCGCAACTTTTTTGATTGGACGGGGTTTTTACAGTCCTGCTACGGTTACAAATTACATTTTTTTTTTATGTCAGAGCATTTAATATATTCATTGCTATCGGTATGTTACGAGGGTTTTAAGTAACAGAAAGTGTTTCTGAATAGAATCACCTACCTTTAAATATAATCTCCACAGATTAATTACAGTGATTCAACAGAAAGGGTGATAAAATACACCAGGTAAGGTGAGTTCACAGTGCTGTCCCACTCCTCACATAGTGTTTTAGCACTGCAGCCCTCACACCCGGCTGCACTCAGACACTTACAGTGATTTCACATGAGACGTGAAAAGACTGTGAGGGGTTCAGCGCTTAGAGTTTAGTGTGTGTGTGTGTGTGTGTGTGTGTGTGTGTGGAGGGGGGTTGATTTAGATTTCTGTTGCAGAGCTCTTTTAGGCCCAAATGTAATTAATACTCCCTTTTGTTATTGCCGTTTTAAAATGTTTTGCATGAACAGAAACCCATCTTCTAAAAATGTGAAACCTGCATCATGTATCTTCCTGCTTCGTCCACACAGCCTGAATGACTCATACTTTGTTATTTACTGAGGAACCATTCGTTGTGAGAACATGCAGTGTATTAATCAGGGAACATGTATTTGAGTAAATGTTATATATTTTCAGGTGTTAACATTACTTAAATTCATCGTTGTTCCTTTTTCCTCTTTCTTTTTTGCTGTGCTGGAAGCATGGGTCCGGCTGGCAGCAGCGTTAAGTCTCAATGAATATTGGACGTATAAGCAAGGATTTGGTACAGATATTTATGGTCCCCACAGGACCCTAATGACTTTGATGATCCTGATTTATCATTTAGCGCCTGTAGCTCAGCTTTAATGTGTTTTTGAGTGTGTAAAAGTTAAATGCAAGAAGTGTGAACAGCTGTAACATTTAACAAAGCTTTTATCGCAGCACTGTGGCTGTGTAACAAACTGATCATGTAAATAGGAAAAACATACATTCCAGCTGATTTGTGATGACCTGATATGACGTTTGGTTTAGTGAGTCATCAGTTATCAGTCACTGTGTGGCGATCAAATCGAGCTCAGTGCGTCTCGGGCCTAATAACTGGAGGACAAGAGGACAATTTACTGGATTTTACTTTTTTTATTATTAGGGAAACAATCTAAATGATACCTAATGTAATGCAGTCCAAATTATCACAAGTTGTTTGTGTTAATTGCTAATTGGCCAATAATTGCTAATTGGCCAATGTCCCCATGCAACACATTAAAGTAAGACCAGGAACAGAGCCAGAAGATGTAAACATTCAGGGCTCAGCCCAAATCTAAAGAGGGTCCGGTTCATTTTTCACATTTACGGCAGCTATAATGCGTTCTTTTTTTAAAGCTATTTGGTAATAAAATGCCTAAAAATCTGGTCATCAATAGTGGCTAAGGGAGTAAATGCCATCCCTTACAGCCTATTTCATATAATTATTCTCCAACTGTCTTCATCATTCACAAAACATAACATTGAGGATGATTCATTTTCACTCCCGCCACTTAAAAAGAGGCAAACGTTGTCTGATGTTACTATAATTTACATAACGTCATTCAGTGTCATTAATCTTCAAACCTTTTTTATTATACTGATGTTTACAGAATCCATGTTCAGTTGAGAAATCTGAGGAAAAGTAGTTTGGGCTCCTTTAATTTTAACTCAAAGATCCCATCCAGCCTTCCTTCCTTCCCATCCATCCATCCATCCATCCATCCATCCATCCATCCATCCATCCATCCATCCATCCATCCATCCATCCTTCCCATTCATCCATCCATCCATCCATCCATCCTTCCCATTCATCCGTTCATCCATCCATCCATCCATCCATCCATCCATCCATCCATCCATCCATCCATCCATCCATCCATCAATCCATCCATCCATTCATCCATCATCCATCCATCCATCCATCCATCCATCCATTCATCCATCCATCCATCCATCCATCCATTCATCCATCCATTCATCCATCCATCCATTCATCCATCCATCATCCATCCATCCATCCAGCCATCCATCCATCCATTCATCCATCCATTCATCCATCCATCCATCCATCCATCCATCCATCCATCCATCCATCCATCCATCTATCCATCCCTCCATCCATTCATCCATCCATCTCCTTCCACTCATCGGTTGCCGGGTTGCTGAGGTATCAGGCTTAGGAGGGCATTCCAGACGACTCTCTCCCCAGAAATGCTTTCTAGCTCTTCCCGGGGAACCACGAGGCATTCCCAGGTCCAGACAAGATATTTATAATCCCTCCAGCGTTTCCAGGGTTACCTTGGGGCTTCTTACCAGTTGGACTTCCTCCAGGAAAACCTCTAAAGGGGGGTATCCCGATCACATGCCTGAGCCACCAGCTCAGGTGGCCCTTTCTGACATGAAGGAGCAGCGTCTCCGATGTCTGGGGAACCACATTTCATTCTTACAGTCACTAGATGGACCTGGGAATCCAGAACTTTGCCTTTTACCCTCACTCTTTCACACAACCCCAGGAAGTCCCTCACTGGGGGCAGTGATCAAGGACCCCCAACAATTAAATGTGGTCTCCAACGGAAGGACATTTTACTCAATTACAAGCTCAACAATGAGTCGGCTCTATTGACCTCATAGCCGTTTCTGCTTCAGTTGCGATATCTGGTTTTAACTCTTATTAATTGACGTCAAGGCATTGGAAGTATTCTTTCTAATACACCATTGTGGGAATGCGTTTTGGGTTTGACTGCATCGTTTATGTAAAATCACACTTTTCACTGAGCGCTGGAGGAAAGGCAGACACAGTACCCTTTTATATTCTAAAGACATTTTAATGAGGTAGTGAATATAAATTAATACCTCTCGGTGAAGTTTGTGTCTGTTGAACATCCTCTGGTGTAGAAAAAAAAAGGATTCAACAGAGGAAAAGTTTCTAAAGTAAGTTTTTAAAGAAGCTGGTTAATTTCACAGTGCGCGTGTCAATAAGCAATAACATCTCCACTCCTACTGACATTTTATCCAAAACTAGAGCTAAAGTTCAGATATAGAGTGCTGCCGACACCAGTGCTAAAAAAAAGGCCTTCGTCTGTCTTCCTTGCAGGAGAATCTGATGCGACAACTGTGGCTATGTGGCTCCATCCTTGACCTCTCCCGTATATCACTGAGCCAGTGCTTCAGTGATGTGACGTTCATGACTGTCACGAGTCTGTTGAAGGGCTCTTTTGTAAGAACAAACGAAGGGAACCGATTTATCATTGAGAGGCCGTCTACTTTTTAATCGTTGTGCTCAAATTTCACTGCCTGCCTTCAGACAGAGGCAGACTGTATAACTCTCACAGTATCGTAAAAGGAGAGCTATCTATTAGTCAAACGAGCCTTCTTGGATCATATTTCAACCACTACCTGGAGCAACATGAACACACAAATGTTATTACACAATATCACATTATAATGTTATATCTCTGTAGAACAGGGCTGTTTTTGGTCTAAACACCCAGTGAGGACAGTTTATAAAGGAAGAAATCAGAATCGACCTGAGGTACCACCGGGGTGAGATATGTTTGGGAAAGGTCAGCAGCAGTGTTAATGAGTGAAGTAATGAATCGACTGAAACATGGTTTTCCTGCAAGAAACAGCCATCATAGCTCAACTTTTTTCTTCTTAAAACATTATTAGTTATGAAATTGCTGTCATTGGAAAATAATAAGAAAATAGTTTTTAGGAAAGTTACAGTTGATATGCATGTTTTTTTAATGTTATTCCTTTCTTTCTTGCAAAGTAATGGTGACATGTGTATAGTTTGTGATGAATTACATCTGTATGTGCAGTAACCCTTCTTTATTGTACCTCCTGTACTTTTCATATTCATGTGACAAAGTCAATAAAAAGTTGATCACAAAAAATAAAACAGCACAAATGGTGATTTTGAATGGGGTCAACACATTGGTTTCACACAAAAGCACTGATTAAAACAGACAACAATGATATTAAGTAATTTTATATATTTATTTTATTTATTTATTTATATAGCGCATTTTTCCAAAGCTCTTTACAGGAATGACTGACATTCACACACCGACAGCGGAGTCAACCACGCAGGGCGACAGCCAGCTAGGTCAGAAGCAATTAGGGTGAGGTGTCTTGCTCAGGGACACCAGGCACTCAGCTAGGAGGAGCCGGGGATCGAACCAGCGATCTTGCGGTTACCAGCCAACCCACTCTACCTCCTGAGCTAAACTCCCCAGATATCTTGACATCATAATAAATCTGTAGCTGTTTGGGGCCCTGGTGTTTTCTTCCTGAAATGGATTTTGGCCTATTTCACATGGCGTTTGTGACTGTGAGGGGCCAAGTGACCACAACGACCCCGGCCAATAAGTTCAAGCAATTTGATGTAATCTATTTGATTTTAGCAGCTATTTATCTGCTACACCTGCTGTGTTTGCCCTTGAGGTAAGGCAGCGGTGTAATACCAGGGAGTGAGTGCAGCTTTTGGGCAATGAATGTGTGTTTTACTATACGTGTCTGTCAATGTGTGCACGGTTGAGTGTTTAGCAATGCAAACTTCAGCCGAAAGAAGAGACTTATAGTTGAATTAACACCTCTCTGAAAAGTAGAGAAAAACTCAAACAATAAACATTATCATCTGGAAGATCTGTTGTCGTAGTTAATAAAGTGGACCAAGAGTTTTAACAAATGATACAGTGTGACTTCATGTTTCTGTCACTTTAGTGAAACTTCACCTCCTGTCTGACTTATGTAAGCTGCAGTTAAACACATACAAACTAAATTTGAGCAATAACATTCTGCATAAATCACAAATCACAGTGATGTGATCAGCATCTATTCTAGCATGGAAATCTGTGAAGGTGTCCAGTCTCTCTCTTGATCTCCACACAAGCCAACAACACAGAGACAACAACTTTCATCAAGAGTAAATCAAGACGGGTGATCAACGCAAGCGTTCTTTCCTGTCAGGCTCAGGGTTGGATGTTTGACGTCTGGAGGGAACGTTTTGCGACGCGGTCATCGCTGTTGAAGACGTGGAATTTCAAATCTACAAGATCATCCTCTGTCGATGCGGCAGGAAGTAATAGCAAATTGATCAATTAGCGATGTGAAGTCTGAGAGAACAGCCACAACACGTAACAAGCTCATAGAGCATTCGTGATTTAAAAAAAACAAAAACAAGTGTCATCAAATAGAAGACATTAAACACCTGATAAACAGCCACAAGAATATATGTAACATATTTGAAAGGATAATTAAAAATTCAAGAAGTCAACCAGTGGTGTAGTTTCCCTGTCTGTCTACATAGTCGGTATAGTTTTATAAATATAATGACTTGACTGGTTATCATCTCAAATGAGGTTTCTTGCTTCCATTCATCTCATATCAACTATACTAAATATACATTGATTGTAGATGTAAACTCAAGTTGGATTTATGATGTTTGCCAAATGTGTTATTGTTTTGTTGTTTTTTCAAAATGTGATTAATGTGAAGTAGAATTTGAACTACTGGTCTCTCAGTTCCACACTACTGTTCTTTAAAGCAGATTTTAGAATGTAGTTCATTCAGAAAAGTTACACATCTGTTACAAAACGCATTTAATTCACTTTTTTCATTCCAGATGTAATTCAATAGATTCCATGTGTGTCATTCAGCGTATTGGGTTCGTCAGTGATGTGGTTTCAAGCTACGCGTAAACTGGGAGGATCCTTGATATCAGTCATATTTCACTCTGCTGCTGTTTTGAAAAGTGCCACACTATATTTCTTATCATCGTTATTAGTGTGAAGCAAAGAAGGAACAGCTGACGTCAGTTTCTCATCCTCTTCTTTGTGTTTTCATCCTGAACCACAGAGCTCTCTTCCAACGCTGGTCTTCTTCAGACAAAGAGATACAACATCCCCGGCCTGACTCCTGACATGATGCAGCTCTTCATCGACTTTGCACACACCGGCTCCGTTTCATTGATGGAGGACAACGTACAGGAGCTGCTTCTAGCAGCCGATCAGTTCAACGTCATGGGCGTTGTTCAAAAGTGCTGCGACTTCCTGGAGAGCCAGCTCTGCCCAGAGAACTGCATCGGCATCTTCCAGTTCACCGCCGTCTGCTTCTGCCCCGAACTGCAGCACAAGGCCTACAGCTTCATTGTCGATCACTTTGAGGAGCTCGTTTTCTCTGAAGAGTTCCTGCAGCTCTCTGTGCAGCAACTCACCGCCATCCTTAACAGAGACGACCTCGGAGTGAGAAACGAGAGGACTGTGTATGAGGCCGTCCACCGCTGGATCGCCCACACACCCCAACAAAGGAAAGAGCACATGGCTGAACTCTTGTCTAAGGTACGATGACTTCCTGTCACATGTTTAGATTTCTGCTCCGTGGTTTCATCCTGATTACAACAGTAGTCTGTAGGGCCACCTCTAGAGTCAAATCATTTGTCCTGCCCTGAAATGTTGCTTTCATGCTCCATATTGCTCTTACTGTCAACAAATACCATGAAGAGACCAAAACCGACACTAAATTAATCCTACTGTCAAGTCTGTGTATCCAAAGCTGAATAGAGCTTATTCCTCAGAGTCACAGACCTCCAGCAAAACATGATTAAAAACACACCAATGAGCCACACTGTTGCACTGGGTGTTGCACCAGTTGCACTCAATCCCACATACTGGTGGTTGTATGCTGTTAATCCTCACTAACACACAGAAAGCAGCAACTGATAAAGCCTGCAACATATGCACACATATAAACTTACACATTGTTCGTTTTTCTGTTGTCTAACACAGGATTTTAATGATGACATTTTGAATAGATTTGGTTAGGTAGGAGAAAAGGACCGGCCTTAAGTACTGCCAACTTCAATTCAAACATTCTGTCCTGTTTTCTCTGTGCAGGTGCGGCTGGCCTCGATGGGTACAGAGTACGTGAGGATCAATGTGATGTCTAATGAGCTTGTGAATACCAACACAGACTGCCAGCGCATGGTCATGGAAGCCAATGACGTCACATTTATTACCAGTAGAAGCCAATAAAAGTGTTCATTCTCAAATCCTTTTAAAGTCCTTTCCTGTTTTTCCCAGGTTTACGTTTGCAGAGATTTGATAAGCAGTTGTTTTTTGTAGATTCAGAGAAACTGGTTCATTCTCCGTTTGACCTTTTCATTTACTCTTTCTCCCAAAGGTCGGCGGCTTTGATGGCACCAGCCGTCTCCGCAGCACTGAGGTTTACAACCCTCAGAGCGACACCTGGAACGAAGTGTCCCACATGTTGACCCCTCGCAGCAACTTCTGCAAAATAAACTTGTTTCTGTATCAAACTGCTACAGACAGATTGTGTGAACTTAAGTAAGTTGTATGCCATGAGAGAGAGAGGGAGAGAGAGAGAGAGAGAGAAAAGTGAGAGTCTAATTTTAGAACCTGGTGATAAGCTGTGTGCTCCATGTGGGACAGGGTGATATCAAAGGGAATGCATGCTGACTCTGTTGCCATGGCGATCATAATTCAGCTTGGATATCTCCTAATTAGGAGGCAGGGATGAAAAAAAAAAGGGAAAAAAAAGAGGAGGAGGAGAAGGAATAACATGAACCGAAGTCATCATTCCAGCAACAGGAATCAATAGTTCCTGCCCAGCAACTATATTGAGTGGACTGGGAACACTAAGCTCTCAGAGTACACAGGCAGGGAAGAAGACCTGCACCACGACGCGGCACTGCTGCAAAATACTCATCCCCCACTCTGTGCATGAAATGCTGGGACATGTTTTTGTCTATTCACTACTACTTGACTACTTATAATTCCTTTCTCTCACAGCGCAGGACAGTGAACTCTTGCTGCAATGATACAAAACTGAGAGCAAAGAAACAAGTTGTGCATCAGGGTGAGAAACCAGGGTTGGACAGAGAGTGATGTATGATGAGGCCAAAATATTCCCCCGTGAAGATGCCGGGCTTTCCTTTCTAAGAGGGGAAAAAATGTATTGTTGCAACTCATTTATCTACGTCAGATTATTTAAAATTAAAAAAAATGGATGAATAATTAATTTATTCATTAGCTGGGTGTGACATCCAGAAGAGTTAATAAAACCTAATCTCTAAAAATGGGTCTGCAACGACATTCCCCTGTACAGTGATTCATCATCTGAGTCCGGCTTTACATCACGCCGGGACAGCACAATTATTCATCAAGTGAAATACGGAGCCAAATGGCCGAGCAGAAGATGAGACCAAGATCTCAGTGTCAGAGGTTCGGTTCAAATTTGCCTCATGGACTACTTATGACGCATAAAAACAGAAAGATATTGTGAGCGAATTGAATGAATATTTGATTAGACTAAACTGATGAAATAATTACAATAATCAAACTTTTTTTTTTAATCTAAATCAGGTGATTTCAGTAAATTGGTTTGTTGATAACTCCATCTGGTCCTAATCAGGATATTTCCACTCCTGGACAGATGGATATTCCTTGTCCCCAGAATATTAATCATAATAATTTGGTGACCCTACGAACACGATCAAGATCATTATTTCCCATGCAGGATCAACCCATTTTTGACAGGTTATCTGTTAGGCCAGCTGGTTTGTTCCATGGCTTCGGCCCTGGATATTCCTAGTAGTTGTTGTTTTTGTTTCCACCATCAAGCCAAAAATAGACAAAAATAACTTGGTACAGTCTATGGTTTCGGGAATTAATCCCAACCATGAAAAGAATTATCATTTTTTTCCCCTTCAACCTAAATAAAATGTTTTGTTGACTAAACCCAAGAAAAACCTTGAATTTAATTCAAACGATCATTGCTGTTCTGAAAATAAGATTTATAAAACAGCTTTGGCTGACTTTCTCACAGGTCCCAAAATGGGGAAACGTAAACACACATATACTCTCAACCGTCACGTAAGAGGCTGCAAACGGTCCCTCGGTGTCCCTTCATAGACACTTGATGTCTCCCCCAGGATGCCAGACATGAACGGTGTGTTTCTTCACCCACACACAGGAGCAGAATAATTGTCGTTCAGTCTTTGAAGACAGGTAACTTGGAAAACTGCCCCTCTTCCCTCAGGGGATAGCTTGTGTATTACTTTCATTTCAACCCTGACATAATGGCAGCCTGTCCCCAGTTAACCTGTCTTACTCAAACCCTCTGCCCCTTCGTTGTGTTCACATGTATCACAAAACGGTAAAACAAAAGGCCAAACCAGGCTAAATTCAAAAGAACAACACTGAGTCAGACGTCTTGGTTTGGAAAGTGCCTTCATCAGCAATCACGAAAGGCGCATACGGTGAGAGGCCGCCTCCATTAAGGTCTTATTAAAGTCAGCTGCACAACCCTACAGCACCACTTATTTTACTAATGAGTAAATTGCAATCAATTGTCCAAGCCTTCTTGAGCCTCGGTTCCTGTGTAAAGAAAGCTCAGGTTGAATATGGGAAGCTAACAGCAGGCAATTAACGGGTATTATCTCCACACAGCAATTACTAATTTCAACCTCTTCTATTGGATTTCCTCTCAGTGAATTCTAATGGATCTAAAAGCCTTGTGTCTCTCCCTTGCTACTTCACTTCCGAGCACTTTCATACGTTGATTGCTCTAAGGTCAGGTGCTCAGAGTCAGTTTGCTTGCTTGTTAATTATGTTTTTTTTTTATTTATGTTGAACTTAAGTGTCTCCTGGATGTCTCCAATGCAAAATGTACCAGTAATGGCACATCATTAAGAACATGCACGACTTGCTGTGAACCAACGCCACCTGCTGGAATAAAGACGAGGTCTGTATCGGAGCGATGCTCGAATTTGTCATTATTCTATAGCTCCAGTGGTGCATTTTATATATATATATATATATATATATATATATATATATATATATATATATATATATATTTTATAGAGCACACATTACTCAAGTCTGATCAGTTGGTCACTGAGCAGCTCCTTTGGAGCTTTGGTAGTGGTAAAAAAAACAAAAAACATTGTCACATTGTCCAGAGCGTGACTGCTCTTCCACACAGATACTATAATTAACATTTTACAAGGATTTAATGCTTTTAATTGCTTTTAGTGCAGTTTCAAGCCTGTTATTGAAATTTCAGATTTCCCCTCTAAAAATCAGTTCCTAAGAACACACAAAACCAGTCGTACTAATCAATTCTACTGAAAATATTCAGTCACTGAAACTCTACCATGCCAGAGGTAACGTATACACACTGGATGAGATGTGATTTTTTTTAAATAAAAAGTCAAGCATTGAATCATCAGATGCTGGTGAGACACAGTGAGGCGTTGGTGCCGCCAAATCCAAATGAGTTTGTGAGGGCGACCCGTGGGCCCTGAATGTGCCATGGCTGCGCTGTGCAGGGAACATAATTCAGGTCGAACTCCGGCGTGGTACGGTCCAGGTTGAGGGTCGGTGGCAGGACCCCGTGGTAGCAGGCCAGAGCGGTGAACGCTGCCTCCAGGGCCCCTGCAGCGCCGAGCAGATGTCCTGTGGCTCCCTTGGTGGAGGAGACAGCCAAGTTCTTGACACTTTGCTGAAAGAGCCTCTTGATGGCGGCATTTTCAGCCGCATCACCCAAAGGCGTTGACGTGGCGTGAGCGTTCACATATGTCACATCTCCTGGTGAGACGCCAGCATCTCTGAGGGCTGCAGACATGCACCTGTAAAGATGGTGGTTAAAGTTGAACTCAGGAGTGGCTCTCTAAACTGCGATGACAGTTTACAACATGAAGGGAAATAATTTACCCTTCACTTTTGTTTGCTTCTCCACATAAATTGAGAGTAACCTGGGGCTTTATTTTCAACATTTTTGCTTGTGTTTCTTTCACAAGTAACGGTAGTTTGTGACATCATATATATTATTTAAAATAAAATGTAAGCACACAAATGGTTGTCTCTTCTATGCTTGAATAAACTAAACTGAGTCACCTGAATGCTCCATCTCCATCTGCAGTGGGAGCGGTGATGTGGCTGGCATCCCCTGAAAGTCCATAACCCAGGATCTCAGCGTAGATCCGGGCTCCTCTTTTCACTGCGTGGTCCAGCTCCTCCAGAATGAGCACTCCTGCTCCTTCGCCCATCACGAAGCCCTCCCGCTCTGGGTGAAAGGGTCTCGACGCCAGTGTGGGGTTGTCATTCCATTTGGTGGCGAGGGCGCGTGCCCTGGCGAAGCCCGCTACTGACAGAGGCCCCACACAGGATTCTGTTCCCCCTGCAACCATAGCAACTGCATCCCCGTGGGCAATAAACCTGGCAGCATCACCTATGGCATGTGCGCCTGTGGTGCATGCTGTGGACACTGCATGGTTGGGACCCTTCAGTTTGTGTCTGATACTGATGTGCCCGGCAGCCATGTTCACGAGGATGCGAGGAACAAAGAAGGGGCTGACTTTCTTGTAGCCCTTTTCTCGGAAATCAACAGAGGTGCGAGCAATTTCATCCAACGACACCATGCCCATGCCAACAGCCACCCCGGTATTAAGCTGTTCCTCTGGGGTTTCGGGGTGCCAACCTGAGTCCTCCAGGGCCAGCTGAGCGGCTCCCAGGGCCATTACAGTGGCAGGCGACATGCTGCTGATCTCCCCACGAGAGGCGAAGCTCTCCTCCTTAAATTGACCCAGTTCATCTCCTCTGGGCACCAGTGCTGCCACTTTACAGGGAACAGTCTTGTACTCGTCTGAGTGAAGAGCCACAATCCCACTGTGGCCTTTAACCAGCCGGTCCCAGGGTAGTGCAGTCCCCGTGCCCAGAGGAGACACCAACCCCACGCCAGTGACAACAACCCTCCGTTTGTGCTTTCCAGAGCTGCTGTGTCGGGAGTCTTGATTTGGACAAAAACAGACGGTCTTGTGAAGAAGTGCCCTGAAGTCCCGTGGTCTCAGCTGGAGTTGAGTCCAACGGGATAGTGACAGAGCGGACATGCTGTTATATCTGTCAAGTGTCACACAGCTTGCTTGTAGCTGTGTGACAAATACATTTACAAAACCAGCGTTTAAATGTCTCCAGACGCAACCGAACTTCAGTTTGTAAGACGCTTCTTCTAAGTTACCTGTCAAGCGTTAATAGTCATAAACCGAGGACACGAGCCTATCCTTGAATCTGTCCGTAGCTGTTTTAGGTAGCACTTTTGAACGCCGGATTCGTTTTACGAGTAAATGTTCAACAACAACAAAAAATAAAGAGATGAAGAAAGACAACTGATGATTATGTGTCATGAAACACAACGATGTAAAAAAAAAAAAACTATTGTATCTATTGTTACAGTTAAAGCTGCCAACATGTATTCAGGCGTTGATAGGTCAGCTAAAGACAGGACCCAAAACATCTATTAGCCGAAATCGCACCATTAGCGTTAACGCTAGCTCTCATACTGTAAAGGGGAAAGGATTTTAGGTTTATCGAGGCGTAGCAGTATGGCTGTGTCACCAGCAGTGACAACGCTTTGTGAAAATTCAAATGAAGCGTTTCTAGATGTTGCGAAGTTGTTGCTTACGTACGCGGATAACATTTTGAGGTAAGGTTGTGAAACTTAACCAAGCAAGACACCGACGATGTGTTGAGATGCGTTAGCTGAATTAAAATAAAACTAGCTAATATCGGTGTGTCATCTGCAGTCTAGCCGCCAGTAAAGCTTGCATAGCTGTAACGTTACTAGAGCACACGGCGTCAAACCAAACTCTGTTTTAAAAATCGGGCTTTTTCATTTGTTACTGTGTATTAGCAAACCCCCATCCGTGGTAAATCCTGACCCAACTTAAGTTTTACTCGCCAGAGTGTTCTTGGATAATTCGTCATACGAGTGACTCACCAGGAAGCTTGTTTTTAATGGTTACATCTCTATCTCAAGTAGCAATATCTATGTTATACGATGTTTAAAACATGAGCAGACTCGCATCAGTGTTAGAAAATGCCTACTTTTGTGCAAACGGGTGTCGGTTAAGTATAGTATTATGTTACTGCCACATGTGTACAATAAACACTCATGTACGAACACATCATTCATTGGTTTGTATATAGTGATTTGTTCCTTCCACCCCACACGAGAAAAAAACAATCTCTGCAAAGGCTCTTGAACAGCTGTACTTATTATACACATATTATGTCATCTCCCAACAGGTATCCTAACGAAGAAAAGTACAGATCGATCCGCATAGGCAACCCTACATTCTCAACCAAGCTGTTGCCCATCAAGGGTGCTGTGGAATGCCTTTTCGAGATGGGATTTGAGGAGGTATTTGATAAGCATTTTTAATAGTTAAAGCCAGTGTTGCTAGTGTATCGCTTGCTGCATTGCCAAGAGTCTGTTTGGTCATTGGCCCAACTGTGAATAAATATTATGACCTCTTGCACCTTTTTTTAGGCTGAGACCCATCTGGTGTTCGCCAAGTCTGCATCAGTGGAGCAGCTGAAGCTCATCAGGGACTCCATAGCAGCAGAGAGGGATCAGAGGCTGCATGGAGGACAGCCCGTCCAAGTGACTGCTCAGACTGCTGCAGCCTCAGTCTCTGCACAAGAGGTCTCTGCTGCCGCCGCCGCCGCCACCTCTTCCAGCCAGCCAGTAGCACCACCGCCATCACAACCTTCATCATTGGTAAATATGTGCTCATCCCTGGTATAAATGGCAGAAATTGTGATTGAAAAAAATCTGGTGTTTAGCTGTATTATCAAACAATCGACCCTTCCCTGATCAACTGCAAAATTATATGAAGTCAACATCAAATTGTTGTGGATGCTGGCCCCAGTGTGGGTAATATGTCATATGTCACAAGTGTGCGTTCAAAGAAGGACCAAGTGTACGCACATCCAGGCAAAGATACTCGGGTGCAAGACAAAGATGCTCAACTGCAGTGCACAAAGGAGGTCTGCATACTGTTAGGATCCAAATACATTGTTTATTTCTTTTTTCAAGGCAACGTTTCGATCTGTAACACCTTCCTCAGGCAAGTGTGAAAGAGAAAAACAGGCGGTCCTTGTAGAGGCAATAAATCATTATAGCATGCTTGTCAGCAAGCAGCAGGGAAAAACTTTACTCGTAGCTACAGAATTATGTTTGTATGATTGCTGCATGCTTTTACAATGATGTTGTATTACAATGTTTCACCGTTTCTCTATAGTTTGTGTCTTTACTTTTCTTATAGATCTCCCCCCTCCTTATTTAATCTGTTCAGGTAGGCCATTAATAAGGTTTATATTAAAAGTCTCCCACATAGATAATTGTTTTTTTTTCATGAGCCTCTAGGGTTTTTTCCTGCCTGTTTTCACTTGTATTTAAACCTCTGAGCCATCTGTCTGTTAATCTATTTATTCGAAGCCTAATTGTATGCAGAAACGTTTGCCCTGTCATAAAAGGTCAATTTCTTTCCACTTCAGGGCTTTATCATTTATCATAACGAACTGGGGCTGCAATTACCAATTGCCAGTAATTTAACTGCCAGTTATGTTTTCAATTAAATGATTAATCATGAAAACACACAAAATGTCCAAAAAATCCCCTTCACTATTTCTCAGAGGTCCATATTGCATGCACTTGTCTGATGATGATTCCAAAATATAATTTATTTGCGATAATGTAAAGCAGCAAATCATTACATTGGACGATTGGGAACTTGTTGTTCTTTAGCATTTTTGCTAAAAAAAATGACCTGAAATTATGAACTTGTTATCACAGTAACTGGTTGAAATATTAACGACTTATCAACCAGTAGCTAACAGGACCAATGTGTATCAATATCATGCAATTGATTTGTTTCATCAGTCACACCTAATTTTATACATATAAACATATCAGGATTTAGCATAACCTGTTCTCATTCATATTGCCTACCCTGTTTACTCATTCTGTGGCAGTAATAACTGTTTATTATATAGAGCGAGGGGTTGTAATAGTCACCATTTTCTGTGTTTGCCATATATTCGGAAATTTGTAATTTCCCTTCCCTTTCTTTGCTATTAATAATGTTTTATTATTTTAAGATATTGGGGGTAGGATGTTATATAGGATGCAATCATCTTTGTAAGTCAAAAGGAGGGCACAAAGAAAATGGTAATAAACTTGGGATGGCTATAGCTTTTTAAAAAGTAAATGATATAAACACCTATGCATGCCTTTTTCAGTTCAGATTGTCTCTGATTTGATTTTTCATTCATGGCTTGTGTATAATCTGGATGTTTTCTTGTCTTTCTGTCAGGAGAGCAGTATGAGCTTCTTTGTGACTCTCCAGTCAAACTTCCAACACGTGATGCTGTATGAAAACCCTGAGCTGCAGCAAAAAGCCCGGAGCCACATTCCTCACCAGCAGCTGTCCTCTGCTGCTGAACACAAGCGTAAGGAGGTGACAGAGGCTGATCCAGGTGACATCTCTTTATTCATTCAAAATGATCCATTATATGTCTGGATCATGCTGTATGCAAACCAACCAATTGACCTGTTTTCCTCTCCGTAGAATGCAAACTTGGACTAGAGGACTTCCTGGTGCTGGAGTTGCTCAGGTGGTTCAAACAGGACTTCTTCTCCTGGGTCGACTGTCTGCCCTGCAGCCGCTGCAAAGGCCCGACCCAGAATTCCAGCTCCCTCAGTCCCAGCACCGATGACATCCGATGGGGAGCCCAGCGAGTGGAGAACCACTACTGTCAGAGCTGCCAGCTCTCCACCAGATTCCCTAGGTCTGTGCGTGTGTTTTTGTAACATTTTGGTTGTTCTTACCGCCCAAATCAAGGAGTTTATGAGCAGTTTTGAGGCAATACTTAACTAGGATTAAGTTGCTGAAAGAGGTAGGCAAGTTTTCACCGTTTGTACATTTCAATGTTAAAAACATTTTATTTCCTGCAAACAGTCAGAGTATGAATTAACTTGACCACAAAGTACATGGAGAATAATGAATGCTTTGCATGCTTGTTTTCTGTGATGTTAATACCAGGTACAACAATCCTGAGAAGCTTCTTGAAACCAGGAGGGGGCGCTGTGGGGAGTGGGCTAACTGTTTCACACTGTGCTGCAGAGCCGTCGGCCTTGAGGCCAGATATATCTGGGACAGCACGGGTATGTACATGACTGACAAATGTGGCTCTTGGATAGATAGTTAGATGCCTTATTTATCCTGAGGGAAATGTATGCGTTGCTGATTACATTTTCTGCTCTGCTTCGCAAGAAAGCCTGAGACATATTAGGAGGAAATGTTGTTGACAAGGCATCCTGAATAATAGTCAGTTATTTAGAGGGAGAAAAAACATCAACCCAAGGTCCTGTTAAAAGTTTTTTTCTGGAGCAATCACCCACATCTTATGCTCTTCATCATTTTAGAGCTTAGAGCTGCAATGTGTAGTTGATTAATTTAATCATTGAACAGTTATTTGGAACTAAATTGATAATTGATCAATCATTTTCAGTCATTTTTTTTAAAGAAAATAAATCTCTGCTTCTGGCATCTCAAAGGTTTCCTTTGTCTTTGACAATAGCAAACTGGATATCTTTGAGTTTATGGATATCTGTCAGACAAATCAAGATGAAGATGTCACTTTGGGCTCTGAGAAAATGCAATGAGCATGTTTTATTTCCTGATATCTGACAGACAAAACAATACTTGCAAACTCTCTTCACAAGGTCAAGAATAAACTTACACCGTCTCCAAGAATAGAATTCTGTGAAACACCGAACCAGTTACTTTGAATATTCTACAATGAGAATTATACCAATCTAAGATATTGATATTGGTAGCTTTAGGCAAGGTTCATATATTTGGAATCATTTTATGACATCACAAAATGCTGTACTGTCATAGTTGCTCTGATGTCAGAGAGATTCATGCAGTGTGTAAAGTGTGTGAAAGGCTCAGTGACGATCAGTTGGGCTCTCTGATGTTTCAGACCACGTGTGGACAGAGATTTACTCGGCCTCTCAGCGTCGCTGGCTGCACTGTGACTCATGTGAGAACGGCTGTGATAAGCCTCTCCTGTATGAGGTTGGCTGGGGGAAGAAACTGGCTTACGTTCTGGCTTTCTCTAAGGACCAGGTCAGACAAATGGATACGACATACTACTACTACTGCTGTGGCTAATAATAAGTTCTTAAATAGACACTGATATAGATCCCGTTTTATTTTTACTTTAGATTTTTGCCGTTATGTTTTTTTTATTTTGGAGGTTAGGCAAAAACTGTTAAACACTCAGTACTTTCTGATTCCCCCACTCTGTCTTTTGTACTTTGCCTCAAATGAATTGGTTAATGTATCAGCATGCAAGTGCACACATAATGCACACATGGGACTTACACATAATAACACGGCTCCGTAGCGTTACTGATGGAGAAAATCTCCACTGGGTATCTTAAAGAATTTCTGATATGCCCAATTTGTACATATTTTTACTTTTTAAGAAGAAAAAGGAAATGTTTAGGGGGTGGATGGTTAGAGGGAAGATGGAATTGCTATTCTAGTGTGTGTGATGGGAATTATTTTATTATGATATTATGCTGCGCAGGTCGTAATCAATTTGTATTTCTGTATTGGTGGTTTCTTTCGTGGGTTATTTTGAATCTGGACATAAAATACCATGAATGTTCTGATGCTCAATGTGACCACAAAATGTTGTCTTTTCACATTATTTTTAATCAATGTGATAGTTATGATTTTCACTACACTTTCATCTGTACTCTCAGTACCCCCCTTTGGGCCCACCAGCAAAGAACTGTGCATGGTTTTGCTGTGGTTTAGAAATTAATTCTCAAGTGACGTCCAATGTGTTTGTGATGCAGGTGGTTGATGTGACGTGGAGGTATTCCTGCAAACATCTGGAGGTTTTGTCAAGAAGGACCAAGGTTCAGGAGGCCTGGCTGCTGCACACCATTAATGGACTCAATGCCTCGGTAAATCTTAACCCTTTAAACCTTTGCATTTAAGACTGATTTCCATGGCGAGTCTGACGTAAAGCACTTTCCTTCTGCTCTGATATTGAAGAGGCAGCAGTCGCTGAGTCCAGACAGGAAGAAGGAGCTGACAGAGAGGTTGCTCGTCGAGCTGGTGGAGTTTATTTCCCCAAAGACACCCAAACCAGGAGAGCTGGGCGGACGTGACTCTGGCTCTCTGGCCTGGAGGATAGCACGGGGGGAGACCAGAAATTCTAAATCAGGGACCTCCTTACAAGTACAGTTTGTCATATACAATAATATAACCCGTTATAATTGATTATTGCCCTCAGCATTGTGTATCTACTGATTATTCCATTACACCTATTTTAATAGACATTTCAATCGACATCTTTGCACCAGCAACATGTTCTTAATTGTGATGTTGAATAAGGGATCAATATTAGGTGTCACCCATTATTTTTGATGGTCATTACAGTTAATTGAAGTATTTTCCAGCATTTTGTCCCAGTATTGGAAATCCTTAAAGCAAAGCTACAGTTTATTACAAGCTGGCTATTATTTGTGTAGCTCTGAACAGTTTTATTGAGGTCATGATAACGATTTGCCCAGAGAGTAATTGCTACTAGAAACACATGATCAGACAGTAGCATGGGACCCCTGTCATTGTCAGTCATGTAATGAGAAAAACGCAGCGACTTAAAGATCACAATTACAAGATCTTGTCTTAAGCAACCAGTATCTTATTTTAAGCATTTTTTAAAAAAGCTTTATGTGTCATAGCTTGAACCTAATAGCTGGATGCCTAATACTCATCTGTATTTGACTAAAAGAGTTTGTGTTTCGTTTCTGTCAGGCTGCGGGTTATGTGTTCACTCCCACTGAGAAAGAGAAGAGTGACGGGTTGCTGCATGTGCGCTACATTGCCTCCAAAGACCAGTACTGTCGGCTGTCCAACAACTCTGAGGTCATTCAGAGATGGGATCAGTGTGTGTGGCAGAAGGAGTCGGTCTTCAGAAAGGTGGAGGACGACTGGCAGATGGTACGTTTTTTTTATTGTTTGATTAATTTGAACTATATTTTTTTCAGTGTGGCTCAGGATAGGAAATATATTCTTAGTGCTATTGGGGGGGTGAGAACTTAAGAATAACTAAGTAAGAATAACTCGTCATCCATCCTGAATTATAAATGTCATCGTACTCCCATTTAGTTCTAAACGGCACAGAAAACTTCACTCATCGCGGAGAAGCTATTAAATGCTAAGTCAGCATTGTTTATTATTATGCTCACATAAAGTTTTGGTACTTGTGTTGGATAGATGCTAACAACTAACATTGGCAAGCTAAATTAAGTTTTCAGTACGGTGAGGTGGGTTAGGGTGGGGGCAAGGGCAGTGGCTTTGGTCTGTTAATGAGTCTGATGGTCTGAGGATAAAAGCTGACTCTCAGCCTAGAGATTCTGTCCTGTACCTCCTGCCAGATGGCATACATGTGGGAAACCCTGTGTTGGGAGTGTGTGGCAGGCTCTGCTATGGTATCTGTGGTGGTAGATGCCCTGCAGAGATGATAGAGGCACCCTGATGATCTCCTCAGCAGTCTTTACCACTCTCTGCAGGCTTCGCAGTCCATAATGGTGCACTAAACACAAAAAACAGCTGAGGCTGATGGGAATGCCAATAGTTTTGCAGGTACTGTATTTAGTCATATGCCAAAGTATTGGGGGGGAAAAATAAAATCTTGACCAGAAGATGGTGCTAGATTAAAGTTCACCCAGGTCAATTAGGGTTCATCCTTTGGAGACCATGAATATCTGGACGTTTTTGTGGACGAGGCAAAGAATCAAGCATAATATACCTTATTTGTACAAGCTAACTAGTAGTCACCTTAATGAGTAAACTGATTTGTAAAACTGGTGGAGTGCTATTTAAAAACACACACAAAAGAACACTTTAGAAGCCATTAGAATATGTAAAATAGGCCTAATTTGCATTTTTAAATAAGTTGTAGTCATTGTTTGATTAAATCAGGCTGTTGAGAACCACGCTGAGACACAAGAGTGGGTGTTAATGGTCGAAGAAGGCACCTTCTGTTTTTCACACAAGAAAATAATAAGGGGTTGTAGGAAATGAGAGAAAACTCTGCTCATACTACGAGCCACCTCTTTTAGATCCTGGAACAATTTGCAGCAGATGACCAGATTGTATTTCTTTCTTCAGGTTTACATTGCTCGAACAGAAGGCTCCTTCGTGGGAAGAATTAGCTGGAAGTTTGACTTTGCGCCGGCTGGAATGAAGTTAAAGTCTGTGTCAATCATGGCCAGTAGCCAGACCTTCCACTCTGGGAAAGTCGTCTGGCACTTGCAGGAAGGCCAGATCACTACAGAGTTCTCTGGAGGTATGACTATGTAATAGATATTCTGATTAAAATACAACGTGTGACATGATCCCTTCCTAATAATTTCCTGTCCTGCGTTTGAACCATCAGATGGGAAGATGCAGTCGTTTCAGAGTCTGTCCGGATCCTTGGAGTTCACGGTGGTAGCGTCACTCAGTGGTGGAGAAGAAGAGACGTCCTGGCAGCACTCCCAGCTCTTCAGGCAAAGCTTGAAGGAGACGGAGGAGCCCTCGTTTGAAATCCTCATCCATTTAGAAGATGCTTAACAATTGTGAAAATGATGTAGCCCAATTATTTTTCAGTGTTGTCCACTTTGACAAGTTCAGAGCTTAATTATGTGGATGATAGTTTTGTATGATAACAAATCGGTGCAATATATAAAATAAGTGTCAGCCGTCCAGGATGACTATATGCATGGCCCTAATGATAGATGAGCAAAGACATGAATTCTGCAGAGCACAGATGTAGTCACACGTTTTTAAACATTAATTTGACCGAAGCCCAAATAACCTTTTGAAACATGCAGTCTACAACGTGAAAAAGCCATCCTTTTTGGAACATTTGCCTCCAATGTGAGCCTGTGATTGATGCCATTGTCATTATTATTGGTGAGTGTGGCATTTTAATACACATTGTCATTCCCATACAGTGGCGGAAAGTGCTGAATGTTAGGAAACGTGGCGTTACGGTGTAATAAAGATATTTTTGCAGGCTGGTAGCTTAGCAGGGTATTGTTTGAATAAAGCACCTTGTTTACATAATCCATAGTTCAGGGAGCAACAGGAGTTCCCTCGCACGTATTTCTTCCCTGCATTATTGCTCCGAATCCCTCGGCGTGTCACCAGGTACGATGAGGAGAGCGTGACCTGCGGAGCCGCTCAGGTCAGTCCCTAGGGTCAAAGGTCACCAAGGGGAGTGCTGGCGTTCGCCAAGCTGCCGCCACCTGGAAGTGAGGTGGTGTTGCTGACTCTTAATGACTTCCAGTTCATTATAACAGGGTTTTGTTTTTTTTTGTATTTTTTATCCCAGCTATTCGACGGAGGACTGCTCCCTGTCACCACATTTCACTGAGAGTTCACAGGGGGCGACAAGGGGGAGGAAGGGGGGGGGGGGGGAGATCAACAATGTGGTCGTGTGTGGAGAGTTTAAAGGCTGGCGTTTGGTGTCGTTTGTATGAATGACTAACTAAAAATGTAGATGTTATGTTGATGGTGGGGTCAATGTCTCAACAGCAGCAGTGACGATAGTTCCCACCCAAGCTCAAGCTCCCGATTACGTTAAGGAGAACCTTCCCAAAATACTAAATGATAGAATGGGTTAAACACAGATGATAACTCGATAGAGGCGAATCAAAAAGAAGATCCCTCTCCTTGGATGACTGGATGGTAAAATGGTCTGGGTGTACGGCCTCTTGTATTTACATATCATGAATATTCAGTGTCTCAGAATTCCTCCATGAGGAGAGAGCAGTGGATGTCCTTAGAGCCCAATTTCAGAGGTTTTTTTTACTTTTTATTTGAGGAAACAATGTTAAACAAAATATGAGGCATTGCAGATTATTTTTATATACTTAAAAGCATGCCTGGAGGGGGTCTTTAAACTAGACCCACCATACAGGTGCTAAAAAAGAAGGAGCTCTGTGAGATTAATAAGTGACCTGGAAAAAGCAAGAGAGATGGATCTAACTAATAAAAAGAGTATAAATATACAATACTGATAATAAGCAGTACTAAATGTGTATAGACAGCAAAAATAATTTAATGTTTTTTTATATGTTTTATATGTATCATTTAAATAATGATTAAGGTGAATTTAAAGAGAAAAGGGGGTTCAGTATGCTCACCCATCAATCAAGGCTAAAGTCCATGATCAAGAGGTTTATTTACTCTAAAACAAGAAGGGGTGTCTGTCAATGGATGAAGGAAAGGGAGTGAAAGCAGAAACATTCATGTAACCAGATTGTGATTAAATAAAACTCTCAATGCTGAAACAACATTTTCCGGCCCTACTCTGAAATAAAATCCCTTTGGTGCTTTATAAAATCAAATTGTGGTATCTCGGTGGGAAATAATAAACTGGAGGAAAATTCTCTATTATACGATGTGATGGAATTGCTTATGCTTTGTTTGTTTCTTGTCATTTTGGCAAAGGTCCCCTAAAGCCTTTGATGAATCTAATCTGTCTCGTTGAGATTAATCAGAGGTCAATCCTTCAAAAGCGTATGTTGTTCATGACATGAGGCTTTTCTCTTAGTAGCTTTGCCGTCTTGAGATGTCTCTGTATGAGAAATGTATTGTTTTCTTTTCGTTTGTGTCCACCTTTCAATATAATATCCATATTGGTGCTGCCTTGAGAATAAATAATGTTCATTTTAGAGTGGATTTTTTTTTTGTGGACAGTTCTTATGTCCTCTCTAACTTCACATGATGCAACAATAGAAATCTAGATATACTGTTGTAAATATACTGTAGGCATACATGTAGATATACTGTATATACACTCAACAAAAATATAAACGCAACACTTTTGTTTTTGCTCCCATTTTTCATGAGATGGACTTAAAGATCTAAAATTCATTCCAGATACACAATATTACCATTTCTCTCAAACATTGTTCACAAATCAGTCTAAATGTGTGATAGTGAGCACTTCTGCTTTGCTGAGATAATCCATCCCACCTCACAGGTGTGCCACATCAAGATGCTGATCTGACATCATGATTAGTGCACAGGTGTGCCTTAGACTGTCCACAATAAAAGGCCACCCTGAAATGTGCATTTTTTTTGCTTTATTGGGGGTCTGGGAACTGGGAACCAGTCAGTATCTGGTGTGACCACCATTTGCCTCATGCAGTGCAACACATCTTCTTCGCATAGAGTTTATCAGATTGTCAATTGTGGCCTGTGGAATGTTGGTCCACTCCTCTTCAATGGCTGTGCGAAGTTGCTGGATATTAGTGGGAACTGGTACACGCTGTCGTATACGCCAGTCAAGCACATCCCAAACATGCTCAATGGGTGACATGTCCGGTGAGTATGCTGGCCATGCAAGAACTGGGACATTTTCAGCTTCCAAGAATTGTGTACAGATCCTTGCAACATGGGGCCGTGCATTATCTTGCTGAAACATGAGGTGATGTTCATGGATGTATGGCACAACAATGGGCCTCAGGATCTCATCACGGTATCTCTGTGCATTCAAAATGCCATCAATAAAATGCACCTGTGTTCTTCGTCCATAACAGATGCCTGCCCATACCATAACCCCACCACCACCATGGGCCACTCGATCCACAACATTGACATCAGCAAAGCGCTCACCCACACGACGCCACACACGCTGTCTGCCATCTGCCCTGAACAATGTAAACCGAGATTCATCCGTGAAGAGAACACCTCTCCAACGTGCCAGACGCCATCGAATGTGAGCATTTGCCCACTCAAGTCTGTTACGGCGACGAGCTGGGGTCAGGTCAAGACCCCGATGAGGACGACGAGCATGCAGTTGAGCTTCCCTGAGACGGTTTCTGACAGTTTGTGCAGAAATTGTTTGGTTATGCAAACCAATTGTTTCAGGAGCTGTCTGAATGGCTGGTCTCAGACGATCTTGGAGGTGAACCTGCTGGATGTGGAGGTCCTGGGCTGGTGTGGTTACACGTGGTCTGCGGTTGTGAGGCCGGTTGGATGTACTGCCATATTCTCTGAAACGCCTTTGGAGACGGCTTATGGTGGAGAAATGAACATTCAATGCACGAGCAACAGATCTGGTTGACATTCCTGCTGTCAGCATGCCAATTGCACGCTCCCTCAATGCTTGTGGCATCTGTGGCATTTTGCTGTGAGACAAAACTGCACATTTCAGAGTGGCCTTTTATTGTGGGCAGTATAAGGTACACCTGTGCACTAATCATGATGTCAGATCAGCATCTTGATGTGGCACACCTGTGAGGTGGGATGGATTATCTCAGCAACGCAGAAGTGCTCACTATCACACATTTAGACAGATTTGTGAACAATGTTTGAGAGAAATGGTAATATTGTGTATCTGGAATGAATTTTAGATCTTTAAGTCCATCTCATGAAAAATGGGAGCAAAAACAAAAGTGTTGCTTTTATATTTTTGTTGAGTGTATATATATATGTATATATATATATATATATATATATATATATATATATATATATATATTGAAAATAATTAGTTTATATTTTCACCGGGATAAAGTAACCACCAGTAACCAGAAAAACTTTTCAAGGGATGTGACGACCTCTCAGCGCATAGAGTTTACCTGATTAAGCTTAAACCACTACAAGGGCGGAAGGTGATTTAAATAGTAGATTCTTACACTTGCTGTGATGCCTCTGCTGCTTGGACAAACCTATTTGAGTTGTTTGGAATTAATATAACGTTATATTTAAATAATAGAAGCCTAATATAATACCTGATAATATGATATGTGTTATTCGTACACACACCCTTATTCTATTTGTGGATTAGAGTTGCTATTGATTCATATGTAAATAGCATGTTGTAGCCAGTTGAGGTGGACTGAATGTAATAAACTCTGTACAACTCTTTGACAGCCTTACATAAATACGTATTTCATAAAGTGATCACATGCTGTAAAAGCTCAATATTAATAATTAATTTAATAAAAAAATAAATTTTGGTGTAGTCTCACACTCACCATATTTGACAGTATATAGCAATAATACTAATTATACTACTACTAACAATAATAATAATAATAATAAGCAGGACACTACAGGGAGTCGAACCTCATCTCACTAAACTGAAAGTACCACCACCACTGTCTTTTTATAGTATTGCCATTATGTATTCATTCATATAACATTTATGAATTACATATACATTGATTTAGAAATATATATCCATGAATAAATACATTTGATTGACAATGATTTATACAATTTATTTACATTAATATACATATTTACATAGTTACAATACATTTACAATATAAAACATTTTTCCCATGGCATCAACTCTTTCGTTCCCTTTCTTTACAACAGTGAAAAATTTAACAAGGCACAACTTTCTTTCTTTTTCCCCCTAAAAGAATGTATCATTTAAATAATGATTAAGGTGAATTTAAAGAGGGGGTTCAGTATGCTCACCCATCAATATACATATTTACATAATTATACAACATTCATTAAAAAATTACATATACAGAACAGTCCTATGCAAATAAACTTTTTTTCACATGGCATCAACTGTTTCGTCCCCTTTCTTTACAATAGTGAACAATTTAACAAGGCACAATTAGTTACACACAAAGCACAGCACCCCCTCCTGACAGGGAGGGAGCACAACACAGAAAACACAATACAAACAATACAAACATAATGACCCCCCTCCTTGGTTTGGTTGGACCCTCAGCTTGGAATGGTAATAATTGCAGGCTTGTGTCGACCCAGAGCTGCTGCAGGCTCCGCCTTTTATATGTCCCCCTCCGACGATCCTCCAATCAGCCGTCTCCACCTGGTCGGGTCCCGGTCCACGTCCGCTCTGGCCTCCGTCGATCCTCCAATCAGCCGTCACCACCTGTTCGGGTCCCGGTCCACGTCCGCTCTGGCCTCCGACGATCCTCCAATCAGCCGTCACCACCTGTTCGGGTCCCGGTCCACGTCCGCTCTGGCCTCCGACGATCCTCCAATCAGCCGTCTCCACCTGGTCGGGTCCCGGTCCGCGTCCGCTCTGGCCTCCTTGGTTTGGTTGGACCCTCAGCTTGGAATGGCAATAATTGCAGGCTTGTGTCGACCCAGAGCTGCTGCAGGCTCCATCTTTTATATGTCCCCCTCCGACGATCCTCCAATCAGCCGTCTCCACCTGTTCCGGACCTAGGACACACACAAAGCACAGCACCCCCGTCCTGACAGGGAGGGAGCACAACACAAAAAACACAATACAAACAATACAAACATAATGACCCCCCCTAGTCCTCCTCAGTGTTGCCTGCTGGAGCCAGGCATGAGCTTTTTGAACCAAGACTTCTTCTTCTTCTTGGGGCTCTGGCTCTGAAGGTGGTCCAGCTGGGACCTCAAGGAGCTCTCGGTGGTCTCCCACTGCTCCTCCTTCTCCCGGAGAGTCTGCTTGACGCTCTCCGTGGCCTGAAGGAGGGAGGATCTCACTTGCTGAAAGATCATGTACTTGTTGGTGAGCTGATCATTAAAACCCTCCTTGAGGTAGTCCAGCTGGGACCTCAATGAGCTCTCAGTGGTCTCCCACTGCTCCTCCTTCTCCCGGAGAGTCTGTTGATGCTCTCCGTGGCCTGAAGGAGGGAGGATCTCAGGGAGTCATTTAACACAAGTTATTACATGCAAATTCACGTTCAAGTTACTAATTGAAACTCAGCTTTGAGATCTTTGTTCCTGTTGCATACTTTGCCAAGCCCCAAGACACTTAACATGCTTGCACAGTGACTCCACGTTCCTTTTCCTTGAGTGTGAAGCATCTTTAAATGCCCTCGAGGTTGATCTTTGTGTGCCTATGTGATCTGAATATTCTTTCACCAAAATAAGTTCTTCTTTTTTTTTTTTTTTTTAATAATTACACTGATGTTTTCTTTAAGATGCTCCTGATAAAAATCACATGGCCAGTTGAGGACAGTGACGATGAGGACTTTGATATAGAATCCACGTGCCGCATCACTGGCTTCCTAAGGATGTTTATTGAAACAGGTAAAACACCGTATTTGGCTCATGTATTCTCTTTACAAATGCTTATGTCTCATGGATCGATATGATCGACTAAAGTTAACTAAATGTTGTCTTGAATCCATGTTCTGATTTTAGCTTCATCAGGCACACTGGCTCAGCTGCTGACGTTCTGGGTTGGCAGGGAGAGGCTTCCTCCTGAACTGGAAGTGGAGATTTCTGGTGGAACCCTTCCTACGTCCTCCACATGCTTTGAAACACTCAAGCTGCCAGCTCATTTCAAAGCCTACATTGACTTTGAGAAAGCACTTGTCGCTGCCATAAATAGTACACAGACTGGATTTGGACTTGTTTAAGTTGTTTTTTTAGACAGATGTCATTGAATGCACTGTTCAGTAGGTGAGGTCAATTGACACAAGTTCAGTGTCTTTGAAAACATTTAACATACTGTGCAGTAGTTTACAATTTATTTTTTATTCAACACATTTTTTTTTCCATTAACTGAAACCAAACCGTTCTGCATATTCAGCTTTCTGTGTTAACAAAATAACATTCATGTTATTCATTCTGTGGCCGATAATGAGACGGAAAGAAAAGGAGTGTGTTAATGTTCATGAAGTAGTTTGCAGTAGTGTGCATACACTCCCTTTTATGAGCTTTAAAGTAAAACAGCTCTTTTTTCTTTTTAAGGAAAGCAAACTTTTTCAGTGTATGCTTGCTTGTTTTAAGATGCTGTATAAAAGCATGGGTTGGACATCAGTCTGCTATGATTCTCGACAAAACCTGCACCGTCTCTACATATAATCCAAGTACAATACAGCTCAGAGGTTGATCTTTGAAAGCTCAGGAGACTTTGAAGAGACTAGGCTTCATTTAAAGTGGCACATTATTTTCTCCTAAAATTCCTTTGGGGGAAACAGACAGTTTAAAAAAAGTGTTGAAAAGTTGATCTTTTTTTCAACCTCAGTAGGATCCTCCATAGGCCCTTGCTCTCTGTATCTTCTCCAGAGTTGCTGTGGTGACTGATTCCTTTCTGTTCTAAGACCATGAAAGTTCCAAGCATCTCTGAAAGAGTTGAGGCTTTGCTGGATTTGTGGAAGGAAGATCCGGTGCAGTGCGAAAAGATGGACTTCATTGTCTGGATTCAGTGCTCCCTGATCCTCCAATGAAGTAAAGATCTGATAGAAAAGGTCCAGGTCATGTTCATAAACATCTCTCCACATCCTCTCTATTCTGTGTTTAGGATGAAAATGACTTTATCTGACCATACCCTTGATGGCAGCCCATACAGCAGTGATAAAGCTCTGTAAGAACGTACTAGCTCTATTATTGCCAGCCACAGTCAGGTAGACCACTGTGGAAGAAAACTATTCAGGTCCAATTCTGTGGCTGGTTCAAATGAGGTTTAATCACTGACAGTGGAGAAAGGACAATGTCGCGTTGCCACACAGTCCATTCTGTCGAATGGCTTGGCCGAGTTGGATTTATACAGAACATGCCAGAGAACAAAAGGGAAGGCGTCATGAGTGGATTTGCATTGAATCAACACATGTCTCTCTGCAGAGGAAGAGACATCTGTTGATATCTACAAGGTGTGACCGTTCTCGGGAGAGCTAGACGATGTCACTACAGGGGTCGCTCATCGGGCCTTGATCAATGTATTTGAGACAGAGACCATTCAGGAAGAGGGAAAGATCAAAGGGTCTTTTCATCAACATGGCAAGGGTTACATACAATGAATACAGCTCAGCAGGACATTTGATGTTCCCGAGAGAAAGGAACATTATATGGGATACAAATAAGAAATGTAAGGTAACACATTTTCTTCTACACCACTAAACCACTGAATCCATCCACCCCACCATGGACAACGAGTCTCCACCTGTCAGGCAATTGTGAACACACAAAAAAGCACAATTTTATTATAAAAACCATTCTAGTGACATCTATAGAACGATGCATTGTTTATTGTCCATCTCTGACCTGATGAGCTTATGGTTGCCATCTATATGCCATAAAGAGTTTGGGCCAGGAACAGAATACTGCCGTCGCCTTATACACGTAGCCTTAGACGTCTCATGTGGACTCCCTCTGCATCGACTGTGCAAAGACTTGCAGTCTTGAGACTGAGGGGAGGAAAATAAAATAAATAATCATACACTCACACTCAACTTCATTAGAAACACCTGTTCAATCTACTTTACCAGTACTGGCAAAAAAATACTTGCAGAGTCACTTATTGTGAGGAAAGAGTGGTGTCATAATAAAAGACAATAGAGTGAAGTTTAGTTTAGTTTATTAGGATCCCCATTAGCTGCAGGAAATGCTGCCGCTATTCTTCCTGGGGTCCGACACATGCATACAATTATAATAATGCATCATTATAACAAAAAATTAAATTAAATTAAAACATATCAAAACAATGCAAAACAAAACAAAAAAGACCATCACTGTAAATCAAAACACTGCACAGACAGTACAGTTCTTGTCGCCATGTAAATTATATAAATTATATAAATGGATTGTGTAATATCAATATTACACAATCATACTATATATTCATATCAATATCACAGTCATAATATATTCCATATTGATGTCAATATCACACAATCATACTATATATCACATTAATATCAATATTACATAATCATACTGTCTATCACATCAATATCAATATCACACAATCATGCTATATGTCACATTAATATCACACAATCATAATCTATTCCATATTGATATCAATATCGCACAATCATACCATTATATTAACATCGAGTAATGTTACACTAAACGTAATATCCTTTCTCAGTGGATGAGAGCAGTTCATAATGTGAAAACACGTGAATTTAGTGTAAATACCTTAAACTACTGTTTCATGCGTCTCCTGATGGTCCTCTTTGACACTCCGAACATCGCTGCAATTTGACAAGCTGGTCATCCACAGAGAACTTGATGCTCCAGAACTGCACTCGGTATGTCAAACGCCCCCTTGTGTGTGTTGTGCCTGCTGCGCCCTGATACCAGAGAAGCGGTGGAGTACTTCTTCTTAATTTGCAGTCACTGTACGGTCAATATCTTGGTCGGAAAGTGCGTAAATAAGTCCAACAACTTCGATAAATTCCTCTGCTTTACACGCTACATGCTCTGGGTCAGAGAGTCCTGCTTCCACATACTCTGCAAGGTCTAAAATACCTCTAACCAGCTCACTAGGAAGTTCATGGGGATCCTCCATCAACATAGCTGCCATGTTTTGAATGACTTCTTCTTTCGGATTCAAGACTTCAGACCAAAGCAATGGATTAGACTAGATTCGCATTAGCCCCGCCCACTGACTTTGGGCGAGTTTACTCGCCCATCTGCCCGCGGAGATAAGGCTTGCTGAATCAGTGTCATCTTTTAAATCACTTCTTAAAACTCATTTTTATAGACTTGCCTTCCTGTGATTCCGTCTTTTTATCTTTTCATCCCTTTATCCCATTATTTTTCTTTCTTTGCAAGCACCTCACATTAATTTACAAGCTAATAATGATTTCCTCTGTCCTCTGTACATTTGTTGTTGTTTTGCTTTTACTGTATTTGTGTGTTCTGTGATTTTTATGACATGTCAAAGCACTTTGTTAACTGCTGTTTTTAAAGGTGCTATACAAATAAAGTTATTATTATTATTATTATTATCAAATAAATTCATGAAACACTGCAACACAGGACCATGAAATAATAAGTTAAATAGTGAAATAATTGTATGTGTTTTTTACATTAAATGAATTGGTATTTTAATGAATTAATGACACATTTAATTAATCAACGACACATTTAATTATTTCTTTCGTGGTGTATTTAGTTATTTAATGATGGCACTTTTAGTCCTCCATTGTCTCTATGGCAATGTGTGCATTATGTTTAGTCTCTCAATGATGAAGCTAAAGTGTTTGCCGCCATCTTGCGTTGGAGAATAAAACCAGCATCACGGGTCACTCGATGTTGACTTCTTCTATTGGTCGAAGTACCGGTGCCTTTGAAAAGCGGCCTCCTGATTGGTGGATCTATCAGCGAGACGATTCGCCGTCTATCTTGCAGATGGCGGAGCCGGACAGCTGAGCTGCTGCTAGCTGATCTCCGTTTTTATTTCTAAATGAAATGTATTTAAGTGTGTCGCTTTAGGGGCGTTTCAGTTGAACTCCCATTTTATTCCGTCGCGCTTTCGCGTGAAATTGTATGTCTTATTTAATGCGCTTGTTTTGTACGCTATTTATTTGGCAGCGAGGAGCCCCGTTAGCATCTTTGTTGGACGTTTAGGCCCGCTGTGCCTCCGCTCGTCGATTTTAACAATAGCCGCGATACACTCCCCTCACTCCTGCTTGTTTTGATACATTTTAAGGATTATCTCCAATGCGGACGGAGACGGAACATGGAAGATAAACGGCCCCGGGTACCTTTTAGCGACTGAGACCTGGTGTTATGCCGACGGAAGTTTAATTTAACAGGAACTGAAGACATTTTGAGGTGCATCATTAAAAAATTGGGATCACAAAGGAAGATGTCCAACGGCGCAGCAGGAAGCGGGGGTCTGGCGTGGATGGTGAGCTAGTTAGTCACACAACTAACGACAACTATCTTATAGTTTTATTGTTTAAATTGTATTGTTTAAATCACACGTTAAAAGTGTTAACGTTCCCCTCTGTGGTCCCGGGTCGTTACTACAAGCGTTAGCTGGCATTTAAATGTCCTAGCAAGTCCGCTTGTTAAAGACCGGCCAGCTGAGGGGTCGGGTTTTACATTGTGTACTGGATTCAGGGGCCTGATGCGGTGCCCGTATTTACAAAGACAACGACCGAAAGGAGAGACTGACTAACGTCCCGTCAAACAGTAGATCACGTCCTCATAATGGAGACATAAAACTCAACCAATTTGGATTGAAAGTTGCCTCATCAATACACAAAAGAGTTTCACAACCTTAACTGGACGTCTTCAGGTATTTGTGAATATTACAATGTAAAAACTCAGTAACAAGAAAAGTAAAAAAGAAATAAAATTGCATAAAAAATCATAAAGTATTGCCATGAAAGTATACTTTAAAGTATGAATATTAAAAGTATTAATTATTTTAGAATCATAGTGAGTAGGCGGGTCATGATAAATCTGGCAAAAATGATTGCCATTCACAACTCAACTCACAAGGGCAATAAAACATACTGCAATCACTTTGCATTAAGTTAAGAAACAAAGTTTTATTGTGTCACAGATACGATGTGTAACTTTTTTGAGTGAAAAATAATCTTAAATAAAATGATTGTGAATCCTGTGGTCTCCCTGCATAAATAAAGGATCAGTAGACCTACATTAAAACACATTTTTATCTTGTCTTTTTTACAACATGGCTCCATTTTTTACTTCTCTACCATAATTGTGAGCAAGCTATATTTTTGATATTTACAATTATGCTTAAAATGGGATTTACCATGATCGATTATATTATTATTATTATTATTATTATAATAATAATTATTATTATATAGGCACTTCTTTATGCGCAGTAAAATACTATATCATCCAATCCCTGTAGTGACTCATTATACATTGTGTACATCGTTACACTACTTAAGTAGTAGTAGTAGTGGAATAAAGTAGGAGAATAAAAGGACTGTATTGCTATCTGAAATGTAGTGGAGTAGAAGTATAAGGGAGCATACAATGGATATACTTTAAAATTGTACTAAGTACATTTATTTATACAAAGTTTAGAATACATCTTCTCTCAGTGAATCTCATACAACATTAGAACTGGAGCGTGATCTCACAGTTCAAACTGATACATTGAATCAGAATTACTACTTTGTCTATAACTGCACGTGTGTTCCTGCAATGTGCTTTGGGAGGCGCGTACAATTGCTAGTGAGCAATAGTAGTTAGACACTTCATTCAAGACTAGTAGCCATTTATAACACATTTTGTTCAAGCCTCTGAACGCCCACACGGGTCATTTCTCAGGTTAAAGATGGCCTGGAGTTCTGAGGGGAATCTATAAGGTCACAAGTCTTCTGCCAATTAGGATGATAAAGGTGTTATTGATTGCCCAACAACTTCAGATAACGAACAGATAATAATTGATTGATTGCCCTAACAGGTGTAACAAAGCTAACGGGAGACTTGAGAAGATGTCACTCTATTATTAGTCTATAGACGCCCGCGCAATCTTGAGAAGAGGTTGAATCAGCAAGATTAACTGAAAACAGCTGCATGTGATGAGTTTCTTTTTTGTCTTGCATAATAAATGTTAAATGCAATTAGAACCATTATTTTTCTTATTATTACTTTTGAATATTAAAGATTTACACCACAGAATAATACTCGCCAACGCTTCTTGATATTTAACTTTCCCAAATATTGCTGTAGTTTTCAATAGAGATAAAAGACTTAAAGCTCACTTAAGTATAAACACAACTCCAGCCTTGCAATTACAGTATAATTGCCAGCAGTTTGCTCCTGTTGTGTGTCACAATAACAGAATAGCCACAGTTAGGTCTACCGCATGCTCACCATGGTGGTGGGCACTGATAATCTGCTGCCAGTAGCTCAGCGGAGCAATTTTCTCGCAGCTCCCGGGGTTTTTACATAGCTGCCAGTGTCTGTGTAATAACAAAAGCAATTCTGCCAAACAGGAGGCTGCGAATGGCCGAAGTGATACCGTCAAGATGGACGGGGCCAAGAAAGACAAGGCAGGCTCCAAGTTGTCTGTGGAGCGAGTGTACCAGAAGAAGACCCAGCTAGAGCACATTCTCCTCCGTCCAGACACGTACATCGGCACCGTGGAGCCCATCACCCAGGTGAAAGACCGATGAGCCCCATCCGACATGCACTGTCAGTGAGGACTACTGCTAACTTAGAAGAGGATTTCTCTGTTAAAAGTTGCTGGTCACATAAAGCCTGACCTTTTAGCTTTTCCCACCACTTTGTAAGACTCCCATGTTTCGCACCTACAGAGTTTTGTTGAAAACAAAGTATGTAACGTCGAGGCACTAAAGACACATTTTAACCAATTTAACCCATCTTTTTTGCCTGAACTATATGAAAGTGTCCTTTCCGAGGGCCCACTTCTTAAAATATAATAAACCACCATGACCCCTTTGACAATAGGCCATATCTATAAATTGTGAGAAGAGAGAATTTGAACACCAATGAACGCCGCTGACAATTTTTACTGCATTTTCACATGGCCTTATATTAACTTAAAAGGGTAAACCAGCCTTTTTGAAGAGATATACATTTTAATAAATCACAACTTTGTTGAAAACATGTTAAGTACTTAATAATTAAGACCAAATAAATGCATTTAGGCGTAGACAACAGACTCACTTGTTTTCTGTAAAACTAACAGAATTAACACTAGTCTTTCATAATATAAGTCAGTGTTGTAGTTTGGCTGCATTTATGACAACAATACAAACATTTAGGCTCCCGCACAAGGCTCAAAGGTGTACCGCAGCCATAAACGTTCAAAGACCCTTGAAGAAATCCTGCAGTTAATTTGGCCAAATTGTTCTCAACAACAGACTCGCTCATTTAAACTCATTGGGAGAGGAAATGTGTTTTACAAGACCTGAGGCCAGATGTCTAAATGATGTGCGCACACAAAAACCATGCGAGTGCCTTTTCCCACATATAAACTGATATTTATAAGGTGAGAATATTCGGTGACAATGTGTGCACCTCACGTTACATGAGATCAGACATTGGTTTGTTTGTTTAGTTGCCAATTTCACTGATTGGCCTTGCAGGCTATACAATCTTCAGTAAAATGTTAAATCAAAGGCATATTTATACATTAAATATAAAAAAGAATCAGGCGTAGTTTTAGTCATGATTCAGGTTTTCTGCATCTGGCCTCCATCTGGGGCTGTAGGTCATAGTAGTTAACGTTCTGAGTGAGCTGACTGGTCGTAGAAGGGAACAGCTGGCATGTTACACTAAATCAAACCTGTATAATTCCATTTGACTTGTAATCATGTATTTATATAATGATTATTTGTTGCTGACTCAGGTCTACGTATGGCAGTCTAAGACCGCTGAGCACAACTAGATATCTAATTTAAACAATTTAAAACCTATACATGACTTCGATAACGTATCTGCTCATTTGCATAGTTTTTGCTTTGTTGTTTTGACAGCACAGCTCTTTATGGGCACTGCTACCGATGAGTTGTCCACCCTGAACTTCAGTATTTTTATCTTCTTTTTTTTCAGCAATTGTGGGTTTTTGATGAAGAAATAGGAATGAACCAGAGGGAAATCACCTACGTTCCTGGGCTGTACAAAATCTTTGATGAAATTCTTGGTGAGTGAATCCGCCCTGTTCGTCTTCCTTCGGCCCTCTAATCTGCAAAGCTAATCGTTCATTCGTCATCTGAGATTGTCCCTCTAAATGTATCGTAATGAACGATCACAGTCTGTTGTTGGCACTGCGAAGCTCAGCTGCATTGATCCAGGACTGTATGTGGAGATTAGTTTCCTTTGTGTGCCTTGTTTGCGGCATGAATGGGCATTTGTGAAAAACGAAAAGTCGACTTAGAAATAATTTTAGTTTTTGTGGCAGCTGATCGTCAAAGCCGCGGTGTTGTTTATTTCACCTGGTAAATTGAGCTTGATAAAGCAGTTCTATGGTTTATGACTCAGTACAATGTGGGAGTAATGCTCTGATGCCTCCTCCAGTAAAGTGCCCCAGTATAATCAGATTTTAAATGATGATACTCAGCATGGTGCCCTCAGCACAGGAGTGTTGTTGATGATTGCTTTCGTCTCTGCACACATGGCCCTCTTAGCCTGTGTGTTTATAAAGGTGCCTGATTAATGACGTTTTTATTGTCTGGATATTACTGCGGCGTCCTGCGTTAAATACACAAGTGGCACAGGCCGGATTAGACCTGAAGAACCTGCTCAGGCTCCTAAAGTTGAACTGAAACGAGTATCTGGCGTCCCTTTGTGACGTACATCTGAGTGAAACGGGAGAGGCAGGTGAAACATGATGTTGGAAGGTAGATGATTTGATCGTTGAAATGATTAGCTCACCACCTTCTCGAGCTCCGTGCAGAGCCGGAGTTGCAGATTGATTAATTGATGGATGTCATGATATTATTGGTTGAAATTGGTTGTAACTAGCTGATGTAAGCATGCGTCATCTTTTGTTCCCCAGGAAGAAAAAGCTGTTGGATTTTGATAGAAAAATATAGTGCACAGAAATGCACATACTGTTAAATAGGTGCACAATATGATAGAGGATGTAAAAGGGTTAAAGGCGGGTCCACACCGGACCGAAAATCGGCGTCTTTGAGAGAGTCGGCGTCCGTGACATGAGTCTCCTTGGTGTGGTTGCTCGAATCGGCCCACGTCGGCATTCATTTCAGCCGATTCAAATGTGTAATCCGCCATTCGAGTCGGCCATATTAAGTAGCCCGACTTCATTTACAGACGCGAGTCGGGCAGTCGGTGCGGTGTGGACCCGCCTTAAAAAGGTGCTTTAGCTTGGACCAGTCTTAGTTCTACAAACAAATACTGCCCAAGCCTATATTATATTTTGTTGATTTGTGTTCCTTAATTCTCCCAAATGTGTCCTAGAATTTTCAAGCCTAGAATAATCCGTAATTTCAATCAAGGTAACTGTCCGTTCAATTTGGTCACCTGTGAGTGACATCATATAAGGTTTTTTTTTTTTCTAATGAAAGCATCATGTTAAATGTTTCTGTCTGTATAATTTTTTTTTCTTTGACAGTCAATGCAGCAGACAACAAACAAAGAGACAAGAACATGAACTGCATTAAGGTCACCATTGACGCGTGAGTACAATGTTTCATAATGTAATTACCAAAAAAAAGGAGTGTAAACCCTTGACAAAACCCTTTGGGCGGCTCTCTTTTTGGAATAAACCTTTGTTTTCAGCACGTTTGCGGTGATAAGTCTGACTGGATCTTTAACCTGTGGTCATATCCAGCGCTAGATGAATACATGCAGTAGGTGGACGAGGTTGGAGACATGGATCCAGGCAAACTACAGTATAATGAGCCAGAGCTGAAATGCACCAAGCTCTTGTTTTATATGCGGTTCACCTCTGTCCTGCCAACTGCACCGACATCTGACTGCTTAAACAGCAGCGTGTCCTTCAGCCGAGCTGCAGCTCCCTCTAATGTCCCCGGCTGTATAAATGATGCCATTAGCGCTGCCGCATTCAGGTCTCTGCTGCTAATGTGGTTTTATAGAGATGTTAATGCTCCTCTCCACAGCTCCCCCAGCCTGTTTGTGGGTGAGCTTATTAAGCACGGGTGTCATTACTGAATTCTGAAGCACCACAAACCTAACCGCATCATTTCAACACAGATATGTTACATTGATTTTATTTTATTTTTTTAAAGAACTGCTGCACATGTTCAAAAATGCCTTCGTCCCAAGTGGCTCTCAATCTATCTTTCCTGCCGTCGAGACATGACGAGTGTTTTCGCCGCGATAATCCCGAGACGAACACATCTGTCCTATTCCTGGAACCCTCATGCATACTAACTCTCATTTTAACGTGCACACTTGCTGCATTACGGCTCCTGTTTCATTCATGTGAGCTGGAGTATATCAGACACCGAGAGCACTAACAGACATCAATCCTCCTGAAAGCGATCAGTGATCAGCCTTGTCGGTGGTCCACAACTGCGCCTCAGCAGATGCAGCATAGACAATAGAGAGATGAAATAGGAATGTTAATGATTGGTGGGATTGATTTAGATTCTCCCGACAATGTATATCCTCCCAACCACTATATGACGGGGAGGAGGTAACTGTACACTCCTAGCGTAATAGCAGAAGAGCGGATGTGGCCTTGTGCAAGGGCATAGAGTACAGGACGGGATTATTATCATAAACTGAAACAAAGATGAGCAGTGAAATATGATCATAAATTGGAACTACAGAAAAAACGTTATCCTATTAGAAAACTAAATTCAAATCGTATTGCTTTAGAATGTTTGAATTGTTTTTAGGTTTGACTTTTCACTGACATTTTAGTTAAGCTCTAGTTTCCCAAAGTATTTTATCACGCTAATTTAAGTGGACTTGTTTTTATTGCAGATACATGTCAGCTAAGACATTCTTTACTGTATTTTGCAATAATAACATCAAACTTATTAAGATTTAAATATTGCAGTAGGGCGGGAGACTGCCATTGGCTTTTTCTTACTCATAGTTCAACACCGTGGATGGATTTCAGCTTATAAACACCAACGCTGTTGAAACAGAACTGCTAATATTTGTAGTGTCTACAACAAGACTACAGAGTGTCTCTCTACTTAACTAAAAAGTAATTGAAAGGTCAAAACTAAAATAAAAACTTGAACATTGAAAACTATTACAACTTTAGTACAAGACAACAGCACATATTTTCGACAGCTATTTCTGTCTTTCTTGTTTGTTTGTTTGTTTGTTTGTTTGTTTGTTTTTCTGGGAGAAAATCAAATAACTGCTGCTGCAATGAATGCTGTAGACTGTGACCACCACCAGTTACTAGTGTAATGAAGTGATTTAAATGCAAATAATGGAGGACAGTATCCGAGTTTCAGTACTGATGACATAATTGAGGAAAAGGAAAATGTTTTCTAGAAACCCTTTTTTCTATTTACCAAAATAGCCCAAACTTTTTAAGTATCCTAAATCCTTTTGTCTCAAAAGAAAGAAGCCATCTAAGACCTAAATACTGTTTAAACTGCATATGTATTGTAATAAATCATAAAAGACTGAAAACAACACAAAAAATCCAATTAGATACGCACAGCACACATTTCGGTGGGTACCCCAAAAAGCTATTGAGGTTCAATATCTGGTTCGTTCAGATTGTCTGTGTCCATGTTCTATTCATTTACCCTCTGTAACTCATCCCTGGCCTTTATTCTGCCTCCACCAGTGAATCCAACACAATTTCTATCTGGAACAACGGTAAGGGAATTCCCGTGGTGGAGCACAAGGACGAGAAGATGTACGTCCCAGCTCTGATTTTTGGCCACCTGCTCACCTCCAGCAACTATGACGACGATGAGAAAAAGGTCACAGGTGAGAGGCGATGTCGTGTCGGGAAGGCGAAGGTTGCTAACTGCTTCCTGCCATGCTAACTGTTTGATTGGCCTTAGGTGGAAGGAACGGCTACGGTGCCAAACTGTGCAACATCTTCAGTACCAAGTTTACAGTCGAAACTGCCTGCAAGGAATACAGACACAGCTTCAAACAGGTGAGGATGTCTCTTCTGCTGAATACGCTTTGACAGTTTGATATAGCAACACCACCAAACACATCATACCCAGGTTGACTGCTCATGGTCAGGATTGATTTTGAATTCAGACTTCCTGCAATTCCCACTGCTTGTAGCATAGATTATTTTTTTTCTTTGATCAAAGGTCATCTTCTTTACTATGCTATACGATAAAATAGTCAGCTGTCATTAATGTTACCCTAGTAGTTTATCTGCAAGTATAACATAGTTGTGTTTACAAGCTGTAGAAATGGCTAATGTGCTCTACTACAAAAACGCAAATTGATTTGACATTAAGCTGTACATCGGACCGCCAAATTCTACCACTAGGAGTCGCAGCAGACGCTCACGAATGGAGCATGAGGCAGAGAGAGCCGAAGTCTGTAGCGACTCCACTCCATTTGGTGACTTGGGTACCTCTCAGCTGGTTTACCACTGCCAATAGACACTAAATAAGAAAAGTAGAGTGAAGAGTTGCCGTGGCACCCGAGTTTGTATGTTGCCTCGTATTATTTTCAGCTCACCCTCTTTCGTCGGCTTCAAATTTATTTCACAATGTGTGAAATAAATTTGATCTCCCTCTTGTTTCCTTACTCGGCTCAGCAGTAAATTAGCATGTTGGGCACGTTCGTCCATTTATAAAACAGACACAATTGTTAATATGTTAATGACGTTGCCATATTGCTTATTACTAATGCAATTAACGGTGAATTTATCAGTGTGACACCGTCGGCACAGAGTGCTGATGTCGGCTACTTTTTCATTTGCCAGAACGTGTCATAGTCACCAACGCAGGTTTGCATATAATCAAGCCAGTCAGCTTGTACACTGGAATGGACGTATCTACTACGGCTCCATTCATCACCTCAAGGTGATGTTCTTGTGTGATAACAGACAGTAATGACTGCTTTGATCAGATTGTAGCAAATTAAAAATTTTCACCAGCGTCACATGATCTTTGAATGAAGTAATTGCTGTTTTATAGGGTTATGAGATGTGATCATATCTGAGGTAAGCGTTTGTAAGTTGTCACTTTCTGTGGTTGCACCCTCGAGGGTGATATGGTTCCAGTCGCTAAGTCACCGGGTGTCATATCACAGTTGCTTGGGAGAGGGACTAAATGCACACAATTCAGTTTGAGTGGTCTGGGTTTAATAGGATTATGCACCCCTGTTAAAGAGATTACATTTTTAAGTAATAAGATACAATAGAAGTGTGTGTGTGTATGTGTGTTACTATGTTGTTTGTTTGACTGCCTTCAGACGTGGCAGAACAACATGGGCAAGACTGCTGACCCCAAGATCAAGTTCTTTGATGGGGACGATTTCACCTGCGTGACGTTCCAGCCAGACCTGTCCAAGTTCAAGATGGAGAAACTGGACAAGGACACTGTAGCGCTCCTCACCCGCAGAGCATATGATGTAGCCGGTTCCTGTCGGGGGGTTAAAGTTATGCTGAATGGGAAAAAATTACCTGTAAGTCTTTTTCTCGCTTTAAAGTTTGTGTTGACTATTAAGGGATTTTGGTTGCTGTTAGTTCCAACTGTGATAAACATGTGTAATGACTTCATTGTTAAGCCGTCTCTCCACTGATTCTGTTTGCTGTTAATGCAAACTCCCAACTGCCTTCTTGTTTAGCTGTTTTCGTGCCATCTCTACAGCTCTAATTACAGCAACAGAGTCAATACTCACTACTCTGTTGCTGAGTTTCTCATTTTAAGACTAAGATTCTTCCTCCACTTTATTTCAGCTGGTTCTACTTTGAGTTTTTTTTATTTGCTGTTTGCAGGTAAATATTACCCATTGAACCTAATTGGTCTCTGTCTTCCTGTCACTAAAGGTGACTGGTTTCCGCAGCTATGTGGATCTATATGTGAAGGACAAACTAGACGAGACGGGTGTTGCTCTGAAGGTGGTGAACGAGACTGTGAATGATCGCTGGGAGGTTTGCCTCACCATGAGCGAGAAGGGATTCCAACAAATCGGCTTTGTCAACAGCATTGCCACGACCAAGGTGTGTGAATACCAACAGTGAGAAACCAGTAGAAGGAAAATCTGGAAGCAAAGAGCAGCAGTTAGTTTTTAACACGGAGGTTATCTATGTTTCAGGGTGGAAGACACGTTGACTATGTGGTGGACCAGATAGTATCCAAACTTATTGAAGTGGTGAAGAAGAAGAACAAGGCGGGAGTGACAGTCAAACCCTTCCAGGTAGGACTATGAAGGATTTCTTTCAACTCTAGGTGACTGTGGTGGTTTCTTTGCAGACGTGTGTTGAAAACTGATTGACCTTCGTTTTATTTGTGATTCAGGTGAAGAACCACATCTGGGTGTTTGTGAACGCACTGATTGAGAACCCCACCTTTGACTCCCAGACCAAGGAGAACATGACACTCCAGACCAAGAGCTTCGGGTCCAAGTGCCTTCTGTCGGAGAAGTTCGTCAAGGCTGTAAGGACACTTCTCATTCGCATCAACTCCTCTCTTTTTGGTTTCTCAAGTAAAATAGTTGGAGTCTTGAAAACGATTTTTTGTGTCTTTTTTTTAAAATGTTTTTTTATCCACAGGCAACCAACTGTGGGATCGTTGAGAGTATACTGAACTGGGTGAAGTTCAAAGCTCAGACACAGCTGAATAAGAAGTGCTCATCTGTGAAGTACAGCAAGATCAAAGGCATCCCCAAGCTGGACGACGCCAATGATGCCGGTGCGTTAACAGTGTGATTATTTATTAATGTGTAGAAGAGATGTGTTGCCTTGAATGTCCACCACTGACGGCAGAGCTGTGGTTGTTGCCTCTTTAAAAGAAATATAGATGTTGATGTGGAGCGTAGAGAGGGGGGTTTACAGAGCACACTGTTGGGGAAGTGTTGCTCTAAAGACATTACACGGCGTCAGTTGGCTGATCAGTCGTCAGATCATATCCGTTCATTAAACTACACAATGCAAGTAGATTGTGACTCTTTTCCACATCCATGTCGTAGGTGGCAAACACTCCGCTGAATGCACACTCATCCTCACTGAGGGAGACTCGGCCAAGTCGCTGGCTGTCTCTGGACTAGGAGTCATCGGGCGCGATCGCTACGGAGTGTTCCCCCTGAGAGGAAAAATCCTTAATGTGCGAGAGGCAACACACAAGCAGGTATGACACTGGATTATTGTGAAATGGTGGGTGAGGGAACATGGGAAATAAAAGAAACACCAAGGGAGGAAAGAAGTTGCAAGACTTTGTAGTAACTAAATTGAGCGAGTTATGAGAATGAGTGGACCTTTAATTCGGATGACTGAGACTTAAGTCTAGGATATAATGAAGGGCTGCTTTACAGGATCTGTTTTCATGTGAGTACAGAAAGACAATCAGGTAGAAGAAGTCTTAAATGTGGACTCATGTGTACAAAGCCACGGTTGGCCTCAATGCCCCACTGTCCGTAGCCAAACTGTTAAACTCATTGGGGATCTATAATGTTATTGAGAGAGAACATTAGGCCTCAGTGTGGTCAGCTGTGAGTCATAATGCCCCAACATGCACTGCTAAATACATTTAAGGGTGGTGGCAAGAAGAAGTAGTATAACCTCCACAACTCTCCAATTCAGTGGATCAAAACATTGTTAAATATGTATTGTGAGTTTTAGAGGGCAAAGTACAAAGCAGAATTTCAGTAGACTTTCAGAGAACCGTAATGTTGATGTTTAAGATCTGACATGATGCATGGGGAAGAAAGGCAAAGAAAAGCAAAGTAGAAAGTTAGCACCCAGTTTTTTAAGATGAGAGGGTGTATATTCAACGTTTCACCAGAAATATAAAACATGTTACCCGTGTCCCTTGTACCACTAAATTGCGAGGGAAATATATTTTTTTCACAAAAATATTGGTTTTCTGGAAAATGTGAGCGACCCATTTGAGTTAAGGACATCTCTGACTACATCCAGACACGAAATCAAGCATTCATCACTGTATGAGAAAGATTCCAAAGGAGAAGTCTCATATTTGTGCCTGGAAATAGCTTAATTGCTTGATGGGCTATTAAAACAAATGGCTCCATGATTCCTGACAATATTTGAGTTCACAGCATCTCTGACTACACACATACGGAAACACTTTTTTACTGTATCTATTTAGAGCATGTGTGTATACAATACTTCGTAATACACATCTATTCGGCGCCCAAGTAATGTGATTGCATAGACTTGGCAGCTAAGCATATCCTTGCAGCCCTAATGGAAAGTATATGCAGATGGGCTGAAGGGAAAGCCTGGCCTAATTAGGTTATTGATATCAATATACTGTTAGATACCACCCAGTGTCTTTTAATCAGTGTACATTCAAGTCCAACAACTCCTGGTCAAATATTTACCGACTGATTAGCAGAGGTTTGGTGTTCTATCTCCTGAAGTATGTGGCTCCGGCTCTTCTTTTTTGGTTTTCTTGTGTTTTTCTTAGTGGCTGCACATCCATTAAACTCTTTTTTTCCTGCTGAGTAGGTGGTGTACAGTTAGTCTGTTTCAGCTGCTTTGCTAGAGCCATATGCTGGGAGTACATTTCAGCCAGTATTGTTTTGGTTTTTCCAAGTGAATGAGTCAAAAGCATCCAAAAGAATCGCAGACCAGAATTTATTTTCAGTGGGAATAAGCTGCTTTAATCAAGCTAATAGAGCTTTCATAATGATCTGCCTTGCACCTGACATTAGCTTTTCTTTTTTCAACAGATTATGGAAAATGCTGAGATCAACAATATCATCAAAATAGTTGGCCTCCAATACAAGAAGAGCTACGAGGACCCAGAGTCCCTGAGGTCCCTGCGCTACGGCAGGATCATGATCATGACTGATCAGGTGACTTGCCTCGTGGAGACTCGCACAGCTTTAATACAATTAATTGCACATTAACCAGTAGTTCTAACACCTCTCGCCTTGTCCCAGGATCAAGACGGCTCCCACATCAAAGGTCTGCTTATCAACTTCTTCCACCACAACTGGCCGTCCCTACTGAAACACACATTCCTGGAGGAGTTTATCACACCCATTGTCAAAGTAAGATCATTAAAAAAGACTTACCTGGTTCTGCTGCAACGGTTTTGATCCTGTAATGCTAAATCAGTGGAGCACCCTTTTTTAAGGGGTTGTTTGCATGAACTATCTGTTGGACAGGCTAAAACTTAACACAAGCATACGTTAAAGCTGGACCTCACTGATTAATTTGTTGTGTGCAGGCAACCAAGAGCAAGCAGGAGATGGCCTTCTACAGCATTCCAGAGTTTGATGAGTGGAAGAAACAGACGGAGAACTATAAAACCTGGCATATAAAGTACTACAAAGGTTAGATACCCAAATATTAAATATATCAATAATTATTTGATCAATCCTAAAGTTCCTTCTGTGGTATGATTTATTTGTTTAAAAAATGTTACATTTATGTTCCAGGTTTGGGTACAAGTACAAGCAAAGAGGCAAAGGAATACTTTGCTGACATGGAGAAGCATCGCATCACATTCAGGTACAGCGGTGCAGAGGACGACGCGGCCATTACCCTGGTGAGTTTAAAGCTGCAGTTACATGCTGTTTTCTGGAGGAGCAGAATTGCTGAAAAATGCCATCCAAGATGATGCACATTCAAACACCACCACTGAGCACAACGTCAAAAATGTAGTAGAACTGAATCGACTCCTGTATTACCCTAATATTATCCTCTTAAAAGAAAGATATGTGGCAGCGATATTCATTGCTTTACACTGTTCGGGAGGGTTGTATTTATCAGGCCTCTGTATCCATTTAAAAGAAAATGTTATCAAAAACAGGCAGACACATGCGTCTTCACAAGAACCATGCCGCAACAAGATATAGTGTAAAACTGGCAAAATTATTACATGCGCTTCAAACTTATTAGCATAAAAAAATGGGTTTGAAGTGAATGGAGGTTGAGCTGCTGTGTTTGTTTCAGGCCTTCAGTAAGAAGAAGACAGATGACAGGAAGGAGTGGCTGACTAACTTCATGGAAGACAGACGCCAGAGGAGGATGCACGGCCTGCCGGAGGTTTGTGCCTTTGCTCAAAGCGGTAATGTAGTGTAGGCAGTAATGAGAGACAGAAAGTCAATATGTGTGTGTGTGAACATGTTCTGGGTTGTGTGATTTGCCTCCACTGAGGGGATTCACAAACTGCTATTAGGTGGAATTGGATAATTTATGTAACCTTTTTCCGATATCTGTTAGAATTGGAAATGTCACATCATTGTAGATGATTGTAAAGCTTCCAGCAGACTAATTTCTGTGATAAAACCAATCTTGATTCCCTCTGATGTAACAGTATACCACTGATTTAAGTATGTGTGTTAGTTTTTATATTAACGTTTGTTTTTTTCTCAGCAATACCTATATGGAAATCAGGCCACGCACCTCTCCTACAATGACTTCATCAACAAAGAGCTGATTCTGTTCTCCAACTCTGACAATGAGAGATCCATCCCATCCTTGGTTGATGGTTCGTATATCCACCCAATATCTGTGAACTCTCACTTTCCTGAAAAAATTCTGAGCATTTCTAGTGCCTCCATGCAGATCTTAACACAGCTAACAGTGTTTACCTTAGGAAGGTGTGGTGCTATACTTCCCAATATAGAGAAAATATATGCACAGGTAGACATTACCCCACTATATTATGCACAGTAAATAGTCATAGAGTCATTAACACTCCCCAAATACAGAAGTCATTATTTTTGTCAAACTGATTGAAACGTTTACTATCTGTTCTGTCTTGGTAAAGTACAGTATATTGATGATGAGATGTGTGTTGTTTCCAGGTTTAAAGCCAGGCCAGAGGAAGGTGCTGTTCACCTGCTTGAAGAGGAACGACAAGAGGGAAGTGAAGGTAGCACAGCTGGCCGGTTCAGTGGCGGAGATGTCTGCCTACCATCACGGAGAGGTACAGTCACTCGATGTCTTCTCGACGCTGACAAGAGGAATAGTTTGCAGGCTCGCTTGATTTTTCTATCCAATGTACCATCCAGTGGAATTTTTGCTTGACAAATTATGGATTTCTTAAGATCACAGATGACGTCCACAATTATTACAAATCACCTAGGACCCCCAGCTAATTCTCCTCCCATTCAAACTAGGTTTAAGAGGTAGTTTAGTTGGCGTGTCAATATTTCAACAGGAATGTGTGTTTATTCAGCTTTTTATATCAACAAACTTGAATTGGCAAATCGCAACAAATGACTGAATCTTAAGTTTATTTTTTAATTTTTTTTATTATCTATTCCAGTCATTGTTACTTACCACCCATTTCCCATTTGTCTCTGTAGCAAGCTCTCATGATGACCATCGTGAACTTGGCCCAGAACTTTGTGGGCAGCAACAACGTGAACATCCTGCAGCCCCTGGGTCAGTTTGGTACACGAATCAATGGAGGCAAAGACGCTGCCAGCCCTCGTTACATTTTCACCATGCTCAGGTAAAGCAACAATCAACATAATGGTGGGATTTGTTTGTTTACATCGAGGACATTCTAATATTTATGTTCTTTAACGCACACAATGAATTTGAACATGGTCGTCTCTTTTCCCGCAGTCCACTCGCAAAGCTGCTGTTCCCATCTGGGGATTCCAACCTGCTCAAGTTCCTGTGGGATGACAACCAGAAGGTGGAGCCTGAGTGGTACATTCCCATCATTCCATTGGTGCTAGTGAATGGGGCTGAGGGCATCGGAACGGGCTGGGCGTGTAAGATCCCCAACTACGACACCCGAGAGATCGTCAACAACATCAACCGCATGCTCAAACACCAGGATCCACTGCCAATGGTAAACCGTCTGAGAACATGAATCTATGCCCACTTGACTTGTGTTGTTCACGCTTCCAGCAACTTGATTGATGGTCCCCGATTTCTGATTGACCATGCGAAGGCTCTTGTGTACCTTTATTTACACTTTACACTGAGGTGGCATTATTACCTATGGCTGTGCAGGGTTCAACCACCTTTCTGTGCCATTGTTATACATTTTCATGTTTATCCATGTGCCATATGAACATTAAGGTTAGCATTAAGTTCAATTATGACTGATTTTCTCACTTCAGGAAAGTGTAATTATATATGAGAGCACTATACAGGAAGGCTGGCATCCTTATGAAAATATGCGTATCTGAGTTAAGATCATTAACCCTACCAACATTCCACTAGTATTTACACAGGACATGTAAAAGCTCAACTTCAGACAAGAGTTGGAAATTAGCATATCCTCCATTATGTTATGTGTCTTTTATTTGTCACGCCCTGGTGTGCAAAATCCTCAAGGCATCTGAATGTAACAAAAGTACAGAAAGTACCACATTTTGTTGACTGCAGTGGATTTCTCATGGACCGCCATGGCTTGTTGCTTGTAGACAATTTTCTCAGTATATGTCTCTGCGTAATGTTTATTCCCAAACAGCTTCCCAGCTACAAAAACTTCAAAGGGGTGATCCATGAACTGGGTCAGAACCAGTACCTGGTCAGTGGAGAGGTGTCGGTCATCGACAGAAACACCATTGAGATCACAGAGCTTCCTGTCCGGACATGGACTCAGGTAATTCAGCTTTTTTTCTCCACCAGAGAAGAAGTTAACTGGTATTCATATGACAAACTGAAATATTTAAATGACAGTAATGAGATACAAAAAAAAAAGGAAGGGCCGTAAATCTTACCTTTGTTTCTTCTCTGTTGTGTGCAGTCGTATAAGGAGTCTGTACTGGAGCCCATGCTGCAGGGGACCGACAAAACACCAGCTCTCATCAATGATTACAAGGAGTACCACACGGATACCACAGTCAAATTTGTGGTTCGCATGTCTGAGGAGAAACTTGCCCAGGCTGAGGCAGTTGGCCTTCACAAAGTCTTCAAGCTGCAGTCCAGCCTTACCTGCAACTCCATGGTAAACTCATTTTAATACTTGATACTCAATATAAATCATGGATAGCGTGTTCTGTCTTCTTTGGTTAAAATATATGGATGGCATGGCCTTTTTAAAATCGTGCATTCATGATATTTTCTTTGCGTTGCCATTGACTGATTTACGGATGACTTAATCCTCAGGTTCTGTTTGACCACATGGGCTGTATGAAGAGGTATGATTCAGTCCAAGACATCCTCAGGGAGTTCTTCGAGCTCCGCCTGCAGTACTACAAACTGAGGAAGGACTGGTTGCTGGGCAGCCTGGGAGCCGAGGCCGCCAAACTCTCCAACCAGGCTCGCTTTGTGCTAGAGAAGATCGAAGGAAAGATTTCAATCGGTAAGAAAGCTGAAAATCAGATTCTTAAGTATCAATGTGAGGTTGAATATCTCCCAGACCAGACAGCAGCGTGGTAGCAACCTGTCAATCACAAGGTACGCAAGTCCTAAAGCCTACCCTGCTTCATCCACCATCATTTACTAAATGAACATCATGCTGTATTGAAGAAGACTGAGATCATTTACAATCTGACTTCTTCTTTCAACCACAAGGGTTGCTGCCCTAAGACACTTCCACATCCGCTTCAGAACTGGAGGCTGCTGACTAGTTTAAACCCATATTTTTTTATCCTAACAGAGAACAAATCCAAGCGTGAACTGATCCGCATGCTCGTCCAGAAAGGCTATGAGTCCGATCCAGTGACTGCCTGGTCCAAGTCTCAGGAAAAGGTACTCTTACAGTTACACTTTACACACAGTAACAACACAACCAACAGTACATTATTTGATATAAGTCTTATAAATAATGACGCATTGCAATAAAAACATATGGCTTCAGTTTTAGGTTTGTAGGCATTTTTGCTATAACTGCGTACAAACACAAGAGGGAGCTGTTCTCGCACCACACCTGAGAATGTACATTATGTACAGTATGTTAGTAAATACACATCAGTCATGGCAGTTGGAGAACAGAGCACAAGTTCGATTCTGCCATTTGATAAGAATGAATTTGTCTTTCTGTAGCAGGTTCAGGAAGATGATATCCGTGATGGAAACGAGAGCGACGGCTCTGTGGACTCCGGTTCCGTGTCAGGGCCGAGCTTCAACTACATCCTCAACATGCCTCTGTGGTGTCTGTCTAAAGAGAAGGTGGATGAGCTGCTCAAACAAAGGGACCACAAGGTATCATGAATTATTTGTTAACTTCTTTTTTTTCTAGTAATTTAACAACCCCCAACACGCTGTGATTTTAATGTGTTGATTGATCATGTGAATGTGTGCTGATGTGCAGAGAGCAGAGCTCAATGACCTCCAGAGGAAACTTCCAGAGGATCTGTGGAAGGAGGACTTGGCGGTTTTCATCGAGGAACTGGATGTAAGTTTTGTGTTTTAGAAGTGTTTTTTTTGTTTTACTTTGCCCTTATTTGTTCCTGCTGGACATGTTTTTATAAATATAAATATAATTTACTGTATTTACGAAGTTATGATATGTAACTTAAGATATGCTGAATGACTGTCAGAAAGTGGAGGTCCAGGAGCGAGAGGACCAGAGCTTAGGAAAGGCCATCAAACTGGTGAAGGGGAAGGTGGGCAAACCTAAAGCGAAGAAGCTGAACCTGGAGGAGACCATGCCCTCGCCGTACGGCCGCCGGGTGGAACCTCCAACTCAGGCCATCAGAGCTGACTCAGCCAAGAAACTGACCAAAAAGAAGAAGGTAACAACTGCCGGTGTAATCCCGAATAATAGAAAGTGAATTGAGGAATCCAGGATTGTTACAGGTTGTGTTTTTCTCTCAGAGTGACGCGGATTCAGCGGTGAAGTTGGAGTTTGATGAGGAAGGTTTGGGCGGCGAGGGAGCAACAGCAGACAACTCTGTAGCCAAACCAAAGACTCCACGTGCCAAGAGAGAGAAGAAAGAGCCGGGTCAGTACTAAACTGAAAAACTATTCCATCAAACGTGAAATTCATTTCTGGGTTTTTTTTTTCACTATTAGTTACAAAGATTAAGTAATTGCCACTTCAATCCAAATGTAAAAGTACTGAATTAAAAAGGTTAAATTGAGCTTTTAGAAGATTGATGAGGAGGGTTGTCAGAAATGATGGAATTTGATCTGCTGCTTCAGTAGATTAATGATTCATCAGCACAGACAGACAGATATCACCACTGTTATACAGCGTTCTTTCTCCCAGCATACTGGTGGGACTGGTTTGAAAGGAGCCGTTACCCCGGCCTCACTGATGCTTTGCAGCGTAGTGAGAAAACTCATTGAATCATTATTGAACACAGAGGAGATCCTCAGCCCTCAAGTGAAAATCCCGACTGTCAACCAACTGTGTTTTAATCGTGTTTACTGTGTTGCAGGAGCTCCCAGAGTGAGAAAAACTCCAGTACCCAAAGGTACCTCTGCTAAGAAGGTGAAGAAGAGAAACCCCTGGTCTGAGGAAGAGTCCAAGTCAGACAGTGACGTGGAGAACAGTCAGCCAGTCATCCCCAGAGAGACCAAGTCCCAGAGGGCATCAGGTAACGTTGGGCCAGATGTTATTACATTTAGTATGTTCACGGTCATCACCATCTGGCCAGTTGATGGCAGCTGCTAATACATCTCATTCCTCTCTGCCAAGGAGCTCTATTGTTGCCTAAAAACATTTTTTAATGAAAAATGTAATGACATAATTTTTTTATGTATTGCATTGCATTGCATTGCAGAAAAGATGAATGGAAACTAAATTTGATAAAACTGCCTCAGTTGTGGGGAAAAAAAACACTTTTGCGTTCGCATTTTTGTCGAAAAAGAATTGCAGTGATGCAGATTATATTAACTCTTTGGTCAAATCAATTCTGACATAGTGACATTTTACTCACACAATCAGCTGTTTTGGCTGGGTTTTCTTGGATATTTCCATAACCCGTGAATGGCAATTTCCAGCTACAACTAAGCACTTTGTTTACTGTGCATCCATGTTTTATCATGCAGTGTATAACTTCCACGGTCCTTTGGCGACTCCAGCTCACCTGGTAGAATGTACCTCCCACATAATAATAATAAAACTTTGTATAGCACCTTTAAAAACAGAAGTTACCAAAGTACTTTGACAGACAAAGCAAAAGCACATATCTATACAAGTACACCTACCGGTTTATACACATCTATATGATAATAATAAAATAAAAGATAGGACACCTTTTAAAATGAACAAAGATGACATCACATAAAAGCAACTCTATAAAAATAAAAATGTGTTTTAAGAAGAGATTTAAAAGGCTGCGTCACCCCCTCATCCCACTATCTTGTCATTCTACAGCTGCTCTGATTAAAGGCAGTAAAAGCCCTCAAAATAATCAAAAAGAATTTCAAGTTTCCCCCAAAGGAGCGCTCCTCTGTCTTTATATCCTTCTTTTGAAGCCAAACACATCATACGGTGCGTTGAGGTAACCCACCCTGCTGTAAAGAATGATGATTATTTAGACAGAGCACCGCATCTGTGATGCATTTGTGTGTTGTCAAGTAACACACCATATCGAGATTACATTGAAGTTTCTCATGAGTATGAATTATATCCCCCAGGCCAAGTCAGGAAAGGGATTCCAGTGGCTGATAGTGTTGCATTAAGATAGCTGTGACTGGAAACATTTAATTTAAATCCACTTCATGCGGCCTGAAGCCAATAACAACTTGAACTGGGTCTACTTTTCGTCAGTTTGATTAGTCTCTCTGTGCTTCAAGTGTTGGAGGACTCGGTCTGATGCAACCGAGCCGCAACACGCAATAATTATTGTACACGCCGCCAGAATCCACAGCGATTAAAAATGTGACACGCACTCTCTCTGCCCTTGTCTTTCAGCTTCCAAGCCAAAATACACGTTTGACTTCTCGGAGGAGGAGGAGGAGGCGGAGGCAGACGAAGAGGAGAACGGTGACGACGACTTGGCTTCATCTCCAGTGAGGCCATTCAAAGATGACTTCCCTTCCTCTGAGCCCAAGGAGCGCTTCAACGACCATAACGACGATGAAGATGAGGAGGACAACGAGAGCTCCTACTCTGCTCCCAAAAAAACGGCCACGTAAGATAAAAACCACGTTCATTTGTAGGAATGTTGTTTTGTCGAAGGGGACAGCTCTCGAACATTCAGCTCTTACCAGGGTCCTTTTATTTCAGTCCCTTATCTCCCCTCTCATTTCCTGTCAGCTGTCTCTACTGTCTCCTATCTAACAAAGCATACATTGTTTCTGCTTCTCTGAAGACCTCCTGCACCTGTAGCTGAAAAGAAAGACATATCCAGCATCTTCTCGTCCAAGTCGGCCTTCTCTGAAAAAAGCAATGAGAGTGGTGAGTACAAGCTCCGTCAGAGTTTGGCATTCGGCAATATGATTGTTTTCCCTGTGATGATTAAATAAAGTGTCTGCCTTCAGAGATGTTTCGAGGCAGTTTAGGGCTTGGCTTTCTTTTAGTCTTTTAGTCTAAACAAAATAAACTCTCAAAATATTGAAAAGAAAAATTCTCATCTGTTTTCTCCACAAAGCAGAAAAATACAACAATGCAACTTCTGAATTCACGTTTCTCTTTTTCACGAAACTAAGTCGAGCCTAATTGCCTCGTTAACTCGTCGTCAAGCACACTTCATTCAAACTCGACAGAAAACTCAATAACTCCAGTTTGGTCAAAATAAACCCTTCATTCATTGTGTTAAGATATTGCATGTTTTTTCCCGCTGTCTGTCTGTCTGTCTGTCTCTCCCTGCCCGCGAAGCAGCGTTTCTCATTTCTTCTCCGAACGCAGGCCACTAAATTAGCAAAACAAACTGACGATTTGAGTTGATATTCTAATTATGACAATTTCATGCAAATGTCTAATATGATAAAAAAAAAATTAATGTGAGAGATGTGATTTTGGACGGGTATGTATGTAAACACGAGACTGGTAGGCGGAGGCATGCAAGCACAAAGCGGTAGTTCTAGGTAGTTTATTTTTAAACACTGAACGCTGCAATTAATGAAGACATTTGGGATATATTTCAGAATCTAAAGTGTAAGAAGTTCTGAGTCTTTCATAAAAAGCAAACAGCATTTGATAAGTTTGTCTTGCAGAAGAGACCATCATTAAAAAAAAGAGAAAAAAATCAATTATGCAAGTACTGAACCATAAGTAACAAACACAAGTGTGGAGGAAAGCAGATTTGAACGATACCCTTTACAAAAGGTCAGAATTCTCCACATGCAGGCGTGATCTGGACATTAAGTACTGTGTTTGTCTCGTAGATGGGTTCAAGTCTGACAGCGAGGACGACATCGCCCCTATGTTCTCCACTTATTCCAGCAGCTCCGCGTTTGACAAACTGTCACCAGCAAAGAAAGGTAATGACGCATCACATTCTGTTATGGAAATATGTTTGAGTCGAAGCAAGGAGACCTCTGGAGATAGTAGATGTCTTATGCAGAAACATTTATTTGATGCCCGATGGCCATCGTGAGAATCAAGATTTGAGCAGTACAGAACTCAACAGTGTAGTGCCAACCCCAATTCTGCCTCCCGTCCCTCCTGGGAAAGCATAAAAGCCTAAGTTATCTTGAGGGAGCGGCCACGGCGTGTATTATGTTTAGGTTAAAGGTAAGAACTTTGTGTTCGACCCTGAGAGACACGCTAGTGTCTTGTTTTTGATGTTGCCTCACCTGGAGAAGCAGACACTTAATAACTCAGATTAAATGTGAACCTATTAATAAAATGACATGTATTAATATTACACTGAGGGAATCGGGTGTAGAGAAAATTCCCTCACACGTTCAACAGAGGGAGCTCTAATGCAGCATCACAGCTGACGCCGAAGCCACTGATGCTTAAAGCGGAGCTCGTTAAGTCTAGTATGCATTTTATAAGGACATTGCGGATGTAAGTCAGCAAAGTATGATGTTATTAAGAGAAATGTACAAAATGTGGTCAAAAAGGCTTCCATCATGAGTTCTTGAAGTACATAACTCCCTGTGAGTATGCAGTGTGTTAAGGTCAGGTTTTCTATCTGTGATCTGTAGCAGCTAAGAAGCCCTCTGATGCAGCTCCCGCACCTAAGAAAACACCAGCACCAAAAGCAAAGAAACCAGATAAATCCATCTGGGACTCCGACTCCGACACCGGGGCCAAGAAGCCATCACCAGCTCTTAAAGGTACAGCACAGATCCCGTGTTTTCTGACAAAAACATTCAAATACCAGTTTGATTCGCAAACAGTTTGTTGACTTATTTGTGAACTTGGTGCAGGTAAAGGCAGAGGGAGGAAGAGGAAGGGCTCTGGCTCTGAAGACGAGTACAGTCCGATGAAGAAACTGGCAAAACCCGTCGGCAGAGTGAGTATCTATCCTCCTGTGTTTATTAGATGCAAGGTTTGTCTTTTGATATGTAAAATAGGTAAGCTGCTCTCTTTCCATTATATCATGCTCTCTGTTTGAGCCCAGTTTTTGAATCCACTATGGACGTTGATACTTGAGTTTATTATTTTGAGATATTATTTCACTTAAGTGAGCGTAACACATACCTGCTAAGGATCTCTTAAAGTTCCCTTAATTTGAAAGAATTTGCTCAGGATGATGAACAAAGTGAGACATTAGAAGAGTAAACATAACCTTGTCTGTGCTCCCTGAGAGACAAACCATTGTTCATCATTTCTAAATTATTATTATTATTATTTCTAAATACTATCTGACAACATTCTAGAAAGCACCCTGAATAAAACGTGTTATTGTGTCGAAGTACGCCGAGTAAGTCCCTCAAGGAGAAGTAATAATCTAAAAGGTTTTTAATGTCATGGCTGAATATTTAGCTTGCAAGATTTGCGCAGATCTGTAGGTCCCCTTAATGTTGTCATGCATTAAACACTGAGCCTGAGCCTTCGGTGGAGAAAACTTCATGCTTTGCATGTGCATAGTCTCATATCGATATATTGCCCAGCCTTACTATGAAGTCGTTAAAACTGTGTTTTTCCGTTTCAGTGTAGTGATAGCCTAAATGGCAACTATAATAAAGTGTTTCATTGTCGTCCCGTGCAGAAACCCTCTCAGAAACCGCCTCAGAAACCGCCTCAGAAACCGCCCCAGAAACCGCCATCGGACGAGGAGGACGAGGACAGCAGCAGCCTGAGTGTGCTGGGCGCTCTGTCCCGCGACCGGCCGGGCCGGGCCAAGAAGGAGGTCAGGTACTTTGACGAGTCGGACAACGGGGAAGAAGACGACGACGACATGTTCGATTAGAGCAACACACTTCAAACGCACTCTGCTTGTATGGAAGTTTCCTCCTCCTCCTCCTCTTCCTCCTCCTCTGTGTTCCCACAGACTTTTGTACATTTCCTCTTTCATTTTATTTCCATTAATGGTGACGTTCAATGATTTTTAATGTGTAGGTGTTTTACACTTTTTCTTATACATATACAGGTTTCTTTTTTTAATGCTCATTGAAATGTTCTGTATTTGTCCGAGGCGGCTTTTAGAAGTTTAGATCGCTGTGCTTGAGCACATTTTAACTGTTAAAATACTATGTAACTTTTTGAACATGAAGTTGAAAGTAAACAATGAAATGTCTGCAGTTTGTCCACGTGATTCTTTCACAACTGAGCGATGTGACACATAGAAGAACTTAACCAATGCTGACGCACACAGTGAGCTTAAATAAATAATGTCTCATTGTGGTGAAAACGGACAATTTGGGAGAGAATGTTGAACCAGGACATTATAGGGATTTACTGGTATTTGTTAAATCTTGTGACAGCCAGCTTGAATCTTGGACAAACCAGGATATCTGGATCATATTATTATTAACATTTAACACTTTGTGAGGAACATTTTAGCATACAGGAGCTGCTATTGGAGCTTTAAGCTTTTAATCAGATTTCAATTACGATCTTTACTTGCTACACATTCATGTCATCTCTCTAATAAGGTTTTAACCGGAGGATCGTTGTTATACACAGCTCCAAAATGATTAAACAGTTTAAACACCAAGTCAGTTACACTTCACTGTGATCAATCTGTCCATTTAGGAAGCACAAGTGATTGTGAATCAGATTCTGCTGCTTTAGTGCAAATGAAAGTCACAACAGGTGCAATGGATACCAGGGTCCTCCTGGTGTAGTGGTCCCTGGGTTCCTCCTGGTGTAGTGGTCCCTGGGTTCCTCTGGTGTAGTGGTCCCCGGGTTCCTCCTGGTGTAGTGGTCCCCGGGTTCCTCCTGGTGTAGTGGTCCCTGGGTTCCTCTGGTGTAGTGGTCCCCGGGTTCCTCCTGGTGTAGTGGTCCCCGGGTTCCTCCTGGTGTAGTGGTCCCTGGGTTCCTCTGGTGTAGTGGTCCCCGGGTTCCTCCTGGTGTAGTGGTCCCTGGGGTCCTCCTGGTGCAGTGGTCCCCGGGTTCCTCCTGGTGTAGTGGTCCCTGGGTTCCTCCTGGTGTAGTGGTCCCTGGGTTCCTCCTGGTGTAGTGGTCCCTGGGGTCCTCCTGGTGTAGTGGTCCCTGGGTTCCTCCTGGTGTAGTGGTCCCTGGGGTCCTCTGGTGCAGGACAATGCCCAGCCTCGTGTGAGTGTGTAGGCAGTGTATCATAGATGCACACACAAGTATTTTAAAATAAATATATTTTATTACTTTGCCAGGACAGTTCATGGTAAAGTTTAACAGTATATGAACATAAAAAGCATATGTTAATGTACAAACAAAGACAATATTTAAAATGGAGAGCTGAAACAGATCCAAGCTCAAACCTCGGAGCATCTCCTGAGGTCGACTTCCCCGACAGGAAGGCAGCATGGGCCGATGGGAAGAGTCCACAACGAGCCCTGCGCCTTCCACCCAGCATGTCTCATAGTAACGCGACTATACAACACTGCATATGATTGGTGGTGAGGTTCTCTGATGGGGATAAAGGCGACTGTGGACAGTTTGTGATACCAAGAAGAAGAACAACAACAACAGAGCTTTATGATTGATATTGAGGTTCACAGTCGTGTGTTCTGGCTCCGAGGTCAGGTGTTTCATCTAGGGTTAGACCGATACATGAGTTTTTACTCCACGAATGCCATATTTTAACAAATAACCTAATGCTGCGTTCAGATTACATGTGGCGAAAATTCAACTCGGCATCTGACTTGCAATTTGAATCATATTTCTGATACTTGCCAAAAATAATTACTTAGGTCTCTGAATAAATTCTGATTTTAATCTTAGTTTGGTCAATCCAGCTAATTAAAGGTTCTAACGAGCCACTAAAACTATGTAACATGATAGCTAATGAGTTTTTACAGTGTGACTGCGTGAACCCTGAAATTTGTAGAATTCACTTAAAACCATTAAACGGGACAGATTATGATGCAACTTTGGTTTTTGGGTAAATGTATCGTTAAAGTTCATATTAAAATACTGATTAGTGCGACTTGAGATATTCCCAGTGGAGGACGGGTGTCGTTGAAAGGAATTCTGGGAAGGTAGATTGAAGATATGTATCTGAAGATAAATGTTATGCTTTGATTAATTATTGGCACAAATCGAAATCAAACTGCATCCGATTATCAACAAAAAGAAGTGTACCAGTATCGGTCGAACCCTGGTTGATTAGTTGACCTGGTGAACCAAACAGCCGTCCATTGATTGGGTTTGATTGATTGACGACAGCCGATTGGCTCCCTGGCCCGGGAGCGGCTCTGTTGTGTGACACTGAACAGGAATGGGACATATTGACGATATCAGGTGCTGAGGTGACTTGGTCGTCCTTCTCTCACATTCGTGGGCTCCTTTCTTCATTGTCCTAAATTATACATGTGTGTGTGTTGTGTGGAGTCCGACTGAGATGCTCACATCAGCCCACCAAGTTCCTCCTCCTCCTCCTCTTCCTCCTCCTGTTTGTCTTTTTTTTTTTAAAAACACTTCGATGTAAGTTGATGTTCCCAAGGACAAATAACGGAGCGTCTTTTCCACAGAGCTGCCAATTGGAATGCAAAGCACACACCATTTATATAACATCTCTGCAGTGAGCTAGATAGTAGAGTATTACAGTTACGTCGGTACAACATTCAACAGAAACGAACGAGAGTAATTCAGCATTGCGGAGTTGTTTCCTAAAGGAACAGATAACCGTCCCGCTGCGGTCAGGTGCCTGACGGCCGTCCTGACTCCTCAGGGGTGGATGTGGACATTCTTCGGCTGTGAAGGTTTTCCAGCTTTAAAACAAAAAAACAAATCAAAAAACACCAAGAGTCCCCCCTCCCCCCTTTCATCTCTCACCAGGAGAGCAAGACAGAGAGAGAACCCAGGGAGAGCATTTCCTATGTTACATTGAGATAGAAGTATTCCTTAACACTGCATATCATTCTTCTGACAGACTCCATGACATTATTCACATTCAAACACGTTAAAACCGAAAAAAAAAAAAAAAAACGAAAGCAACTGAAACAGCTCTGGTTTCCCTTGTGATATGTATTTCTTAGCAGGTATGGAACGCGGATGGGTTTTTATTTATTATGTGCTGCTGAGACCCAGAAGCCCTCGCTGCCCTGAACAGCTGGATCACTTCAGCTTCGGCATGTTTATCATGAGGTGTTTGAGATCCACGGGGAGGTAGGCCTATAGCCGGGTCTTTGAATCAGGTTTTGAGTTTGAATCTATATTCAACACACTCGGGGTGAGTGATTTTGTATTGCCCATCTGAAGACTGACCAAAAGCTCTAGAATAAGCCAATAAATTGACCTTGAGTTTGACAATTTAATCATTTCCAATCACAAGACTCCTCAATGTCATCACACCATATCATCGATACAATCCGTGGAGTTGATCTCATCTTATCTGTAGTTTGAACTCGGATTCACTTCGGCTTGGTTTCGTACCTCGACACAAAGTTGATGCAAATTCATTTTTGATCAAAGTCGAAACTTGATATGCAGCTTGAAAGGACAAAACTTCATTTTCATATTCAAGATGAACCAAATTCTCTACCTGCTGGCACAAATGTCTGCTTAGAAACCATCGCTATGTGAGAACACTGCCGAAGGTGTCGTATTCATATTTCTTTTCACGGATAACTTTTGTGCTTAATTTCTTTCAAGCTGAAGTTTGGCCTCATCTGGTTGCAGAGGGTCTGCAGGTTCAGGACTACGGCGACATTTCAAAGGTTCAACATGTTTAAGTGCTACAGTTGGTTTGTTGTGTATGTGAACATCCATCCATCCGAGTGAATGGAGCCGGTGGGGCAGTGAGGGATTCTGGGTCCTTATAGAATATAATGGACGTTATGTCTCAGTGTCCAGTATCAGGTGTGACCTCAGCAGCTTTCTGGGATCTTCATCTAATTTCAGCGGGACCACCTCATCCGATGCAAGACTCGCAGCCCTGCCTCCCCGCCAATGAGATGAAGAGCTCAGTTGTCCAATGAGAAGCGGCTGCATTTGTCAAGGTGGGGTGGGGTCGAGAGGTCGGGGGTTCGAGAGGTCAACGGGAATCTCCTTTCGCATCGTTAAATGTAGTTTACACCGTCAAGTCTGAAGAGCAAGGGGAACGTTTCAGACAGGGTCTGTGTACCTCCCCACCGTGTGCTTTCTGCGTCAGTGTACAATCGTCCCGACCCACCTGGCCCGGTCATCAGCGCGTTTTAAGGATTGCACCCCCCCTGTGTTTCGCCCGTTCTAACAAGACACTTCTGAAAAGGGAGAGAAAAAGCAGGTTGAGGGGCTCTGCTCATAAGGCCGTAGCAGAGCCCATGTGCGCTCGTAGAGCTCGGTTGGTAGCTACATGCTGTTAGCGGTAGATACACACTCATTAGGTCGACCGTTAACAGAAGAGCTAAGCTGCGACGGGCTGCGATCAGACTGAACGCTCAAATACACAAAAAGCAGCAATTCAAAGGCCATGTGATGCGCTACTGAAAAACTATTATGATTTGGGTCTTTTTTGTTGTAGTTTTGGCCGTGACGAAAACTAAATGCTGAGAGCAACTCCACAAATGTTCTAAGACGGGTTGGAAATAAACCAACAGTTTTGCCAGATTAGCTACCACTTTATTCTGCAGCAATAAAAAGTTACAGGGTCCAAGCTGAACCAGGAAGTAAGACTATTCAGGTCAGAGTTCAATGTTTGTTTTCTTTCCAAAATAAGTTAGACTGTTTACAAGTGATTGTTGCACTGCTCCTGTTTGTTTTTGTCTTGGCAAGAGCCGGAGTTAGAGTCTGGCTGCTGTCGAAACATTAGTCCTCTAACAAAGTTTGCTGCTTTTAGGGGAGATGGTATTGGTCAATGACCTACGCAGAGGAGCAAAGGGCTGAACTAAGTTAAGGGGAGACACTGCAGGCAAAAACACTGTTTTCCATGCACTAGAGCCTTTGGGCTATTTTGCTCCTATATCATGTCTTCTTGTGGAAGAAAACATCCAAAATACACATTTAAGTGTTTGTTTTACATTTTGTATATTTCCCTCATAATCATATTTCATCAAACATTTGCGTTAGATAATGCCTAATTTACATATTCAAACCTTTTAATTAAAAGAAATGGTCTGAACGTAGATTGGAGACATTTTGTGCTGATATCTATCAGTTAATTGTTTTTTTTTTACCAGTGTTTTACCATTCCTATCTTAATTCTGATAACTTTTACAGATGAATGTGTTCATATATTATTCAGAGCCTGATTTGTAGAACATTTTATCCCATAAAACATGGTGAAAATAGTTTTTTTTTGGCTGATGAAAGTATTTTCTGATTACTGTTAAAAAGAGTTGTATTAAAATGTATTAAAATGTAAAAACCTTTGCTGACATATTTAATGTAATTGTTCATGTGACAGTTTTCCCGTTCACAATCTGAGCATGTTCCCTTTCTGCTTTTACCTCCAGGGGTTTTAGATAATGTGGCTTAATTTGTTGGCTTGTTTACAACCTGCCAGACCCCAGACCTGAACCATATCAGCATAACTGCAAAAAAAGAATAAATAAATAAAAAATGCTGTCCCAAAACTACAACAAATAAGACCAAACTGGCTGCTCGCCAACAGGAGCAAACAGAACATGATGTCTGCTTCAAGGATATATTTTCATCTCTGTTTAAACGTCGTTGCACAAACATTTGTATTCTCTAATAAATGAGTTTCCCTGGCAACGAGACCTTTTTTCTGTATTTTTTCCGCTGAGCAACAAAATCACGTTGGTGGGAATTAGATTAACAAATAGCAAGAAGACGTGACGTGAAGCCAGACGTCTTCAGTGGACACTTGAGGTCTGAGACCAGCGAGCGTGATCATGCTGGGAATCAGACTTTTTATTTATTGAAGGGGAAACTAATCGTTGCTTGTTAAACCTTCTCAACTAACCAGAGGATGATCATAAAGTGCTGCACGTTTCAAGTTGAATGGTGGTCCAGTTGAGGTTTAGAGTAACAGGGAAACGGATAGAAAAAGCATCCGATGTGATCACGGCCTGCTGCGGGAAAGAATCTCTGGCATCTATCAGCAACCTAATTTACCCAATTTGCTTTGACAGTGAGGTAAACTGATTTACTGAGGAGATACAGACACCAGATGAGTCAATCTAATAGACTGGCTCGTTCTAAATCTAATCTCGTCTGTCGGGCCTCTGAGATTCAGGTCACGACGGACGCGGTCGGTCTGATGAGTGCGTATCGAAGGCTTCTGCTGTCATGCTCCTCTCCTTTTGAGGAAACAGTTGAACAGACTCGGCTGTCGATGCGGAGAGAAGCTTTGCATTCTGCCCGTGCGGATGTACACACTCGTTCACGTCGAGACATGAACCGGTAAATGTTATAAAAGACGAAAAAACGGTTTTAAATATAGGAACAAATATAAAATATTAGACTTCCATAATGTCTATATGCAATAACATTCTAGATAACTTTTATGAAGGACTTACAATCAGTCCCGCTTTAAACCTCGATGTATCGCCTCAAAGATAATATTTAAGACAATGAAAAAAGCACCACAAAATTCATCATAGAAACAGAGATCTAACCATACAATGGTATGTACAATGTACGTATGCCAACAATACGAGAGATGAAGAGATGAGGACAGAGAGAGAGAGAGAGAGAGAGAGAGTGAGAGAGAGAGAGAGAGAGAGAGGGGAGTAAAACCACTTATCAAACTCCCGTCATGCAGATAAGAATTTACACAGGAGACCTGAGGAGTATCATCTCTGGCGCTATGCGAGGGCCACGCCCTTCCTGTCCCAGTCCCTGTCCCAGAGACACCACGCCAAATAAGAGCTCAATTCAGAATTATACACAAAGCACTGATCGTTTGAGGCCTCCGTGTTGACGTTTTCTTTTTAAGGAGGGAACGGGGGGAAGAAAAAATAGGACGAGGATAGAAAGATAACATAATACCAAGCAAAGGAGTTCGGGGTCAAGGGGCAGCGGGGGGGTCGAGGCCTTGCCTGGCTTTTCCTTTTTTGTGCAAAGGAATGTCAAAGAGAGCCGACTAGGGCTCGTCGCTGGGCGGTGTGGCCGTGGCCCTCTCGGTGTCCAACGGCTCCGGCGACTCAGCGGCAGCGGCGTCCTCGTTGGGGCTGCCCTTACTGCTGGGGCTGGCCTTACTGCTGGGGCTGGCCCCCGCCTCCGCCGAAGTGCTGCTGCTGCTGCTACTGCTAGAGCTGCTGCTGCTAGAGCTGCTGCTACTAGAGCTGCTGCTGCTAGAGCTGCTGCTGCTAGAGCTGCTTTTGCTGCTGCTCTGACCGTCTTGGCCCTCCGAGTTCTCCAGCATCTCCTGGATAAGCGGCGGCATGGATCCTGGGATCTCCATCTTCAGAGAGATGACCCGCTCTGCTCCTGATGAGGGGAAAATGTATGGATTTAAAAGAAAATTTAGAGCGGTGACATCGTAAATACTACTACTACTCAAGGTCACTCACTCACTAGCCTGTTTTCTGGACATCCCATGGTCTTCATCATGATGGATGACCAAAACGTTACATGTGAAAGCATTACGATTTCCCCCCTATGCAACTCGCACAACCAAAGTCCCATTCTTGTGTAAAATATTAATCATTAAAAAAAAAAAAACATTGAACTGCAGGGACATCACATCAACTGTATGTCAGTAATTAAATTTATGTGTAAGCAATGTTAATCTGCAGACACCAGATAAGGACAAAATATAAAACAAAAGTAAAGTAAAACCCAAAAGAAATGATGCTAAAACCCCAAAGGATTAGAAGACAATAAAACCGGTACAAACAGTAAGAGCATTAGTTAAACCGATGCAACATTACAAAAAGGCACGTTTAAAAGAGGGGATTTAAAGAAAGATACAAAGGGGATCAAGTATAGCTCCCTTGGGCATGCCATTCCAAAGTCAAGGTTCCCAGGTCTGCGGAGGGGCAGGAGGGGCTTTGAGGATCTGGGAGTACACTTTGATTCAGTTCCGAATGTGCTTTAGAAGTTAGCAACAGAAAGTTAAAAGCAAAAGGCTTTTACTGGCTGCCAGTAATGCAACGTTTTTTAGCCACTTGAAGAGGACGAAGACCTCCACGAGCAACTGAAAACTTCTTCACTACATCGGACACGAAAAGACTGCATAAAGTTGTCGACTCCGACTTGCCATGCAACCAAGAATGTTTGCATAGCGAGGCCTTTAGCATTTGCGTAGCTGTATTTCCGGTCTCGTGATGATTGCAAATTCAATATTCATCTCCTTTTAGCTCCGTTAAAAATATCTCAATATAGAAATCGCAAACCGTAACAATATATACCTCTTTAAGTCTTAATTTGTTGTTAACGCAACAATTATTCTCAAATCTTTTTTCAAGATCTACATTAGATACATACATCTTGTATTTCAATGTAGAAGTTGGAGCATTTCCCCCTGGCTTTGATACAGTTAGTGTCTTGGAGCCAGCATCTAGTGGCCATTAGCTGAACTGCAGCTTCATACAGCACCAGCATTCACTGCAATCGCCTGACGTAAGTGTAAGTTGATATTCTTCCTACCTTTAGCGCTGATGCTGCGCAGGTCTGTGATCTTCATCAGGGTTTTGGGGAACATGTGTGGTTTGCTGGGCCGACGCTTCCTCACGTAGATCTTCAGGGCCTCCAGGAGCGGCTCCTGGAGCTGGTCCACCTTGGAGGGCTCCTCCAGGTCCTGACGGTCTGACACACACACACGTGCACACACACATAAATCAAGTTAGACTTGAGGCTCAATTATGACAAATCCATGTCTTGGCTTTATCTGATTTAGACAAGCTTGAGGCTAATACATGTATCACAGCATGAAGCCTGGTTTGATTAAGAAGGAAGAGTTTATCTCATTATGGCAACCCATTTGCTGCCGAGGAGAGACTGCAGAGATGGTGACAATGAGATAACTTGAGCAGAAAACCAATTTGAATCCTCTCTTTTGAGTCGCAGTGTTAAGCTCTGATAACTGGGCTTTCAAAGTCTCAAACAGCAGGAGAGCGACAAATGAATGCATTAAAACTAATCCACAGATGTGGTATCCAAAGCTATTCATCTTCTCACAGGCCACATTTCTGCACACAGAAGAAGACTCAGTGGTCAAATGTGCACCAGTGCCTCAGCTTTACCAATCCCCTACTTTTTATTCTTTTTTGGGGGGACCTTTTAGTTGGCAGTTTTCTTTTGACTCCATATTTCTCAGTCATTGTATATTCATCTTTATAGTTTTTATCTGCCTTTGTTATACATCATATTTCTCTATTATTTACAGTCCTCCTGTTGCAGGTGTTACATATGAGCTTTTTAAACTTCCCTTGAGGCAGTATTACAGATACAATCTTCAATCAGTCCTGACAATAGCACAGCCATAGGCCTACATAATAATAGTACTGCCGTACCGGAATAGATAATACCTAAAGCACTAAGTAGGTCCAATGGAGCTACGAATATTTACCGTAAATAATATAATAATTACAATAATATAAATAAATTAAACCATCCCCCAGGTTTGTCAAACTTATTTGGAAGAAAAAACAAAACTTTTATGGATTGACTTCCTGGTTCAACTTGCCGGGCTTGAAAGGCTTTATGGGGAAATCAACGGTTATCGGCAACATTGCATTTTTGTCTTTTGCTCCAGATAATAGCTAAAACTGTTGACACCATGTCTGGTTGCTTTGTTATCAAATGAGTACTGATGGACTTATATATATATATATATATATATATATATATATATATATAATTTGGTTAGCTCTATCAATTAACAGGAATTCAAAATCCATACTCATTTGATTTGATCAATTTATAATATACTGTTATAAATAAATAATATATTTATTCACTTTAATTTCTAAACAAAATGTAAATAAATGCTAAGATAATTTATTGACCTATCAGAATTACTGCTCCGATCGCTTGTCCGGATATACATTTATACACTTATTTTAAATGGCAGTAAAATTAACCAATCACATCTTCACTCAAAATGGGCGGGACTTGTTGTCACTAGCTTTACGACGATGACGAGTTCCACCTGTGGGGTTATTGGGGCCAAATATGGGTTTTCTGATTCAGAAAGTTTATCCAAGTCCATCCGAGTGATGCGCTCATCAAAAGTGTAGGTGATTTTAAATCTGCAGCTGTTTCCTATATTTGCTCAATCTGCACATTTACCAACATTATACACATGTGCTGTAATTCTGCAGAATGACCGTTAATCGCCACGCGTTGCTCGCTCGGCTGGGCGCTGCTGTCATGGATGTATTATGGGATGGCGTAACGTGAACGGTGCTGAGGTGTTGCTGGGGTTTGTGTGGTAGGAGGGCGTGGCTCCACCTATTTGTTATATTTGTAAAGAGGGTTTTCATTTTGCTGAAGCAATGAGCTGTTTTGTTGTTGTTTTGCCGTCTCTGCTATGTTTGATCGTTGCGTTGCCAAGGTTGGACTGGCATCTTCATTTTTCTTTCAGGGCTGGAATTGCAATATGAGAAATTTTGAAAAATACTGACATTTTTGTTTTGTTTTTGAAAGCTGCACCAACAAAGAGCCTCTTTGCAAAGTGTCCACTTGATTTGTCTGATGTGTAAAAGAGATATCAAATACATTTCTGTTGGTTTGAACAAAACTGAGTCAGTAGTTCAGTTCCACTGATTCTCAAATGTGATGATTTGAGATTTGCTTGTTTGGTGGCTGCAACCTTTGGATCTGATGAATTGTGATGGGAATATGTCACTATTTTCTGACAGACTACATAATTAATATAAAATCAAATATGATGAAAATAATTGTCAGTTGCTACCTTACTTTAAACAAGTAGACCACAATGAATAACAACTGTGTTTTCCAAGCGATACCCTTGATTTAGTCTTACAGTAGTCTAATATATAACCTCATAATGTTTAACATTATGTGAAGGGTCTGTAACACACCGAGGATTACATTTCAAAACATGTGCACTATGCAATCAGGCCAAAAGGTGGCAGTGTGTGCATGCAGATCAGCAGCCATAGCATGACAACAGAGGCAATCAGAGGTGTCTCATACTGTCCATGGGTTATGCAAGAGCCTGTAACATTTGCCAGGGCTCTGGGGATTGAGTATAAAAATATATATTGTAGAATGAAACCCCAGCAGTGACGGAGCTTGAGCACCAATGGAAATGAAAGGTAGAGGGGAAGAAAAGCGTCCTAGTGAGAGCTGCGTAATTTGGTGGGTTGGGCGACATCGCTAAAATCTTCTATCGCAGTAATATCATATCTGGATATAAGCCACAATAAAGTAGGTTTTCTGGTTATTGAAATGACGAAAATGTCTTTTTTTCATTTTATTAATTTCTAGTTCGTTAAGAACTTTTGTGCAAAAATAGACACAACAGTGTGAAAATAAATTAGATAATTTTTCTATATAAGTGGCCACAAACGTAATGCGTTATGTATATATATATCGTCATATCGCCCAGCCCTAACGTACAGTAACACTTTGAGGGAGTTAGGGCGCGCTCACACCAGGGCCATTCGATCCGTAGCCTCAGCTCGATTGCCCCCCCACAGGGAACCCCAGCCGGTTTGCACTCACACTGCTCCAGCACAAACGGGCCCCCGCCCGATTGGTTGTTGCACAAACGTCATCACGTCGTAATACGACACACGTATGGCTTGATGTTCAAAGAGTGCCGTATCAAGTCATCACGATAGAGAAACTGAAACTTTACTGACAAGTCCGTCTGCACATATTTCTAGTAAACACTCGGCGCATGTGAGCGCGAGCGGAGCAAATTATATGATAAAAGTACTATACTACGGTTCTGCTCCGGTACCGCTCACACCACCAGTCAGAAGCTCAAACCCGACCCAGAACCCCGCTGTGTCCTACAGTCATCAACAGTGTTTTCAGTCATAAATCGTCTCGATAGCGGGGGGAGATCCGAGTAGAGCACTGAGATAATGAGAGGGACGGCCTATAGATTAAAGCCTATGTCATGTTCACATTGCGTACCCGTGATTGAATCGTACCATACTCAAATCCACCTCGTCCAATCCTGCCGAGGAAGCGTTCTTAAGTACGGAACGGAGCGCTCACACTGGCCAAACAATCCGGGCTTTAGGCTCAATCGTGCCTGGGCGCGGTCCGGTTGGGGTAGTGTGAGTGCTCCTTTAGTCATGCCTCAGGTATCTCTGTGGAAAACAACCAGAGAAGGTTTAATTCCTCTGGAAGGGCCGCTCCAACATTCCACTCAGCTGTCTGACGCCGTCGTAACATACCCCTCCCACGTTTGGCAGTCAGGACAGTTCCATCTCACTGATAGCAACCTGTGGTTGACCTGGTTTCAGACTCCCGTGGATTCTGGCTTACTTTCATCCCATACTGTGCTGTAGTTATCCAAAGGAGTTAATGCAGGCTGACTATGTTGAATGGAGAGCAGGTGGAGCGTGGTTCGAATGTGGAGTGGATCGGGTTTTTTCATTCCGCTTATGAAGACCGAGGTGCCAAAACCTGCAGTTCTTCAAATGGCCACTTGAGGCTGGCTCCAAAAGGGAGTCAGTTGTGTTAAAATGCCAAACTTTACAGCAGAAATAAACATATGTACAGCTCTGTGCATAAAACCGTGTTGGACTCTATACTTAATTTCTCTGTTCAAGACAACCGTGCGGGGGTACGGTGTTGATTTCGGTTATCAGTTAATTTTGCTCCTGATAGCCCAACACCTTTTAACCGGTTACCACAACAGTTACATTTAAAAACAAGTGGCACTTTCCTTGCTCCATTGACTCATTAAACTTAGATGCTGTATTTCCACGTGGTATGTCCGTCCAGTCTGAATGTTTTGTGTTGTACATTTTCTGTTGGCTTTGCTGAAGTTTACGGCCACATTTCCATCAGGTTATGGGCGCAGGTGCACGTTACGAATATCAGGTCAGCCAATAATGAGTTGATATTTGTTCCCACTGGCATCCTGTCTAAATAGTTTGATCAGTGGTCTCTCTGAAGGCCATCATCAAAAGAGCAGATGAGATGACGCATCTATTCTGAATAGAAACCATTTTAATACTCGTTCATCTGCTTTCATGCCCGCTCTTTAATTTGCTCTGAGTGTCTGGTGCTGTGTGTTGAGTGGAGCTGGCCGTTGTGCGTCATGTCTGAACAGATTTATTTATTCACATACAGTGCTGTGAAAAAGTATTTGCCCCCTTCCCGATTTCTGTGTTTTTTGCACATTTATCACTCAAAAAGTTTTCAGATCATCAAACCAATTTTAATATCACACAGAAACAACCCAAGGAAAGACAACATTCAGTTTCTGAATGAGGATTCAATTTATTAGGGCACAAAAAAAATCCAAACCTATCTGGCCCTATGTGAAAAAGTAATTGGCCCCCCTTGTTAAATTACAAACTAACTGTAGCCATGTTTCCATCCAAAGTGATTCGAATTACTGGGAAATGCGCATTAAAAGAAATTCGAATCATGTGTGTTTCCATCAAAAGAACGGACTTTGGTGAAAACTACAAATTCGCGCGAGTTTTCTAAGTCACGCGAGATTTTCCGCGGGTTGGCATGGCAACCAGCCTGTAAACATTCCGTCGTCTTCCTGCCGGTGTTTTGATGTGGTGTTTTGATGTTTTACAATGGAGAGAGGACTTCAGTCATTAATTACACTCGCTCAAGTGGTGCTCGATCTTGCGGCGCAGTTGGTCCTGGCCATTAGAGGGGCTGTCAGGAGGAGAAGACAGCAAGCTGCCTTAATTAATGCCCTGGCCCAGCGAGAGAACCGTCTCCGCCGCCGACGCCCCTATGAGTGGGAAAGGAGGCGTCAGAGGGACTTTTGGAGTGTGGTGGTGGGCCAGCATTTCACACCTAACCTTTGGCTGTCACACTTTCGCATGTCCCGTGCCACCTTTGAGACGCTGTGCAGAAGAATTGGTCCTTTAGTTGCCCCCATGCCATGGCCAGGACGGCGTCCTATCCCAACAGATAAACGCATCGCTATTGCCTTATATAAATTGACCACATGCGCCGAATACCGAGTGGTGGGTGAGGTATTCGGTGTAAGTAAAACCAGCGTCCATCGGTCCCTCTATGCCGTATGCCGGGCCATACAAGCCGAAATGATGAAGGAGTTCATCAGACTCCCAGATGTGGCCGAGGCGCAGCAAATTGCGCAGCGCAACGCGACAAGGCACCTTGTGCCACAAGTGTACGCATCGGTTGACGGAAGCAGTCGGGGTGAAAGTGCGCTACGTCACACTTGATTCGCATACAGCTGTTTCCATCCCATTCGAATCAACCAAAACCCGGCCATAGCGAGCGTATTTCATTTTGTGTGAATCAGGGGATTTTAATGCGAATCACGGCGTTTCCATCATCATTTTCCGATGCGATACATCTAGATGCGCATCTAAACAGCTGATGGAAACGCACCTTGTGACAACCTCAGTTTTGAGAAAGCTTAGTTCAATTCCACAGGCCACACCCAACCCTGATTGCCACCACCTGTGTTGAATCAAGAAATCACTTAAATAGTTCCTGTCAGACAAAGTGAAGTAGGCTGAAAAATCTCAAGAACAAACGCATCATGCCACGATCCAAAGAAATTCAAGAACAACTGAGAAAAAGAGTGATAGAAATCTATCAGTCTGGAAAAGGTTACAAAGCCATTTCCAAGGCTCTGGGGCTCCAGCGAACCACTGTCAGAGCCATTATCCACAAATGGAGGAAACTGGGAACAGTAGCAAACCTTCCCAGGAGCGGTCGACCAACTAAGATTACTCCAAGAGTGCGACGAAAGATCATTCAGGAAGTCACAAAAGAACCTAGAAGCACATCCAAAGAACTACAGGCCTCACTGGCCTCAGTTAAGGTCAGTGTTCACACTGGCCAAAACTGGCATCCATGGAAGAGTTGCCAGGCGAAAACCACTACTTTAAAGAAAGAACACAAAGGCTTGTCTCACATTTGCCAAAAGGCATCTTGATGATCCTCAAGACTTATGGAGAAACATTCTGTCGACTGATGAGTCTAAAATTGAACTTTTTGGAAGATGTGCAGCCCGTTACATCTGGCGTAAAAATGGCACACCATTTGATAAAAAGAACCTGATGCCTACTGTAAAGCATGGTGGTGGCAGTGTGATGGTTTGGGCCTGCTTTGCTGCCTCAGGACCAGGACAACTTGCTGTGATTGAGGAAAAAATGAATTCTGCTGTTTACCAGAAGATCCTGAAGGAGAACGTCCGGCCATCAGTTAGAGCTCTCAAACTCAAGCGCTCTTGGATCATGCAACAGGACAACGATCCGAAACACACCAGCAAGTCCACCTCTGAATGGCTCAAAGTAAATAAAATTAAGGTTTTGGAGTGGCCAAGTCAAAGTCCGGATTTAAATCCGATTGAGATGTTGTGGTGTGACCTTAAACGGGCAGTTCATGCAAGAAAACCCTCCAATTTGGCAGAATTGAAACAATTCTGCAAAGAAGAGTGGGCCAAAATTCCTCCCCAGCGGTGTGAAAGACTCCTCACCAATTATCGCAAACGTTTGATCACAGTTATTGCCGCCAAAGGTGGCGCAACTCGCTATTAGATTCAGGGGCCAATTACTTTTTCACATAGGGCCAGATAGGTTTGGATTTTTTTTGTGCCCTAATAAATTGAATCCTCATTCAGAAACTGAATGTTGTCTTTCCTTGGGTTGTTTCTGTGTGATATTAAAATTGGTTTGATGATCTGAAAAATTTTTGAGTGATAAATGTGCAAAAAACACAGAAATCGGGAAGGGGGCAAATACTTTTTCAAGGCACTGTAGACCGGAATTTTTATATATCTCACCCGTTAAAATGATATTGAGGCTAAAGTTATGCATAATTAAGAGTGTGGCCACGTCACCGGGCTCCGCCTCAGCTCCACCGACCAGCCACCATTATTAGAGATAGACTGAGGCGTCTTCTGAAATCTAGGGGTGACGTCTACGTCCATATTTTATACAGTCTTTGATTCCACTTGATGCATCCCAAGACTACACTATCAATTCTGTTTCGGATTTATGCTCAATATATGATGCAATCAGGCTGCAAAAAGCCTTTAATTTGACATCTCCATCTTACAGAATCAAAGAGTGTTCTCTGATTTTGCAGACAGACAATGATGTTTCTTGGCCCAAGGTGCAGATACTTGATACTTTACCTAACCCATTCCCGATCTGGAGGTCGAAACCTCCTAAGACGTCACAAGATGATGAACGTGAGAAAGAGGGGAAAAAAAAATAAAAAATGGATACTTTTCGAATCTTTGCTTTTGAAATGAGTCCAACTGAAATTAAATTGCATGTTTTTTTCATGTACAGCATATAGATTTGATTTGAATCGTATGGATTTTTGGGGTTTCATAAATGTACCCCATTTGTGCATAATGCCAGATTATTTGCATAGCAATCCAATCATTTCTTTTTTTAAAGCAAGTCTATTTAAGTCTAAGTCTACGTTTTGCTGAATAGTTTCCTTTCCCAAGATTCTCTTGAGTCAGTTGCTTTAAAGTTGTCAACATTAGGCGAGCTGACGAAGCAAATGGGATGGGACCGCATACAGGAATCTACAAACATCTCTCCTCCTGATTAGGTTTCTTCTTTTTGCATTCATCTGAAATGAAGTATAGTAGAATATCTAAAGTTTGCTCCAAAAAGTACGACTTTTGAAGTTTCTGGGTTTGTTGGATTTCATCATTTATGAGAGAAACCTGTCTTATCCTCTGAACTGTCACTGTTCTGCCTTTGCTAACACTGACTAATGGCAGTGACACAACTCCAAAAGAGCTTCGGCCTACATTACTTTGTTGCTAATGGGCAGGCAGCTAATCTGCCAGTCAGCTGTAGCACATTAAATAGCTTTAAAACTTCCATGCAGAAGTCACCATCCATCATTTCAGATGCTAAATCATGTGGTCCTTATTCTTCAGCAACACTACCAGCACAAGTTTGCCTACTTGTTGTCTTCCCGCTCCGACCAGCTAACTTGTCAATCAAACATGCACGCTAGCACCCCCTCTCAGAGGCTTGCAGGCCTTTCCGCTATATCCCCGACAAACTTATTTATTCTCTTACTTAACAAACTTTGTGTCCCCTCCCCTCCCCTCACTAAATGCCCAGCGCTCTGCCCTGGCTCGCCCACCTCCAGAGATGAGACAGATGGCGCTGAGGAGGCCTGTCTCCGTGTCGTCCATCTCTATGGGCAGCAGCTGGTTGGCAAAAGTGAACACCAAGTCGGTGAGTGGGCCGAAGCCAGCGTTGTGCATCTGCGTCCGGTTAAGGGTCAGACCGTCTGAAAAGGTCATGGTGTCCTTTTCGGGGGTGTACCTCGTACAGATGCGCAGGATCTGATAGAGAGGGAAGGAAGACAGCGAGAGAATTAGTCAGCAGGGATTTAGTGGACAGGAAACTTGAAGTGATATACCGTTGGGGTTGATTTATTGAGTTTGGCTTTGAACATCTTTAAGTTGAGCAGTTTTTATTGCAAAAACTGACAGATTGAGTGTTTACCTCAGGCTATTGTCAGTGTGGAAAATGTTCCAGCATAGCATTAAATCATCAGTTGCCAGATTGTGAAAAATCCCTTTGACTGATTAAACCATATGGCCATGCACTTTCTGAAAAGGGCTGCAGAGGATCTGCACCAAAATATATATATTTACGGTGTATTTATCTTTTATTAATGGATCCTATCTATTACTCCTTTCTAGCAAACACGAGAACACAGAACAGAGGGGTTTTTGCACGACCTGGCAACGATAAAAAGTTCTTAATTCTTCATAACTCATATATGAAGCTTGAGTAAGTGATTTATTAACCATTAACAAAGACATTGCTTAAATCTCACAAACTCCACACACTAGTGCATTTGAGTTCTCTCTGGCCTCTGGACTTCCTCAAACTCATGTGTATTTTTGGTGTTAATAGCACCAGAGATACACTGTGATATTATTTCCCCCATTTTTTGCCACCTTCTCCTCAAATTTAACATCTACAGCTGTTAAATTAGACAAAAACAAGGTATAACCTTACTTGACACATAACTATGCAAATACTTTTGATTGGATTCGTCCAGGTATTTGACATTGTGCTTTCATCACTCGTTTGTAGTGCTCGCCGCATTGAAAAAAATATACAGCTCATTGTTTTGGTTTTCCAGCCAGCAAACTCTGCTCTCCTTTATATTCTATCCAACTGCAGGCAGCTATTTACATCGCAAACCATCTGATAAACCCACTGTACGCTACCAGCATTTAGCACCTAAAGAACCAACATTTCTTTCTCAGGAGTTGGTGGAGACCAAACCAGAGATAAAAGGAGAGAGAACATCCAGGAAGGAGAGTGAATAGCGGACATGTTGAACTTGCCAATTTTGATCTGTGTCTACTATAAAACAATGATTTGCTAACACTCCAGCCATAAAACAGTTATATGGGACAAGGTATCAGGTGATGTGTTTTCAGCTCGTTCTGTTGACCCCCAAGTGTCCAATCAATTAATACAGTTTTCAAAGTGAGTAAATAGCACGTGGTATGTAACTTGGGTGAAAAAGAGCCTTTATATCAAAATCAAATATGGACTGAAAATTCACAAAACAAAAACAAAGCAGGACTTTATTTATCCACCTGGTGTGCCTAAAGCGATTTTGTAATGGTTTTAATTTCCCCACGCCTAATTTTTTTTTCCAATATCACTGTGACTGTAGAGTGATGATAACCTGCTAACCAGGGCAGGTAGACTCAACCAGGTCTGCAACAAGTTTCCCAGAAAGAGCAGCAGAGACGACTGGCACAACCAAAACAATGACCTTCCACACACTCAAAGAATAACCTTTGGGTCTCCTGCTGCACTGCATGTGTGTGTTTATGTGTGTGTGTGTGTGTGTGTGTGTGTGTGTGTGTGTGTGTCAGTACACCTAATGAAGCAACTGATGGTGGATGTGAAGCCGACAGTAGCCTTTGAAGCTATTTGAGTGGGCTGGCTCTGACAGTGAGTGGCAGGCGTGTCTGCAACATGAAACAGAATAAAACATGGCTACTGGCGGTGACTTGCACCGGCTGGCCAGGCCTACGCTTACAGACACACACACACACACACACACACACATACACATACACACATAGTGTTTGATCTTCCCTCTGACACTTCCTCACCCAGCCCTTGTGCACAATATCTACGCCCTTCACCATAGAAATGCGCTGGTGAGCGGATGTTGATGGCTGAGCGAGAGCCAGAAAGTCATCACGGCCTGGCCTTCAACTTCTCACCTCTGTGTCCCTGGGAGTTCACTTCTCCGCATTGTCACGTGTGACAATGTGACTTGCAGTCAATACAAGCTCCAAAATCCATCCATAAACCACCGTCAGTTTAAAAACACACACACGGAATAACAAATACTGTACGTACAGCAAACAAATCCTCACTTTCATCAGCATTCATTTCTCCAGGTTGTGTCCAGAGCGGACTTTAGCTACTTTGCATTTACAACTCGCATAAATATGCATCTTCATGCATAAATCTTTGATTTGCATTTCCTCACCAAAATGCAGATGGACCTGTATGTCACTTTGTCTCTGTCCTTTACGGACGCACACACTGCTCCAGGGAGCATTTATTATTTTGTATGAAGGTACCTTAATAAATAATTTCCTGAAGTTCTAAAAAAAAAAATCCCTTTTGTTCACATTTTTGTTTTCATAAGAAGTTTTTCCGCCACTGTATGTTGATAATATATTTAAACTTAACTAAACCTGTCTTCTAAATGCTAAGTGACTATAAAGGCTTTTCAACACACAGTACGTCCAAAACTGTGCTGCCAGGCTCCTTACCCACACCTCTCTCCCTGTGAGCACATCTCCCCTGTGCTCTTCAAACTTCACTGGCTCCCCATCCGCCAACGCATTAACTACAAGGTCCTTGTACTTGCTTACCAAGCCATCCACTCCACTAGTCCATCCCACCTATCAGAACTTATCACTGTATCCCGGCCCACACGCACCCTCCGCTCCTCCAGCTCACCACCCTTCCAGCCTCGCTACAGACTGGTCACCATGGGAGACGGGCCTTCAACTGTGCTGCACCTGCACTCTGCAACAATCTCCCCAACTCTGTTAAAGAGCTCAAGTCCACTTATTCTAGTGGTCTAGTAGTCATTCCTCAAAACTCCCATTTTTAAAATTGCCTACAAGGACTTCATATGAGGTTTTAAAAAAAAAAATTTTTTAGCCCTTTTACTTCATTTTTCTTTCAGTTGTGAATCGCATTGGGTCCTAGAAATGTGCTATATAAGACTGATTTATTATAATAATAATTATTATTACCTAGATAACATTATGCTTATATAATGTATACTAGGAAGGACACAGACAGGAAATGCAACCAGAGAAACAGGGATGTTGTGGTTATATGGTATGCACCGTCATGAGTAAATAAATACAGGTGCACCAACTGAAATCTTTAAAAGTCTGATCTGCTCATTTTCTGGTTTCCTCGTTTGTGATTTTCTTCTTCTTCTAAGAACTATAATTGACAATCAGACTTACCTATTCATTTTTTAATCACTGTCCTGAAAGGTAACGTAAATGTAAACCATCAAAAATGTTAAACATTATATTTTTTAATTGTTATTGTCATTTATAGTGGTTATTTGTATGAAAACACAATTCAAATGATTGAGAAATAAATGGTTTGACAAAAAAACAATCTGCATTTTACAAGATTACATTAGATCATCATCTTTAGTTTGCAGTTTACCACTGGGAGCTTGAATGCACCATAATGCAAGTCAATGTGGCTGTTTGGGGCTGTGCCAGATGAGCCGGTCACTGCGATTACTCATTATTACAATATAATATAAAGGTGTCCGATCGAGTTAGTTGTTTCAACTTATTTTGTACTTGCAGCTACGTCAAATTGTGGAAAAATTTGTCATGCTGCCATTTTTTTTTTATCATCCCAGGCAACATGGAGTCATCTCAGTCTTTCCTCCAAAGTGTAATAATGAGTCTCAGGAACACACAATTAACTCAGTCACAAATCTGTATGTGTGTTGCTCCTCATAAAGAGAAAAGAAAACTGTGCTGGATTGGTCCAAATGTAAGACAGCTGCTTGGAGGGAAGGTGTTTCTACTACAGTGCTGGCTGGTTCTCCACTAAACGATTAGCAGCTGACAAGTGACCAGCTGCTGCTGCCTCCATCATACGCAAAAACTGCAGTCTGTCTCTGCTGTTAGCTGCGTTAGCCACATGGGGGTTGAAGTTTTTCCTTCCTTTAGTCTAAAAACCTGAGTACCTGAGAACCTGATGAGTACCACTACCTAACAATGTACTCATTATAACATTTTATTTGTCAATAAATATTTTTTTTTTCTCAGGAATAAGCTTTTGGTGAGAGATATTGCGAAAAACTGGCACCTTTTTAAAGTTGTTCTTATTAAAGGCATTTACACTAATTGATCCATAGATATGAGTTAAGTATCTATTAATCAATAATATTGTTTATAGATACAACCACAGAAAAATAATGAGAGTAGAAAATCATCTGATCTCCGTTCCAGACAGTTTGATCGGTGGCTTCTATAAAGGCCGATCAGAAGAGCTGATCACATGATTCATTGATTCTGCATTCAAACATTTAGAATACTGTGCATGCTTTGCTTCATGTTGGACCTATTGGGCCAACATTTTTCTAATAGCCAGCAGGGGGCGCTTCATCCGATTTCTTTTAAAAACAACTGCTGTGTGTCGAACTCTTGAATTAGACTGCAGGTCGCATGTTATGACCAGATGAAACACAGCAAGCCTGTCTTCACATTCTTCCCACTTTCTCTTCCTTCCTCTCCCTCTGAGCAATGAATGCTAATCAAATCCCCCCTTCCTCCCCCCTCCCTCCCTCCCTCCCTCCCCGGACAACAGCCAAGCGTGGATGACAGCCATTTGCCTTTTTCCATCTCATTACTGCGGCTACATTAGTACAGTACATTGCTCCACTTAACAACTCCTAAATAACAAACAAACATTGGGCTGCAGCAGCCGGCCGACTCTGCAGACATTTCTGCATCTGTACTCCATAAAGTACGCAACGTCTTTAACAAACGCAGAGCGAGGGACTGGCCCTGTATTTAAAATAAAGCAAAAAACAAAAACAATAACAGATGACTGTCCCAAAGAAAAGATTAGAGGCTGAAAAACGTTTCCGCATGTGTGTAATCTAATCTCCGCTACAGACGGCTACTCCACATGAAGAATCGAATCGACCGGCGCGATCAATTAATCGGATCCCCCCTCACTCCCATTCGGCCAGCTGAGTAGGTCATGCAATAAGGTTTGAGGATCGGTCTAATGGGAGCTGGTTAAGCCCACCAATCCCCCAGAGATCTGAGGCTATTGACTCACCGCACAGTTAAAACGACTTAATGGATTCCTGCACAGCCAGGAACAACAGGGAAACGAGAAAATAAATATTGGGATACAGTGAAGTCGACAACTCCCTCTCTGGTAAAGAGGTCTGTTTATATAACTCTGTTATGTCACTGCTGTGAAAAGGACGGGGAAGGTTTTTAGCTCATTACTGGATATTTTAGAGAGTTTACTGAAGAAGAATCTGAACATCTTTGAGTCGTTACTCTGTTAGAAGGAAACTGGTGAACAGTTTGATGACATTGAATGAATCGACTTTTCTTACATTTTCAGTGGAGAAACTGTATTTTTTTACTGTACAGTTTGGGAGAAAATTAAAAGGGAGAGCCAGCTCAATTTACATGATTATAGTGGTCCCAATTTCATAAATTGAACCGTCAATGGCGTCCTCTAATGACCCTGATAAGTCTTTTTACTTTCTCGCTCCAAATTAAATCGAAAGGCAAAAAGAGGGTCGAGAAATGTACAACAGAAAAAAAGCATTTCTATTTTCTTTTATTTCTATTTCTAACAATGTTTCTTTTGTTCCTTTAAGTTTTTCTTCAAAGTCCCACTCAAGTCAGGATGCGATCGTATTAAGGAGGAAAGTTTCTACTCACTTTGCTCACCTTAAATCTCAGTTTAATAAGAGTAAGGTTTGTGACATCACAACTAGCTTTGAGCCAATCATGGTCCATTATGTAACTTACACAGATACGATGTGGACACTATAAAACCTCCAGGTCACACACACACTGAGGATGATGTAGGTGTGTATTTAGACTTTGTCATTTTAAGACCATTTTATGCTGCTGATGTAATAATAATATAACATCCATTGCAATATTCAAAAGAGCAATGCACTTTTAATTGTCAAAGATATGAAAACATTAGAGTTTAAATGTGAGAAAAAAATGAGATATTGTAATTCAATAAACAAATAAAAATACCAACAGATTAATAATACATAAAAATGCACTAACAATAATGTGCCATGTCTGACCGATGGCGGGGAAAAGCCTGCTGGTTTTGTTTCCAGCATCATGTTGGTGACATTCTTAACAAACACAACGGGTAACATCGAGATCAGCAAAAAAAATACAAAAATGCTGACCTCGCTCTCAAAAAAAAAAAAAGCACCACATTGGTGCCACGTCAGCAACAGCCTCGATCCCCAAAGAAGATCATTAAAGTAAAAAAACTCACCAGGATGTCCAGGCAGGCAGCTTTCAGGAGCGTGATCTGGTCCGCGATGGTCAGCGCTGTGAAGCCAGGCACTCGTTTGGCAAATTCCACGATCTTGATAATGCACTTAGTGGCCAGCTCGCTGAACTTGTCCCACAGGCCCAGGTCCAGCCTCACACGGTGGTCTGCACTCGAGTTCTGCAACACACACACACACACACACACACACACATAGTGAGGCGAAGAGGCAGCTACTTTTGTCACTGCACAGACTGCTGCTAATGATCTCCTCAGTGCGCCCGCTTCACTCTGCTCTATATGTGTCACACTTGCATAGAGTAAATAGGCTCCATAAGACCTGAGCTTTCAAAAACACTGGCAGGATTGTTGTTGTGAATAACGCTGAGCCGAGCGGCGGCGGCCGGGCCCCGCGATAATGAGCGTAACCGTGTCAGTGGGATGCTTCGGCAGTGATGGGATGCAGAGACCGAGCTGTGACGGGTAGCGCGGAGCGGCTCCAAGCCAGAGGTGCCGTTAATACAGCTATGCGGTCCAGAAGCTACACAAACACCGGGGATGGGTGGAAGCCAGGGAGCCATTGAAGACGGAGACGCAGATCGCAAAGTGTCGAAAGAGGGGGGAAAAGAAGCGTAAGTAATGGTGCCGTGAGACACCGGAAAGAGGAAATGACAGATGAAAGGGAGGAAAGTTAAGTGTGTGAGAGCGGAGAGGCGTCGCAGGAGGGAAGAGAAGCATGAATCCTGGGAGTTTTTCTCATGGGAGGTGATGCGTATAAATTAAGTGGAGATTGTTGCATTTTTTTTGGGGGGGGGTTGTTGATTTATGTTCTTTGATTTAAACAAATAAAATCACATGAGAGCTGGTGTCATCCAGCTCTGAAATGCCCTCTCTGATTATTATTTTGGATCAGCGTACAGGAGGAAGCGTGCCTCTACACAAACAAACATTAATGGCGTCCTCACGCTAACTAAGCTAGCAGTATTGAGTATAAACGCACACGTCCTTCTGCGCTGTGATACGCTAGTTTTTTTTGTAAAATACTTTCTTCGTGAATCTTGAGTAACCATGTTATGATTTCTGGAAAGAGACATTGCTGTTGAGCTTTTTCAAACGGGTTTAGTCGGCGCTTTGACAACCACAAGCCGAGCGCCATCATCAATAATTAATCAATTAAAACCTCGTCTGATCTTCTGACTGCTCATATGTTTCACCCACTTGACTTCTCTTTAGTCAGGAGGTGAAGCGGTTAACTCCGATGATGTCGTGTCTGTGTTATACAGTTCTCTTCATCGCTCGATGAGGAGCAGGATAACTACAGTTTCACTCATAGTATATATAGGCTTCTACACAGCATTCAGCGAAGAAGAGACCGGGGTCAGAGCCAATCAGCGATGAAGGCCCACCCCTACTCTGCCTCTGATTGGCTGGTATTTCTTCTTCCCTGTATGCTGCTGGGGAAAAACATTACGCTACACTTAAACAGACCTACTAAACGTTAGGCGTACCGGTGTGACCAAGGAACATATTTAGTCGCACTTCACTGATTTGGTGGTCGCACTCTGGAGCCCTGACAATAATATTACGAATACAAATGATATCCAAAATACTGAAAATACAGCCGAGATGTGGTGAATTAGAATTGTCCTTTAATCCCAGCATCTGGGCCTCCGGTCTAGTTGCTGTAGTACCTTGATAATTTGATAACATTTTGAGTGGAACCCTTGCAGTTCTTACAATACTTTTCTACCTTTACCCACATCAGATGATTTCTTATCGACCATAGTAATGTTCTCATAAGAAAGGCATTCAAAGTGGTGATTCATCAAAGTGGACTGTGGCTGCAGATGATTCTATTCTGTTCACCATGAATTAATGAATCAATAAATAGTTATTTAGTCTTTATAATGTTGTAAAGTAGTGGCTGACTTTCCACTCAGGCTTTCAATGTTGGTTTGGTCTGAAACAGCAGTCAGACAATGGTGGGATATCCAAACTCTCCTAAACTGATATATTAGCTCCATTTATTTTCAACCATGTGTTTTTGAGTGAACACAAAGCGGAGCAGCTCTGAGCTCGAAGCGACGGGAAGCCGCCAGGAGGCCATTTGAGCAGGAGATGGCGTGATGGACGGAGCCGCATAGACGGAGGGGGGAATGAGCAGCAGTTGGGGAATTGTTTGGGTGTAGCGAGGGGAAAGCTGGAGTGTGCTGGCTGATGGCGGGGGATGGAGCATCTGATGATCATTTGTTTGTTTTCTGATGGTTTACATGGAATAGCCCATCTGTTCCATACCAGTGAGTCTCCACATGTAGCAAGGACACAGCGCACACACACTCCCAGAGGGGGAGGTGACGCACACACACCAACGCTTCCCTGCTGAGGAGGGACGGGTCCTCACCGAGACCACCGTGTGTTCAGGTTCGATGCCTAAAAAGCCAAGACAGGACCCTTTAAACTGGTCATTTTTAGGTGTTTGACCATGACCTTTTACAGTGTACAAATCAATGGGGATTGGAGAATTAAAGTGTATGTAGAACCTGATAGGGTTCTGCAGCTGGTCCTCATAGGAGAACCCAATGTTAACCTAGAACCATCTGTGAAAGGTCCCACCCAGAACCCCCAGAGAACCCTATTATGGTGAAACCCTCCCAATAAACTGGGACGCAGTTTAGAACGTTGACATTTTAAGGCCGAACCGGCCGGTCTACGAAATGAGACGGTGTGTTCTACAGGATTTCCTGTTTGAATCACCTTTACTGCATTTCTCTATTGCATTTGAAGCCAGTCTTAGACTTAAATAAGACAACTGTGTATTTCTCCATTGAACAGTTCAATACTTCCATTGTATTTATAGCACTTTGATCTACTTTCTAATTTTAAAAAGTACATGAAAGCTGGATCAGCCAGCATGTTAAGCCGATACTGTACGTGCACTAGCCTGATATTGTTAATCAGCCATGACCATGTATTAGTCTATGTACTAGTGCAAGTCTGCACACAATATATGCTTTTTTTCAAAGAGTACATGCCTCCTTTTTTTGGTTTCAAGGCTAAAGCTTCAGCATATAAACAAACAGCAATACAAAAGTGCTCTTGACAGCATCAACAAGGCGTTTGCCAGAGCACGGGCCTGCAGAAGCATCGTGATCCGGTATAGTGTACACAGCATGATTCACAGGCCTTAGGAGAGGTGGAAACAAAGCCTTTGTGCAGCTATAATTGACTGTAGTGTAGCCTTTTATTTTCAGATCATGAATTCAACTGCAAGAGACAGGATGCTTTGTATCACCAAACAAACTCCTTGGACATTTCCACTGTTTATTCAACATAAACAACTGTAATGAAAAAAAAAGAAGTCAGTAGCATAAAGCAACTTATCTCCAGCCAGAGTGGGTTCAGAGACAGAGAGAGAAACATGCTCTCTTTGTGTATTTCAGTCAATGTTATTGATATGAAGTTAACGTTAACATTGTAGCTTTTTGTAGCATGTCGACACTTGAACCAAATTAAATGTTACTTGCCTGAAATGTCTCTACACTAGAAATGCACTGATTGCAATTTTCTTGGCCGATTTAAGATTTATTATATATATATAATTTTATATTTTTTTAAAGTTGACCTGCCGATTCTGATTTTTGACAGTTCAGATTTTCTTTCCAAGAACTATAATTGACAGCAAAGATTTTTTTTTCACCACAAAGTACATTTTTTCACCAGTCAGAAATGAGAATAAACCTTGGTTTCAGTCTTTTCAGTTTTAAAGTAAGCTGTAAAAGCAGATACATAATAAATAATAATAAAATAACAGACGGAGAAAGCAATGGACTGAAAGTAGCATTACATAACCAAAGTATGCCAAAACCCAGAGAAGGGGAATATCACCGCTGGACATAAATAAGAAAATCAGTCTGCAGCATCTAACACTCAATCTCAAATTGTGATTTGTAACTGCAGGCAGAGTAAACACGTCTGTCTGCAGCTTTCAGAAGACTGCAGCAAAAGAAAAAGACCGATTCGTAAGATGTCTAGTCACATGGGCGTTATTAATGTCATCATTTGTATGTGTGTTATCCTCCTCCAACTCTACACTGGAACTTAAGTAAATCCTTGTATGATCCTTTCTATGACTATAATAAATAAATAAAAAACAAATCTAAGTTGGACTTATAAAACAGGCCCAATTATTAACAATTTAACAGTAGGTGAAGAACAATGATTATATATATATATATATAGATAGATAGATAGATAGATAGATAGATAGATAGATAGATAGATAGATAGATAGATAGATAAAGGAAGTAAAATCTAAATATCTTACACCTAAGAGAACTGGAATCAGCTTATAAAAGACTGTGTTTGAGATTTAATTGTATAACCGTGAGGTCTTCCCATTTGAATTTGGTCACTAAAAATGTAAATTCCTTCAAAGAAAATAACAGATGGCCCGATCTCTGTTTTGAGCTCCGGCTATGTGAGGACCGTGTGCAGGGAGGTTTTACAGAAGCTGTTGAAGAATTTGAAGCTGCTGGGAAAAAAAGTGAACCACTGATTTGAAACCCTTTTTCACCACACATGAAATATGTATTCGATATGTTGGGCAAACTTCAACCTCGGTCTGAGCCCGGCCCCGGGAGCTCTTTCAGTGGTAGAGGGCCTGAATCCGGCGGTGCCCTCCGGCCCACTGAAGTGACTATGGAGACAGCTGGAGCAGCCCTCTGCCTCACAGAACATCAATCCCCCGGAGGTTGTTACTGTGAGGCAGTTAGCGCCGCGGCTGCTGGACACTGTCACGAGCAAACGATCTATTGTGGCCACCCGAGAGAGAGAGAGAGAGAGAGAGAGAGAGAGAGAGAGAGAGAGAGAGAGAGAGAGAGAGATAAAGGGAGACAGAGAACAGCAGAGGGAGAGATCATTTAATATGATCTGGGGTTAAGTGAGAGGCACATTAGGGCCGTGCTTAAATCAAAGACAACGAGCTGCAGTCGACACAACAGCACTACGGACGCACATTCCACTGATTGACATCCGATTTGATGGGGAAGGAGGAGGTGCCGAGACACGAGTGTGTCTGTGTGTGTGTGTGTGTGTGTGTTTGCACAATGCACATATGTTGGGGTGGTGTGGTGGACGTGGCTGATATTAAAGCAACTCATCTTGCTCTTCCCTCTGGGTGGAGAAGGAAAGAAGGGAAGAGGGTGAGATAATTCGCAGTTGAATTTTTTTTTCTTTCCCAAGCACCCAAGCACCCCCCCCCACCCCCCGCAATCTCAGTCAATTACACAAGTCCCATAATTCAATAGAGCGAAACAAGGAAGTTGCCGGGGAATTCTAATTTAATTTAAGAACATTTATCCAAACAAATTAGACAAGTCGCGACATTAGAAAAGGAGCTGGCAGTGTAGAAATGAGCTCTCTGCAGTACATCAGCAGGCCCGTGTGTACAGATGCAGAAAGGGAGAAGGCAGTAAAAAGCAGTCAGCACCTGTGATGGATAGCGACGGCCGACAAACTGTAATATGGCTAATATCTCCGGGCCGGCTGTGTACTGTACAGCAGCAGCAGTGGCCACCGCTGCCTGGAGCCACCGGGGGGCCCCGCCGAGCACTAATGTTTTATTTTGTCTTTGAAACTGCCAAGCTCGTTTTTCATCACCATCACTGTCAATGAAGCGTTATTCATTGTCGAGCTAAGCCCTCTCACTCGTGCAGCTATCTCCGCTAACCCAGCAATGAACTCCTAAATCACTGCAGACTAGGATTTGAATATTTCACCACATAATTGGAGCTTTAACCTAATCTAGGGGCGCGGGAGCTCCTCTTCTGTTTTCCCGACGAGGAGGACTCAAAAGGCGCATCACGATCCGATCGCTTGTAATAATGAGGAACTTCTCACAGTCTGTGAGCAAGCATAATTACCACTGATCCAGATTAAGGTTTTATCTGAGGGCCGACTGCCACTCCAACAAACAGCAAACACTGGCTTATATCCTAACCAGGGAGCAAGATTTTTTGCTATTATGTCCCACGTTTTATTCAGCGGTGGATTTTTGCCTCAGTGCAGACTGTTTATTTTGTAAAATCAGGAAGTGTCTCGTGGGAGAGGGAAACGGGATGCGGGTGGAGTGGAGAGGGGTTACAGCGATTAGGAGCTTTGTGTTGGGATTGAAAAGGAGAAAATACAGAGTTATAGAGACCGGAGCTTACTGTACACTCAAATGACAGCGGCGGCAGCAGAAAGCTAATAGCTACACAGCAGGCCAATTTGCTCCATTTGTGCATCTCGTTACTATCTCCTCTCCAAAGTTTACTGTCAGTGACTGAACGCTTTTCATCACTGCGACAAGCGATGCATTACTCCGCGTTACGGCAGCTCAGCCCATTTGTATAAACAGTGTTTTACGTGACTGACAGGTGTCATGAGATTTCCAAAACTAGCTCCACTAAATCATAAAACAACCCCCCCCCCTCCTGCTCTCACACTCTCCCTACAGAAGACTGTTTGTGGAGCGTCGGTGTCAATCACAGCTCGCTGGCACCGACTGTAATCTATATGTAAGTCAGCTTAAAAACAAACACATTAGACGCCGTCAGCTCCCCGCACAATGCTGCCATGCCGACGTGTCAATCAAATCGCCGCCATCTCTGCTTGCCGTCGAGCTACCAGCCGTCCTGCAGCTCCAACCGGTTTGCCTGTCAAAGCGTCAAAATCTCAGTCCAACTCTCGACACGCGTGTGAACTCCGACAATTGCACCAAGTCATGTTGAGCGCGGCAGCGTCCCTCGTCGCCACTCGGATGAAGGGAACGTGCGTCCCCTTTACGGGGGTCGGACGCTTCGAGGTGCCCGAGGCCTGACGTGTCCAGCTGACGAGATTCTTCTTCAAGGTCCTGTGTGAATTAGCATCCCTTTGCTATCTGACCTTTCACGGGTTGTTAGTTTAACGCAGACGTTTGAATGTTCGAGGCAGGTTCAGGGACGGCACAGGACTCTCAACCTTGATGTTGTGACATGACAGGGATAATATTAAGCCCTCGCAAACCACCGCGGGAATTCTCAACACCCATCTTAGCCCCCGTCGCACGTTAGCGCACAAACCTGTCACTTCTGTGCCGGTTTGATTAGCGGAGTCACATGATGAGTTGTTGGATTAGCTGCATTCCACGTTTCAGACGTGTCAGCAACTAGAGGCCTGAGTTGGCTGTCTTCCTCAACCAGACTGATGGTTAGTGTTTCCCTAACGAGGGGTTTGATGTTGGCAATAGGGACGAGATGATATAGGATTTTATCATGGATGGTGAAGTTCCAAGAATGATATATTTTTAGATTTTAGTAATCATTGTGGATTGTGGGCGGCTTGGTTGTGTCAACTAAGCGGTTCTAACTGGTTCTCAAGCCGAGCATGATTCAAAACTGTGCTATGTTTCCAGTGTGGTCACTGGTGCATCCCTATTCTCACCAGAGGCAGCTAGAAGTCCTGATGTGTTAGCTGCTCAGTGCTGTTATGATGCATGTTTGTATTGTCCAATCAATAAGTCCAATCAATAGCTATTGAAAGAAGAAGGAGAAGGATTTTCCTTTACAGTCAGGGGTTGTACATCTGAGCTCTCCAGTTGCATCAGCGGGGGATTGAGGGTACAGTACGTGATATTGATTATAATTATGAGCTCGGTACTCGTGGCTTTTTGTAAGACCGGATCAGAGGAGCATATGGTGCCATTGGTAGATCAGAGTCACGGAGTCAAAGACGACCGTGGCTCCGTTATGGTTATGACTCACAAAGAAGTTCAAACTGAAGCTGAACCCTTCGCTTGATCAGCAGAAAGCACCACAGGACCGTGAACTCACCGTGGTGTATTTGCCAAGCTGGCAGAGGGAAGGGAACGTTTCTTGATGGGCCTTGCGAATCTTTTCAATGATGGTCTCCAGCTCGGCTGTCAGCTCGTAGCTCTCTGCCAGCTCCAGCTTTGGGCTCTCCTTCTTCTTCTTATTCCGGTCATTTCGAACAGCTAAAGGAGAACAAAGGATTAGGATTAGCTTCGACAATGACTCGCAATGTGGACTTGAAACAGTGCAAAAGACAACTTGAGAAACAACAGAAACTTTGTCGCTAGTAGGCATTTTTCTGGTTACTTTTTAAGAGATGCGGCAAGTTGTCAAGAAAAAAATAAAGCGGAGGCCTTACATAAGGACGGAAAGTTTCTAGCTGCAGTCGACTCTGTCAGCTCAACCGGTCTGTCAGTTTAGTGCCGCGGGCAAAGTCTCAAAAAGGAAGAAACAAAAGAGTGAAAATTCTAGTTCATCACAAATGGATTGTGTGATTTGTGTGGCTCAGTAAATGTATTTAGTGAAATTAGAGCTGTTTTTAAGTTTTATTTATGTGGCATATCTGGGTTGAGTTGAAGTCTTAAGTGTACACTTTATAACATTTGGGTTTAGCTTTGGTGTTACAGTAGAAGTTGGAGGGACAAAGCAAAGGTACAATCATAAGACCTCCCTGCATAAATAAAGGATAAATGTATTTTGGATCCCATGTTTTAATAAAAAAATAATTCAGGCTGAATTTTTCATTTGTCTACCTTGATAGAATTTATAGAGATCAAATGATTGAGTATTTTTATCACAATGTCCCTGGTCCCTTGTAAATAAAACTATGATTTCTGTCTCCAAGCTTTCAATGGCTTGGTTCATGGTCAGGGAACGGCTGTTGGTCACACACCAACAAAGTGTGGGAGTGAACCAACAAAGGCAGGCAAATAGAGAAGCGCTCTAGCACAAATATGTGTTTTTAAACTCTTCCAATAACCGTCTTTGCGTTGCATTGTGTGTTTAAAAAGCATCAAGGATACACACACACAATGTGTTTTATTGAGACATTTCTTTGAAGTGAGTAATTTGGATGAGCATATCAACTGTTATTTTTCATATTCATTTGATTGATTAATTCATTCATTCAACCTTTCTTTATTTATACTTTTATAAAGATCATTGAGGGGCAGCCCTCATTTACAATGACATTGAGTTACACAGACTAAGAAAACAACACAGAAACGTAACAATATCTTCATAAGAACATGACGGGCACTAAAACTTTCTATCATGGAAAGTTGATTTGATAAACAGACGAGAAAAGAAATACAACTGTGTAAAGCAATTACAAGTAGAAGTTTGGTGGTCCAAAACCAGATTTCAAAAATGTCCAAAAGGCACATCAAACATCAACCTAGATCTTTTCTCCTATTGATCGTGGCAGCTGGACAGAGAGAGGACATCGTGCCTCGCAGCAAATGCTGCATCACATGTAGAACTGCTTTAACAAATCCCAAATAAACCCTGAGGAGACCGTCCCACAGTAGCGACCGGGCGGGAGTACAACAAAGCCCAGGTTGTTGTGTAAAGTGCACCCCGAGAGACCACAGAGTCCTTTGCTTCATTAGGTGCAGGTCTTTGAAGTCTGCCGCAGCAGGAGACTCAAACAATCCGAGCAGGTTTGTTACACAACACGCAGCGTGATCATCCAACATCACACACCTCTGACCAGCTCCCCTTTAGAATAATAAGGAGCGGAGCTGGAGAGAGAGAGAGAGAGCGGGGCCCGAGACACCCAAGGGACCTTCTTTGGCTGATGACACAACAGACGCATCCTCTGCCCTAGTTTACAATAAAGCCCTTTATATTCACGCACTAGAGCCAAACCCGCCATCCCAGAATGCACTGAGGTGCTTGACAGGGAAATGAGGATGCCAGCTTGAGTGTGGGTTGGGGTTTAATGCTGGTTACGTTATGTTATGTGATAACGTAGAGCCTCAAGGCATTAGATTTAATTTAGATTATTTATAAAATGTGTTATTTATTAAAACTGCGCTAATATATTTGTTATAACCACAAAGGATCAAATGACTTGGAATAACAATGAGGAGGCTGACATGAATGGCTTTTTTCCTGCCTGACTGAACAATATGATGTAAGCAACGTATAGCAACCCTACGACATTTCCATGTTGTATTTGGGACGCTAAACTATAGAGCCAAAGTGAAACTTCTGGGTTTTGTTCCACAAGTCAGAAAACTTCATTCAAACTGGTTAGGTTCATGTCCAGATAAAGACTGGAGCCTTTTGAAAACTATATTTCTATTTAATATCTCTTTTCTAGCTGCCGTTAATGAACAGCGTTACCCATAAGCCTTAGATCTCTGCTGGCTTAATGTCATGACTTTTTAGTTTGTTGTTTTTTCTCAGGGACAATGCACATTGATCAATATCACTATACTCGTCAGTGAAAACGCACATTTTCAACAGTTATCTCTCGGCCTGAACACAACAAATTAGAAGACTAGAAAGCAAAATGAGAACAGCTGAACAGGATGAAAAGAAACTTAGAGGAGCAAGGAAGGATTATGGAAAGTAGGACATTTAGAAAACAACTACAAAACCATGTTAAGCATACAGTCAGCACAAACTTAAAACTAGACATCAAATCACATTTCATCACAGCAGACGGATGAAACCAGAAGAGACAAACGCAGACAAGAAACCAAGCAAAGGAGTGCAGAGTAGCTCAGCTAGCAGGAGGCGTTGTGCTAAGAAGTGTTTGGGTGCAGTCGAATAGTCAAAAAATAAGGTCCTGACTCCTATTCCTTGACCTCTGGAGTAAACGTCACAGGGTTAAGGGAAGGCGATAGGAGAACTCAAAAGTACTTAGGAAAAGCTGATGATTGACAGCTGATGATTGACGTACGTCTGCGCTGGAGAAACCACAATAATGGACTACAAAAAACGCATCGTCCACTTCTCCACATGTTGGTTTTATCAACAGCTGGTTCACTGACCGGCTTCAGGTCCAGCAGCTCCTCCTTCCTGTTTGACCGGTTGCTTTATTTACGTTTCATTTGTGGTTTTAGTTTCGTTTTTGTCAAGTTTGTAACATGATTGAAATAAATAAAAATAAATACCATTCAATTATTATCACTGTCCACACATTTATCATCACTATTCCAATTACTATATGTCTGCATGAAAGTAATTGTTAAATATGTAAATAGGCATATTGTTTGTTTTCATGAACGGCCGAGATGTGCGGCACTGTAAATGTTGCTCTCGCAAAGAATTGTGGGTCGGCGTGATCTCCTTTCCTTTCGCATAGGAAGGTCCGTTGCATCCTATGCTAAAGGAGCTCTGAAAGGAAGCATTGGAGCTCCTTTCCTTTGCATTTAGAGAATCCGAACAGGTCTTATCATGGCGGCCACTTGTTTACTTCCGGGTCACTTCTCCAGTTAGGAACCTTCCTAAGCAAAAAAGACTATTCGACTGCACCCTTTGTTTTGCTTAGGAAGGTTCCTAACTGAAGAAGTGACCCGGAAGTAAACAAGTGGCCGCCATGATAAGAGCCGTTCCAATTCTCTTAATGCAAAGGAAAGGAGCTCCAATGCTTCCTTACAGAGCTCTTTTAGCATCGGATACAACGGACCTTCCTTTACGAAAGGAAAGGAGATTACGCCGACCCACAATTCCCTGCAAGAACATTTAAAGTGCTGCAAACCTCGGCAGTTCATGAAAACAAACAATATGCGTATTTGCATATTTAACAATTACTTTCATGCAGACATGTAGTCATTGGAAGTGTGCTGATGAATGTGTGGACAGTGATAGTAATTTAATGGTATTTTTACTGATTTCAATCATGTTACAAACTTGACAAAAACGAAACTAAAACCACAAATGAAATGTAAATACAGCAAACGGTGAAACAGGAAGGAGGAGCTGCTGAACGGTCAGTGAACCAGCCGTTTCTAAAACCAACAACATGCGGAGAAGTGGACGACGTGCTTTTTGTAGTCCATTATTGTAGTTTCTCCACGTTAATCACTGGTATCGATCATCAGCTGTCAATCATCAGCGGGCGCTTTAAAATGACGTAGCTTAGTGAGTCCGGTCGGGTTCTTTGAACACCGCGGCCGTCTTTTCCTAAATCCTTTTGAGTTCTCCTTCCAAATGTCCTTAACCCCGTAACGCCTTCCCCCCAAGGTCAAGGAAAAGGTGTTAGGAATAGGAGTTAGGACCTAATTTTTTGACTATTCGACCGCTGCCAGAGACTGATATTCTCGTGTAGCACACCGCCTACAGCCCCCGATGCTAACGCTAACATCTGACCTCTACCTTTCTCATCACCAAGCTCAGAAGTGTTGATTGTCACAGGGGTTATGATCTTGTCCGATTAAATAGCTTATCCCCATAATCAGGCATTAACCCCTGATGGAGTTGACTGCTAACTGCTTTGCCAACAACAACTTAACATCCTCAAACTGTACATTTCTGATTCAATTGATGCCCAGAATTCAGTAATATATTATATATTATCCATACAGCTGGGATCCAATCAAAATATGTGATGAAATGCATATAGTCTGTGCGCTGAATCAGTCACAGGCAGGTACTCTGTCAATATGCTGTATATATCTCTTTAATTTTTTTTTGCATAATAGGATATATTAAACCCACATCTTAAGTCTTAATCTCTGTTCTCAAATTTTCTCAAAGCATCAAAATGAAAGCAATTTTCCGTTTCAGAGAATCAGGCCGAATGTTTTGTTCGGCCGTGACCTCGCGCAGATTACTGTCACCGCCGAGAGGCAGCAGTAATGTGCTGACATTAATCACTCCATACATTGTGACCCACATCTGTGACCTATATGACCGTTATGTGGGAGTATGTATGTGTAAGAGACTTCACACTACATTGACCGTGATGATATCATGTAGTAAAGCAAACTCTGGAAGTGACGATGTTAATTACCTCATTAGAAAATGGGATCCAGTTGCAATGGCTGAATTTAACCAAACAATGACAAGACGGATCCTGGTTCACACACCAGAGAGTTGGCATCACTCTTTTACTACTTCTCACTTCCCACTTGGCAATTCTGATCTTCAAAGATACTTGTTTACAGTTTCAGTATGGGGGCAGTGGGAGGGGTTTGATTGAAGGATAGAGAGCCTTGGGCCCATTCAATCTGCTCCTCCGCAGAAAAGAAAAGCTGCTAGCATTGAGCGGAGTAGATAAAGCCCGTAGTGAAGCAGTGCTTTACAATACTAACAATACAAGCATGGCCACTATGGGCCTTCAAGACACGGAATGTTCATGATAATGGAAAAAAAAAATGTAATAAATGTTTGGTCCACATATGATGAGCAATTCTTTGGCTCCATGGCCATCAAAGTAAATATTGGAGATATTTTTCACAAGCTATCTGCTGAAAAGTCAAATTTCCCTTTTCAGGCAGACAAAACAGGAAAGTTGGTCGAGACCTTTCTTCGCTCATGGACGCCCTAGCTAACTCATGTTTGCAATCCTAAATATGTCTCATAGCAGTGTAAATAATGTTAGCAATAGAAATACATTCTGCAAAAGTAATTCAACCTGATTTATCCATCCACATGCCCTTCACAACAACTGACTCGTCGTCACTGAAAATGAGGGAAACCTCAATGTCTTACGAGTATATATAAAGGTTTGATGAACTGATGAATTTATCACATCTGAAATCACACATGAAATTGCTGCTATCACATGATGACTTATATTTCTGAGGTTTTTCCCACATGGATAAACTGCTGTTTATACAGTCAGCATCAGTCAAATACATAGTTGGTGTAACACAAATAAAAAATTGGGTAATTTGTATGATTGTAAATTATTCAAATTTGCTAATATAAAATGGACATACAACAAGAATTATTCACAGAATGAACCATTTTAATATTGTGCCGTTGAACATATTAATGGACGTGCCAAGATGGAGTGATAAGTCTTATTATAATCATTACTATTATTATGTTGGTCTTAATGGCAACATGTGTGAGAAATTACCCTACAGCCACTGTTATGTTTGACTGGGATGCATCACTGTCCTGTTTCAGTGTGGAACATTTCCATCACAAAAATAACAGCATTTTTTGTTTTTATCACATTGTTTCACAGATTGGCACTTTTATTTCTACTGTTATGGCCACCTCTTCTGTCTGTTTGACATGTCTAATGTGTGCTACAGGCATCGATTGACGTATATCAAACAATGCAACGCTCTGCTTTATGTGACGAATAGTTATGTCAAGTAGACGCACTGTGTGAGACAGTATTTGTTTTTGTCTCGCTTTCGGTTTATGAAAGTATGCATCTGAGCTTTGACTTCACTGAGGAATTCCAATAAATACAGGCAATCTTGCTTTCGCACTGACGCTGAAGTCCACCTCACACCGTGGTTGGCCATGTGTGTCGAGGTGAAAGAGTGGACTTCTCTCTTTGGCTCTCTCCATGCAAACAACAACTGAGTGCGACTCCGTGAATGTCTTCCAGGAGAGGCGGTCTGAATATGTGGGCCGTTATCCCCGTATTTAAATGATGTGGCATCTCCCTGCCTGCTGTGACTATGGGTTTTCACGCCACCTTCGAGTGGAGCCGTACATGTATCCAAAGCTAGTGATGGGCCATTCTCTTGCTGCCACGGACACAATAATAACACAGCAAAACTGTCAGTTTTTGGATCCTGATCACAATGTGTAGACAATACCATCAGCTATAAAGGCATCTAAAAAAGCAGTGCCTGATCCCTCCCAAAGCTCTGGCTCATTCTGCACCAAATGCTGCAGTCAGTGGTTTAGTAACTTTGTAACAAAGGACAGACAGTCCTGGTGGTGGGGCGAGGGGCCAAACCAGGCAGTCCATGAGCCCCTCTCTATACAGGCCACACAGAAAATACAACACTTTGCCCCTTGGAAGAGGGGGATGGTACAGAATAATGGCATGGAAAGGGGGATGGTACAAAATCTGTTCACATGTGTCTGTGTATGTCATTTGTCATAGTGTGGTGACAAACTGGCGAGAGGGTTGCGGTTCACACAGAGGCAGGCGAGCCACAAGATGTGATTCAGAAAGACAGTGACGTTGCAAGTGCACAACCCCCCCCCAACCCAGAGCAATCAATTACCACTGCACTCCAAACAAATTACTGCAAGCATGAGCAGATACATCCAAATGATGCATTGGATAACAGGCCATGAAAATATATGGCTTTTTAATACCTACACACACAAAAAAAAAGCATTGGGGAACCACTCCAGTGTGGGGACTATGTCAGTTGTGATCACTTCTCTTGAAAAGTATCCACATTTTATCTTTACTGGTGTGTTTGGCTCCTGTTTTCTTTAAAATTGTCCAAAAATGTTATAACAATAAAAGTATACCCCAACCGAAATGTACATCACTAACTAACTGATACTGGAGACGCTTGGTTTAAAGGTTGAGTAGCTGCTCTATTGAGAATCACTTTCTGTTATAATCTTTGTAACATAGCATTAGCAATTAATACATTAAATGACAGGACGTTTTCGGTTCAGCGATGCGTTCAAACTAAACGACCTCCGTTGCCGTCTCAGAGGCGTAATATTCTGTTACACCTTAACGGCGGAATACTCCCGCAACGAAAAGGCAGTCTAAAAGGGGCTTTTTTTCTGACCGATACTCGACCCTCGTTAACCAACGAGACCAGTGTCTTGCATGCAGGTTGAAGTGCTTTACATGCCATCCAGCTACACAACCACAGCCCGATGAAGGCGCGTTGCTTAGCGATCGGTCAAGACTATTATTGTCGTTCAAACAGCTAATTATCAACATCCATAGAAATGGGGTCTCTGAGATGAAAACGCATGAGCACACCTGCACAAACCATCTGCTTACGATCCAAAGTTGAGCTGAGAAATGTAAGTGTTAGACATATACTGGGACTGTCGTATACCCTGCACCCGGCGACTTTGTCAGGGTTTTGGGTGAGCACTGTGAAGGAGTGAGCGTTGAGTGTTTCTGAAGTGCTCTCCAGAGTGTTAGACCAAGGGATGAAGGGTCATTGAGTCCCCCTCCTTTGGTCAATGAGCAATGTCTCACCCTCCGTCTTTTGTCCTCCCCTTTATTTCTTCAATCTGCTTTGAGCCCCCTGGTGCAGCATGGCGATTTGTTTTTCTCTGTTCCGCTGCTTTATGGGGATGCTGTGTAGCTCGGTGGCACCAGGCGTGGATGCCGGCCGTTTGGAGAAGCCGCCGGCCAGCCATCTGCGTGCTGCCAAGCTCTGCACGCTGTCTCTTTTAGCAAACAGATGCAGCGCTAAATAAACACTATCTATCTGCAAGCCCACGTGATGTCGGTTGGGCACTTGCCACGGCATTCAACATGGCAGCTCCCTAACACTAACCAGGTGGGTGTCGAGCGACCACGATCTTTCTTTGCTGCCACCAGAGCATTGGGTTGAGCTAATGGTCCTGATGGGAGGAGGGGGGTGGACGCGACCGTGCAGCAGGAAAGGAATGAGAGATGCACATAACGCAACTGTTTTTTGTTTTTTTCCAGGAATCACATTGTTTCACTGGTTGGATCATCCTGATCAGACCACAGATGCCGCTGCTAAACGCTGTGTCAACACGAGCTGTCGAGTGCAAAATGTATTCTATTGTAGCGGACTCTCCATCCGTCCATTCACCAATCCGTCCGTCCATTCTCATCCGCTTATCCGGGGCCAGCAGGCTAAGCAGGGTACTCCAGACGTTTCTCTCCACAGCGAGCTGCAAGGACATTATTCACCATAATCTGTGGTTCGCCCCGAGCAGCATGTCGTGTGTCTCTTCTGTATCGTTTTCCTTTCACACTGACAGTAGGGCATGGGCCCTAGAGCATCAGTGGGTATCCATGGTAACGCAGCGTCTTCGGAGTATTTTTTTTCGCTACAACGGCCTTAAAACACTGATGTTAATAACATCTCTCTGTAAATAGAAATTTGTCAGACTGCTCTCTGGGAAAGTTTCTCACTTTCTTCCAGCTGTGTCAGTTAAATCCTAAAGCTGCGCAGATATTTGATATATTTCACAAAAGTACACAGGAAACATCATTTACACACATTTTAATCTGTGTGTACAAATACACCTCCAAAATGTTGCACTGGTCTTTTCAAAGAAAGTCTGAGCACTCTTCTTTAAATACTTGCCCATGAAGGCATTAGAACAGTTTTTCCCTGTTTCCATAAACAAATCTTAGTCAAACTGTTTACTCTGTATCGTCACATGACACTATTTGAGACACACACACACACACACACACACACACACACACACACACACACACACACACACACAAACACACACACAAAGATTAATAATGGATCATATCAGTACTCATGACTTTATGAGACTCATGATCGCTCACCACTGAAAAAATACAAGACACGACTTGTGTAATGATGCATTCAATCACATACCTGCTGGTGCAGCATACACACAAACACCCATGAACACACGCACACACACACACACACACACACACACACACACACACACACACACACACACACACACACACACACACAGACATACGCACACACACACACACACACACACACACACACACACACACATAAATTAATGCTCCCTTTGTGTTGCACTCCAAGTAGCAGCTCAGTAATCTCCAGAGGCACATGATAGCACGAGTCCAGTGTCCAAAAGCAGATATTCTCGACCATCTACAGGCTCCGGCCTCGGAGTGAGCTCTCGACACCCTACTTTCATGATGAAATAAGTACCAGTACAAATGTGAGCTTAGAGGTTTGCTTCGCTAATTAATTAACACACTATGTGTTTGTAACAGTAATTGCTAATAACGCCACTTGATCATTTCATAAAGGTTTGTCACAACCAGCAACCCCTTTCACAGTAATCATGGCCTTTTCATCTATTGCTAATATGAAAATGCCTGAGTAGATGAGGATTATCTCAAAACCTTCAAGTTAATGCTACTTTGACTTGGAACGAAAACTTTGTGTATGTTTGCAATTAATGAATTAATGTAAATTAAGAAGAAAAAAAGTTACGATTCTGGAGGAAATTTACATGAAGACGTAAAATAACCAAAATCTCTGATCTGTCCAATGCAATTTCATAGATTTATCTGCTATAGTAATCTCCACCAAGAACATTATGTTTTATGTTTGTAAGTGGGATTAAAATAAAATCCTCCTCCTCATCCTCCTCAAGGAGAACACAAGGTGAACACACTGTCCTTAACATTGAGAGATGGGGCATTTGGAAGTCTAAGTGCCCTTCTAGTTGCTATAAATTGAGACACGATTACATTTGCAGGCCCAGTTGTACCAACAAAGCAACGTCTGGTCTGCACAGACCTTCATACAGGGCAAGACACCGAGGACTCATCGCCCCCATACATGAATATAGGAAAGTGATCCCCCCCCTTCCTCATCAGTGGCCCTGTGGGTGGGGGTTGGGAGGGGCGGTTAGCCTCAGGGTATCAAGAAATCATCTTTTCCATGATTCCTCTGCTGAAGTGTGAAACAGCATAAGAGAAAGGAATGGTCCCCCCTCCCCCCTGAGGCTAATGGAGCATGGATTGGACCTGAGCTATAAATGCTGATGCAATCAAAGGATGCCAATAACCTGTGAAATGCAAACTGTTCCTATGGATGACAATGGAGCAGGAGGGGAGATGAGGGCATTGACAGCAGCAAGTCGCAGCGTTTCCTGAATACGCAGGTTCTGCATCCTGTTTTATTAGCTGTTCATCACATCGGATCAGATTGCTCAGATCCCACTGGGTGGATGTTTGACAACACTTTGTGAATGACGTAAGTACCCCTCGTTGGCTGAAATACTGGTCAGAGAGAAGTTACATAAGATTGAATAATATCTGAATCAGATCAACTGTCAAGTGACTCAACAGCTTAAACTCCGATGATTGATCATTGCCACATAATACTCACAACAATACAGCCTTTACCAGATGGGATCTTATCGGACAGATACGTTGCTGTCCACTCGTATGAATGGATAACTTCTAACCTACAGTGTGAGAAAGGGAGGATGGGGGGATTTACCTTCATGTAGACACCAACAAGGTTTCATCAATCATTGCTGAAAAAACACTTTTGCTGTCTCGTACATGTTGTGAAAGTCCCAGATACGCCGGATAATTAAAAGCGGCCCTGTCTGAGTGAGGTGCTCCAGTCATTTATTTGAGCTGGATTGACTGTATCTAGTAAGACACAAGGACTAGAATCTCAATGCTGATAGGCGTTAGGATCACAGCGTCACAATTTTTTCGCTCTGGTTGAAATATTTCAATAATAAAAAACAAGATAAAATAGAAAATTTGCGTCATTCATGCTGCTCCACAAGACTTTGCATATAATTGTCTTTGCATTGACTTCGTATGCAACACATGGCCTAAAGGTGTGTCCTTGCCTCTATATCCCAACATAATATGTAAAATACTCTCTTTATTGGGAGATTGCAGGTTTGTTTTAGCTGCAGCTAGCAGATATCTGGGAGAATGCATACTTTTATTGGGCGCCACCATTTGTGCGATGCGCAGAGACCTGTCGTGCAACTCGACATATTTTTGTAATTTATAACATTGATTATATCGACAAATGGCCCCAGCTCCAGTGAACTCGCCCTTCCTCTTCCATTCCTTCAACCAACTTTTTTAAAAGGTTGGCCTTATGGTGTGCATATCCAAAACATGAAGACAACTTCAGTCTTTCATAATGTTTCATAAGGTGTGCTCGTCCTTCTGAGAAATGTGGGCTTTTATTTTGGTCAGAAGTTCAGTCCTTGCATCCACAGTAGGACAGAGTGAGAGTTGTGGTCAGCGACATCACCAAGATGTGCCGATTGACAGGGATGAGGAAAAAATGAGAGAACGGGAAGAAATAGTGACAGAAGTAATTGGCATTGTATGTACATTGGTATATAGCCAAGTACTTTTACCAATGTAGAGCTATATTGAATTTTAATTAACTAACTATTTTAATTTTTGTATCCTATTATATCCTAAATTGTTGCCTTTACCAGAGAAGCACAGGCATTGTCACCTTTTCACCCCTGATGAGTTTGCATGCCTGATTCTGTGTGTGTGTGTGTGTGTGTGTGTGCTCCGTTAAGATGGAAACCTAACAAGTCTTCCTCCTTTCTTACACCTGCTACCAAAATACAACCTGAACAGCAGGTAGAGCCGCTCTTGTTAGAATGGATGTGAAGACATAATGCCTCAAAAATAGGTTCCCAAGATTCAAACGATTTCCCGTCAGGCAAGGCTTTAATATCCTAAAAACACACAAGGAATCTTAATTAAATGAGGGTTTCTCAGAATGGCTAATAAAGCCGAGTGACTTCTCCATTACGTCTCGTCATTCAATATCAGTTTCGAATCCATACCGCATTTGAGCCAAGTGTCAAGATAATTACTGGATTTTTCCGCCACCGAAGTTCAGTCAAGTTGAGGGACAGAATTGGGGGTCATTTAAAGGATGTATTTCCTGGCCGTCACAGCCGTGGCAGCGCTCCAGCTTATTTCACAGTGTCTCTTGTATCTCCCCCTCTCCCGTGTTTCCAACTCCCCCCGTCTGTCTCTCTCTGCCGGTGTGTGTTGGAGGGGGCGGGGCTCCATTCCCGGCACTCTCCCGCCTCCCTCTTGATTATGGCTCATTCACCTCACCTGTCCTGTCTGCACAGCTGCCTTCCATCTACTCATTAGCTCCACACTATATCTACTGCAGTTCTCCATCCGCTTGTGGCCAAATCATTTAGGCTTCATTCACATTACAGGGCTTAATGCTCAATTCAGATTTTTTTTTTTTTTTTCTGCCAACGGATCGGATCTTCCTGCCCAGACTGTTCACCTTCACGTTTGAAGTGACCTGACCTCGGCCCTGAAACGCCTCCAATGCAACAGACAACATCACGCACACGCGGGACTGCTCATTGGTCTGGAGTCTAGTGACTGCCAGCCTCAGTTCACATATTTCTCAATTTAACGGAATCGGGTTCCCTGTTACTCAAATGATGTTCCTAAATCAAAACACATGACTTTGTCGATTGAACAGCTCTTCTGTAAACTAAGTTTAAAAGAAGACTGCCTGCCTGTCAGTTTTTATGTCATGTCATTGAATTCTGTTTTGCTTTGAGGAACATGACGAGTTAATCAGAGCAAATTGTGTTTAAAGTTAATTTATATTTTAGATGGTTTCTACAGATGGGGGGGGGGGGGGGCCTTGAGCACATTGTTAAATTTAATAGAGCCGAGCTTATAGGTAAACATCTACTCCCTCCAAATAATTTATGATTTCTTACGACCCAACAGACATAACTTCATAGCTCCATGTAAAGTGAATAAACGTTTCCAGAATAATGCTGGTCCATCTCAACGATGCGGTTCTTGTCTTGTTATTTCATATCTGTCATGGTTTAATGTTTTATTCACGAAAAAGTTATGAATAAATGATAGCAAAAGGAGAGAAAAAAGAGCTTGATCGGACAGAAAGTGAAGGGAAGCATTCAAGTTGAAACATTTTCAAGTGGCATAGATGTGTAAATTCCTGTCTAATGGCATCTTTCCATTGACTACATCCTAAAATGTTCCCCTTTTCTGAATTCAACACTGAAGTTTAATACATTTAGTAAATTCTAGTTGTTGGATTGCATTTTTAGCAAACTGTGAATATTGTATTTCCTCACTGGGAGAAAGTCCCCCCCCCCCCCCCCCCCCCCCCCACACACACACACACGCGTACACACCACTAACAGATTGTGGCCATATGCAGCCAAGACCACCTCCGAATGTGATCTGAGTGATCAGATCTCAATGCGTTCACAATGCTTCATGGGTGCCTTCAAACATGCTGTCCACTGAGGTGTAACCAGGTTCCTTTTTGACAACTTAACTCTGGTATCCATTGGCAAAGACATCAAAAACAAATGTCAACCAATAGCCACCCCTACCCATGACTCATATTCCAAATAAAAATGTTATTCATGGCATTTTCATGAATCAAAAGGGAAAAAAACGAAACATCTACTCCCCTGATTTTTACTTTTGCTTGTGCGGAAGGCGTCAGTGGACACGGAACCCATGACAATATTTGAATGTGTATCCATATCCACACACTGTGTAAATTGCGTCTGAAACTCACATTCTTTGGACATTCCCACTCCGAAGCACTTCTGCAGGCGGCAGTACTGACAGCGGTTCCTCGTCACCTTGTTGATAATGCAGTTCTTGTCCCGGTGACACGTGTACACCATGTTCTTCTGGATGCTTCGGCGGAAAAAACCCTGAGGAAACAGACAGGGGGAGGGGGTGTTCATGAAAAGAAAACTCTCACAACGTTAACCTAATTTTCCTTCTAATCTTCACTTCGCCTCTTTGCTAAAACATGCACACAGCTCCATGGAAATTCTCCTGCCACCGGGTATCATAATGTCACAACAGTCTGCAACAATGTGCTGGATGTTTTTTTTTTGTCTTTTCATTGCCATTAAGGCTGAGCGAAAAGAGAGTTGGCGTCTCCCTGCTGGGAGCTCTCCGAGCTTCAAAATGCTGGATTTAACCTCAGAAAGGGAGCACTTGTGGGAACGGAGAGCAAAGAACCTCGGGGTATCAAACAGCGATGCTGTATGGAAGAATAACGGAGGACTTTGGTTCAGCTGTGGGCGCACGTCTGAAGGTGACATTGAGCATCTGTGGAAGACCAAAGCCACTTTTCTCTCAAAAGAATGCTTTCATTGTAATTCAGTAGCAACAGCAGTTAAGTGGGGGAGTTTAATTGGGCTCATTCAGTGTTTTAGTGTTAAAAAGGATGTAAGTAAATAAGTACCAGACCCATGTAGCTCGTGTGACGGTGGAAGACCTGTGTTGAGGGATGCGATCGTTCCATTAGAGGCATTACGCTCAGGGATTCACATCGAGCTCAAGTGGGTTTAAGTCCAACATCGACAAGAAGACTCAAATAATGCAGCCATTATTTATTATTTATTTTTTATTTATTTGTTTATTTCGGGCATGTCTGTTAAATCATCATCACACATCTTTGTTCACATAGTAAAATATACATGGCCGAAAGGGAAAGCGGGAGAAGCCAAGGCTTATCTAGTCCCGCTCCCATTACCCACAGGATAAAATCGTCTTCATAATCTTTTCTTATCATTGCATTTTTCACTTTACATAACTTTTCCTTTTTCTTGTGACATTTGACATAACATGTTACAGCAGTAGGTGGTACAGAGAGCTGAAGTCCAGTGCATACAGATTACGTGTGTGTCTGCACACGTGTCCATATTTATTCATCACGATTGAGCAGCAGTCTCATCATGTAACAAGGTCCGAAGGAAAAGAGAAAAAAAAGGAAAGAAAAACGAAAAATGAAAAATGAAAAATAAAAAATAAAAAATAAAAATAAAGATAAAAATAAAAGTCCAGTGAAGCTACTAGTTGTTGAGATGGTGTGTGAGCCCCCCCTTTTTTTATTTTTTATTAATCCTCACTGTCCTCTGCAGCTCTCGCAGCCCTCGACTTAGCCATTTCCTCCCGGTTATTGGCAACTTCAGCTCGCTTCCGTGAAGGGAACTCGCGAAGTGCGGAGAGGTCAGAGCGCATCCCGACCATGGCTGACCGATTGGTCACTATTTCTTCCCGGTTAGTGGCCACTTCAACTCGCACCAGTGCCGTGGAATCGCGAACTGCAGAGATGTCAGAGCCCATCCCGACCACAGTAGACCGAGTGGTGGCGTTGTCCACCCTCACGCCGGTCACCTCCGTGGCGATCTTTCTCAATTTCCGATGTAGCATGAAGATTCCACATCCCAAGGTGATTACTCCATTTGTCATGAACGCGAACACGTACACGTCCTCGACGTCTTCCACACCCAGAGTGGCAAGACAGATGACTCTCCACTTTCCCCAACCATCCATGATGTAGCCGGACATGAAGGTCCCATCCGGGCACGCAGGTTCACCAGAACCCGCACGCCGTGTTGAGAATACTCTGTCGATAGCATTCAGTGACCAACTCAGTAACTCCATCGTGAATTGTAGGAGTAACAGTTACCTTGGTATTCATACCTCATTTATCTACACATTGTTGATACTCCCTACCACGTACAACTGACATCATACCATACAAGTTTCTTCGGTCCGACTTATTGTTTGGGTACAGAATGTTCATTTGTTATGCTCCCATCCCGTCACAACACATGTCTACTGATTCGTGTCTCAGACATTTATCAACTCTCATGCAGTAATCTATACCGGTCAACGGTTGAATTTACATACTTTTTCTTGAAGACACTTAGAGTTGCTGTTTTTTTGACTTCGTCTTCTAACACATTCCATTGTCTAACACCTGTGACCGATAAGGAAAATGATTTTAACGTAGTTCGTACCTTCCTTTGCCTGAAAATCATGTCCCCCCTGAGATTGTGTCTCTCTCTGTGTATGAAGAATTTTTGTAGGTTCTGGGGGAGAGTTCTGTTAGAAGCTTTGTACATCATTTGTGCTGTGCGATAGTTTATTAAATCATATAGTTTGAGTATTTTCGATTCGATAAATACGTGATTTGTGTGTGCCCTGTAGTTGGCATAGTGTAAGATTCTCAAGGCTCTTTTTTGGAGAATTAACAAGGCCTGTGTGGAGCCATTATATGTGTGTCCCCACACCTCTGCACAGTATTGCAGGTGCGGAGAGACAAGTGCACAATATAACAGATGAAGTGCTTTTTGATTTAGTATTTTTTGTACTTTCCAAAGTATGGACACACTTCTGGCCAACTTCCTTTTTAATTGTGCTATGTGTGGCTTCCAACTTAACATGTCATCGATAATCACTCCCAGAACCTTATTCTCACGGACCCTCTCAATATTAACTCCGTTTACGTGACTGTTGGGACTGTTGTTGCAGCCTCTCTTACCGTATAGCATGTATTTAGTTTTACCAAGATTTAGTGATAATTTATTTATATTAAACCACACTTGAAGTTTAGCCATTTCCTGATTTACTGTTTCCACAAGCTGGTTCAAGTCACTCCCCGAGCAGAAAATATTTGTGTCATCCGCGAATACTATTAATTTCAGAGTATCTGACACTTTACATATATCATTTATAAGATAAACAGCTTTGGACCCAGAACTGACCCCTTGTGGGACCCCACAGACTATGTCCAAGTTCGTAGATGTGTTATCCCCTATTTTAACATATTGGGATCTCTTGTGTAGATAGCTCTTGATCCACTGCAATGTTACACCTCTAAGGCCATATCTCTCCAGTTTAGCCATTAGAATATCATGATTAACAGTGTCAAATGCTTTTTTCAGGTCTATGAAAATTCCTATGGAATATTGTTTTTGGTCAATAGCGTCGGTGATGATTTCCACAGACTCTGCTAAACCTTGAGCAGTCGAATGGTTCCTTCTGAAGCCGTATTGGCTGTCATATAACAGTTTATGTTTGTTGATGAAGTTATCGAGCCTATTGTTGAATAGCTTCTCTAGGATTTTTGACAATTGGATATAATACAATATCCAATAGCCATAATACAACACTGGTTTAAAAAAACATTAATGGGAGACTGAATGTCCTCCAAGTGTGTGAATGGTCACTTATGGTTGCGATGTATATTCTACTTATGAGACCGAAAAAGAAACAAAAAAGGCTCAACCTCTTAAAACGTGTGCAAGGCTGGCCCACATACCCAACAGGGCCCCACAGGAAGGGTTTAATTAAGTAATTAGGAAACCAATTTCCAATTAATCAAGTGAATGAACAGGTTTTCTTATGCCTTAAGGCAAAACTGGGAATTTATTTTGAGTTTGGAAAAGATTAAAAGCATATACAAACCACTGTAATTAAAATATTCGCTGTAGCTTATTAGCATTTTCTTTTCATGTTTTATTAAGTGAAGTGTCTGCTCTGTGATCGCCACTCGAGGACCCTGCTCACTGTAACATGTAATGAATCATGTAGTGGAAAACAACTTTGAGATACTGCTTAGGGTTGGAAATGAGTTATATTTGTATGTAAATGCAACTCGGTGTACCATTACATTTATTTATAGTTTTTATTGTCACGTCTAGCTCAGGTGCCTTTTTTTTCTCACGTGTCTGACCACTGTAGGATACCCCAAGCTTTAGAGTCCCTTTCAAACGCACATATATAATTCATCCTGTAGCCGTTACACTTGAGTGAGCACTCTTCACCTAAAAAGCAAATATAACAGAGCGGTGCCCGACCCTCCACCAGCACCGGGAGGCCGACTTACAGGAGACATAATGAAGACCGCGTGGATCCTCCTTGAAAGTGTTAGACAGAAAGAGAGGCTGAGCATTTGTTGCAGAGGAAAGTGACAGAAAGCAGAGGAGCATCTATTGGGAGTGGGAGTTTTTCCTCTTTAATATTTATTCACCATTGCTCTGGGGTCTTTTGCAATCATCGTCCATCATCCAGGCCCTTTCGCACATGTTTGCAGGCGTTTTTGCCTGAGGAGCTTCGTTCAGTATGGGGGGTGGGGGGGGGGGTTAAAATTCCATTTAACCGGAGCTGCCTGTGACGGATGGGACCTTGCCTTTTCATTAGTGAAGCAGGATGCACGATGGGTAACAGATTAGATCACAGGACTGAAACGGCTGACTCTGTGGCCCATCTCGCCTCGGCCTCGAGCATCCTTCAACCTCCGGACCGCCCCCCTCGGTGGCGCAGACGCTCGCCGAAAGCAGCCAATCGCGTGTCGGGCTCGATGACACGTGGCCGGTCCGAGGTCACCTCCCCTCAGTTGGTATTATTCATTTTCTTAATAGATGCCTTTATCCTGGCTGATGTAAGCCGCGTGTGTTGATAGACATTACCTGTGGGGCCTGATGGATGACCATGGGAGCGGCCTGCATCACCATCAGCCACCATATAAGTGTGTTCAGGTTGGGTGCAGAACCCAAGGCTACTCTGGCACTTATGTCATTCAAAGCCGAGAGCATGCAGGTCACTTAGCCTTGGAAATCTATGTGTGTGGGATAAGTGCTGTACAGTGTGCTGGGGGGTTATACTGGGAAGCTGCAGTCTGCGCGTTGTGCACTCGCTGCAGACAGATTTGCATTTTGTGAGCTTCAGCTATTTGGGGAAGGTTTTTGGCAGTTCAACGCCTGAGCTGCAACGCATCTCATTAAAACTTTCCTTACCCACATTATTGACATATTACATAAAATATATACATGCTGATGGGGATAGGAAACATTTTCTGTCCTGAGAAAAGGAAATCACATTTTTTTTACGCATCATGACCAGTGAGTTAGTAACTTGTCTTCAGCCATGAGAAGTTAAGTTTTACCGAACCAGTTCCAGCGAGAACAACCTTTTGTTAAAAACAGTATTCATCTGAAGTTGTTCACTCTTTTAGAAATGTCCTTGAAAGTTAGTTTTCAATGGTGTAAGCAAGAGGCAACTGTTACCCCTGATGATGATGCTCAATAAATCAATCTTCAAGTTGTTGCATCAACAAAGAAAGAAATTACTGTACTTGACCCATATAGCGACAAAGCCACAGGGAATTATCAACCCATTATAACGGACACAAACCCCCCACAAAAAACATTATGTGGTGGGTGGAGGTTTGTGCTTTGAGAACTTAATTCTATCTTGTGTAACGTTAGCTGGGGTTGAGAGCCGGACTGAGCTGCTACTTTACCCTAAATCCTGCGAGCATCTCGGACTGGCTTCTACAGCGTGGATGAACTACGACACGTCTTTTTGTAATGTAACCCGTATCTCCCACAAAGGAATCACATTAGTTAATGAGGAGCTCTCATTTTGTACTGTTCACAGCTAGCCCCACATGCTAACATCCTTACACTTTTACTTGTGATTTTGGCTTTGGAAAGTGATGAACAAGACGCTAATTGATATCTTTCTCAATACAAACATGCATTTTCCCCCCTAGCGCCGGTTGCAAAGCTAAGACAGGACAATTACGTTAAATGAATGATAAATAGAGAACCAAAGTCACGGTGTCACATCTGGGCTATTATTACGCTAGTTCCTCTTAGTGCAATCTGTCATTCTGTATTACTTGTATCTGCCTTTCTGAAAAAAAATGTAAGTGTGGTACTTTCATGGTCACGGCATGGTTTCGTCCCACATCTGTAAAAAGCGTTTCACTCCCGGTTCTAAAACTAAAAAGGAAGTTTGCTTACTTAGTATGCCGTACGTGTAATTGTGTGTGCAATGCGGGCGTAGAAAAGGCCGTTTGTGCAACACGGTGCATCTCCAGCGGTTTCTCGGCAGCAGTAGTGAACAGATGTCGTGACTCACTTCATCTCGACAAGCCTCGGGGGAAACACCAGTGTCTGAGATGACACCGAGACTCACACAATCATCACACAATCACGCAATCATCACATCTGCTCTTATGCCTTTTTTTTCCCCCCTTTCTTTTTCGCTTCCTCTTATTTTAACTCATCTGTATTTCTCTGTCCTCCCTCCTCCGTCTTCCTCTTCTCTTTTCATCCCTCCGCTCCGCCACGGGACACAAGTGTTGACCTGAGACTGTAGACAGCTCTGATATTTGCTGGTGCGTGTCCTGCAGGTTTACTCATTTGAAGCTTATAAATGTGCCACCAAAAGACACCCTTGAGCTGAGTGTTGTACAAAGGTGTTTACCTGGGGGGGGGGGTTTCAAAGGGCAGAGCTGCTAATCTCAGTTTACCCGCCTACAGTATCTGTCTGTCTTATCTTAACATTTTTGTGTTAAAGCGGCGGAATAACTTCAGTGCTGAGACTTTGCACATGATTTGAATGCAGTAGGACACCAAAGTTATCTCTAAAGGGATAATAAAAGCAATCAACATTCCACTCCTATGTGAAATTGAGGCACTTCCTTCCCAAACACAAATATTTTGAGCTCAGGTTGGAACAATACTTGTATTTGTGTTGAACTGTATGGGACAATATGTGACACAAGCAGCCTTTTGTGTTAACAACTAGCACAAGACTATTCCAATCCATAAAGAACAAACGTTCTTCTATTTTGTCCACATTTATATCAATGAAGGGAGGATGAATACCTGACACACACATCTCCTGTATCGGACAATATAGTTCAACAATCCAACAATTTAAAAAAAACTGAACATATTACACTGAAAAAAATAATTGCCGGACTGCTGTATCAGACTGACTCAGTATAAGTTAATAGTTACAGTTAATAGTGAGGTTGCCATGATACGGAACATCCACGGAAGTAAAGGCACAAGGTGGAGTACTTGCTCCGGATGAAGCATCTATGGAGAGAAGACGGAGCCGCCAGTCTGTTTCTCCTCCGTTCAGCACTTGTGGCCTACATGTAAGATGTGGTCTTTATGGTATTGGCCCTGCCCCTCATCCACTGTTATCAGAAAATTCAAGGAAAAAACAAGAACATTGCGATAGTGGTGGTGGCTTGCCATCCCCTGCGGTTGTCTTGTCAAAAGCATGGTATTGCAATATTGAGGTTATTGTGACTTGTTGTTGCAGTCTATTTTAAGATTGTGTGCCTTAAAATTTCATTACCAAAGAAAAACAGCTTTGTTTCGCTGGATAAGAGCACCTAATCTTTTGTTCAACCAAACACTGCACGTCACTGCAGCAAGGAAATAAGATTTTCAGGGATTGTTGAGGTGCTCTATTAATATTTCTGGTTGTATTGTGCTAGTGCGTGCACATCTTGTTGCATCAATCAAAGTGGCTTCATCATCTGCGGCGGGAGGATCATGTGATTGTGTGCGTCAGTGAGTGAGTCTGTGTCTCTGCTACTCCACTGACTGCAGCTTCTAGTCTGTCAGGTGTTCAATCCATTGGATTTGCAAAAAAAAAAACAGCCCATCTGGGTATTTTACGAAACAATACATCACTCCGTCAAACCGATGAACAGCTCTAGTCGGTACATTCTGCACATTGTATTCTGTAGAGAAGGCAGTGTTTCAATGTGATGTCGGGGCACCAGGGGACACAGGGCCCAGCCACCTGGGAGACGAGGCCACTTCCCCCTGGACTGATAAACTGCACCTTAACCAAGATCATTATCCAACATCTTGTTATCTTAATGGGCCAGGGATAGGGTGTCAGAGCGACGGCCCCGCCATCTTAGGCCTTCTCATTTACAGATTAAAAAACGAAAGTGCCGCCCATTAATTATTTAGTTACAATCCAACCCCTTGTCCACCTGGCCTCCTCTCTATCTCTCTCTCTCTCTCTCTCTCTCTCTCTCTCTCTCTCTGTTCCTGCCATCGCCTGGCTGTCCGGCTCTTTGGACTCGGCCGTGGCGCTTTGTGTTGCCTGAGCATTCAGTACAGCCGAGGAGAGAGAGAGGCAGAGAGGCGGATTAGCTTTCGCTCTTAATCGTGTCGACATCTTATCACTGCCGTGGAAAGTGGAGAGGACACTGGAGACCCTGGGGGGTTCTAGAAAAATGAGGAGAGGTAAGAGTGGAGTCTAGGAAAGGGGTGTGGTGGTGTGTGTGTGTGTGTGTGGGGAGGGGGGTATTTATCCAGTTTATCCAGTCCAGGCTATTACTTACACCTGCAGTTCACTGGAAAGACCTGACAGAGTTCAGGAAGGGGCCAGCGGGAAGAGTGGGCGCCAAAATTCAAGTTAGGGAAAATGCTCCTGTCACATTTTAAGAAATGAAACGGGAAAAAGTTACAGACTGGTGTCTCACTAAAACTCGGATTGTTTGTGATTTTAATATCAAAGATGCACTCTAAAGTCGGGTGTTAAGATCAAACAATGCACCTCAGAAAATCGATACAAGAGTCTTCATTGTGGCTGCGTGGATACAAAGCTCTGAATCCTACACACATTTTGAGGGGAATCAGGTAGAGATGTCACATGATGATACACACATTGTTGGGCAAGTTACTTCAAAAGCGTAATGCATTATTTATTACTTGTTACTGTCATTTCAAAGTAATTAGTTACATTACAATATTACTGTCTTTGAATTGTAAGGCATTACACTACTTTTACATTACTTTTGCATTACTTTTCGCCAAAATAAAAGGAAATATGGATTTTTAGTTTTTTTTATGTTCTCAATAGATCTTCTTGTGTTCAATGCAGCTCATTACACAGCAGGATGTGATGTTTTTCGCTTCAAAATAAAAGAACGAAAAACGGAAAATGACTCGTATCCCGTTATTCGTTTTAAAAACGGAAAACGAGAAACGGAAAACGACTCGTAAACTGATATTAGATATTGTGTTCATGAATGGGATTCGGGGATGAAATAACAGGGCCATTTTTCATTCCAGATTTGCCGTTCGTCTTTTTTAATGACCCTGAAGGCACTGTGTTATGCTGCGTAATTACCTGAAAGCCTACCTGAGACATTTAGGGGAGCTCTAAAACACTGTTCATAACCGCTCTGACAGCGTCTGACACTCGCGTTTTGAAGTAAACCTACTGTTTTAAACTCGCACCAAAAACGTTATGACGCGGACATAAAAGCGGTCCAAAACCGACGGGGAGAATCGGAGCCTCCGCCTCCTCGCCGCCGCCCCTCAGCTGTTGATCCTCGGTGTGACTGCCGGGGTCGGCTGCGCTCTGACTGACCGGGAGCCGCTCCGTGAGTCGGTGTCCAGCTCATGGAGCCTGCTAACAACAGCGCTTAATTAACATAGTGTAGAGTCACACGACCGGCTTTCACACTTTTCCAAAAGTGGAGCGTATGCCCATCTCTCGATCGCGAATGTAGAGTCAATTGATTTCGGGTTTAAAATGCATTGTAACGCGCGTTACTGAGATTTGTACCGAGTAAAATATTACCTGTTTTTTTTTTTTAATGCCTTACATTACCGCGTTACAGCAAAACGTAATGCATTACAGTAATGTCCTGTCAAGGCAGGAGATGACCAGTGCTTGAACCAGGAGTTGTGTTGCGTCCTTTGTGAGGAAAGACCGGATCCTGCGGATATTGTAGAGGGCAAATCTGCAGGATCGGGCCACAGCAGTGATGTTGGGGGTGCAGGATAGTTGGTCATCGAGGATTACACCCAGGTTCCTCGCAGTTTACGAAGGCAATACTGTGATGCCCTCGACAGTGACCGACAGGTCCATGTAAGGGCAGTCTTTCCTTGGGATGAAGAGGAGTTCAGTTTTATGCAGGTTAAGCTTGAGGTGATGTGCAGTTGTCCAGGCAGAGATATCTGCCAGACAGTCCGAGATGCGAGTTGCAATGTGGGTGTTGGAGGTTGGGGGAAAAGAGAGGAACAGCTGGGTTTCATCTGCGTAACAATGGTAGGAGAATCCATGTGTTGTGATTACAGAGCCTAGTGCTCCGGTGTATAATGAGAACAGAAGTGGTCCTAGTACTGAGACTTGACGGACACCCGTTTCTAGAAAACAGGGTTTTAGAGACGAATGAAAGAAGAGATACACGTCTGTAGTTCGGATGTCAGCAGTTTCTAGGGTGGGTTTTTTAAGGAGAGGCTTCACTGTAGCTGTCTTGAAAGCTGCTGCAATGAGACCTGAGGTGATGTAGGAGTTGATCAGGGTGGTGAGGAATGGCAAGATGTCGTGTGAGATGTCTTGGAGAAGAGAGGAGGGGATCGGGTCAAGGGAGCAGGTGGTGGCACGGTTAGACGTAACAAGTGTGTGAACGTCTTCAGAGGAGAGGGGGCTAAAGCTGGTAAGGCCATCAGAGTTGAATGTTGGGGGAGATGTTTTCCGGCAGGGTATAGGTGTGAATGAGGAGCTGATGTCATTTACTTTCTTGGTAAAATAAGTTGCAAAGTAATCAGCAGTGAGGGAGGGAGGAGGGAGAGGGGTAGGAAGAGTGAGATGGAAGGAGAATATCGAGAAGAGTTTCCTGGGGTTGGAGACGGAAGAGTTGGTTTCTCGACAGGTAGAAGGCAGATTTAGCTGCTGATACAGTTAAGGTGAAGTCAGGTGGTGGTAGTGAGCTAGGTCCTCATCCTGGCTTGATTTCTTCCATTTTCTTCTCTACCGCTCGCAACACCGATCTGTTGGTTCGCAGAGATTCGGACAGCCAGGGAGGGAGATGATCAGGGTGGAGGAGGCTTCCTCAGTAGGCATTAGGGAGAATTGTTCTGTGGATGGTAGTGAGGAAAGAACAGTTGAGGAGAGAGCGGAGGGAGAGGATGCGGTGGGTGGTGACAGTTCGAGGCATTAAGGGGAGGGACGTGGTGGACTTCATGGGGAGAGAGAAAGTCACAAAGTGGTGGTTGGACACAGTGAGTGAGGTAACAGAAAGTGCCGAGGTGCCACAGGACCTTGTGGAGACAAGGTCAAGTTGGTTCCTGGCCCGGTGGGTGGGTGGAGAGGGAGAGAGTGTGAGGTCAAACATGGAGAAGAAGTCAATGAATTCAGATGAGTGCAGCTTTCCTGGATGTAGAAGTCACTGAGGACGTCGAGTGGTGTGCCATCATCAGGGGAGCAGCTGAGGAGGGCATCCATCTCATCTAAAAAGTCACGGAGAGGACCTGGTGGGCGATAGATCAAGTGCAGATCGTCGTAGTTGGTCCAGGGGAAGGACACTCGGCTGGTAACAGGCTAGTCAGCAGGGTCCTAAACGGGTGGAATTATCCGGCAAAATCTCCGACCAGAAAGGATGAATGAAACTAAAGGCGAAGCCAGCTCCGTAACCACTTGTGTCCACAGATACTGCCAAGATGAGAGCCGTGTTCAAATTACATTGTGACTGTGTCAACTTCTTCGAAACTACATCAGCTGTGGACCAATGGCGGGTGCAGGATAATAACAATAACAACATAATAACAATAATTTCCCCCTGTACATTCAAGATTCTTTTGAGTCACGTGTTTTCACCATTAATGCAGCGATTACCAAGCTTTTCTGAGCCCCTAAAAATCAACATTTTTATAACCCTTCCTCTGGTGAACGCATCAACGACTAAGTGCTAAGTGTATTCTTTTTCTCTGATGTTGTGGTTCAGCTGCCGTATCGACCTAAGGAACAGAACAGGACAAAGAAAGGAACCCGGAGTGCACAAAGACCTGCATTGTTCCTGTGGCAAATGTGAAACCTCAACAGATAAGGCACAAACAGAGCAGCCGTCGACAGCCACAACAAGGCAAAAGAGACAGCTCACTCAGACCCCCACTCTTCTCTTCTGCTCCCCCTCCTCTGCACCCCCCATCCCCCCCCAGAAACCCAATCAGTGCTTATCTGTCTATCCGAGCACCTGAAGTGCACAGATGGACCAGGTGATACAGTAGAGATTGAAAGGCGAATCAGGGAGACGGCAAAAAAGAGGAAAATAAGAGGAGGAAGAAAATAAAAGATAGCTAGTGAGAGGCCTGAACAGAGGAGCTGTGTGACTCACCCAACCTGCTCTGAATAGCTGCAGAGACAGAGAACCGGAGACCGAGCAAGAGGCATAAAAAAAGACAATGGAGGAGAGAACGAAGAGGTTTCAGGTCACCCAGTCCTCCACAGGCACCCCACTGTGGCCCTATCCTTCAGGTCGGATAGATGAACAGATATATCCAGTGTTACGAGTAACAAATAGGTTGGAAAAGGTTGACACGATGAGCTTGTTTGTACACAAGTTTGATGTGTTCATCAGCAGCTGAATTCAGGTCAGTCTCTGTCAGCCCTCCTGTAAGGGTGCTGCTCCTGTAAGGGTGCATCTTCTCCATATTTGCCAAAGTAAGCAAATGTATTTAAAGTAAAAGTACCACGTGGCACCTTTTTTAGAATGGAGGAGATAATCATTCACAGGAACAGTAGAACGGATTAATCCCTCAAACAGCGAATCACCCTCCATGCCGGTGTGGGAAAGGACACTTCAAATACTTCACTTAACATGCGCCCGACAACCCCGAGTGCTGTCCGAACACAGGCAGCCTCCTAGAACACACACACAGAAATCTCTCCTTTTTAAGCGGCCGTTTGCTGATGAGAGGAGAAGACGCGCGGCAGCACAGCATCACCAGTTGAGCAGCAGATTGTACTGCAGGGAGAGGAGAGCGATGCTGTGGCATCACAGTCGTATCTATTTCCCGTCACACCTCTGCGGCGCTGACCCTCTCCGTTTGATTTTTCTCTCTCTATTAGCACTCTGGCTGCTTTTATGTTGTACAGTGTTGACAAATCACATTATGGAGTGTGTGTTAGCACCGGGGGGAGCCGTATAGATTATGGTGACAGGCAGAACGCGGGCGGAGAAAGGGCCCCGGCAGATCCATGTCCTCTTTTCGCTCTCTATCTCTGCAGTAAACTGTCAACTCGACTGGGCTCTTCATCATCGCCGTCCTGCGAACAGCAGCGGGCAGCGGGGAGTAAATAAAGATATGAAAAGCACATGGGAGGAGGAGGCTCATGGGATGTGAGGGGGGCGCTGCTGGACCTATAAAGGCCATAGAGGGAATTAAACAGGAGGGATAACTGTGAGCAATGGACAAACAGCCAACCACCACCGATAAACCATTTTTATTTTAATGCCAATTGAACGTATATTTACTTCTGATTAAATGTAAAAACCCATCTTGCAGCACATGTGATTGCACATCCCCAAAATCTGTGTATTCACAGAAGCAGAATTATGCATAAATGCAATCTTCTCCTGCATTATGCATTGTTACACCAAAGAGTTTATATTTTTAGTCCTGTTTTCGTGTTTGTTCGTCAGCAGGATGTCTTCACAACCAGTGTGCAAAATACTTTCTGACAATCCTGCTGTGCTCTTCTGAAACAGACAACACAGGCAACACATTAACATCGCCAAATTATTCATTCCATACTCAGCGAAAGGATAAGAATTGTTATTTCAAACTTTTTTTTAAAAATCAGGTTTAGTTTTGAATACTTACATATTTTCATATGGTAACCTACATCAGTTAATGGCTGGGTGGGTGTTTTCATGTAGAAGAATGCAGATGGACTTGACCTTTAAGAAGGACTCATTTATCATGGTTTTTGGGTAAATTGAGAATATGGCTGACGCCCACTCCAAGAGAAAATATCTGTCTTCTGGTAGAAGGACATTTTACTATACAACACAAAACCTAAAAACACTTTCCCTTCTCAATGCAGCTCCACAACTTTTGTTAGGAAACAAATAATCTGACTTTTTAGACCTCTGAGCAAAAATGAAGACTGTCCTGACAATACAGACGTCTAAAACATCAGGCTTCTGACCTGCCACGTACAGGCTCAGCACTTCTGCTGGGCAGTACAGGCTGTGGGGGCACACTCATTCTTGGGGAATAAAATACATGATAAAAAATAAACCTGACCTGAACAAATCCACAGTGATCTAGCAGATTATAGAGGCAGAAGCATCCTAACTTACACAAGCACATAACTTGCATCTCCACCTGTACTTGGACTCGGTATCAATGTGGCTTTTTCAAAATAAGCAGAAGTGGAAGCGCTTAAAGAGTTTAAATGTATTATTTTGCCTGCATTTATTGTTTGCACAACCGTGCTTGATAATGTATCACAATCACCGGATTATTCATCAGCTGACTTGTAACGCCCAATCATAATCATTCAGGCCATTATAATCTGACACTTGTCACTATTACTCTGCCGTGGCCCTTTATGGGGGATTAGTTCTCCCAGAAGAATCACCCTATCAATTCAACAAATTCTGTAGAAAACACTGTTGAAGCATTTGCTAAAAATGGCCAATCATGGACTGCAGTGGTAGGTAATGCAGGATAGTTGCATCTGTAGAATGTCAGATGTTAACATTTGGGACGAGAGATGCACCGATGCTGATATCAGATCAGTACTTTGTATCGGCCGGTATCGTATCGGTATCAGGGCTGAAGAAATGAATGCATTCCTATTGAAGACATTCCGTGATTCGCTTTCCCGTGAAATTATTTCTGTCACTCACATCTCTGTGAATTCGGTGCAGAGCTACAGAGCGATTAGCCTAGCTTAGCAGAAACACTGTTGTATCTAACAGGTAAGCGTTTCCCGGGAACGACGTAGCGAAAATCTGGCTTGTTAAGAAATCAGAGCTGTGGGTGAATCTAGCTGCGTTTATTCATCCGTTCCATCCTCGCCTGTGGGTTTGAGGTGGGAAAAAACCAGAGAGCAGAGAGTTCAGATAGAGGAGCCCCTCTCTTCCAATGTGAGCATTCTGAATTGTGTTTTATTCAAAGAGGTTATGGTCTCCCGCTTGTCAAACCAGTTCCATCAAACTAATCCTGCCGTGTCAACGCCTCAGGACCCAACAAGTGAAAGAGAGAGGGGGAGGAGTGTTCACGGCTCAAAGTTTTGTCTTCGCTCCTAAAGGCCTGTCAGCGCTGACGACACGCGTACAGATTCAAGCGTTCTTTCTTTTTTTCCTTTGGACATTTCAGGGCTTATGCAAAACAATGTTAAGATGTCATTTTCTAAAGTGTTCTGCATACATTATATCCCCCACCCTCTGGTGTTATGTAGACATACAGACCGCTCTGGTTGTATTTGTCCTGGTTTTAAGATATCTATCTCTGAGATGTCTGTCTTCATTCCTCCATTGTATCGAGGTGAATGGGACATTCCTTGTGGGGCTCAGAGCTTTAAAAGTCAATTTCAGAACATTTCAGACATAGACTTTGCAACATTACTTGTCTTTTTTGTCATTAAGGCAAACTGTAGGCGTCCATTACATAAATGTTTGCTTTGGCTTTTTTTCCAAAGGTGAAACATGGCCAAAGGCTCCAATCCGCACCTCTGGATGACTTTGCAAAGTGTGAAAATTGCAGTTATTAATTCCAATTTTTCAATAAAATGCAAGCGTTTCTGAGAAAAATGGACCAGTTCCTATTTCTTCATGGAGGTAAATGGGAAGCCAACGTGCTTGGTGTGTTCACAGCACCCTTCAGTGCTCAAAGAATATAATAATTGGCACACGCTGTCAGAATCATCTTGGCGAAAAGTACAGTAAATTGCGAGGAAAACTGAGAGCAGAGAAGATGAATAAATGGTTGGCAGGTCTCTCGGCTTTAGTTTCAGCCGAGAGATCAGCAAGGTTTTGTAAATGAATTGTTCATTAATTGTGAACCTGAACGTGTTATTATGTGGCCCATGATGTAAACCCCTGCTTTATTCAAAGAAGAAAGGGACAGGAAGTTCACGCAGTATTTCACGTCCAAAATCTGCTTTGTTGATTTGAGCGAAAAGTCGTCGTAACACGGTACCAGCCATCTTGAATAACGCCTTTCAGTGCTGCTGTTGTCTCAGTGTGATTTTCATATAAAATAAAACAGCACAATTAAGGAACAAAGTGCTTGTCTTTAAACATTTTAACAGACACTACTCTGTTTCAACAAGTTTTAGTCCCTCTGATACGTGTGTTAACAGTGTGCTCTGTGGACAGTGATGCTGTCACTGGAAAGCGATAGCGTTAAATCTGCTAGTCCTCATGCTTGGAAAGCCACATATGACCAGACGGGGTCCAGAGTGCTACAGCAGAGAAACATAAAGTTCCAGAAACTTAAATCAGATGCCTGCTGGTGTCTTTCAGATGGTCCCGCGGCACCTGGGACATTCTGTGGCGTCGTCAGAAGGACGCTGTGAAAGATGTCGAATGAGCAGGACACGTAAGGGTGACTGAATGTGAAGGCTGCCCTGACTTTGGAGGATTCCTTGACTTTGGGTCAACACAGATGAAACTGTCATCTGTTGCATATGCATGCGCTTCTGGAGGCCCATATGCCCGCACCCTGTTTTAACAATTCAAATCAGCTCCGTCCACACAACAAATCTGTCGAGCTAACACACGCTAACTCTGTGACAGTAGAATCAACACCGCTAAAAGTGCCACTTCTACCTGATATATTCATGTGGTTTACTGGGTCCCTTTGTGCATTTGGCCTCCCAATAGGTTAATAAAAGGATTGACAAGAAAATGTCAAAATCTGGTTCCAGCTACAGTTTGCTATTTTACATTTTATATAAAAAGGAATTGAATGAAATGATATTTTTATATCAAATAAAATACATAATTTATGATAAAACATTAACAATACTGCTTGCTGGGCATCAGATGAGCAGATAACACTAGAGGAGCTGTTTGAACATTCAGAAATATTTAGATTACTTGTTAACAATGGAATGGTGATCTTTTTTACATGTTTTGTAATGCTGCATTATTTTATATTATCTTGAGTTTGTGTAACAGAGTACCAAGGAAGGACATGCTTCTTTGGTTTTGCTCTACTACATGAAAGAAAAAAAACAAGGAATTCACAAAAAAAGATGGATTTTCCAGAGTGCACTCTGACACCATCCAACCAACCATTCAAACACCGAAGATATTCAGTTAACAATCAGAGAAAAGAAAGTAAAGCCCTGGATATCACTGTAACACGTGAGTAGCTTAAATGTAATTTATCTGTGAAAAAAATGACTTTCATCCGTAATCTATTGCTAAAAATGTTGCTGTTGCTGCGTCGCCACATGAAAACCCAGGGGAAAAAATGCAAATGGACCCGCCCTTTAAATTCACATAAATGATTAGACGTTTGTGCGAGGGCTGAGAAATACCAACATATGTTTGGACACCCGTTGGTAAACCGTTATCTACAGGGCTGCTTTCTGTGCAGTGTGAATTTATTATACTGCTGCATATGTGCATATGCATGTGAATGTGCTTGAGTAGTTTTTTTTTAAGTGTGATTTTAAGATGGCTTCACACACACACACACACACAGCCTAAGAAGCACACACATTCACACTCTTGTCTGTCTTTGAGTCTATTTGTAGCTCTAATTGGCACATTCACTGGGCAGTAAAAGGCTCCTCTCGCCGGCTAAAAGCCTACAGCTGTACGGCATGCTTGGTTGCATCTACCCAATAGAAGGGGCTTGCCCCTCGCGCTGCAGACAACAATGCCTTCGCCATGGAGACAGAAATAAAACACAGACAAAAAAAAAAAAAACATAATCCGCTGCTTAATCCTCTTGAGTCAGGATGTCACCAAAATCAAGGCCATTCTGTCATGAATTGAACTATTTTACTGCATTCTCAGCACAGAGTTTATCTGCCATCTGCATCTGACATTAGGGATCTGCACTCAACGGTGCTCAGTCCCATAGTCATGTGATGTGATGATGATTCTACACTTATCTGTGTGTTGTGGCTAAACATACCTCATGTCCATACTTTGTGAATAGCACAGATATGTATCATGTTGTAGTAAGCTTCCTTTTAAAGGTTTGATGTGTAAACGTGCAGTTCACAACAAACGCAAAGTAAATTTTCACCTCACGTTACTCGCCTGAGTTGAGTGAAGAGTTAATTTCATTGAGCTGTATTCACTGTGAATAGCAAGACACACGTCTGCAGGTTTACTTTGGTGGCTGAATGCAAATTAGACAATATTAAGCTGTTAAAAAGGATGTCCTAAGTAACGACACAATGACTCCAATCCGTAAAAAGTCGGGAGTCATGGTTTGCTAGGTCTGTCTGCAAGACGATAAGCAAATAACTAAAATGTTTGTTTTTTGAATGGAGTTTGGATCGATTGGAGGCAGGCTATGCTAACACTGTAGCTGCTCCATAAACACTTCAAATAACATCATCTAGACATAAATAATTTGGCTTTTAGAAGACGTTAGCCTCTCATCCAGGATACTTCGTCTCAGTACCGAACACAGGCATCGCGGCTTCAGAGACATCAATTGCACAACTTTTGTTGTCTTTGTAATTCATCTAACAGATTTACGAAAAAAATCCACTTTCTTGAGATGCAAAATTATGTTTTAAATCGACAAATTAATTTGTGTGCTTCATGGCACATGCGATCAAAACATGATTTGTCTCTTTCCGTACATATTTTTTCTGAAATATGGACCCATGGTGGTCAAGGGCAGAACTTCGACTCTCGATAACCAATCGATGAAGACGTAAAAGACCCTGAACCATGAACATGATGGACAGACTGAATGGTGTGGTGACTCTCTATCGCCACTCTGGGTAGACGTGGTACACTACAGGATGGGCTAGCTGGTTAGCATGCTCATTTCCGTATCTCTGCAACACAATACATCGACGTCTTTGATATAACGTTAACACCAATCTCTTCATATTCTGTTGATGATCTTAGATCTTTGTTTTTATGGCTTAAACTAAAAGTTATGACCAGCTCTTACACATTGTACCTTTTTAAACAGAGGCCAGAAAGGCCAGGTCAAAGGTCAGGACGAGCCTTTAGGATGAGTTTTATATTGGCAGCATGGGAGCCCCCTGGAGAACTTAGTTTGACCCAGAGAATAGTGAGTGAGCTGATCACCACCTCCCTCTGGGCCAAAAACTCCAAAGGATTCCTGGCATACCGCTGCTTCAATTACAGAGGCTGGGAGGAGAGAGGACATCACAGTGCAGTCTGGCTGCATGGGAGAGACCGGCATGGCCTGGGAAGGACGCTCACATGTGCACTTCTCCAGAAGGTATTCTAAAAGTACTCTTTTGTTTTTGAAGCTGTTTTACACAACGTCACACAATAATTGAATTATGTTGTTAAAGCCACAGCCGCATGTTCACCCACCGCCCATCTGAATGTTATTTTTATGTGGATCCATGTGTATGCAGGCGTGAGCCGTTGCCTAGCAACAGCTGCTGTAAGTGGGAGAAGACAGACAAGTGCTGGCAGAGCAGATGTTGGAAGGAATTTCAAAAAGTAGAACATTTGAGAATGTGAGACTGAGACAGAAGGGAGGAACTGTCATCGTAAAAAAAACAGTTGACAAATGACAAAAAAGAACAACACGTTTTCTCACATTCCTCTTGGACATTTTCTTTTTGTTTTACTGCAACTTAAACTGTATGGCAGATGGAACAAGGCATGAACTCAAGGCATGTAAAAAACATTTTAAAAAACCAGCCCAAAATACAATCTAAACATCTAATGTGCTAAATTCCCCAGGGACCCTTCTCATATGCCTACACGTTTCATTGTGACACAGATTAGTCATTACCTATATTATTTAAAATTTGATAAGAGTACTCTGAATTTCTTCTGTAATACATCTAGATATAGCATGACTGATATTGGATTTATGTCATCAATATGAATATGAACATTAGTTTGACAAATCGATCCCAAGTCAAGGTCCACTTGCAGGCTTTCTCCAGAGCTACCATGTTGAATCACATGGTATCTGCTGATTATTTGATCCTGTTTAAAGCTCCAAATAAAGCTAGGAAGTGCACCTCAATTTGGGAGTTTTTGTTTTGTCTCGAGGACAGCAAAGAACTTTAAAGGAATTTAAATCCATATCACATCAATACCACATTTCAAAGGGCCACGTAGAGGCCTTTGGATTGGCCTTTAGTTGTGAATGGGCCTTTATTTGAGCTAAAAGCTTCCAACGGCAGTCGGTTTTTTGTGGTTAGAACCTGCAAAGGAACCTTGTATCTGAAAGCCTACTTGATAATAAACCCTTTTTTGGTTTGAAAACCAAGTAGTGTCCTTCCACTGTCTACAAATTTCAGGCAAGGCCTCCAGGAAAAATAAAAAAGTATAAAAAATGCTTGAAAACAAAGCTCCTATTCTCTCCCAGCCAATACACTTTCAGGCAAGTGTTGTGTGTGTATTCTAATAAAAAATAACTGCCCTCACAGAGTGGAAAAACACAGCATGTCACAGTCTGAGGAGATCCGGAAGTCCTACCTTGCAGCCCTCACAAGCACTGACACCATAGTGGTATCCGGAGGACTTGTCCTGGCAGACGAAGCAGGGCTTGTAGATTCTGGGAGGGGCCGGCGGGGACGGCGGGCTGGGGACCAGCTCCTCGGAACTGGTGCTCTGCGTCTCAATGGCTGCAGGGAATGCAAACAAGAGCAGAGAGAAGGTGAAGAGGCTTGGTTTCAAATGACTGAATGATTAATTTAGACACCTGGAACTGGATGAATTTCCATTTAAAAAAAAGTTTTCTCAACATTTTAAAAGCCCAGACACTGATGTGCATAAATCCGTGGATGTTATGAGTCAACTCTCGGTTCACAAAACCCTCCTTTGGTATCTGAAGTAGGAGAGTCTATATTTTTATATTATATATATTTTTAGCCATTTTTTTTCCGTGAAACCTGTTTTACCAGAAAAGCGGGTAGGATGCATTAAACAGTATTGTTTATGGTAGATGTGCTCGTAATTTGAAGATACAAAAGCAGTTATTCAAGATGGAGCAATCATAACACACTTAGCACCTCGGCGTGAAAATGACGAGACAAGAGACAAGACTTCTGAATCTTTGCACAGACGAACCGTTGTCCACATGCACACAGCCTATCTGCATAGAAAACGGAGAACAGTCTCTCCAGCATCTCCACTGATTAGATTACTTTCTTCCGTACTTCATCAGAGTAAACTCAATTACTGATGGTAAGGGACACGCTCTTATAATTACTGGACCCTCGTCCTCGCATGGAATTCCCTGGCGGTTTAATCTAATCTTCGTCTACATTCACCCTGTGTGACTTTTTTTTTTTGTGCGTGTTGAATTTGCAGCTTCGCGTTCAGCGACTTCATGTGGCTCGAGGGAAGTCTTGACAAGTCCGCGGCACCTTGGCGAGGACGAATGCTACCTCTGTAATTAGGGATGAGGAAGCGAGACGATCGCGGAGGTTAATTAGAATGAGATAAACGTATCGATTCTAGCTGTTATCTGGGGTTTGCGAGAGAAGTTTGGGTGGAAAAGTCTCTGTGACTCGTTATGAAACGGCGACGGCATCGACTGCTCAAAAGTTCTGCAGAATGTTTGAGTAGCCTTGCATAACAAGCTGACATAATGGTGCTGCGTCAGGATTTTGAAAAGTTCACTGGTCTGCATTTCACTTGATATTTATCTGAGAGTAAACAACGTCAGTCAGCCACATTACTGCTCCATTGTACTTCCATCTTTAAACGGCTCCAGTGTGACCTGGTTTCACTGATGAGGACACACACACAGACACACACACAGACATTCGTTGTCGTTGAAGTCAGGTCGTCTCACTGCTCCGAATGGTTTCCCTCCGTTGGCAGAGAGCAGTCAGAAGCAGCTTGCACATAAAGCAGATGTATGGTGAGACACCATACTGGAGGCAAGCCAGTGTTCTGACACACAAAGCCATCTGATAGGGGGGGGAAGGGGGGCTGGATGCTCATGCATGTTGTGTCTATGCAAGCATACCATGTATATATTACAAACTAATACATTGTACAAGTTGGGCTGCTCACAAATTTTTTTGTTTTTTTAGGAATAGAAACATGTTTTTCTATCAAATGTGTTCATAACCAAAGCCCTCTATACAGTCATCATTTCAAGTGTCTCATATCAGACTTTTCTCTGCACATATATTGTGTCTCTGTTGGCTATTGTGCCTCGGTTTCTGCAGGCTAAATGTACACAAATGTCTGGCCTACTCCAGGCGGCTGCGGTAATGCAGCTGAAGCTTGAACAGACTGGCATCTTAGTTTCAACAGTTCAGCTGGCTAGCGAATCAAAGAAGTACTAAGAAAGTATCGAGGTTCAACGTCCAGCCCCAGCATGAAGTATTATTTTGTTCTGGGATCATGCAATTCTGTTTCTCCTGAGCATGAAAAACAATCTCCTGCTTTGTGAAATGCAGCAGCTGCTGCCCAAAATCCATCCAACCCACTGCTCCTCCGAGGCTCGACCAGTTACATGCACTATTTATTGGAACATGATCAAATCATCATATCTCCCACTTGGGCTGAAGCCTTTTGCTTGGTATCTTGACACAGATGGTTTTGAGGATTTTTAAAAAAAAATTAAAAATGTTTAATGTTGTAGAATAGATGCAGATAAGTTTTAGTTTTATAATTTGGTTTCACGTGGTGCAGAAACGCTGGTCCCCTGAGTGAAAGTCCTGTCTTTGTTTGTCCCATCCACCACCTCAGTCCAGTTTAAAGCCGTTTCATACAGACGCTGAAAGGAGCCTCGTGTGTCGGTATTAAGATGCAGCGAGCCGTATTTGATGCTCTGGGATTGAGACCAGGCTGTTTGGGATCCTGTTCAGGAGGTGGACAGTACACCTGTGTATGTATACCTGCCTGCAACAAAAGATTTCCAACGTCTAATAATGCAAAAGGAGAGACAACCTTCAAATCTTCACATTGAAGAAGTTGCAACCGGAACATGTTTGGCATTTTGCTTGATATTTAAATATATAAATACATTTTCTCCATCATCAATTTAGCATAATCCTTGATTCCAAATCTCTGGTTTTCTAATTCATTGTTTATACGGTTGCTCAAAGAAGGGGTTCATTTTATCCATAAGCTCCATTCCTCCCTCGGAGACCACGCGGCCGTATCGTGTCCTGAAGCAAACGTGCAATAAGTGAAACAAGGTGTTCACCCGAGATGAAGATGAGGATGTATGACTACTGGAGCACAAAAACAACGTATATTAGCCTTCCCCAGGAGGCGCGGCACACTTTAACATACATCCAGAGGAAAAATACTTTTGTTACTGATATGCCTTTGGAGCATTCGTGATGGCTGGGTAGCCCCACATTGAGGAGTGGCAGCGCCAACAATTCAGCCCCGCTGCCTATTTGAAACTCATGGCTGCGTCTGGGAAGCAGCGTGACCACCTGCAGACAGATGGGACGCATAAACGTGGATTCATTACGCAGCTCAAGAGTGTGTGTGTGTGTGTGTGGGAGGAGGGGGTGGCCGATGGGTACCTGCATGGTGTTGTATAGGCCCTATCAGGTGCAGGGGAGCCTTTTTCCATTTTCTGCGTGATTAAACTTTGAGTCGACTTCCCCGCATGTTAACATACACAGAAAGCTCCATTAGAGGAATAAAGGCTGGTGACAGACAAGCGCACACGGCGAGTCTGGCTTAAGAGCAGGCAGGGGGAAAAAAACGTGTGGCTGCTGAACCCTTAGCCTCTGGCTGAACCTGCCGCCAGGGTCAAACAGGAAAGCACACAATCCCTGCTGGAGGGGGAAAGACAAGAGAAAACAGGCCCTCTGATTGGCCCGTCCTCCGGGACTGCAGCCTGCCGTCACCGGCAGCACGCCGTTATACAGGCCCATCCTGGCTTTTTGAAACATCAGCCGGGCGGTGTGAGGGACAAGCTACAAATCGCAGCTGATGAAAGAGTACGTGAACTTTAAAACATTTAAAAACTCAAATCTGGAATTAGTTTTGATTGATTTCATTGTGATAGGATCTGATAATCTCCTCAAGTCTTGATCTGATCAAGGCGCTGGTGTGACTTCGTCAGATCATTACGAGTGCCAAACAAGTGATGCAATGCAACATTTGGATGAAGAAACAACACACTGTTCCTCTCACAAAGGAGAATAACTCAATAATGTGCACCCTTCCGGTTTTGCTGCCAAAGACGTACTTGTTCCGATGTGACCAGCGGCTTATTGCTGCTAATGTTAGCGAACACTGGCAAAGTTTAGCTAGAAATGGTTGTCAGGGCGATGACTTCACTGACTTCTCTTCTTTCAAACTGTAATTATAACTTGTGGCCACAGTTGTCACCATTCAACATTGTTTCATCACATTTTCTCAGTCATGGCCGTCATTTAAGTCCATAATGCCGCACTGACCCCAAATCAGGGTAAAAACGGCGTTGTGCGTGTGAACTGTTTGAAGACGTGACCCGAGATCGCGGTGCGTCACAGACACATCTAGCACGCTAGATTCTTTTGTCGTGATTTCATAACAAAATGTTGTTTTGGTGAAAGATCGTTGAGTGTGCGACTTCAAGAGAAGCGATGTCAGGTAGGTGAACTTGGCATCACTGAGACCGCGGAAGCCTTATAATAGCTCTAGCTTAAGTTTCACAAGCATTTTTGCAGAGGAGGGCGGAGGATTTTGTTCTCCATCTCCAGATCTCGTCCCCCTATAAAGGCCTCGCTTCATGGTCCTCTTGGACAGGAGGGGTGATTAAAGCGAGCAATAACTCTGCATGTTCATTTGGCTCGTCAGTGTTGTCTTACGATTGACGGGAAATCTCAACTCACCCTACAAAAGTGAGTTTGCGAGAAGTGATGTAATAATACGTGTGTGTAATAATCCCTCATTGCGCAGGAAAACTGTAGAGGAAGAGTTACGCCGATGACAGTAGAGTAGTACTATAGTACTAACGCACTGCATGCTACATATCAGTATGCGTGGTATACTGCCTACTAGATGAGCGATTAAGCATCATTTTTACCAGCAAATCATCAACACTGAAGCATACTAAAGCAAATTTATCTTAAGAATATAATTTATGAAAAGAATCTCTGGGCAGAATGTGCCATCTTATGCATATTATTGTCGATATATTATTATTATCCAGTTTCCCCAGTCTCAAAAACCAGTGACATGTAAAACTCTCCCCACATGGTCCACGGGACCAACAGATGGCAAAGAACCCGGAGCAAAGTCTGTCGCTGCACACAGGCGATTAACGCAACGATGCCGCATCCAAAGCGAGGACGGCGCTGCTTTTGGGCTGCAGATAGTAAGTAGGAAGGAATAGGTGCACTTCAAAATAAAATCCAGAGCTTGATTTATGGTTTAAATAAAAATCAGCCGTGGATCGTAAAAAACGGACAAATTGTAACAGAGCAGCAGAAACGAGAGAAAAACTCAAAAAAGAGGGATGAAGAAAAAGAGAGGCATTTCCTGAAGCTCCTCGGGGTATTTGTGTATTTGGTTTGTGTTAGGAGAAAGCTGTGGTGATTTGGGTGTGGAGCAGTGGGCATAGACTGGGAGGATTAGAGGAGTATTACTCCCAGTCGGTGGATCCAGGCCCTCCTCTTCCTCCCCCTCTTCCTCCTCTACTCAGCTGACGCTCCGTCCAGTCTGAGAGTGTTTTCCTCCAGGTTCTCTCTGCAGGAGTGCCAAGCACATAGCTCACATACAGCAGGCCCAGTCAGAGGAAATGGTCAAAGTTCACCCAAAGTACACCAAATTAGAAGCAGCTTTGCTCCGCTCTCCGATGCGTTGTGCAGAGGGGGATATTTAGAGGAGCTTTAAACACTCAAGGAAAAGAAAATAACAATGAGGAACAGTCATTTGACTTCACGTCTGGTGGGGAAATGGAAGAGGAGGGCGGTGGGGAGACGCCAGGATCTGCTTTTCATCAGGGCTTCCAGAATCTGCATTTGACAGAAGAAAAAAAAAACTCCCAACCCTTTACTTCACTACTCCATTTTTATGAACTGTTGAGGTATTATTACATGACTGGTGTTTGAGTTTTAGACCAAACCCTCCTCTAACCAGCTCCATGGTGGCAGCAGCGCCAAAACGCAACAGGTGCGAGCCGCTTCAAAGCTTTCATAAAAAGTGACCGGAGAAACTAAGACGGCCATAAAAGCAGATGACGCTGGAGAAAAGCTGACGGAAAGGAACGTGAGGAAAGGAAATGAGGTTGGTGAAACGCGAGAGGTTTCTTTTTTAATCCACAGGAATTCGTGGCCTTAAAAGCACAGCGCCGGTTTACCCCCACCCCTGCACTTTTACATGGAGCTGTATTCTGCTGTCAGCTCTGTTAGAAAGCAGTGAAAGGAGCTGAAGCTGGGAGCTGTGGGATGGGTGTGGTAAACATGGGAAGAAATCCAGTTCAACGATCAGAATGTTTCAGCTGAGCAACATAAAAATAAATCCCACAGAAATGTCACTTTATAGGAGGCTGATAACACTTTTGTAAACCATTTCTTCAATATGGGGAAACAAACATCTGCCTAATTATTTTGTCGATTTTAACCTCTTAATTTTGCCAATATTCCTGCTTGCATTCACAATTACAATCTCGTCTTTTAATGCTTAAAAGCCTTTAATTTTACACATCCAAAAGCCACTTAAACATTCTATTTTGATGGTAAAGTAAATATGCACAAAATAAGCCAATTTAAGGGAACAAAATCAAGCCCAAAATGGTGCAGTAATTTTCTACAGCCTTGCATTGGTGATTACATCGTAATAATTAAATTCAAGCTTCAAGCTGTTCCCTATTTTTAAAAAGAATATGTAAAATATATGGTTGTATTAAGGTATGTAAATGAGGAGTTTTTTCTGATGTTTGAGGCCGTTTCTAAGGTTTTTAAAGGATGTTTTGCCACTCATCAAACTGTTTCTACTCGGCGTAGAGACTTAAAAATATTTGGGTTGTTATGGGCAACAAGCAATCCATAATTAATATGCAAATAAGCTGGTTTGAAGCTGTTCCTCAGATGGTTAATGTCGGGACAAACTGAGAAAACAGACGAATAAAACAACCCTCCAAAATTGCTAATGAAGATTTGAATGAATTGAAACAAATGAGAGGATGAAGCAGGAGCTCTGTGGTGTGGCACCTCAGTGACATATTTGATTGTTTCTTTGAAAATTAGTTTTTGTTGCCAAAGAAGAATTAAACGTCGATCCGCAATGCTAAAGACCAGAAGTCTGAGATGTTTAGTTCCGATCATTAATGTTATTACCACCGACACCTCCCAGCCAGTCTGGGTCCGGTCTGCTCACCGTCTTTCTATCTGGAACAAACTCCCAGAGAGCTTGAAGTCTACTGCTGCCTGCATTTTTAATTATACAACCTTACAGCTGTTTTCACTTCATATTGCCTTTCTATCTTGTCCTAATGCCTCTTTAGATTTCACCTAAAGCCCTTTGAATTGCTTTGTTGTGGAAAGGTGCTGTGCAAATAAACTTTGCGTTGCATTCATGCCAAAAAAAGTGTTTTTATGAAATCCTCTGAAAGTAAAGTTCTCCACGGGAACCAGATTAAAACACACATATATCAGCGTTAAGCAGCTTTTCTTTTTTTTCTTTTTTTTAAGGCTGCTACTACGACTCTGTGAAACATGTTAACGCAAAACACGAAACGATCCCAGACCCACGGTAGCGGCGCGACCCTGTTGGGACCCCGACTGTCCTAATCATGTCGATTAAACACGCCTGGCATCAGAGAGCTCTCCTTTCATTTCACTGTTGTACATCGCTTTTTATTTCCCCCCATCCGCCTTTCATTTCACACGCCCACTAAATTAGCTTGGTGTGCAAGCTGTGCTAATGGCTTTTCATGTCCATATCAGAGGCGCTTAAGCCTTGAAGACAAAAAGGCCCCAATTATCCCATCACACACATCGGCCGCACGCATACGCATAGCACCGGAAACGCCGCACTCACGTCTTTTTTAAGTCACAATGGCGGCGGCGTTTGTCGACGATCGCCTTCCCCGCTCATTCGTCTGATGGCTTTAGGATTTTGTTTTGATGAGATAAAATGACTCGATGCTTTTAGTGCGAACTTCATTTGTGTGTTTGTGCGGAGCTCGGGTATCATTCCTCAGCCGCAGAGCCCCATTTCATCTGTTGTAAAGGAGGTCCTTGATCATTCTTAATTAGCATCTAAACTGGAAGAGGAAGTGCATTAATGGTTGGCTCGTTGTCAATGCGGCTAATTAACACCCATGAGGTTTCCATTATCCCGAACAAATAAATTAATAAACCAACATTTCGGTGACCCTGAGAGAGGCTTTTCTGGAATCAAAGTCTAAATCAAACAGTGTCTTCTTCAAACAGGAAATGGGCAGGGGTCGCCCGGTCCGACGCGGCAGCGAGGGAAAAAAACGCTGGAAAAACACAGTATCTAGTAGTAACAGTATCTCCTTTTTGGGCTCGCGAGCATATCGATTGTCTGACTGCACGATCAATCAAAACACCTCCTGCTTCCATAATTACATTTTATGTCAGATAACCGACGTACACCGAACAATAAAGCCCCGGGAGGCCACACCAGCTTTATTTTTTATTTTAATTGAATTCTAGGAGGACTGAAACAGGTTAATTAATATAGGAGTCCAGCAAGCTCTGCCGTTTGTCAGTATTAACAATGACATGCAGGGCCGTAGCTACCGCTGGGGAGGTCGTTTTCCTGTGAGGGGGGCAATGCCACTTATTCTCATTACATCCTACAATTTAAGGGTACATGGGGGTTGTTGTCAGTTTGTGTGATTAGGTCCATGTTGAGGCCAGTAAATAAGAGTGTGGAGACAGAAAAGGGAAGGGGGCGGGGGTATGGAAGGTCTTTGTCTCGACCTCGGTATTGTTACTGCCCCGTTAAAGAGAGCAGTCCGTCTACAACTTTAACAAGCTGCTCCACAACCGTTTAAAAAGGAGTTGGAGGTCTTCTTTTTAATCAGTTTTACCTGAATTCCTCTTTTAAAGAGCTCTTCAAATTATGCAAAAATACGTCTATTCAAGAAGTAACAAAGCAACTGAAGTTGATCTTTTACGGACCACAATCAAGCCAGAAATATTCTATTCTCCTCTGATCTGCTAATAATAATTACTGAAGTTAAACTTCTCTTTTCTAAGGTAACTGCTTCAAGGATTTAACTAAACCTGGACACGCACTTATAGGCAATATATTGCCATTCATTTCTACTCTGCTTTGGAAGACGTCAACAAACAATGAGCAATTCATAATAAACACAAGAATAAGTGGATTTTGACCACGTGCCCTTCCGAGAATTGATGATGGGAAAAACTTTTAAAAATGTGGATGTAAAGAAATAAATAAAATTAGCTATGATACATGTGACGATGCGTGTGAATTTCAAATTGCATAAAATATGATTCAACCCTGAACGGCATAACTGAATATGGGGGAAAATCCCAAACAGGAAAACAAATGTGAGACATTGTTTTCTGAGGAGGCTGTCGGGTGTTCTGGGGGACTCGGTGATGTTAAAATCCTGACTACGGCTGTCTGAGAAATCGGATGATAATGCATCAGAGTTATACGGACACAAATGAAAGTTAAGAGGTTCATCTGTGAGGACGAAATCACATTTTCTTTAGTGTGAAAATTACAAAAATGTGTCGGATTTTTCAAATGCATTTTCATACATTTAGCGGTTTACACATGACGTGAATAAAAACAAAAACTATTATTTTTGCGCACAAGCCTTATCCACTATTTAACATCAGGATTACCATAAAAGAAGACAAACACTATTGTATTTTTATTATTGGACCAGACGGCTGAAATGATTAGACGATTAATCGGTTAGTGGACTGCCAGAAAATTAATCTCAATTCAGATAAATTTAAATAAAAACTTAAGCAAGCAAAGAAAAAAATGCCACAAATTTGCTGGTTGATATGTTCTTTGTGACAGTAATTTCACATACAAAAAGCAATTTAAAGATGCCACATTGCACTCTGGGAACTATTTTCTGACATGTCTAGAGACGACTCAATTAAGTCAGTTGCACTTTTCTGTCTCTTTTTTCAAGAAAACCCTCTTCATCACACCCGAAAACCTGCAGCAGCCGGGGCATTAAAGGTGTCAGCTCTCACTTTTTTTTTTTAACTTTCCCTCCACCAGCGAGAGCCTCTTTTGACTTGAGTGCCCTTGAGCAAACACTTCCTGAGGAATGACAGCTGGAGGCTGGTCATTATCAGATGAGGATAAATCAGGGGAGCAGCGGGGCGACAGCGAAAAACAAACACTGACAAGTGCCTGATGAGCACCCGCTTAATGGATGAAAGTGACCCGGATCTGAAGGTGGTTTTTAAGTGTAGCAACACCTTTTTTAATCAGCTGTTTTTAAATCAGAGAATAATTGTATTCTTTATGCACTTCTTCATTATCACAATACTGATTTGATCAGTTCTGATAGATTTTACTTTTTTTGGGAATGCAGCTGCTTTTTTCTTATTTTTTCCTTCTTTTTCTTTAAAGCATCCACTTATTCTCCTGGACAAAAGCTCTAGACGCAGCCATCGATCAGCCTCGGCCAATTCACAGCGCGAGAGGTTGACGTGTTCCGATAGCAGTCGAGATAATCTTGTTGGGAAAAGTCGACGGGGTCATTTATCTAAATCAGTGTCACGGAGCGCAGGTCGCGGCTCGCCAGGCCGCCCCTCCTGTCATGTGCGGCCGGGGAAGGTGGTGTGTTTACTCTCCGCATTCCTCCGAGCCCCCGCTGCTCTCTGAACTCCACCGATCCGATCTGAGACAAGCGCATACATCAGCAGGTCGCGGCTGCTTCCACTGCTGAGGATTTACGAGGGCGCGCGGCGGTGAAATATGACGTTTGGAGAAGGAAAGAAAAGTTTCTATACTGACATCCAACATCCAAAATAAACACTTAAATGACACTTTGTCACTCCAAAACTACATCTCCCATGTGTTATTAGGAGCCAGTCATACTGTTATTGTTATGATGCGTTCATGCGTCCAAGAGTTCCCCCCTAACAAACTTCCTAAAGGGCAAATCCCTCATGTAGTCTGAATTAGAAACAGACATTACGAGTAATTAGCACACCTGGAGGGCCCCCTTTTTCTTTTAATGGCAAGTTGTTGTGAATGGTGTGGATCACGGACTCGGCCCGCACTGGCACACCAGCACCACCAGCACCACCAGCACCACCCTCCACGGCTCCAAGCGAGCCAACACAGCACAACAGCAGCGACAACAATAAGAGAGGATGAGAAGTTGGACCTACAGTGTGCGCTCCGGCGGTGGTGCCACTCTCTGTGCGCCAGTCCGCTGATGCAGGCTTTCAGAGCCTTCTCCTGCAGCATGCAGGAGGACGGGCTGGACGTGTAGAAATCCAGCATCTGCCCGGGACTCACGGCCAGCACGTCCATGCAGTCAAACATGGTGACGGCGCGTCGCTCAACTAGTCTTGTGCGTTATGGATAAATATCACCGGCATAAGCGCACACAACTCCATCAAACTCCGCTGTTTCCCCCCTCCTCCGCCTCCTCCTCCTCCTTCTCCTCCTCCTCCTCTTCTTTTACTTCTTCTTCTTCTTGGCACAGCAGATTTGGCTCCTCTTGTTCTCCTTCGTCCCGCACCGGAATCATGAATTATTTCGGACCAAAAGGCTCCGCGTCTTCTCTAAACGCTCATTTGACATTTTCTCGCGCCGTGTCCGACCGGCGCGCGGCCACGGACGTGCGAACGGGACTCCGTCATAATAGTAATAATAATAATATCCCGACGTGTTTTCATTGAAGCGCACCGTCCCGGTAACCAGCAGCGGCAAAGCCCGCCTGAACCGGAGGAGCTTTTCTTTTTTTCTATTATCCCAAAAGGAAAAAAAAATAACACGGACGGCGTTTAAAAGCGCGTTCTCCTCTCCGATGACGAATGGGCTCTCCGTCCTGCCGTGCAGCTCAATTCCAAACTAGTTTTGCCACCGAGAATGAAAGATTGAATTGCCTAATATATGCGAGTGAACTTTGTGTGAACCCTTCCGAGGCTGCTGACCTTCAAATGACCCAGGCGGGCTGACATCACTGCAGCTCCGCAGCGCGGAACAAGGCGGAGAGAAGAAACGCAGGCGGACAAATAATAAAAGATCTTTTTTTTTTGTTCATTCTTGGAGAGAACAGAACACACGACCAGAGAAAAAAAATGTGAAAGGAGGCTTCTTTTATTTGAAGCTGAAGAACTGTTATGAAGGCTGCTGCTGATACATGGCCAATGTGTATGTATGTATATATATATATATATATATATATATATATATATATATATATATATATATAAAAAAAGTCTGTCAACTGCACACTCATTTAATTTTAAGGAAACATTATTTCCAAATTTTTGATGGAACTTTGCTTTTCCTTTTTTGCATTTATTTTTTTTAATTTATTTTTTTTACTAGAACATGTTTGCTCTCCACTAAAATGACACAAAGTCACATACAACGCGTTTTGCTGCAATAGATGGAGGGATATAATGCTGTACCATGGCTGTAATGCATTACAGTGTACAACTCAAACTGTATATAACCCGCTTGTTGACCTCTGTGCAATACGTTTGGACTCTAAACCGATGCGGAGCTATAAAGGCAACGAGACAAAATGTGACAGAATCACATGAGTCTGACTGCTAGTTATAACTATGAATGTTGCAATTAGAATATGACAACTGTCGAGTTTATCCGCAACTTTTCATGCCTCTTAAACCATCTTAATAAAACACTAGATCTGCACTGCAATTGTTTTTATAAGAAAAGTTCAAACAGCCACTTTAACCTGAATTTAGAATTTTGTGACGTTTAAAAGTAGTAATAACTTTGAGGTTATGCTTTTTATGAATATGGACCACAGTTTTTGAGGTACTTGTACATTTTCTGCCACTTTATACTTTAACGACACTACATTTCACAGTCTGGGCTGTGGCCAAAACCCCAAGATCATGCAGTTGGATCATGACCGTGATCTTTCAGACACAGACACACTTGGTTACATCATTGTTGCATAAGGCCATATACACCACACACTTGGACATTAGAGCAAAGTCCTGAATTTCAAAACAAAGTGGGTGTAGTCATTGATCCTTATTCTGATCGTCACACAAAACACACGGTTCATTCAAACACAATGACGTGTGTTGTGTTGTTACAGATTAAACTACCCAACAGCGTGTAAGCAGTTAAAAGTCAGCTCAGCTTCGACATAAAATGCCGCCACAACAACCCAGTAATATAACACTCTAAAAGCGGCCATTCTGCTGCTTAATGAGCACTTCCACTTTTCACTGTGTAATACAGTCTACTGATTATTGTTCCGTGTCTCTACTTGAGCCGAGGACTTTTACTTGTAACAGAGTATTTCTGTACTGCTACTTTTCCTCTGGTCTGAATACAAACATGTTAAAAATGAAAAACATATTTCTCTGAATGAAGTTCAGTACTTAAAATGCAGCACTTTTAAGGTTATAGTGGCAAATATATATATATAATAAAACGTAATTTATTTATTTTGTCTAAAAATATGGAAGCTCCAACTTATCGTCTCTCACATTCATAACTGTTTAAAAACTCCCAGTCCTGAGTTCAGTTGTAAAATAAAGAGATGACTAAAAGATCCAACTGATAATCTGCTTAACTCATCAAATGGGTTGTTTAGAATCACGATAAGGCCATAAGCATATGCATTATATGTTATTTGGGCTCAACGTACCCAGAAAGTCCTCTATTTTTTATTAAAAGGCAGTTTCATGATGGAGTCATATTATGTGTCTATATCTGATCAACATTAAAACCACTCTCTGCTCTCTTGGCTGCGGTAACATATTTATTAGCACTGCTGGTCTGAATGTGGCTGATAGCAACAGCTGTGACAATCACAATACTATAGCTCCTGAGGGATTTGCCTCGACATGGATTTACAACCAAATATATAGTAAATCAATCGGACTCTTAGAAATCCAAAGTAGCAGATTTGTCATTTTAATTTTGAGTAAAAGAACAGAAGTGAAAATAAATTCTTTAACAATGTATTATGCAAATGTAAAGATACATTTTAGCCTGTTTCACATATTCTCCCCTGAATATATTGTCTCTATTGTGATGCAACAGACTTTTCAACCACCCAGAGGTGCTTGTTGAATTTAGTTAAAGGCAGAGCAGGTAATTTGGAAAAACCACAGAGACTTTGAATGCATCAAAAAAGTCCCGCTCGAGATCGGCAGAGTGCACAATCAGGAAGTAAACATTGACTGACAGGCAGGCCGACCAATTATCTTCTCTGGCCTGACTTTTTTGATTTGACGGGTTTTTTACAGTCCTGCCACGGCCACAGATGGAATACATTATTGTTATTGTTGTTTTGTTTGAATAATGAAGTCACAGGAAAGTGAAAGTCAGCTGAATTCACACAAACACAGGCTCCACCATTTCATCACTTTCCTCAGGGCCGAGTCAGTAACGCGTGAATCACACTGTGATGCACTGATGAAATATGCCGGTTATAATCGCAGATTAATCATATCATCTTGTCATCAATTGTCCAGCAGCTTAAAAACCATCCAACCTCCTCAAATGCACATTATGGTAATCACATGATGCTCTGCTTATACTCATCCTCTTTTTACTGCTATTAATACAAAAGTATAAATCGACCTATAATGATGTTTATTGTGAACTCAGCACCCAACAGTATAATAAAGTAGGCTCGTTGAAATTTGCTCCATATTTAACAGCCGCCACATTTGTGATGATTTAACATAACATATGTGCGATGACGGCATAATGAGCAGTTGTTGGGTTACTCTGGTGGATTTGTAATGTTTGGATGTTTTGCTTCTGCTTATACTATAAGCACCCTGAGGCACCTGGGGACCTGGTGGTCAGTTCACACTTCAAGCACTGAGGGTCTTCACATTGCAAGTGCTGCTGGCCCTGGGGGCCATAGTGGTTAGCTTATGCCTGAAGGGCTGATGGGCCCAGGGTCCCTCGTGGTGAGATCCTGCTTTAAGTCCAAGGGCTCCATGATCCCAGTGGTCGGCTCACTCTTTCAACACCAAGGGTCTGTGGGCCCTCACACTGTATGCGCTGACAGGTCATGGGGGCCCAAGTGTCTCGGTCTCTGTTTTAATGCCTGTGTTGTTGATTTGTTAAACGCTTTGAGCTGCATTTTAACGTTATGAAAGGTGCCATATAAAAAAAAAAAAGTGTATTATTATTAACTAATGGCTGAGATCTGGGAATAAACTGTCACCAGATAGAGCGAGACAGACACACAACGCATGCCAGATAAAAGGAATGAGCTCAGTAGCCTTTCAAAGTGTTTTAAGACTTATCGGCAGTTTGTAGTATTTTGATCACAGTTTCGACAGTAATATGGTTTCTCTTACAAATAAGTGGTTTGGATCCATTTTTTCATATGACCCTTTTTAACCAATCGATTGAGCTGAAGAACAGTGAGGGAGCAGTATAACCAAAGTGTGATATTCACTTCTCTAACTGTCACATCAACAGTACGAGGGCCAAAGAGGTAAAAAGTAAACACCAGTATTTCACATAGGTAGCACATTTTTGACACTAGTCGACACATCTTGTTGTGAACGTATCTTGTGATACCTTACTGGGTCTGTAGGTTGTTGACAACTGTTTTAAATAGACTCGCTAAAGCAGGGATGGTCTTTTCATACATTTCAATTAGAGGAAATTTAGGATGGAGCATTTTTGAAGCCTTTACCTAAATGATTAGGGCCTAAACATTTAAAGATCTTAACCTCTGCTTCACCCTTTTACTAATCTGCTTTGACAGATTATGACCTGAACCTGCAGCTCCGCTGGCCTTAACGACAATTTGTAGCAAGTTTCTGCTTGTTGTTTAGCTTTTGGTTTCTGTTCACACTCACATCTCCGAAGATGTGGTTTTAAGATCCAGCAGTCAGCTGTTTCAGCAAAGAGTCCCTCTAAAAGTCCACTGTTCACTACATGCTTAGTTCCAAACATTCCAAACAAGCATTTAGCTGGTGAACATAGTGGAGGATTTAGTAATATGTTTTTTCGGCAGGAGTTGGTAGAGACCAAATCAGAGCTAGAAGAGAGTGAATTATAATGGCAGGTCACCCCCAAGTGGCCTAAAAAATTTTTCAAACTGATTACCTTCTCCTTATTTCCCCATTATTATTCTCTCTTCTAAAAAATAGTGCCTATTGATTTAAAAGATTGGGGGTCCAAAAATCCACAACTTCAATCCGATAATATCAGCATCGGCTTCAATATGAACATCATAAACCTACTTGAAAATTCCCAGATGCACACAAACACTTGTTATAGTGTTTGATGGAGCAAAGAAGGCAGTTTGAGAGGGAGAGGCGGCCTGAGCGTTGCACAGCACACTGATCCCCACGGAGCTCATGAATATTGCAGAAAGCCTACAGCAGAGCTGAAACAGGAACCCCTGGACCCCCCCGACACACACCAGCTGACCCCCTGCAGTTCAGCCGATGTAACAGTAACCCCTGGACACACACACACACACACGAGAACACACAACCCCGGTCAGTGCGGGTAATGAATACACCTGAAAATCCACCTGTAATTAGAAGGTGATAATGAACCCATCCATCAAGATAAGCCGCTTTTTGGCATCAGTGCTCCGCAGCTCATGGCCGCCGCTGCCAGAACTCACCAGGCTGTGACAATACACAGCGTAGCTGATCATTTAATAAGGCCGGGCAAAGCCTGACAGCTCCGAGGACGACACACGTGCAGCGGCTGCTATTTACGCTCCATACCGAGCGTCGACACAAGCAGCAAAGTGGATCACGTAACCGCCTAATCTGCAGCTTCAGGTACACTTTTAATTCCTCCATACGACAAACCCCTATTTCATATCATATTTCTGAGCGGAGCTGAATTTGGTCAGCCCCAATTCATCTGTGGGTCAAACCCCGTTCAAACAGCTATATTTAGTTACACTTGCACTTAGCCTATTGGTAATTTAATTGAAGCTGCGTGGCATCTATTTTCCACTCTGGCTGTGTATCATCCAAAGCGTGAGTTGGAATTATGCCTTTGTGCAGGCAACACGATACACAGAGTGAAATTGAAGATTAGGATTAATTTCGGTGTGTCTCATTAGCATAAAATCTTATATACCTTCCCATTTGGGAATGTTTTAAATCTTAAATTGAATTGCACAGATGTATGAGGTTTAAAAATGTGTGTCATCTGTTTGTGTAGAGTATATGTAGAGGTGTGGGCAGGCAGAGGATCAACATTATTCCTTTCAGGTTGTATATAAAGCATTGATTCATATTGTCACTTACAGCTAAAGATGAACCATCCATCAGTGGATCACTGCAAGCAGTTTAAAAAAAATTGCACCCACAAAAATGGACCTTCCAAAATAAAATTTTGTATCAAATGCACACATGCTATATTTATCCATCACAATGTCAAGAAAAATACACAAGAAAAAGAAAAACCTTATTCATAAGCTGCTGTATTATTCTGGTCCAGCTCTGTCATTCAAAGAGCATTTCCTCCTCTGGGCTCACTGAACGAAGCTGAGCCTGAAGAAGCAAAGATTATTTATCATTTGTTCATTGTTTTGGTAATAAAACGTATATTCCATCTTTCAGCAGAAAGACATATCCTCACTTCGACAAACAGTCATCCAAAAGTTTGAAAATGTTTTTGTATGCAGTGTGTTATATTTGCTGCCTGGACAAAAAGACAGAAAAAGTCAAATTTCCCCACATGGAAAAGACACTGCGAAGGATACACAAAGCAGGAAGTTTTACTTGAACTTAAACTTACGAGCTTGTCCTTGTGCTTTCAATCACATCTCACAGTCTTCATCAAAAGAAGAAGTGAAAGAGCAGAACGCAAAAAAACTAGAGAGTGGACCATGGTGGATATCATGGGACACGAAGAGAGGGGATCTTGGATCAGTATTTCTTATTTATTTTTTATAAAAATTATAATTAATTAAAAAACACAATAATACAAACACATTTACAGCACACATACTCATGAATACATCAAACTGGCAGCGTGAATCAAGAGATTGTTCCATAGCGCTAGTAGTGGTCAAAAACTTCATAGGGTACCTTTAAAGTCCAACTGATATTTAAAGACACCTTTAATACTGCACCGTCAACTCTTTCCACTGATTGTGTGTCTGTGTTTGGTTTAGCCACCGTCTGATAACAACATAGGAAGTCAGTTCCAGTCCAATTCACCAGCTCCCTGTGACCCCCCCTGACCCTGAGGGGAAGCTCAGTAAGTCCCCTTCCTTTTAGCCCTGCACAGGGCTCAGACAATAATACATTTCAACAAGAATAAAAACACACATTCAATGCTGTGAGTTGATCTGTTATGGACAGCTATTTCCCCCCCATAAACTATTATATTATTGTAAAATTGCAATTCAGGAAAAGCACACTGAAGGTCTTAAGCATAAAAGGTGACCTCATAAACCTCTTTTACAGCACTCCACACACTGTGACATGGGTTCACAATGGATGTACACAGAGCATTAGTACACGCATCAGGGTTGAGTAAATTGTGTTTAATACAATTGAAAGAGGATGAGATAATGCTCCGCCTACAGTAAACAACTGTGATGCAAGATACTGCAATTGCATTTTTTCTTGTCTTAGCTTTGGTTTGTCTTGATAAAAAAAAAAAAAAAAGCTTGGTCCCGCAAGAAGTCCATTTCCCCGTGTCCCTGTCCATGTCTATGGATCCATGGGCGATGCTGGAAGCCTGGCTAGGCCTCGTCAAAGACCGCTGCTTGGTCAGTGGGCCTACACTTCTAACTACAATGCTCAAGGTTCCCCTCTGGTGTCATTTGTGGACATGACAGAGACACCGTGTCAGTTTCCCTTCTTTACATGCTGTGTCTTTTTAAAATAATCCTCCATGTTCACAGGAAAGTTTGCAGACTTCCAACGTGGGTTCACTTGTGCCACAAAAGTAGTCAGTTAGTTATGGTTATGGTTTAGCCAACAAAAGTACATGGTCAGGTTTAGCCAACAAAAGTACATGGTCAGGTTTAGCCAACAAAAGTACATGGTCAGGTTTAGCCAACAAAAGTACTTGGTTACATTTAGCCAACAAAAGTACATGGTTAGGTTTAGACAACAAAAGTACTTGGTTAGGTTTAGCCAACAAAAGTACTTGGTTAGGTTTAGACAACAAAAGTACTTGGTTAGGTTTAGACAACAAAAGTACTTGGTTACGTTTATGCAACAAAAGTACTTGGTAGCGGTGCTACATAAGTACAGAAGCAGAAACAAAACTACAGTAAAATAAGTCAACACTGACTTAGTTTCCTGGGTGAAAGTCCTACATTGGTTTGACCCATCCCGACCTATGTCAGCTGATCTGACATCTACTAATGATGCAGATGGGTTTACATTGGGGTTAGTTCAGCCGTTGCATTGATTCGTTGGTCTGTCTGTCCAACACTTTGGCATTAAGGAGAATATGATATTGTGCAACGGTGAGATTGTAAATAAATTATGAATACTGAGGTCCCTAGCAGATGTTTTGGTGACCCCTTTTCTCTTTCTTCATTGCAGCTAAACCTTTTCATGAGACCACCTTAAACTCTCAACAGACTTGAAAACAACAAACTTTTAGATACGATTGCACTGCTGATTATAATGTAGACGGGATCGCAGAATCTAAAAACTAAAGAGAGGGCTAAAGAACTGCAGATGGACAACAACGAGCGAACCGAATCAACGAGAACTGGCTGCCAACAGAGTGCCAGCTGAAAGCGAGAGATTACACAGCATTCCACAATTTAAGATGTTTTCCTTCAACAGCTGGATTTTAGGTTCCTTGGCCCAAAACAAAATCTAATGCAATAGATTCTAAAACTTTCATTGTGTAAACGGTGTTATCAGGGACATTAATCACATGTTATTTTACTCCTATCAGGATTATTCAGGAAGAAAATGAGTGCCTCTAATGGGATTATAATATGCTGTAATCCAGAAAAATAGCCCTGAACTAAATTTAAGATGTCTACAATATAATAGTCCACGTTTTCTATTACTGAGGTTGTAAAAAGGAAAGCTGTGATGTGTAGCAGTCTAAACTGTGATGTGAACAATTACAGGTACTAAAGGGATGATCAAATGTTTTGAAACAGCAGAAGCAATGTTTTCAGTGTTCAGATAATTGTCCAAAATAATCCATTTATTGCACCAAAAGCTATTTGTGGAAATGACAAACAATGCAGCTATGCAATGTAATATAAATTGGTCGATAACTATATAAATCTATGAGTCTCGAGCTTTGGTTTATGTTTGTGTTTCCTTGTTGCTCACATGACCGTTTGAATGCCGTTGGGAGCTGCTTTCCAATCACATCAAGGTGGATGATTTCTATCCTCAGCTGTTTCCAGCAGGTCAAACTGCTGCCAGCTGTGTGAATCTCCAAATTCAGATGCAAATTATCTACGTAACGAGTGAATACGAGAGAAGACGACCAAAAAATGAGCAATTCATGAGGCTGTATCTGGGACGAGAAAGACTGTGTGAGGCGAGTGACATCCGTGTTGAAACAGCTTCACCGTATTCCAAACTGCATGTATGACCATACACATCGACACACTAACTTGCTTGTCAACTGTTATGAAAGGAGTGTGCAGGATCAGTTGTGGTTTCGGAGGGCTCATACAATCAGCTTCAAATATGCTGAACTGCTTCAAGTGCTCCATTTAAGAGAACGCAGCAAGCTGATGGGCGGTAGCAAAGTGTAGCGGAAAGGACAGGGTCACCTGTACTCAAACCTGTCCCCTTGTATCCATGCAAGGCTTGATCAAACCAAATATAACATTATTAAATTGTATTGGTAGTCATTTTTAGCTCAGCTAACCATGTCCTGATCACACCTCTGTACTTAAAGCAGAGACAAGATTGATATCAATCCTCATACTGTCGTGGTCCCTCAGTCCCAGTGTGCTCTTTACCCCGCCCTTGTATTTCTAATCCGGTCCCCTGTTTGTCCTCTCACTCTGTCTGTGTGTGTTTGTGTGGGCGTGGCTCTCCGTCTCACTCCTGCTGCCAATCTGCCTGCACACCTGAGACCCGTCCACCCATCAAGCTCCTGCACTATATAAAGACCAGCTCTCGCCTTCAGGTCGCCTGTGTGCTACTGGTGCCTCGGCCATGTCAAAGCTCTAGTTCAGGTGTTTCCTCCTCAATAACCTGAATCCAACTGTGTGTTTACCTGCGCCTCAGGTCCCTTTACCTTCCTGTGGTTTCTGCCTACCTGTCTCTCCTGCATGTTGTCTCTCTGCTTCCCATTCCCCGATCTAGCCACCTCTGCTTATCCTGCTAACACTCCCATCTCTCTGACGAAGTCTGAATTGTGTTTTTTGGGAGAAAAGAAAGTTTAGTTTTCAGAGCATATGGTGTGTTAGTCTGGGAAAGTATAGACAATATTAAATATTAACCTGTTCTTTTTAAGATGAAGTAGGTTTTACTGATGAAACGAAGCAGCGGTTGACAGCCAAGTGGTAGAAAAATGATGACAAAGAGATTATGTCCATGCATCTCTGCATCTATGCTCACAACAACGATGTTGGCGTGGTCATTATTAGCAGGTGTGATGTTACAGTGATCTGAGTTGAGCATGCTAATGTTTGCCCAGTAGCAGTAAACACAGAAAACAACATAGGCCGATGGGAATGTTTTTACTTTGCAGATCTTGGTCAGCGTCAAAGTGTCAGTCCACCCACCCAGTTTTCCCTCAAAACCACAAATGTCAACCTCATGATGGCGCTAGAGGAAACTGAAACGTCATTTGGATTCATCCCGCGGAGACCACAACCAGCTGCTAATGGGCGATCAATATGAGCCTCGCCGTCAGCTAAAGTACCTGTTCCCTCAGTGGCTGTAGGCAACCCCGAGGTTTTACGTGGCTAAGTGTAGCATTTTCATTTCTCATAGTTAAGACCACACTTCACATGAAGCTGTTAGTCCCAAGAATGTGAATCATGTAAAGCCAGGGAGCTTGTGTACATGCGGACAACTTCAGGGCTGGTGTGTTCTGGATCAGCTCAGATTGCACGTTGCCATCAGGCAGTTTAGTAAATCTGTTAATCTCATGTCGACTGGTGAGTCTGCAGGTTCTCATCTCCCACCACCGACATCCACCTGTGTTTCCTCCTGCTTCACTACGGCAGCATTGCATTGATCCCACCCTGCTTTCACTTCTTATGGCTTGAAGCTTCAGAGTTGAAAGAAAGCAGAGCATTACAAAGTACCAAAATACAATTTAGATCTACATTTACCTTCAGTTAATTAGTTGACCTACTGCTTGCCCCTGCTCTTTGTAGCCTCTGTTTGCTTTCAAGAGCAGGAAGACGAGAACGAGGATGTTATCACGAGAAGTCAGTAGGATGTATCATGTAGGGAAAATGAATATCTGTCCCACGTTTGATCACATCCCATACAGCCCCACAGCTGGTGCACCTAAAACTGCATTCAAGTCTCGTCATTTGTCCTCCGAACAGACGTCAAGATATTATTCTGCATAAGTGAAGGATTTAAACTGCTGGTGGGAAAAGTCAAGGGATTGACAAAGTCATTGATAATCTACAGTTGTACAAGTATGTCCATGTATGTTATTGTCATATTTAATCACATTGTTTCACAATGCATCCAATATTGCATCAGCCTCATAGCCACGTTATACTTTTCTTGACCCCTTTTTTTATAAATCAGAACGTGGTGGCTTTTATTCAAGTATCCAAGAATACATTAGGCCCCAATGAACTGATAGTAAAATGCTACACATAGCACCTCTTCATAAAAGACTCATAACTTGTCTCACACTCTGCAGTAGAAGTATGTGCTGCAGTTACATCGTAGACGTTTTGACAAGCAAAAAACTCTAAACAAAAGCCCAAACACATGTATGAATAAATTAATTTGGCTGCTGTGTGGAAGACATGGCTCAACAGATGTAATAAACCACCTCTGTCTCTCAGCTGCACAGTTAGGAGATTGAACTGGGCTGGGTTGAAGTTATAAGCACAAGCCTCCCGTGGTCATGACAGGGCATTTCAAGTCAAGTGCACATTATTGTCTGCTCAGTACAAGACAATAGCTAATAAACATTGACTGTGCGGGCTGATTGTGATTGGTTAAAGACGTGCACCGCTGGCCAGAGGTATGGGAGAGAGACCCATTACAAACTAGAAGGCAATAAAGTGAGCTCATTTACTCCTAACAGCTAAGTACCCTCAGCAATGGGTCCCCTGCTGGAAATTTGGGTCGATGGAGAAGCAGTAATTACACTTCTGTCTAAGTGTCTTAATGTGACTGCCTCCATTGTTTACTTTTCTGTCTCCTGCAAAACACTGGCTGACAGATCATTTTCATTTCCAATCAAATCTGCGAGTGTGTGTTGCCACATACATGTGCACAAGTGTGTGTGTGGGTGTTTTTTCCCCCTCCATATTGTATTGAAGATAATGCAATATAATGTCATCATCACTCTAACTCAATTTGTTTGTTCACTCTTCAGCAAAGGCTTTATTGGAAATGTGTAAATGGGTTTTTCTAATTTGTTTTTATTTATTTTTTAATATATACTTATTACTCATTACACCTCCTGTACTTTTAAAGACATCCGCTGTCAGACAGTCTTAACAGCATGACCAGAGCTGTGACATTAAGATCTCCCCCTGAACCTGACAGACTTCCCAGCATGCCTTTGCTATTGGTCAGTCCCAGTGTTACGGGCTCAGGTCTTAGGGGCTTTGCAGAACTGATAAAAGCAACATTTGAAACTGTGGTAAATTCAATAGAATCACCTCCATCGTGAATTTCCCCATCACAGTTATTAGTTATAAATAACAATAAAAGCTCATTTGTTCCCTGACCCTTCGCAAAACCCAACCCCTTTATTAGCTGCTGCTACTCCAAGGTTTTGGAGCTGGCATGGAGCCCACACTGTCACTCACTGTACTCTTTCCTGAAGAAATATCTAATTATTGGAAAAAGAGAAGCTGTTTTCACTATTACAATCATTAAAAAACAAAAGCAGCGTGTGTATACCTTCAGTAGCAATGACGGAGCATAGAAGTGCTAGTTAACGTGCATGTTAATGTTTTGCTAATGTTAGCTCCATGGGTTTTAACATAGAAACGTAAACTTTTAGAAATGTTTCCTTCCGACCTCTAGTACTAATGAGTAGCATACATGCCCCAGTCAAAATGTTTAACAATCACCAACTGGAAATCCACAGAACCAGCCTGAAAATGAGAAAAATCGAAAATAACTTCATGACAGTCTATGAAGCAGAGACATATAGTTGTTGAAACCTAGTCAGAGTTTGCCTATACTATCCTATGATCGTCCAGTCTGTGTTCCAGGGGCAGGACTTAGCGAAGGATGAATTGTAAAGAGTCCTCTGATCTCTAAAGGAATAAAGCAAACACATCGATCACATAAGTTACAGCGCACCATCCACCAAGGTCCAGTACGCAGGGGCAACAAGCTAAGTGTTGTAGACCAGATGTTTGTTATTTTCTAAACTCCCAACTCTTCCTTGTGTACGTTCCAAGGGCAGATGGGCTTTGCAATCCCTCTAGTATATTCTGGGTCTCCTCCTAGTTCGACTTGCCCAGAAAGCCTCCAATGGGAGGCATCTCAGAGGAATCCTTATCAGTTGCCCGTACCACGTCAACTGGCATTTCGACATTGAGAAGCAGCGGTTCTAGCTCTAGTTCCTTCCAGATTTCTGAGCTTCACCAAGACAGCTGCTACAGCAAGCAGTCGCTGTCAAATTTAATCTGAATATCAATTGTGAGTAAGACCTCGAGATACTATGGTCTCAGACTCCCACAATCCACTTTAAAGTTACCCAGCTACTGGTTTGCAGTAAGTAATGAAACAGGAGTCAATGATACAAAGCTGTGTCTAGAAATTAACTGTATGTAAATCAATACATACAACAGCAAAACATCACTGCAAAACCAAGCTTCCGTCACCACCTTTCATAAGAGTGCGCAAATATCCCTAATTCTTTCTGGTGTGACTGAGCACTCAGGCTAATGTACATCAGTATTTCTAAGGATAAGGAACGGTGTTTCTAGGATGACCAAGGACGTTAGCATCACACTGACCGTTCCCTTGACTACAAGCCAATGGGTTTTTTACCATAGGATTTTGCATTAAAACGGAGAAACAACATCTATTACAAAACCAAGTTGATATACTGATGGCACAGCAAGATGACTTGTTATGCGTGAATGCATTCGGTAGAAGTAAACGTCAGGCTATAGACAAACTACACGGTTGCTAGAGTGTAGATATAAACAATGGTCCTGTAAAAGCGGACCAGTCGGCACACTTTTTAAAAAATGTTTAAACTCTTCAAAATTCATTAATTTAGGTTTTTCAAGTCGTACAACATACGTTAAATTGCTCAAGTTTGTGTTAACCGTAGACCTTAATTGTGACTGAAAGCCCAATAATAAAAAAAAACATTGACTTGGAGACAAGGGACCTTGATAGATAATGGCTCCATGGAGGACAGACCCAGAACACACTAAAAGGAGTGCAAATCCTATCTAGCCTTGGAACAATTAGGGATTCCCCCATGAGGTGCTGGAGGTCGGTGGTAAGGAGGAGGACGTCTGGGCTACTTTGATAAGCTTGATGCCACTGTGACCAAGAACCAGATAAGCAGCACAAAAAGGGATGACCAGCAAAACCCTTTACAGAGACAGTACAGAAGACATATTACATTTAAGTTGGGGCTTCAGGTGGAAAAATAACTTTCAGACTTCCCTTTCATTTGCCTCAATTTAGACACAAAGGAGTCAAACACTTCTTTGAGGGACATACCAGATAGCAGGCGTCAAAAATGGAAAATGTATAAATCAGACATCTGTTAACAACAATTGCGTTTTATTACCTGATATCATCCTATTAGCACGATGACATCATTGGGCAGCTCCATTCCAAAACCGTTCAAATCTTTACATTATCTGATTTGCATGAACATTAAAAATCCACTACTACAATGGGGATAAGCGAAATATTAAAGTTGTTGTTAAATGACACTTAGACACTTTGTTTAACTGGTGTCAAATCCATCCGACGACCCAGATCAGTTCCCCATATACGAGGCTGCACTACAACGTCCTGCTAGTCCCCCTTTGCCTCTCACAGAAGAGTCAAAAGTCACACGGAGATCCTGGTCAAGGAGACATAAATATAGGTCTGACAAACTACTATCTTTTTTAGATATTTTTCTCTCAGTCTGTATCAGCAGACGGAGTTTGCTCAGTTGCCCGAGGGTTTGGCGTCAAAGAGTCAGACTGTGAGATGTATTTGAAAAGTGAATGTTGAGATTTGTTTTTGTGTTTTCTTCTCAAACTACTTTTTCCAAGGTGAAGGAAAACATTTTATTGACAAGCAAGCCATTTTGTAGTGTTTTTTGTGTTGTAGCTTTTCAGACTGAGATATGGCTTGAATCACTGGTGTGTTGCAATCAATTGACAACAATAGAGCGAGAAATTAAATATACATAGATAATGATGATGCAATTAGTGTAACTCATCCTTATTTCCTGGAAAATGGGACATGTCATACTTCTATACTTCTATAAATCTATCCAGAAAGGAAGGCGTACCGTTGGACCAAAGGGAAGTCATCGTGGCTGCGATAGCACCGCCTATTTGACAGCAAAATCAAATTTCTCCTCATCTCTCCTCACTAAAGCATCTCCTCAGCCCTCACCTCTTTAACCCGCCTGTAGTCTTCCCAGTCGTGGCCGTGATGAACTGTTGAGGCGGGAGCCTGGTGTTTGCAGTGAGGGGAGCTGCCCATCAGTCAGGCGGACTTCTCTGTAGCTCTGGGAGGGATTACCGGGCATTCAGGCAGCTTCACATGGTGAGCCACAGCCCGTCTGATCAGAGAGGCACTCGCCTATCTCCACACCTCGCCCCCTGGGCCCGTGATTTCACAGGGATTAGCACACACATTTGCCTAATCTCTCCCTCCACTCTCTTTCTATTGATGGCCATCTCTAACGTGCATGCACCGCCACTCATGGAAACGTGCTGAAGTGCAAAGACAATAATGTTTCATAAAGTAACCGTCAGAACATGTAATCTATAAATTGTGCAGGATACTAACTGTATACGTCTGTAAGGCAGCTGTCCAGTTAATTGTATTAAATTGAGTCCAGTTTTCTGTTGCCGGTCGCATGAAGCATCAAAAAGAAATAGTTCAACATTTTAGTAAGTACGTTTATTGACTTTCTTTCCGAGTGTGAGACGAGGAGATCGATATCCATCTCATGTCTGTGTGTTAAGTGCAAAGCTGGAGTCAGGACATTGTCAGCATAGTTTAACAAAGCTGAGACTCTTGCTCATAACACATCGTGACTCATTTGTCTTGTGTAAGTCATAGACAGGCAAAATATTTTTTACAATCAATTTGTGGGTGAAGGCTAGTTTATTTTGGAGATGTTTCTTAACTAACTGTGTGTGTGTGTGTGTGTGTGTGTGTGTGTGTGTGTGTGTGTGACCTCACAGTGAGCTTTGCCAAGTTTGAAATAATTTTGTCTCTACAGAAGTGTTTTTTTCTTCCTCCATAAAAACAAGTATTTGAAATGCAACATTGCTCACATCAGTCGTCTTCTTGCCTTTGCTGCTGCATTGCAGGATATCGTGGCGTGCTCCCGCCACCAACATCACATATGCAGGCGAGCTCAGTGGCTTCTTTTAAATCTCTTCTTAAAACTCACTTTTATCGATTAGCCTTCTCTTAATTTTGTTTTAATTTTGTTTTATCATTATTGTATGATTACTTTGTTGTGGGTGGGTGATTTTATAATTTTAAGTCCAATTTTATTTCTCAGGTGGTTTTATTATGTTGTTGCCAGGAAATTGCATTTGACCTGTTTTATTTCTGTCGTTATTGTACAGCACCTTGTAACTTGTTTTTGAAAGGTGCTATATAAATAAAGTTTATTATTATTATTATTATTATTATTATTATTATTATTATTATTATTATTATATAGACGCACCAGACCCTTCACATATTGATGCTCGGTCAGGACCCTCGGAGTCACAGGTGTGACACTTGCGCATCTAACTATGACCACATGGTTAATGTCGTAAACTAAGTAAAATGACAAACAACTTAACGAGTACGGAAACACACATTATGAAATACCTACACAACATTTTGGAACTTTGTTGAAAGTCCTGTGTTTGTTTTACTCCCCCATCCTGTGTGGGTTTTTGATATAACACTCCCGGGGCATCGAGGGCTGTGCTAAAGCATCGGTATTTGACGCCATGTAATGACAGCGAGCTGGACAAATTGCTGCATGCAATTTGCTCCATAGAGCTATTAGAGGTGTAAAACTCCACTGGGAACCATTAAAATGTGCACACGGCCCGTAACTGACAACTGAGACACTACACAGTTGAAGACACTTTAGGCTTTGCATTTTAACTCTGACATTTCCTAAAATGTTTTTCTGAGATGTTCCGTGACAAAAATCACTTTAAGAAAATGAAAACACCTGCTTCCTGAAACACACCAGCTGGTTCAGGTTCAGGTTCAGGTTCAGGTTGGTTCGTTAACTCCTTAAAACTTGACACGATGTAAGTGACGACATCTATAATTACATTCATAATAGCTCACTGTCTCATGGTTCACTGGGACACTTGGACAGAACAGAGCCATCCTTAATGTTCAATAACACGGCTGCAAGTCAAAATGGTATGAGGACATTTGTAGCAATCTATTGGTTTTACTCAACATTTTCTTTTTCCACATTCCCAGTGCACGTTCTTTTTCTCAATCAAATTCTGCGTTGTCTTTGTGTATCCTTAATAGTGGAGTTAACCTAAATGTGATATAATATCTAGTCTGTGTATTACAACAGTCCAACAGGCCTGCACTTGCCTGAGAATCGAAATCCCACGTGAAACCTGCAGATGTATTAATGCGGATACACAGTCACAGCATGGCTTGTTAAGATAAAGTAAACATTACATTACCTGTTAGAAAGCTTAGAGACTCATAATTGCTGAATTTATGAACAACAGCGTTGTTCCCTTTTTCTCTCTTTTTCTCTCTTTTTTTAATCCCCTCTTTGAAAACAGTAAATAACTTGTGCCCCCATTAAGTGTTGGGAATACTTCAGGCTGGTACCAAATGGCAGAACACAGACGCCTAATTCAATCAGAAAGCCCGAGGGCGGCCCAGCATGGCTAACTACATCACAGTTAAGCATCTTGATTTTGTCAGAATTATAGAAAATGACATGTGAACTCGACATGAACCAGAGAGTCGGGGTGGAATCCTCGTATTGGCATTTCTTAATCTAAGCAGGGCGGTGCCAGAAAAAATCAATACTTTTCAGCGGTGCTCCTTTTTAGCTGTTTTCTCCCCACTAGTCTGCAGAGAAGGACTCCCGACATCACAGCACAGTAATGCGACAACAACACAGTGCGTACAGTCATGACGAGGCACAAGGAAACGCATGGCATTGTAAAAACACAACTCACTGTTAGGACTTTTGCCCAAGTTGTCAAATAATGATTAAGTTGTCAAAATTAGCAGCAGAACATCTTGTGTCATACAGTATATTAAAAGAAGCCTTTGTTATACGACGTGTTGTATCAAGAAAATACTATTTGGATACAGTATGAGATATCAACATATTGCACATCAATAGATAAACAACACTAAAATTTAATTCTGGAAAAAAAGGAAAAAGTGTGAGTCATACAAAAGGTCTCCCCACACAGCCTTGTCTCCGAAAGAATTACCATCCCATTGAAGGAAACAGCATTGTGATTTTTTTGTTTCAAGGGAAATGTGTTTTGCTGTGTGTGACATATCGCAAATATGTTGCATCTGTGGAACTCCATGTACGGACGAGGTCGGGGGTCAAAGTGCAAGGGGACTTTCGCTTCTCCTCTATTGTGATTTCAGACATTTTAAGCAAAACCCTAACCCTTTTTTGCAAAACCTCATCACTTATGTTGCCTTAACCTTCCTATGTATTTGTAAAGTTTTTTTGGTTTGTCCATTAAACACGTGTTTCAAACTGTTTAAAACCAAACCAAAGAGTGGAGTTTAGGTGTATGGGAGAGTAATTTAGCAGGACTATGTTTGGTTCAGACATTGCTGAATTGATTGCATGCAAAGTCAAAGGAAAGATGCTGAACTGTAAATTTGCTCAAATCTCGGAAACTGTGGCGAAACAGACAAAACAAACATTGCTAGCTGGCTACAGCAGACATGTGTACATCAACACTGTTGGTTTGGAGGGAAATAACTGCAGGAAACAGTACAGCTGTCAAAAAGAAATATAGCCTCTAATTCTATCTGAACACACACTACAAAAAAACATTGTCCAAAGGTTGACGCTAGGAAAGGTCATGGGGTCAGTAAATCAAAGTTGTGTAAAAAAAATGGAGACAAAATAAAATATAGTCTTGTCAGTTGTTTTCACAATATATTGATGCAATGTCAGCGTCTTCATCAGCATTTCCCAGCACAAAAACTACACGACTTGAATTTCATCAACACTCCTCTTTATACAATTTTATATCTGCCTGAAACTTAATACTGAGTTTTTTTTTCTCTTCAATTGAAACCATAAAGATTTGACGGCCTAAAAAGTTACAATTTTGCAATTCAAAACGCTTTGGTTTTCCTTCCACAACCTTCACTGAACATGTCTTCCTGATACAGACTGAGGGCCACGGGGAGAAAGCAAAACATCGAGCGGAAAAGGAGACAAAAAGGAAACTCACAGGGACTCCTTTCAGTACAAACAAACTTACTTTTCATCAGGTGCTATTACACGTCCCATTCACATTTATTGGATTGAGTCCATGCAGCATAACCAAGGTGCTGACAGGGGCTGATTACTCCAATAAGTCTTGCGGCCCTAGAGGAGGGGTCACCCAGAGGACAGGAATGCAGAAGGGCCTTCCTGAGGTCCAGCACTGACCCGGACTAGAGCCCTGCCCAAAGGATGGCTGACACCCCCTCACCCCCACCTCCACTGTGAACCTTTCTCCTCTTCTCTGCCAAAGATCTCCTCCAAAAATCCTGCTTTCCTACAATTCTCAGTTTCCATTCTTGGCTCACCATTTAGTTCGTCTTCCTCCCCTTTAGGAAAATAAAGTTTTAGGTTTCGAGTTGTACACATGCACATCAGACCAGTGGTTCTCAAATGGGTCCAAACATAAAGGTCACAAGAAAATTGTTCCATATAACAAATGTTTTGAGGATTTATTGTTCCCCTTGAGAACATTAGAATCACATTCACCCATGGCCCACTCAGCGGCTTTGGCCCTTTAAATTACACCTCACTGTCTGATGACCTGACCTCAGTATGACATTTCGGTCAACAGGTGAAACAGTCAAAAGTCAAACCAGTTGGAAACTATGGAATGGAAAAATCTGGAAAGATCCATTTGTTAAAATTTGATCATCTCAACAACCTGGGAAAGAATAAACTAATATAGATCCTTTTCAGTCTTCTGCAGAGACGTCCAGGGTGGTTGAGTCGGAGGGAGAAAACACTTCATGGATTTTGACAGATGTGCTCGTTTCGTTTCAACGCAATGAAAGAATCCAGACTTTGGTCCATATTGACTTCTGCTGTGCTGACTGTGTGAAGAGTTAATGTGAACTCAGTGTTGACAAATGTAATCAGTAATGGTGAACACATGTGTCCAATCTCTGCACATGGCATCACACATGAAAATCGATGGATAAACCCGACTATTCCAGTCTCAAACCAGTCCGACGAGCCACCAGGTCAAGTCTTTTGGACGAAAGCCTTCTAGAGTCTTTCGGAGGGGGGATATAGAGACCGTTCAAAATAACTTCACTGGCCTAGAAAGTTGTGTTTTTATCTGTGAGATTGACCTGACAGAAGTTGCATGCAGGACTTCATTCAATAACCAGTCAATAAATCATTCCTGCTCTTTCCTTGTCTGCCATTACACATTTAAATCATTTAACGTCCTTTTTGTTTATGATGAACCAGTCGAGGACAAGGTTGCTGCAAGTCAAACTATCAATCTGTCACCGAGCTGTTTGTTCTTCTTGTGCCTTTTGTCTCCCTCGACTGTTTTCTGCCTCGGCTCCACACATCCAGCGGCTGTTAATCAGTCGCCGGAGCTCCACGGTGCCGCCGCCGCCCTACAGAACCCAGGAGAACGTGGCTTAGCGCCTTTCAAAGCCCGCCTGCCCAGCATCGCCACAAACAGACACAGCTAACCCGGCCCCCTCTATGAGAGAACAGCCTCGGCACAAAAACAACCTTTTTGTTCGCGCTCTCAACCTAAAAAAAAAAAAAAAAAAAAGGCTCCACAGTCAGCTGGCCTTCCCCCAAGACAAACTCACTCGATCACAGGGATCCGTTCATGGGCTGTGTGGAGGCCCTGGACCTGCAGCTGAGCAGCGAGTGGAGAGACTGAAGAAAGCCTGTGTGATGGACCTCCAGTCCTGATCATGCTATCTCTTCAGCTCCCAATCGTATCAACAAGCATGCAGCTAGCAGCCGCAGACTAGCAGAGTGTGCTCCGCCTAATGTAATTGATGAGTTAGGAGCCGAGTTGTGACCAGGGGCCAAATACAGCGCCGCGACCAGACAAAGGGCTCGGCCAAGGCAGAGACGCACAGCAAACACCAAGCGCTTGGTGTGCATGCGGCAGCGTGACGGATGACGGAGCAGACAGCAGGGCTCTGTGGGAACTGGCCCTCTTCACACCACCAAATGTGATCTCTGTATTTACTTGATCGTTGTTTGGGGACATGGATCGGCATTAAAGGATCATTCAGGCCCAGAATCACTGACGATTTACATTCATATCAGCGGCATGTCATCTACATCCTGTCCCAACGTCTAGTGCCAATGCATTACCGGCTTTTATGTAGCGAAGAAGAATGTAATGTAATGTAATGCATCCAACTTTCATGCGACACAATTCGATGAATGCTTGTTGCTGGGTAGAGGCTGAGCTTTTTGTCATGCTATGTGAGCAGCAGCAGCAGCGGCGGCATGGCAGCAGGTGACAGCATAGCTACCAGGTTAGTGGCAGTGTGCCAGCAGGATGGTACACAGTACACCGTTTACCACAACCTTGTCCTATTTGACATACATGTCTTAAAATAAAATAATTTAAAAAAAGAAAGATTGATTGCAATTGTCTTGTTTCATCAGTACTTGGATCTTATTTTGGGAGATTTCTCCGTCATTATACTGGAAATGTTGCAACATGGCAAGAGTTAGTGTTGTCACGATACCAACCGGTTCCGGTACCAACATGTTTTTCTGTACTTTTCGATACTTTTTCAAATAAAAAGTGAACGTAAAAAATGTCATTACTGACTTTATTTTAATAGAAAATCTTAGAACAATAACATATTAATCAGCAAATAAAATAAAATACCACAAAGACAAGCTTTTCTAATGCACACAATTTTAAAAATGTGAAAATATAAATACAATAATATAATATAAAATATAATAATATAAATAAACCAGCTCTATTTTTTTTCTTCCAGAGCTACTTTTGTTAAGAGTGAAGGGCGGTGGCGCTTGCTTTTAGCACTGAATGTGGCTTTTTTTCATGAGTAAATGACCTGTCGTTCCCTGAGCTCAGTGTGCAGGTCTGGGGGCTTGTCCGGAGGTGTTTCCACCGTTAGCCATGCATGTTTTAAAACACTGTTTACACAGTGGTGCATCGGCGTTAACTGCCTCGCCTTGCGCATTTGTTTTTAGCTAAAGTACGGCTATATCGCACTTTGCAGCGCTGGTTTGTCCACAAGTTGTGGCGTGGTGACGGTTGCAGCAGCCATTCTCCTCTTCATGCTCCTCTCTCTCTCTCTCTCTCTCTACCTCTCTCCCTCTCTCCCTCTCTCTCTCTCGAAGCTTTGCTCCGTTTGTTGCTCCAGTCCACGCTGCTCGCTAACTTGCTAGCAGTGTTGGGAGTAACGCGTTACAAAAGTAATGCATTACTGTAATGCATTACGTTTTGCTGTAACGCGGTAATGTAAGGCATTACAAAAAAAAAAACTGGTAATATTTTACTCTGTACAAATCTCAGTAACGCGCGTTACAATACATTTTAAACCCGAAATCAATTGACTCTACATTCGCGATCGCGAGATGGGCATACGACTCACGGAGCGGCTCCCGGTCGGTCAGAGGGCAGCGGACCCCGGCAGTCACACCGTGGATCAACAGCTGAGGGCGGCGGCGAAGCCAGAGGCTCCGATTCTCCCCGTCGGTTTTGGACCGCTTTTATGTCCGCGTCATAACGCTTTTGGTGCGAGTTTAAAACTTCAAAACGCGAGCGTCAGACGCTGTCAGAGCGGTTATGAACAGTGTTTTAGAGCTCTCCCTAAATGTCTCAGGTAGGCTTTCAGGTAATTTCGCAGCATAACACAGTGCCTTCCGGGTCATTAAAAAAGACGTACGGCAAATCTGGAATGAAAAATGGCCCTGTTATTTCATCCCCGAATCCCATTCATGAACACAATAACTAATATCAGTTAACTAGTCATTTTCCGTTTTTTTGTTCTTTTATTTTGAAGCGATAAAAACATCACATCCTTCTGTGTAATGAGCTGCATTGAACACAAGAAGATCTATTGAGAACAAAAAATCCATATTTCCTTTTATTTTGGCGAAAAGTAATGCAAAAGTAATGTAAAAGTAGTGTAATGCCTTACAATTCAAACACAGTAATATTGTAATGTAACTAATTACTTTGAAATGACAGTAACAAGTAATAAATAATGCATTACGCTTTTGAAGTAACTTGCCCAACACTGCTTGCTAGCTGTGGCTCGCTCCTCGTCCTCTCAGCTGTAGTTACAACGCGGTGACGTCACGCGGCGAGTTCGCCGCGCTGTTGCGGGCGCTGTTGCGGGCGCTGTTGCGGGCGCTGCCGGCGGCGCTGCAAGTACCGGTCCCGTCCAAATGCAATATAGTACCGTTTTAAATGCCTCAGTACCCCGGTACCAAATTAGTACCGGTATACCGTGCAACCCTAGCAAGAGTAAAGTCTGACAGGGCCTCGAAACACAACTGGCTCCAAACAAGCTAACAATTCACTTCCATACACTTCTCAGACCCAGAGGTTACTGCCTGATCATAATAATACAGGAAAAACATGTGAGCCCACAACTTTAGTGGGTCACAGCTGAACCAGGTAGTCAGTGTGTGAAACGTGATGGAGGGTTTATTTTTACACTTGTAGCAATGTTGCCATATCCCCAGTTCTCCGGAATATGTTTGCTAAATCCAGTGTTGTTATTACTAATGGTGGCACATCTATGAAATTAAGTCGTAATAAACCTGAATTATCCTTTCAATATATTCACTTGCAGTCACTTCCCAGCACTACCTGCAAATTAACAACAAGTGTATGAATGTATTTCCACCTCTGTGTGTATTTCAGAGTCTGGCTGCATGTTGTGGAGGATCCGTAGCCCATTTAGCAGAGTAAAGCACATTGGCTCTCTATGAATGAGAGCGAACATCCGTCCAACTTATCTCTGAGTGCAGACTTGGGCTCTCTGCCTCATAATTACAGGTCCATGCACACAAATCACGGACACACGTTTAAATAGCTTCTTTGTGGGAAGCTTAAGAATACCACTCATTCCACAGCCCCCCTTTTTTTCTCCATTTCTGAGTCCAGATCAAATGAAGGGAAACTAAGTGTGAAAACTGGACTTTGCTCCTTGTTGTGCCTCGACTACCAGACTATTTGCATTGCCACTTAAGGCTCTTATAAAAAGAAATAAAAAAACCTCAGTCGCAACAGCAGGATACACTTCCTGGGATAATTTATCTAAATCTCGAGCCTCTGCCTCATTTTCAAAGTGTTTGCATCCTCTGCAGGGCACAAACCTGAGTGCCGTAAAGCTTCTGATAGATGTGAACCAAATTTAGCTCTTGAAAGTTCACGTTGGCCTGCGTTTGACTCCCGGATCTCCAGCTCCAGCCGGGCTTTCCCAGCCCCCACATCGCTTCCTGTGATGAAATCTTCTCTTCACGGTTAGTTTCGGAGCCCCTCCTCCACTCCCTTACCACCCACCACCGCCAACAAAAAAAAGAAAGAAAGAAAGAAGCGATCTTTGAAGCGAGCCGCATCTCTGCTGGCCCTGTCGAACAATGAGATGCTCTCCGGCTGCTTTGTGCTGCAGGCCTCTCAATGCAAACAGAGCTCTGAGAACTGCTTTTTCATTGTCTCATCTTCAAGGGGTAATAAATAAGAGCCGGGACAGCTAGACAAGCTGCTACAGGGCGAGAATAAGAATGTCGCTGTTAAAAAGGCTGGCTTTCAATCAAAGTCCATTCAAAGAATAGTTGGGGTTTTGTATTGACGCATGTTGTGCCTATTAATGAACATACAAAAGGAGCCATTTTCTTGATTTACGCGCGGCTACCATGGAGAATGCACTGTGGCCACAGGCAGGGGAGGCCATACGTTACAATGTGCATTTGGATATTTACCTGCTGACAAACCCTCTAATAGTCGTACCAGTTTTTGTTTGTTTGTTGACTAAAAAGTGCCCTTTTTTTCCAAAAAGGAAATCTAAAATGAGCTTGGATTCGGTCCCAGGAACAATCTCTTCCCTTTATTATCGAGCAGATCCTCAAGGCTCAAAGACACAAACACGGTGCAGAAAAGCCCCTCGGTCTGCAACGAAATCATATCAATAAACTACAGTAAGCTCTGTAATCAAGACAGCTCCAATCATAGGTTGCTTATTGCTTTGGGGAGTAAATACCAGTAGATGCACTTCCAAATTGAAGCCTTCCCCAATTAGTTTTGCTTTGTTGTTTGTTTTTTTCTAAATTTCCCCCCTCGCAGGTTCTTATGGACAATTATCATTCATGTATCGACATCGTTTGGCTTTCGCCAGGGAGCAGATGAAGGTTGAAGTAGCTTGACAACAAGAGAGTGAAGCGGATTGATGGCGGGCTCGCAGTAAAGAGTCAGGCAGCCTGAGCCTCTCATTAAACAGCTCCAGATGTGTGCCAGATGTCAGAGGGGGGGAGGGGGGGAGATTGGAGGGGATGAGGGGGTCTCTCCCATAAAAACCCTCACCATAAAAAAAAAATTAAAAAAAACCCTGGGCTGATGTGATCACAGTGGGTAACTGGTGTTGCTTACAGGAGCTCGGGCACCTTTCCAAACTCCAGACAACCGTAGATCATGTTGTAAACACGTTTTAGGCTACGTGCGGAATGTGCAGCAGCATGTATGTAAAGGATTCTCCGAGCGCTACATGGGGAGGGAGGGGGGCGGGGATGCGAGGAGACTCCTGGCAATGTGAACTATGGTTGAACTGCAGGAGGGAGTGCACTGAAAGGTTGGAAACAGTGGGGGTAAAAAAAACTCCCAGCCCCTTCTTCAATCAGTCATACAGCCCCGACCATGCTCCAGTTTTCAGACATTCCTCTACGCGTTGTCGATGACCAAAAATCTGAATTTTTTTTTTTCATTCTTTGTTCCACAAGCCCTTCTCTCATCACATTCAGCCCTCGGTGAACGAAGATGCGCCGCCTCTCGCAGACGGGAGATGAAAAGCATATTGTATTTTGTAAAGACTTGGAACCTGTTAAAATGGAAACGCTGTTAAACCTTTAGGGGTACACCATGAGACGTAGCCCCTCGCTTGCTCTCCTTCGCTTCTCTCGGCCGAAGCGGCTGGCGAGTTAGGTCCATTCATTTGCCAGCCACTTGAGCGCACATTGATTTTCAATCCAGAGGGTTAGCACATGGTGTAATGAGAGAAGTCTGCATTATTCATACTTTGCCAGGGCGAGAAACCACATGTGACCTAAATACCCTGCGATGGATTCTAAAATAACAACAGGGAAACACTGACAGACAGTCAGGCAGACAGTGACTTGAAACGGGCGAGGTAGACAAAGGAAGGGGTAGTGAACGAGGAGGGGGTACATCTGGGGGGGAATAAAGATGAACGTGTAGGTGTGCACGAGTGCTGTGCCAAGTCTGAGTCTCTCCTAAGGTTGGTAGCTGTGCACACATGTTGTAATAGTGTGTTGTGAAGGCGGGACACAAAGCCGGCACTAAAGTGAACAGTGTGTACGACGTATGTCCAGGCATTCATCCCATACAGCGTGTCTCGGGCCGACCCACTGCTGCACAGATGGGTTTTATTACCAGGACATTCAGAATGAGCTTCTTCCTCCTGCAGTTGCATTATGAATACGGCGTGACACTCTGAGTGTGTCTGCTGCTTTCAGGGTGACGTGAAGCAGGTATGAAAGATGTGATCGCAGGTAGTGATCATCTTTAAGAAAACAAGTATTTGTCCAAGATGCAATGGAGGTGAATGGACTCGTTTCTTAAACAACAGAAGTGAGTGTGGGCGGTTTTCATATTCTATCCACGTTTTCACTTTTAATACTTTAAACGATTAAAAAAAAGGTATTCAAAAGATGAGTCTTAATAATAGAGGCTGGTTGAGGGGGATCAGTTTGTTTTATCAGTGTGACAACAAACTCATGTCATATGCAGCCCTCTTTCTGAGTTACTTTTTATTTGCAGAAATTCTGCTTCCTACTTGCTGCTGCTTCACAGTAAACCAAACACGTTCCTCTGTTTTTCTCCTTGTGTTGTTCATGAATTATTTACAGTCACTTTGTCCACTTTGTCGTCATTTTTAGTCACTAATAAGCTACTAACAATGAAATATATTGTGTATATTATGAGTTTAAAGGTTTTAAAAGTTTACAAAGTATGAGTGTCTTACATTAGTACACGGCTCTCGTATGAGATCAATACATTGAATGGGTGCTGTCAGCGGTCAGAGATACCATTCTACTGATCAGATGGGCCAAACTGCACCTGCCACGTTGTGAAAGGGAAACTTAGAATTACGGATTGAAACAAATCAACTTTAGGTTTCGGGAACAAAAGCGTGGTAAAATAAGTCGACACTGACTATTGGTTTCACACGGGACATGAACAGCCGTCTCCTGGGTGAAAGTCCCCAGATAGTGGACTTTGTTGCTATTCATACATCACTTGACTTCCTCATAACGGCTGCCGTCGTCTTCTTGCGTCCGTATCGGCGATCAACCGTGTGAATGGATGATATCGACCGTCTGCACCTACCAGCAGGTCTGTCATGCCCCTTCTAAAGCACATCCATGAGGTTGAGAACGCCCATTCAATCGGCTGATGATATCGGAGGCGGCCGTGGATGATGTAGCTTTACTGCACACTGACCTCAGAAACATTCATGCACTGCCTTCAAATACGTGCTGCAGCTGACAGAGCGCTCTCTCTGCTGGAGGCCCGATGCTGCCAGGCGGATTTCAGGGAGGAGAGAGAAGGAAACATTTCTTGGGCGATGACACAGGATAAGATGAGGAGCGTGTCGACATTCCCCTGTCAGACGAAGGCTTTGATAATGTGTTGGGGTCGTGTGCAGGTAGGACACTGACAGGGTGGAAGTACCCCTCAAGGCCATATGGGATGAGAGCAGCGGGAGGAGATGCGACAGATGGGTAGAGGCTGGAAGTGTGTGAATGACAGGATCTATTAGCCAGCTCGCTGACATGCTTGTGTGCTACGGTTTTAGAGTCTGCTCATGATGCCTGATCTGAAAAGGGTTTTGATTTTGTTGAGCTAAAGTCGAGCTGACATGAAAAATGCCTTTTTAGATCATATTGTGCACCTAAAGAAATCTTCATATTTTTATATAAAACCCCAACATCTTTTTCTTCCTGGAAAACTACATATGACGTGTGCTTACATCAGCTAGTACCAACTCATTTCAACCAATAACACCATGACATCCATCCATCAATCATTCTGCAACTTCGACCCTGCACAGAGCTAACGAAAGTCGTGAGCTAATCTTCTCAACCATCAAATCAAATTCCTGCCAACGTTACGTCCTGCATGCCGATACATTTCCACTTGAAGTGGTTTAACTGAACTTATATGAGCAACTAAGTAGATGTTGTCATTTTCGTAACTTCAGGAACTGAAAGTTGGACCAGCACTCCACGTGTACCTGGCCAGATGTGTGCACATAATTGCAAGCCGCCGTGATTTGTTTCACTATTCACTTCCATCCTTCACACGGCTACTTCTGTCAGCTGGAAAAAAAAGCTTTTAACGCAAACGCAAAGGAAACAGGACTCTTGGGGTGAGATCTGGGAGGCGTTTCTCCCCACCTTCTCCCCGCGTGGTCGCTCAGATCAGATACAAATGCTTTTGCTCAACTCGCTCATGCTCGGTTGATTCAGTACTACTGACCCACTTATGCCATCACAGCACAGTAGCACAAGTACAGATTGAGCTGAGGAGTCTAATTTACACAACCTTTTAATGACATGAATGGAAGCAAATGGCTGTAAAATTACTTCAAACGCAGCAAGGTGGTTGGAGTAATAGTTGGCTGTACTGTTATGGATATAAAACATGCAAAACCACTGCTTTGTTCCTTTGTTCTGTTTGAGTTTAAGAAGTTGAATATATATCCTGCTTTTGCAAAAGAGAATCTTCCAAAACAACACTGTTTGATCATAATACTTCTCGGGTTTTCATCTCTCTCATACATACACATGCTCACACCCTAACGCACCCCTCCGTGATGTTGACTGGGTCGCCGGAGACCCCGGGGGGGTTCGTGGTGTAGTAGAGTTAATTTTCCTTTGTGAATCCCCCTGCGGAGTTAGAAGGCAGCAGGCGGGGCGAGCCGGACCGCTGACCCAACAACAGCGAGCGTCTGAGTCCGTCCCCTGGGGGACGCCGCAACGGCCTGGATCATTTGCGGAAATCCGCAAATCCCATTCAACAGCAGCGCTCATTAATTTACTGTTTGTTTCATCTGTATGGTGTTTGTTTTTTTCTGGATCTCCAAAGTTCAGACGTGTTCAGACGTATCTGTAACAGACAGCCACGCATTTATTCTTTTGTCTCTAATGTTGAGAGGAACACGGTCTCTGCTTTAGTCTGCTTCACACCCCGAAGGGTGATCAAGGAGAACACAGCACCTGTACTCTTTTTATCTACTTTTTGTTATTGTGTTTTTTCTTCATATTTACGGTGCCATGTTTGATGTCTACACTTTGTCCCGCCCCAGTCGGCGAGGCCAGATCATATTAATGTATTGATATTCTTTTCATCTTGCTTTCAACTGCAGGAAGGGATGGTATTTTTAAACATAACAATTTTGACGTGGTTCTACTTGCAATATGAAGAGACGATCATCTGTCCTTTCGACTGAAAGATCTTTCAGTCGATCTTACTCAGTGATTCGCGGCCTCAGGGTTCGGAGATCACGGGGTGATTACCTTCGTAGGTGATCTGATGACCTCATAAGTCAAAATTAAACTCAAAAAATCGTGTGAAATATTGTACAGATACTCCATTATTCCTATCAAACAGTCTACAGCAGCCATTTATAGACTTGGAAGGAGATTTAATTACTGACGCCAAATAAATCGTCTTTTATTTAACATATCTGTAGTACATTTTTGAGCCACACGAGGGAGCCTAGTTGTTCGTGCACCCTGCTTATAACAATCTAATATCTTGTTTTTTGGACGAGAGGAAATGAAAGAGAATGTGATAGCCCAAAAACACATTTTCATGACATTTAAACATATTGCTCAATAAATCAGTACACTACTCCATATACTTTCCATTGTCCATAAAAACTCAAGACTAAATTCAGAACACATGTTCTAATAAATTGATGCCTGTGAGTCCAGGAAGCGAGCAGATGCTGCACGGACACGCTGCACCCGTGCACACGTAGCCTAAAGCCTGTCATTGGAAGGAGTTTAACTATTAATGGTGAAAAACTTGGAACAGCCGGCGGTTTGCCACAGCCTCAGTATCTGCATCTCTCATGAGTGTCGATGAGATTCATCCTTGTGAGAGCGAGTCGGGGCTTTTCCCTCCCATGTCCACTCAGTTTGGCTCAGCGTCCTTTCGTGGTGTCAAAAATAACAAGGAGGCTACAAAGTTGTCAGAAGTCGGCGGTCCAGGCTTCACAAATGGTTTTAATCTGGCAGTAAGGTCGAAGAATAGGTAGAGGTTGCAAGGTTTTAAGAATTTGTTTCAATCGGGCATGACTGAATTGTTTTTTGTGATGTCGGCTTATATTGGCAGTGTATGAAGCTGTCCGGGGACGATGATGATATAAATATTAATATCCGAGAAGATGCTGACAGGGGGAAACAGCTTTCTACTGCAAGACTTGCATGAAACACGGCTACTGACGTTTAACCCCAAACAAACAAACAGCTAAACAGAACCTAATGAAAAAAGTAAGGAACCGTTCTACAGGGGTCAGGTGATTTTGCTGAATTCATTGAATTTGATTATTCAAACAAGCTAATTTGAAAACGGGGAGACCTCTTACTAAAATATAAAAACTTTAAATCTGGCAGCAAATACAGGCTAAAATACAAATTGATAGTTTCCACTGGAAACTGTATGAATACGCTGATATGATGGATGAGATGATGGTTTCCTATTTGGCTCGTGTGTCTAATTAGTCAAATGAGGCAATTTCTCAACAGGAATAAAAAAGTCTGCTCGACAAAAATGACAAATATTGAAACTGACTCTCTGCATTGTGTCTATTTACACTTCAGAGTTGAGCAGCACACAGAGCTGCACACCCGAGCTCCTCACCGGGAGAAGGATCCCCCTTGGGTGAACCTGCCTGCTGGTTTTCATGTCAGAGCAGATTTTTTGAGGTGGTGGAGGGAGGCGAGAGGGAGGGAAGGAGGGAGTAAATACGGGGAGGTGAAAGCTGCGGTTTGTGTTGCCTAAGTCTGAGAGTGTCAAAATATTTCTAGTGCGAGACGTCAGTGCCCACTTACAGTGAGGAAATAATCCAGCCGCCGTGCAGCTATCTGGATTACTGTCTGGGATCGCTATCATCATGTTCTGTCTGATTAACTTCATCTCTGAACAAAGTCCTTCATTTTTAGGATAGTTCTCTTCGTCTTAATGTGCCCCTCTTAAAGACTTGAAGAGCTTCTCGAGACACAGCTCATTGTTTTAGAGTGTTTTATCATACTGTTGTGTTCTATTGTATTACAGTAATTTAGTATTGGGGAACTCACAAGTGAAGGAATAATGATGAAAACCAGTCAAAGCTGAAGAAGCAGAGGTCTAGATGGTCTGAGTCTGTGTGGGTCAAAAGTGTTGAATTTCCCATAATGCCACTGAAAACGTTTTTCTGAGACCTTCTATGCCTGCTTTTTGAAATGTAAAGTCCCAAACCAAAATAAACCTGATGACATCATCAGATCTGTACACCACGCTGATTTAACACATCACTACAATAACATCTTCACACTCATGATAAGCAGTTTACAAATCAACTAGCACAATTAATATCTTTTTTTATTCCACATATTCTTTTCTCACATCAAAACCAGGTGCCCATCTTACCTAGTCTGGTTTTCACCATACTATGGTCAATCTTTTAAGATTGAACATTAGTCTGGGGAAGCTGCGCTTTGTTTCTACTGCTCAAGAGGCGGGATCAATGGGCATCGTTCAAATGACTCCGTACGCAATTGGATAGTCCTACAACCAATCAGAGCGTGCCAGGAGAGAATGGCCGTTTCTGATTGGAGCCAAAGATTCTGGCAATGTAACAGCGAAAGTAAGCCTGAGGGTGTCCAGCCTAAACTGCCGAGCGAAATCCAAATTTCCCGGAAGTTCAGGCAGGGTTCACCCAGCCTACATCTTACCCACAATGCAACTTGATTGCTGACAATTCTATCACCACAGAATCCATCTCCACACAACCCAGATTATATTTCTTAACTTTTAAACATTAAGGGCCCTAGTTTCGTAGACCAGCGCAGGGCGGCGCAGGGTGGCGCAGCCGGCGCAGTGCAAGTTTCGACCCGCGCAGCCTTGCGCACCGTCAGTTTGGCAGTTTGGTAGATCGCCTGCGCCAAGATGGGTGTGGCGGCGCAGCAGGGGGAGGCGTCACAGATTCAGCTTGGCGTAGCGGAAGTTTCGTGGCAAAAAGCCTCGCCGAGACTGCGCTGAAAGCTCGCCAGCTCCGACCTGGTCTACTTTCGGCGCAAGGCGCAAGGCGTAAATAAAGTCCATTCATTCAATGCGAATCACAGCTGGCGGATCGGAAGTTTGGCGGACCGGCGCGCAGTGCGCACACGTCACCGAGACCTCACAGGCAGGTTTCCACAGTTCCAGGCACATTTGAATGCAATACATAATCACAACAAACACTATTTAATGCAACTCATTGAATCAACACGTGAATTTATATCTATATAGATTGTCCCGTCACATCTGACGTCAGATCAAAGGCGGATGGCACGCGTAACGGAAACTCAGCCTCTCGGACCAAAACATCTCCCTCTCTCTCTCCTGTTTTTTATAATATGGGCATTGTTATTATTATGATACGCGCGCACAGCGCGTGATGCGCGTGGTGGGAGCGGCGGCGCTGCTTCTGTCATCGGGTTATCAAGTGACGGAACTTGCACTGAACCTCCCCTAACGCATTAAAGGTGAGGAGAGGAGCTCATTTGATTGGTGAAGATCTGAATCGGCTGTATTAATCCCAGTCCACGCCTCGTCTCCTCCTCGTCTCCCACTCACGCCTCCTTCTCCTCCCTCTTTCCCACTTGCGCCGGTGGGCGAGACGGGAGGTGTGCCTGCGCGAGCCTGCGCGAGCCTGCGCGGTGCACGAAACTTGCAAAGTCCAGGCGGACACACCCCGTCGGCGCGGCGCAGGTGCGCTGAAAGCTGACTGCGCCTGGTCTACGAAACTAGGGCCCTAAGTCTTCAGTGACAGCCAATGCTGACCCACGTGACATCACTAGAGGACATTGGTTAGATTTCTCTGGAGACGTGCAGTAGTGCACCCCAACACCTGGAAACAGTCTTTTATGTTTCAAATATGCAGACCCCCCTTTTAAAGGTCTCTGCATGGTCCCTGCACCACATTTCCTCACAATTATCATCGTTAAATATCTGCGATCAAGTAGAGGATTCAGTGCTACAGATTTCGTTCAGTATTCATGCATGTACTCAACACTTCTACGGATTTCAACCTCACGTGAAAAGTGAAGCCAAGTGGAAAGTGCCTTAAACTTGCATTCTCTCTACTGGCCATCAGGGGGTGACACTTCTGGTTGCAAAAATAAAAGTCTGATTGCATGTATGAGAAAATTGCCCTAATTGTCACTTAATTTACTACAAGTTTATGTTTCAATTCTTCTTCAATACAGCATGAGTTAATTTAGTAAATTATATCCCACTTAGAGTTAAATAGCCCTCGCTACCTCATCTTCCATGCTACCAATGCAGCGAGCCACTGAGATTATTTTAACACGTAGCTGTGCAGTTTACCTGGAGTGATGGAAGCAGATGGAGCCAGATGCAGTAAGGTTGATGGACCTTTGTGGTTACTGTTATTATGGCAATCGCAAGTCGATGACGGGACAAAATCTCTGGACTCCTGATTAAAAGCACTACAAGCCCATCCACCACTCCATCCTGCACATCCTTACTTTCCAGCCGGATTCATAAAGGACACATTACTCCCTTCATCGGTGTTGGCACTCAATGGAATCGTCCCCAACACTTGCAGCAACAACACGGCACTACTTTTCTGCTGTGATACTGACTGGAAACGTAGATTATTTTAAACTGTATAACGTTTTGTCAGGTTTCATGAATGTAACACCAGCCGGAGGACTCACCAACAGGCGAGGGAGTGCTGCCGCTGCTGGACGTCTGCTGGATCTGCAGCCTCTGCGGTGACGGCGGCGGCAGCTGTGGCAGGGAGCTGATGATCGACGGGAACAGGAAAGGGTACACCCCGGGTGTGTAGCGCCTCATCTGGACCAGCGGAGGACTGCCGCGGGGCTGGGCGCGGCTGGCGGTCTTCATCACAGCGACGGGCGACGGGCACTGACCTAGCTGAGGCTCGGCGAGGCTGGGAGGCCATCGGGTGAACCCTGGCTGCGGTTAGTGTGTCTGGAGCAGGTGTGGTACCACCTCAGCACTCCAGAGATGCATGGTGGTGGAGTTCAGGGTCAGCCAGGTCCACTCAGAGGCTCGGTCCGCTAACACTGGAACACACACACAAATACACTGTGAGTTACTTACATCTCTGTAGCACTTCCAACACGATGAGGAATGGAACTGTATATAGATACAAATCCGAATCATTATCATGAGGAAGCCATGGTAATATAAGGTGTAGCATTGTCATTTTTGAGATGACACAAAAACATAACTGCCAATAAACATATCCATCAACATAACATTTCATTCAAGCAGCATCTGTCGCTGTATAGTCATCAAAGAGCCCCCCTTCTGCTCATGTGTGCGTTAAACTATTGTTTTGTTAATTAATGTTAATGTTAATTATTTTACACATTTCCTTTGCACATCAACCGGCGTGTTGGAGACTGACGCGTTGAATACAGTTCCCACAGCTCCATGAAAGATTGCAGATCCCTTAAAACAACTTGCTCCGCCTATAACTCCCTCAGGATCGTGAACCAAGCCGGCAGGAAGCTGTGCACGTGCATTTGCACAAGAGGTCCAAAACTCCACAGGGTACCTTTAAGGCAAATTAACAGTGGTCTCTGGCAGGAAGTCCATCAACCTCTCCTTGACATCCTCCTCCACCTTGTTATGTAAGAGTCAACCTGCTGCCGTCGTTGCTCTCATCCTTTGAAGGTCACAACGCGTCGTGTTTTCTGAAGATGAGTTCAAAGAGAATTTGAATCCTTTGCCTGGTTGGTTGTGAACACGTACAAATACTTGACCTTGCTGCATAGACAGACTTGTTGATAGGGCGTGCGTGTGTGTGGAGGGGGGGGGCTCTGTACAGTAACCCTACGGGCTTAGTTCAGAAACTGATAATTCCCAGGTTTCAAGGATTTCCTGAGACATTTCCAGCGGAGACATAGTCCTCATAAATCAGCCGCGGTTCACCCCCGGCGAACACCCCAATTCCACTCACATCAAGGTGCTCAGAGGCCGATGAAGACGAGCAGGGTGGGGCTGAGGTGTGATCAGTCCTCGCTGCCGAATTCTGCTTAACAGAGTTATAAACTGCTCCGGTATGATGGCGCTCATAACGCTGTAATCTGCAGTGAGGGGGCCATTAAAGTGATCTGTAACCGTAGTTTGTAATTAACGACCACCAGATAGCGTCTTGCCGCTGTGCTGCACGCCGCTGACGGAGGTGGAGACGGAGAAGAGGTGAGAGGAGAGAGGGAAGGACAGGGACGTGCTATTAAAATATGATCCGTGTCGGCGTGACTGGAATCTGAAGAACGTGATCTCCGAGTCACACTAGTAAGCCGGAGGTTCATTCAGCAGCATTTTCCCCATTAGTTCAACATTTTGGTCGTCACCATCTTTATATCTTTGCAACCAGTCAAGGAAGTGACCTTATTTGGACTGCGGAGGAGCGACGGGTGGATCTGACGAACACAATCAGCAGGTTGGCAACCTTACTGGATTTGGATCCATCTGGCTTCTGGTGTGAATCTGTTAACAAATCTAGCTTCATAATTCAAGGTCAAATTTACAAGACTTGAAGTCAATTTAGGAGTTGAGTGCATTGGTAGCGTGGTAACAATGGGTAAATATAAACTGATGTTTACTATATTTACTGAGCTAATAAAAGTGAGAAATAGGGTCATTTTCTCATAGACTTCCATGCAATTGGACTTTCATTTTTGCAGCCAGAGGAGTCGCCCCCTGATGGCCAGCAGAGACAATGCTAGTTTAAGGGATTTCAGATTTGGCTCACTCTTCAGAACCACAGGTTGCCTCCTGGTGAAAATAGATCATGTGGGAATTATTATTATTTTATTTTTTTTAATGTGCAAAAATTAACAGCAGAAATCTTACTGATCTCAGGTTTGTTTTTAGTCACACAAAGTCCACCCTTGGTTTAATGGATAACATGGCGCTTGATTGTACTCTACACATCAGATAACTGATCATTTTCCTTTATTTTGCTGCACACACTGACGACATGTGGAGAAATTCTTTAGTTTTGCCACATATGCCCTTCCAGTCAAACTTTACTCTGTAACATGAATATTATTGACACTGCTTTCTGTGTGCATGGAGTCATCGAGAGTCAGGTTTTTTTTCTTCTGGTGTATCAATAACAGGTGGAAGCAGCGGGAGATAAGAGGTGCTGCAGCTTGTTTGGCTCCAGCAGTCTTCTCTCCCCCGGGCTTCCCTGCTGTCAGACATTACTGTAACAGTTTAATCAAGAGGTGGAGAGGAAGCTCACATTCAGTGGGTTCTCCTCTCACTAACAAGGAACGCTCGATCTGGAAATACAGTAGTGATGAAGTGAGTGATGAAGAAAGTGAAAATGATTCAAATGAAAGATGATCTTCTTGCCTTTCATGAGCCGTTTAGACCTCGCTTTGCCACTTTACACAGTCCATGATACGAGGAATAATCAACAGGACAGAAAGTATCCTTTGACTCTTCATATTAGGAATAAAATGAGGCAAGAATGGGAAAAAGTTGCTCTAAAACAATTGGAGATATCAACCTCCATTTCTTTTCTATTGAACAGAATTCAGAATTATTTGTGTGAAATGTGTTTTTACGACACAGTAAAATGATTGTTTCTGTCAAAGGAGCTGTTGTATTGTGTGTTTGGCGAAAGCCATATAGCTCCTTAGTTTATTGTCATGAGTCACGGTAACATCCTGGATGTATCCTTCCTTATTGTTGCTTCTGTGCACTTCTCTCCCAAAATTAGATATTATTTCTGTGGGGAGTGCAGTTGTAACAGTGTGGGCTTAATGTAGGAAGAGCGGCCGGGGGCAAGGCTTAGCAAGGGGGGAGAGCAGCACTCACGGAGCAAAGTTTGTATTCTGCTTCTTATGTACTTGTTGTGCAGACGGCCTCTTCATAGCGATCACATTATTCTTGACTCCTGCAGAAAGCATTAAGTGCCTTTTGGCAGAGACAAACCACTTGCATGGGTAAATTATTGTTACTATTATTGCTCCAGCAGAATAAGTAATTTACTACAATTTTACAAAATTATCCAATTTACAGGCAGCAGGTGGAATTAGCAAAGTCCTGCTAATGCTTTTAAGCAATAGTCCGTGTACCTGGACCGGATGTAGACTTAATAAGGAGAACACAACGGTGAACTGTTGCTCAACTGATTTGACGTTTTAAAGAGACGGAGGTGGGAAGAGGTACAAAAGAGCAAGAGAGGCATCCCTCTGGGAACAGCATCACATCTCGCACCACATTACCGTGCAAGATGTTTATACGGCAACATAACTTTCCACAGCCGTGTTATTCACACAGTGTAGTCACCGCGTGTTCTGCAGTCTTTGGTCTCACGACTTCTAAACAATCTCCTTTAAGGAAACTTTCTTCCTCCGTCGTTGTGAGAAACAAGAGGCAACGCCGTGCGAGAATAATTCATGAGGCTTAATTTAGAAAATGCATCTTCTGCTGCTGCGGCAGATAGGAACCTGATACCAGCGCCGTAGGTGAAGACGAGCCGTATAAAAATAGAAGACGTTTCAAACGGTGAATTAGTGCGTGTAGAGATGAGCTGCTTGCATGTGAGCTTCTGCTTTACATGCAGAGTTAATTATTTTACTGGACTTCCTGTGTAGCAGCAAGTGTTAAAAAACAATGTTGCATATATATATTTATGGAGAATAAAGATATGACCATGATGAAATCGAATCGATGACGTGATATGATTCTGTGATAACACACATAAATATTTACAATATCACTTATACATAAATGTATACTTTATTGTACACAGTATTGCAGCTACAGAAATACTGTACACTAATTGTGTGTTGTGTTTTTCACAATTTCCTGAGGGATGTATTTAAATACTGTATACACACACGCAGTATACACAAATTTCATGCATTTTCGTCATTTTCATTCTCGTTATTCGTGCCGCCCGTTTCTGCGTTGACTTTGTATACAATGGCACCGTGCAAAATATTCATCATCGGATGATGATGACGATGATGACAGACCAAGAGAACAGTGAAGATCTGGATGTGATGAGGAGAGGACATCTGATAAGCTCAACCTGGAGGTGACGGGTGCCACGATTTCTCCTAGAAATGACAGCTGACGGCAACAGAGGGCACGGATTTGACGGCAGCGATGTGATTGATCATCCATCTTTTCATCCATAATCAGCTGATGAAGATGAAGTCTTCCTGATTGAACTTGTGCTGAGCTTCATATTTGAGCTATTTCATTAAGACTCGTAATACTGAAGTTAGTTATATGATGGGTATCCTCGTGTCTGTACAGCACACTCCGTGTCTCTGTCTCTGCTGCTTGTTTTCCTCTCTGCTTCACCCTCATCCTCTCCCTCACCGCTCAGTTGAGCATCTCTCTCTCTCTCTCTCTCTCTCTCTCTCTCCCGGTGATAGATGGCGGCTCCCCGTACGCTGACCTCTGGCATCTGGATCACAGCCATAATGACCGGGCCAAGTGGTGCTAACATGCCTCAGAGAAAGGTCAATAGACCTGAATGGCAATACAGGTATCGACACTGTCATCCGTCAGAGGCTGGAGGGGCTCGGCAACGGCACGACAACAATTGATTGCGCATCAGTCACCTTTTCGAGATCAATTGCGAAATCATTTCCGCGGCATTCTCGGGTGCGGGGGTGAAATCAAAGTGAGCAGCCTCCGCTCCCTTAAGGGACAAGATATATGACAGGCTCTCACCTAATCAGACAAACTGCACAAACACATTACCTTCATTATACATACAGGAGCTGGGAAGGGTTCACCCCTCCTCGACGTGCATTATTCATGACGCTCCATGAAGGGAGCTTCTTCGGGGCGGTAGACATGAGGGGGGAGCTGGGCTGTTTCATGTCGAGCATGGAGCTGCTCCAGCTGGGAGTCTTGGGATCCATTCGGAGGTGTTACGGAGACGCTACAGTAGCACTCCTTTCATTAAATCACACCTGTGGTCTCGCTCACACGGGCACAAGCACAAAGACGTGTGCACATGAAACGCAACTGCCCCGCACCACAGAAGATACCAGCTACCGTAGATACTCATTATCTCATACTGTTTTATTCTTTTCAAGCTTGTTAAACAAATGATAAACAAGCAGAACGACTTCCATGCAGAAACAATTACCTGTGATGACATCAGCGGGGTTATAGAGACGGAGATAGTATAGACTTTAAAGTGTGGTGATCAAATGTTTCTTCTCCATATGCAACTCCTGCTCCAAAGGAACACCTAGCTTCAACTTTTTATTAAAGGACCAGATCCTTTCCAGCTGTTGATCTAATTGGTAGAAGTTCAATGAGAAGCCGATCGAAGCTTTAGAGGCTCTCCAACTGCAACGTCGCCCTTCAGTTTGCTGGTTTTAAGCCTCAAGTTCTGCATTTTGGCCATCGTCATGTTGGCTTTTTGCAAATGGAGGTGACGGCTAAGTAGAGCCGAACTCTGAATGAGACATTTTTTTAGGAAACCAAGAGGTTACAATTTACTTTCATGAACGAAACAAGTTATTTGGCTTTAAAATGTCAGTAAAACCTGTGACGAGCAATTCTTTTGATCAGACTGCTCATAGTTTCATGTCAGCAAGCTCCTTACCATAGCTCATGGATATGAACAGGAACCAGCCAATGATTATTAGGGTCAGTAGGAAAAGGAATGACGTGTAGTTAATGACTAAAACATACGAAACCGCAGGTACGGCCCTTCAAATGATGAATATGATTATTTTTTCAATGAGCTCACCTCCATAAAAATGCAGCTACCTGCACATGTCTGACAGGCTCAGAGAGGAGTCATTATCTCCACACAGAGGCACACTGGGAAAATGTCCGGAAGCTGCTCCTTATCATGCTAAGTGTGACTGACACTGGCCACTGCCTCCTCAGGACACACATCATCACAGGACTGTGATGATAACTTCTGAAGGATACGCCGTTACAAGCAGCCATTAAGTGCCCTGCCACCGGTGGGATGTCCCGACCTTTCTGCTCCAGCAGCTATAGATGCTGTAAAGCGTGAGGGCTACGGCGAGCATCGAACGCCACACAGGACACGGAAGCTGGGATCGTTGTAAACACTATAAAGGCCAACAAGCAGATCGGAGGAAAGAGAACTTCAAAGACGCATTAGGACACTACATGCAGGAGAATTTAGTGACATTTAATGTGCGATATGTAGGGACAAAAATACATGATGTGGGATCATTTAACAATATTTAACGGTATAGACAACAAAACTAATGTTGTGGTTGAGCTTAAAACAACAAGTAAAATACGTAAAGGCATTATAAATGTCTCAATAGCTCGAGAACACTTTGGGACACGAACACTGCTCTCCTGGGTGAAAGTCCTGTGTTTGTTTGACCTATATCAGCTAGCCAGCAAAGTATGCACTGATGAGATGAGAACGTTTCTCACATGTTCCCTCAGTATTGTATGTGTGTAAATCTCTGTGTAATAGAAAATTAACTATGCATTCGGATAGTGGAATCAGGTCTACTTTGCCAGACATGCCATGTATCGTACAGCACGTGTCATTATTTAAATCTGAAGACCGAAGAGCTCAGGCCAATCTGAAAGCGCCTCAGTGCAACAAACGTGGATTAAAGCTTGAAGCGACCTCCGTACAGCCCGTCGGTCGTATCACTGCCCGGCTTTGACGCAGAATGGAAGCAGTATTCAAGAAGTTGCACCATCTCCTAATCACAACGTTTATTTCCAGCCTAAAAGAAAACATGCTGAATGTAATATGTGATTTTATCATCAGAGTCAACATGACTAGAAAAATATGCTCTATTCTCCGGTGACGAGCGGCCGACGGACAAACAGTGCTTCCGTCAGGACTCTGACATCTAATATGCTGAGCCTTATATTTCTCATTTCATGGGGGCCAAAGGACGGGGTCATTACATAATGGTGTAATTAGTGGGGTTTGGTATAAAAACAGGCTCAGGAAAGCACAGCGCCTGATAAGATGCCATGAAGAGGGGAGGCGCAGCATGTTAACACCAGCTCCGAGGGACATAAGCCCCCTTTTTAGATTTGAAGAGAGCCACTTAAAGACAGCCATCACGGCTACATCCTCTGCTGTTTTCATAAACTCGCAGCCACCCAGAGCTGTCCGTCCCCTTCGCCGAGCCTGGAGCCCAGCCAGGCACAATATTGTTTCATTTCTCACTGAGGCTCCAGAGGCCCCAGAGGCCTTTTTTTTCTCTCCTCCTGCCGCACACACACATCTACAAGCCCAGCTTTATGCACATGCAAGCAGACATAACGGCAAAAAAACCCTAAAAACTCACTTCAGGTCCGTGTTGGGCTTTGCATGCGGGGGGTTTTCTGTCATCGCTTAGCACAAGTTAGGAGATCCACGTTCACGCCCCCAAGATGGTCCACCAGCTCGGCTCATCACCTTGTTTGTACGAGCGTTGCTGGCAACAGTCGCCTGGCTCTGTCTTTTGTTTCCTGTTCCCCCCTCAGCATCCTGTTGTCTGCTCTGCACGGAATAGCCTTGTCCTCAATAGCGCTGTTGTCCTGATTAAGCTCTATCCGTCCAATTAGCTCTGCCTGCTCATGAGCTCCGGCGAAAACTTCCACCCAAAGTCTGAGAAACTGTTTCAGTAACACTTTACCCGGGGAGCCTGGTGATGCATCACAAGCAGATTATAGACCCGTTTGAAGCAGTGATAAAAGAAAAATCTGTGGAAATGTAGCACATAATGGAAGACATTCTGCCCCCAAAACTACGAGGCTTGTAGGCCAAATACGTAGCATAAACCAATGTCACGGCATTTAATGTGTGAATGATTAGATTAGAATAGCTCCTGATGCCATCGGGGTATGAATGTGTGTGAATGTAGACTGAATGTCATGAAAAGCACCGTGATCTTTATAAAAGCAGGTCCATGTCACTTGAGTCAGTGTTGGTTAGGGATGAAGACGAGAAGTTTGAAAATGTGGAGTTAGAAAGAATCTGTGCCATTGGTTCTAGTGATAGCAAAACAGAAAAGGGTGTAAAATGTCTGTATGCAATAATCTACATGTATAGGCTACATCTGACACTAACACTACGGAGGGTATATTGATAATGTTTCTCAAGCTTTTTCTACATTTTTTTCCAACATGAACACAAACATGAGATCCTATTTTTTGTCTCCGTGTTCCTTTCCTTATGGATTATTCTTTTGGATGAGTCCTGTCTGTGTCTGAATCACTCAGTCCCTCCTGCTGGCTGACAGTAGCCAGGTTCCTGTACTTTATGCAAATGATGATGAGTTGAATAAGAAATGCTGAATGAGAGCTGCACATTTAAATACAATTTTTTTGGAAATAAACGCTCAAGATCGTACAGTTGCTCGAGGCTAAGAAAACATCTGTAATGGTACATTTCAGTGGAGACACATTTGTTGAATATAATGACAGACAGAATCTTTGGCAGGTTCAGTCTGACGAGTCGTTAATAGCTGTCGTAAACAGCTCGGAAGTGGGTCTGGACCTGCAAAATCTCCCTGCAACGTTACTATTCATGAGTTGCATTCTTTAACAATCTCTCTGGACTGTATGTGTGAAATGTGGCGGCAGAAAACACTTGACATGAGTGTGTTTTTGACAGTCGGGGAGCTAGTTTGGATTCCTCAACTCGGTCGCATCATTTTTGGTGACATGATGCTCATTACGGAGCCGAGACACCCAGACATCAGGCATAAGGGACGAAACCAAGCAAACGATGTTGCCTTCAAAGTCACTCAAAAATCATGGTGGCAGAGCGGCGGTGAAACAAGCTCAGTGTTCTGTGATAAACTGCATGCAGCTGGGGTATTAAATTGCCTCATTCCGGATTAGAGGCTGGGATCCGTGGCGTGGTAAATCTGTGCTTTACTAACTGAGCTAAACTCCAAATGATGCAGCAATCAGGCTCACAGGGATCTCCGGCGCTGGATCCCACAGATGATGTGCAGGCCGACTACAAGGCAAACCGCCGGATTAATTGAAAGAGTGACTTGTGCTCGCCCCTCATCGTGGCTCAAGTCATTTTTGGTTGTGTTGTACAGCAGACTGCTGCCACAAGAGCATTGTAAATGGACCACACTGAAAGCCCTCTTTGCCCCGCCCACCTCCGCCGTCTGTGAGGTGTTTACGTTGGAACGGTCCTTTAAAACATCATTTGAAATATAATTAACTTGAATCATATTTAGCATTTAACCTGCAGTATTCACACAAAAACAATGCATTCCAACAGTAAGAGCTGTGTTTAGTTGCTTTGAGTCAGGGGATCACAAACACCATGAGGACGCACAATCTGGGAACCATGAATGTATGAACAACTCAATCACCCAAATGAAGTGCTTTAGTATTCATCCTCAGGAGGACATGGATGTACCAAAATATATGATGAATTATCTGTCGAGATAATAAGCTATCTACTCAACAAATATGATTCTAATGTGATTTAAACAATAACACCAGCAGGATAGTTTATTTGACTTCCCCGGTGTAGACAGCAAGAGAAGTCTCTGTAACATAGAGCACGGGCCAATCAGAGCACGGATTCACCTCAAATAACTAACATTACATTATCTGTGACCTCTATTAACCTCTACATTGTAACCACTAATACATGCCGCATCAGCAGAACTCATCTCCTAGCAGCCTCTGGCGTTTTTCTTCTTTTTTTACGCCCCCTTCCTCTAAACTTATTGTAGGGTGACCCGCTATAGATATAAAGTAGATATGAATCACAGTCGTATTTCAAAAACTGAATTTTCCATAAGACCAAAAAAACTAAATGTTACATTCGTGTTCAGGGGAAGGAAAAAAGGTTTCTGGCCACAAAACAAAAAAGCCCTGAAATCACCACAGCACTTAGGATGCTGGGGAGAAGAGTTGCTGTTTTGGAGCAGAGAACCAAAACAAACAACAGGAGGAAATGTCTAATGGAGTGATAATAGTGCTTTGTCAGGATTTGGCTCCGGAGAAAGGTTCTTCTGCCTCTCCACCTGAACTGTCTTCCATCACTTTTATTCTTAGGATTTTAGCAAGTGTAATTACTGGCTTGGTTGGCGTTTTAGCGCATCGAAGCCGACATGATGAAAAAAACTCCATCCTTGCCTTCTACTGATGTACATCACAACAACAAGGACATGTTATCTCCCCCATAAATGAGATATTATTGTTGGATAATATGTTCAGTCACGACTGAAACATTTTGAACAATATATATACATCCGCATCAACTCCATATCGACTGCAAAACAACTTGGCAGATTTGTTTTCTTAAAGGCCTAAATGTTGTGACAGAAAAACCTGCTAAAAATAATTGTTAGTAGACGAGTACGCATGAACATGCCACAAAACAGGGTTATAAAAAACAATCGATGGTTACTACTTTTCAAGTCTGTTACTTATTAAGTCTCTCTTTCAAACCCGCAAAGCAGAGTTGGTGACCGCTGGAGTGGTGGAAAGACGAACAAAGACGGTTTTCATGAGTTTTATTTTGTTTCTGTCGAGTTTGAATCAAGTGTGTTTTGAATGGTCAGCAAGGTTGAAAAAAATCTGTAGTCTGTCAACGGAGTCAGGTGGCGTTTCTTTTCACATCTAAGTCAGCGAATCAAGAGTTTATTTCAACCGAACCAGGGTGGGTTTATTTGTTGGAACAGTGGAAAGATGCACAAAACCATTCTGATGAGGTAAAATGACTGTTTTCTGACTGGAGTCTGGCATCTTAATCGTATGTTTTGCATGATGAAGTCTTAACTACTGTCTAAATCCCTTGTGGTTTTATGGATTATATATTCACTTCGCGTGTCGGATAGCACAGGGCTGAAAACTTCCATTCCAGCTGATCGGAGCTAAATATTGTGATCACTGCCGAGTCATCTGTCCCTGGAACGAATTCTGAAGTAACCTTTAACTAAAGACAAAAAGCCAGATGTCAGTGAGTGTGTTTTTGGCCAGTGAGGAGCTTTCGTAAGAGCATAAAAACAGAGTTGTTTCCTTCCTGTACTTGAAAGTCTCATGCAGAGAACAGTAATTAAAGTTATTTAAAAAAAAGTGAATTATTTGTTGCAAAAGGTCAACATGTTGAATTAACGTCAGACTTTTAAATGTCTGTTCATCAAAGTCACAGGGAGTAACGTCATTAGCTGCTGCTTTTGTTGCGTGGCATATTAATCATGTACGAGCCGCTCAGCACGCACTCAAGTCAAATGAAAGGCTTCCAAATAATCTGCGCCGGTACTTGAACACGCCCCGCTCTCACATTCACGCTGATGCCACGCATTTAAAAAGAGCTATCTGCAGGATATCCAGCGTCAGGAGAACTCATTAGGATATTTTTTCATTTTATGATAATTCTGTATCTTTTGGAGGGGAGTCTGTTGACTCATATTCATGCTTCATTTATGATTTGAAAACAGCCAGCAGAGTAAATCCTCTTCATTCTGTCAGCATGTGACTCGCACTGACTCGACAGCGCACTTCATTTGGTGATCATCTTGGCCATCATTATGGGACAAACAAACAAACAGCACAGTGTAATGGATTAGATATGCAGCGGAATCTGGGCCAAGTGGGGCGGGTGGAATTTGTGTTTGAGCAGAGGAGGCGGCTGAGAGATGCTGTGATGTGGCATAACCGCTGCTGGAAGAAAAAAGCCCTTTGAAGGTGTCGGCGCGTGGACAAATTAGAAACGAAGACAACTCCGTCCCATCCGATTCTATTAGGAGACAAAAGGAACATTAAGCGATGCAGATTAGCATCGCGCACGCGGGAGTAATAGCCACGATCAAAGATGGAGAAATGTGTGGCTTTTTGGAAACATTTCCACTTAACTGCGGCTCATGCAAAAAAAGCTGGGGGTCGTACAGCTGTCACAGCTCTCTCCATCTCCTCTTCCTCCTCATTTATGTGTCCCCCCCCCCCTTCAATACTCTGGTGCCAGAAGCACACAATGCATGCTGGAACCCTGAGGAATAGTGTGTATCAGCTCTACGCCAAAGCTAAAAAACACAAAAACATCCCAAAACAACAACAACAACAACGAGGCAGTGGGAAGGAGATTAACATATAACACAGTGGAGAGAAAAGAGCTCCATTCATCAAACATACAGAGTTTGCTGCACTAAAGAAGCAGACAAGCACACTATACAAGAAGGAGCTCGTGCTGCATACAGTATGAACACCTACAGTATGAACATATACAGTATGAACACCTACAGTATAAACACCTACACCTACAGTATGAACACCTACAGTATAACACCTACACCATGAACACTTACAGTATGAACACATACAGTATGAACACATACAGAATGAACACCTACAGTATAAACACCTACACCTACAGTATGAACACCTACAGTATAACACCTACAGCATGAACACTTACAGTATGAACACATACAGTATGAACACCTACAGTATAACACCTACAGCATGAACACTTAGAGTATGAACACATACAGTATGAACACCTACAGTATAACACCTACAGCATGAACACTTAGAGTATGAACACCTACAGTATAACACCTACAGCATGAACACTTACAGTATGAACACATACAGTACAAACACTTACAGTATAAACACCTACAGCATGAACACCTACAGTATGAACACAGAGTATGAACACCTACAGTATAAACACCTACAGTATGAACACCTACAGTATAAACACCTACAGCATGAACACCTACAGTATGAACACAGAGTATGAACACCTACAGTATAAACACCTACAGTATGAACACCTACAGTATGAACACCTACAGCTTGAACACTTAGAGCATGAAGACTTACAGTATGAACACATACAGCATGAACATTTACAGTATGAACACCTACAGTATGAACACATACAGAATGAACACATACAGTATAACACCTACAGTAACACCTACAGTTCAGACTTCACCTCGACTCTACATAGCATGACCCACTAACACCCCCCCCCCCCCCCCCCCAAAAAAAAAACCTTACCTATAGCACTCTGATCGTAGCACTGTTGCTCTTGAAGTACTAGTTTACTCAGACGAGGATCTAACACTTGTTCTATTTTTAGCTCTTACTTTATCAGCAATGATACGTTGTGGTTTCTTTGTTTCCTTCTTTTGACAAATGTACTTACCGTATTGTAAGTCGCTTTGGACAAAAGCGTCTGCTAAATGACCTAAATGTAAATGTAAATGTACAGTATGAACACATACACTATGAAGACCTACAGTATGAACACTTACAGTATGAACACATACAGTATGAACACCTACAGAATGAACACCTACAGTATGACACCTACAGTATGAACACATACACTATGAAGACCTACACTATGAAGACCTACAGTATGAACACTTACAGTATGAACACATACAGTATGAACACCTACAGAATGAACACCTACAGTATAACACCTACAGTATGAACACATACACTATGAAGACCTACACTATGAAGACCTACAGTATGAACACTTACAGTATGAACACATACACTATGAAGACCTACAGTATGAACACTTACAGTACGACCCTGCCTACCCCTGGACCTATTGCTAAAGATTTGCAGCATTTCTCCGTAGAGTTGCAGGCTTCCATCACCTTATCAAAACGCTCGATCCGCGCTACACTTTTCAGCACTGACGTAATTCCCTACTTCTATAACTCATTTTTGAATATATAAATAGCTTTTTTTCTCCTTGCGCACAAACTGTGTACCGAAACAACCGAAACCGTAACCCAAGAACCGAGGTATGTATTGAACCGTGGGCTAACTGCATTGTTGCATCCTTATTGATTAGTAAACTAATGTTATTACTTTTTTAGTGACCAATAATTAATTTATAAAACTGCCATTGAGAACAGATTGCAGCACAATCATGTGTAAAATAACTACTTCAAGGCCCGAGAAAGGAGGCTCTACATTGTCCGATGCATGGAAGAGATAGTGCACGTGTGTCATGCACATGTCGGTGAAAAATAATGCTGCACTGGCACACGATGAACCAAACAGCATAATGGATCATCATTCTCATTTTCATTCAAGAAGCGGGCGCGTGCAGCTCTGCCGCTTGAGCCCTGTGACTCATAATCCATGTCGTCTTTCATTTAGCGGGAAGAGTAGTTGGCGTATTGCGATATGGAAATAAGAGGAGCTGATCAAAGCTCTCCTCCCCTGGATGAGCTCCTCATCTGTCTCTCCAAGGACTCGCAGCCTGCCAAGCGCTGCAGCTCCTAATACAGACGTTTCAGCACTCATGCCCAACCATCCGCCATCATTAAAATTTCATACTGACACGCGGCATACAGATTCCTGCGAGGCCCGCGGCGCTCCACTGTATCCACCTGACCAACTCACGCCGCTCCTGTCCTCCTCCCCTCCTTGCCCACTGATTGGACTGGTCGGCAGAGGAATGCATATTGGCTGATGACGGATTTATTAAGGCGGCATTGAGAGGGAGAGCGAAACAAGAGGTCCAAATTTAGACATTCATCAGCTGAGCTCAACTCGTCACAGCTGCAGGGAGATTCTGCAGGAGGACATTTTTCACCGTTCTGAATGGCTGAACAGAAAACTGAACTGGACATGCCAGATGCAGCATGTTAACACTGGTAAACGCTGATCGGTCATCTACTTGTTATGTTCCAGACTTCAGGATAATTACAAGCGATAAAAAACAGTAGTTTAATGACATTTATCAGCCAATATTTGACTTCAACTTATGGATGCTGCTTTATAGCTACTAATCCACAATATGTTGATCACACTGATGTTTATGCCCTTTGTTTTGTAGACACATACATGCATATCAATGAAATGGGCTTGTTTCTACAGAACAAACGTATACATACAACTTACATGTCAGCTCAAATATTAGAAACAGCTATGTATCAACAGATGTGTGTGTATGTATACATATATACTGTATATATGAATACGTGAAATTGTGTTTTGGAACACCTGATGAAGGGAAGAGCTAGATTTGCTCTATTTTAGCTCTGTTTTTGGTCTCCACCAACTCCTGAGGGAAATATCTGTCTCCGTAGCTGCTAAATGCTTCACTTTGTTCACTAGCTAGTCTCTAACTGTGCCTGAAGTCCTGTGCAGGAAGCGTAGAGTGGGCTTTCAGCATTGTTTTACCTGTTTAAGAATGAAAATGGAGAGAGGTTATAATTGTTCTTTCATGTCAGCTAATATCCGCCATGTTTCAAACTGTCCCGAGACAAAGACAAGCATTCACACCTTATGGGAATATCTAAGTAATAATCAGATAATGGATAACATACTTTCAGTAATTGCCCCTTTCATAAAAGCAACAAAGATTAAAGACCATCTTCCTTCAAAGCCAAGTGTTTTTCAGCTGATCTCATGCAGCGGGACGCCACAGAAGCGCTTCAAAGCCCTCGCCATCCCACTGTCACACCCTCTCATAGCTTTCTGCGAATATTCCTCCAGCAGCTAAAATCCACGCCAGTCGTTCCAACCGTTGTGCAATTGATGCGTTGAGAGAGAAAAAAAGAAGAAGGGTGATGCCTGCTTTGATCAACATTATCTCCATGCAAATTCCAACCCTGGGGAAAGAGGCACGTGGCACCTCGCCGCTCTGCGCCCTTGCTGATTGTATTTGGGGGACGCCAGGATGAAAACGCATCAGGGCGCCCGGAGAGGCGCTCCGTCTTCTTCTCTGCCATTACTCAGGCACGGCAGAAACGAGCGCCCAGACGCCTCCGGTCCTATTGTCATTCAGCTGCAGTGTCAAGACAGAGGGGAAAGGAAATGATGCAAGGGCGCCGGGGCTAAATTTGTGTCACCTGCCAAAACTCTGTTTCGAGCACGATACACCCCGTTTACCCGACTTGACTGGAAACAATTGATTTTGCACATTTTAACAGAAAGCAGCGGGGAGCTGGGAGCGATGAACATGAGAAAAGGAATGTTAAATAAAGAAAGCCCCCCACCCCCTCCCTCCTCCACTATCACGCTTCATACTTTACACTGTAGATTTGATCCGGCTCTGAGACACATAAGCAATCAACCTGACACGTCTGAAGACAGCTGTGTCAGGTGTGAGGGGGGAAGGGTGGCACATTGAGTGGAGGATGGATGTCAAAACAGCAGCGGGATGATATCTCCCCGAGAGTACAATGCCTCAGAAAAAGTCTAATGGTAAAATATTTACTGTGCTGAGCTCAAAGATGGCAAAAAATACCCATAAATAAAAATAGCACATTCAGCTATTTTGGGAACATGGGATTAAGGATTTTAGAAGACTTTACACATGTCAACATACATTTCATACCATATCTTTAACACACAAGCACACATTCAATGGTGGAGGTACTGAGATACTTTTACTCAAGTAAACGGTGTATAAATAATTGCCTCCCCTCTCATAAATGAAATGAGCGCAGTCAAATATGTGTAGTGAATTTATAGCATATATAACATTACTTTGCTACATCCCAGTTTAGTTGGATTATTTTATACGCACATTTTGTTGAAATATACTATATATAAATATAATTTGACTGCTACTTGATCTTTTGAATTCAAACTATGAGTAAAATGTCAGCCAGACAACATCCATCCATCCATCCATCGATCGTCTACCGCTTATCCTGTATTCAGGGTCACGGGAGGGCTGGAGCCGATCCCAGCTGTCATTGGGTGAAGGCAGGGTACACCCTGGACAGGACGCCAGTCTATTGCAGGGCCAACATGTAGAGACAAACAACCATTCACACTCACATTCACACCTACGGGCAATTTAGAGTCATCAATGAACCTATCCCCATCCTGCATGTCTTTGGACTGTGGGAGGAAGCCAGAGAACCCGGAGAGAACCCACGCTTACACGGGGAGAACATGCAAACTCCACACAGAAGGAACCCGGGGCCGACCCGGGAATCGAACCCGAGACCCTCTCGCTGTGAGGCGACAGTGCTACCCACTACACCACCGTGCAGCCTCGCCAGACAACATATGAAAGATATTTTAAAGTTAATACGTTTATGTGCTTTTTAAAATTTCTGCTCAAATTTGTACATGATATGTCAAGTTTCAAACTGTTTCTTTGCCTTTTGTACTTCAATAAATCTAATTCAAGTATTTGAAGTGAGTGAAATCAGCTTAAAAACAGCATTTAGACCTTCATGATGGTGAGTTAAACTTGTAACTGAGCAAACATATTAACCATATTAAGTACGCATGTAATTTCCTCCAAAATGCGGGGTGCATTGTGGGGACTTGGACTCATGACCGCCGTATCAACCTCGTTTCGGCCTCGTCAACACGTGTGGACGGCAGTGCAGCAACAAACACGTGTTCCTTACTTTTCTACAAGTGCTGACCGCTTTCAATGGACCATAAAATATCAAGAAAGGCCAGTGAGTTTGTACATCAATAGTACAGTATAGCAGTACCATTTAACATAATGCGGATCAGACCGGGCACTGATACTCATTATGGGCTGTGTCAAGGCTCCAGGAGAAATCAATACACGCATAAAATGGTCCACGAGGGTAAATGCTGAGCATAACTCCTGAAAAAAAAAAACCAGACCTTCGAGCCACTGTACAGTACATGCATGCTGGACTGGCAGGTCGGGTTATTGTTGATGCATCTATGCACACGGCGCTCTGCATAATCAGCAGCAGACATGCTGTAGCTGCTCCAGTGTAATTTAGGCTGACTATTTAAAAAAATCAGGGCAAACACTGATGGTGCTCCATTGTGCAATCCTTCATTAAAAAGCAATAACAAGAGTAATCTGTTAATGATTTCCCCTCCTGTTAATGGATGTCTCTTTGTCTACCAAGGTCTTTCTGGAATAACATCCAAACAATGCCAGGCATTGTCCTGCAGGGCGGAGGCACACGATTGTGTATGTGGAGTTGATGTTTTTAAAGAGCTTCTGGGAGCACATGACTGATTTGTGGGGTCCAGATGGAAAGGCAAACAAAAAACAAAGATGTGAACTTCCTCCGCTATAAAAAAAAACAAAAAAAACATACCACACCGCCTGCTAAGTCACAGGATCCTGTAGCCTTGAACACTTATGTCACTGTTTCCAGGTCAAGTGCACACCGCTCTAAAATGTTGATAGTGTTTAATGCTGTCAGCGTGCTGAAGAGATAACACGTTTTTTTTATCCACTTTCTCCTTATGAGGTTTCAAAGGTGCTGGTTTTAGCACCATGGGATGAGCAGTGAACACTGTCATGCAGGGCAGAGACCTTCAGGTGTTTTTCTTATCTTACAAAGGTGCTTTAAGACTCAGACTTTTCTACTCTTGTACAGCTGACAAGATTAAATATGTGTTTAAACAATAAGGCCATTTTTAGGAAGCTAATTTCATTGCTTTTTACCCAGATTTTTTATTTATGGCAGTTTTTTCTCTAACAGACATCATGTAACATTATATCAGTTTGTTAAATGGTTTCTTCATCATAGCTACATGAACCTGTTGGTGGCAAAAACTGGCTGTTCACCCTCCCTCACAAACCCTCAAATGCTGAACCCCCAAAATCTTGCCCATCTTGCCATTTTGGTAAGCCAGCCTTGGTTACAGCAAGGATGCCAGCAGATAAACATCTGTGTATCCCGGCTATTCAGCTAATACCTGTCACTGTCAGTCATGTTTATCTTTGCCTATAGTACACACTGTGCTCTGGCAAAGCTCCATTACCCTCAATACTTGAGATTCAGCATCAAAACAACCACTTTTTCCTCATTCAATAAGTTTCAAGAGTCACATCATTCTCTTCAAAGTGGCAGTGTTGCTCTTTGGGTTTTGATCTACAGCTAAAAGACTGCTGTTTAGATCTCTCATAGACACCTGAATGTTGCTCACCTCGCCAGCAAATAAAACCGAGCATTCAGTAGCATTTTCCACACAACAATGATGAACTTAGAAACTGTAGTTACTAAATCTCTGCAAGGTGACTTTCATTCAATACTAAAATGGCCATAAAGCATAGAGTGCCTGGAGGCTACTTAAATTTAGAAATCTAAAAACGATGTCACCATTTGGAGAATCCTAATGTAAGCACACGTTTAAGTCATAAATCAGTAAAAACCGGCATCCGAATGTTGATGGAGTCGTTGTGTTTTTTGCTCAGTCAAACTCATATATTGGGTTGAGTGTATTTTAGTATTGCAGTGCAGCCGACAGACACAAAGGAAACATGGCTGACGTGTTCTCATGATTTCATTTAGTCGTCAGATGTGATACGTCCTTCAGTGATAAACATTTGATATGTAGATTACTGTTCTTGCACTTTTGGGATTAGTAAATGTGTTGTTTATGAAAAAACATTTCCCATTTAATATCATTGTGTGTTTATGTTGCATGATTTATTATTTGGAGACAATGATCACTTCCACCACTGAGTGGAATGGAGACATTTTGGTGCTGCAGTATATGCACATGCTGCATGTGCTGATTATTATTATTAATAATATTATAGTGGTGTTTTTTAAATCTAATTTGATCAATTTTGTTGATTTTTTTAACATGTAAATCACTTTGGGCTGATCTTTTATTATTATTATTATTGTTATTATTATTATAAAAACATGTGTGTCTCATGGCTGCTCAATTATTGATTCAACCATATTTCACTGTGGTGAACAGCAGTTAATGGTTAGTGTGCAGAAAGTTCACTCATTGCTTTTTTTAGAAAACACGTTTTGCTATTCAGTCTCAAATTCCCACCAGAGAACTTGCCGACAAAAGAACTTCCACAAGGTTTCTTCAGTTGGAAAATAAAGGCATTCTGCTCAGACTCCTACTGCGAATTTCTCCGGATTACAGCGTCGGATAATGCTTACTGCACATTCTAGTAATAAATGTAATAATATGCTCAGACTTTGAGAGTGTTCAGCTGACAAAAATGAGCAGCAGAGTTTGGGAGCACGTACTGCAGAGCATTAGACCAAAGTCAAGGTAAGATCCAGCTCTTTATGGTGGGATAATCAGCCTCCAATCCCTCTCCTCTTTGATAGAGCCCTGCAGCCCCGGGGCCTTGATCCAGTCCGAGAGCACTCATTAAAAGCACAGCGGAGAGTCCAGACAGGCCCTGGCACATCATGTCCTCCTGCAACTCCAACCACAGTACACAGAGACAGACCATGGTGGGAAACTCACAGAGATTAGGACTTAGCTTTGTGATGTCGAACGACCTTAAACCTAGAGAGAAAGAAACTTAGCAACCTATTGGTGCCTTGATGATTGATTATCGAGTGATCATTAATCCTCAGCACTTTTTTAGACTCTTTAGACGAGGCAGCATCTCAAATATTTGTCGAAAAAAATCAAGTTTGAAACAATTACAATTGAAATTAGGGCTGAAAAAACGCACAACGGTGAATTAGGGCCACTGCAGGAAAAAAAGAGGTCGGTAGTATTCCGAGTTAAGTCCAAAATCTGCTGCCCGCTCACATGTTAGGTTACCACACCATATTGGCCAACTCCAGACCTTATTCATAGGTTATTTGGTAGTTATGGTTAGTTTTTATCTGGTTCCACGATTAATCAATGGGATAACTGGTAGAATACTCAATTCTTAAAATATTTCATAGCTGCAGCCCTAATTCGACTTGACCAAATCCTAAACTACTGGTAACGTTGGCATTTAGTTGATTGACTTCCTTCAGTTAAAGGTCACTTAAAGGCTGACATGCACTCCCACTATTCTGGTCATCCTGGCTCTGATCTTTTCTTCAACCTGTTTTTCCTGAGTTCTCCGGTGGTGCCTGTTGGACCCTGATTGCTCAATGGTTTCCTGGCTGGCCAAGGCTGCAGCTCGTTTGGCCTGACTATCCCCCACCACTGAAAAGGGCCCCAGTGAACACCTTTCCTCTCACTTCCAGCCTGGTGGCAGCAGTCTGTGTTCAGTCAAAGGGGCTGCGAGATTAGCATATGTTGCTCTTTATGAAGGTTATGATGGCTGGGACTGGCTTACATTTGGTGTTTGGTTCTTTTATTGGTAGTTTAGGTTCCTGTATTAGGCAGTCAGGTGTTTCAGGTCTGACGGCTCATGGTGTGGCTGGCCTGAGCTTATTTGTTTTTTAGCCAGACCATCTGATTTGTTGTTTATTTTGGGGGTTCATGGTAATTTTTGTGTTTACTAGAAATAAATGCTTTTCACTTTGAACCAGTTGACTACAGTGGCTGGCTAGCAGCTAACATGTCCCATCATCATGTATCAGTCCTTCATTCTTTGGTACTCACTGTGGTTTCCCTATTCAACATATATTTTAGCAGAACGACACGTTTCCCCTGATTTGGTTGGAGGGTTCTTCTGATTGCGTACGGTGCAGTCGGGCGTTGGCATCTCTCCTGATGAAGAACTGAGGGCAGCTTGGTGCTTTTCCCTTCTTGGATCAGGATGGGGACGATGTGCATGAAAGGTGGAGAATTGTACATCAGGGACGTTGTGATCCTTCCTTGACTTGATACAGTGTCAGACAGAAAATCTGGTCTTCAGTCGCTTTTAAAACCTTTCCGATGGAGGGTGATTCTGGGTGTTTTTATTAGTTTTTTGTTCAGTTGCTGAAAACAAATGCTCCACTTACTCCATTGCTCGGGTGCCATAAACAAAGTAACCAAAAACTAAAGCTATCCAAAAATAAATGTAAGAGTTATAAAGAAATGCATAATAATTGTCTATTGAATTTGCAGTTTGAATTTTGAGGGGAAAAATAACTGACTGCCAAATAAGTTTGATTCTCTTGCTTTCATGTTTGATTACACCAGATCAGAAAAGTATTTAATCACAATAAATCAACGGAAATGTAATGTAATTTTGCACAACGCATCACTCATGTCAGTAGAAATTGAATAATGATCAAAACCAGCCCCATAGAAAGTCTGTCTGTGACTGGGCCCATATCTTATCAGTCCTAATGATTTTTCGAGCTGAGCAGTGGATTTTGGTCGGCCCCGACCATAGAAGGCTTCTCTGTATCCGAGCTCTTCTTCGATGCAGCAGCTGCAGAGCTTAGATCCCACTAGAATATTATGAAACTGACCTAATTTCCCAAGCTTGCTGCAGGCAGCGATATGGCTCCTTTTGTACTTTTCATTTTAGCCTAAATAATTGATTCAACCCTCCTTTGCCTGTAATCTTTCCCATAAAATACCAGCCAGTGATCGAATCATAGCTTGCGCCATTATAAATTAAAATGGATAAATATGTAATAGCGTTTGTCTCAATCCAATCGAAAAATGTATGAAGAAAAACATTCATAAACCACGTTTTGGCCATATTTAATCAGCGGCACGTCCTCCTATCTAGAAAGCACACAGGCAAACAAGTTACTATTTTGAAAGATGACCAATTTTTGGGGTGTGTGAAGTGCGGGGCTCCAAATTTCAAAATGCAGCGTGGCTTCTTATAGACTATTTGACTGATACATGCACCCACAAAAAAAAATACATGTTCAAACATAATGCAACTGTGCAACTGGAAGTATGCCAGCCTGAGACGGGCTTGCAACCCCCACCCCTCCCCCAAATAAAACCCCCCAATACAAACATCTTCTACTGCTGATACAGACGACGCCTCGGGACTTTTCCACATTCTGTTTGACACCTCTAGTCAAGAGCTCCCCGGCAGCTCAGAGTCTGATAAAACATTCAGAGTCGGATCCTGGCGCTCAGTGCTGCTGCTGCTGCTGCGGCGGCTGCTCCTGTGATAAGGGCCCTCCTCCTCTAATTAAAGCCGAGTAAGCCCTCGCTGGAGCTGCCTGCAGTGAGAAACCTGCAGAAAGTGCTGGGGACGGCTGTTTGAGGAAGCTTCTGAAATATTAAGACGCTGCTGACAATTGGAGGCTCAGGTGAGCATTCTGCTGTCAGCCTCTCAGCTTCACTTCCATTACGGCTCATTGAGACGGCTTACCAGCGGAGCGGAGCCGGAGGGGCCTCCGCTGTTGTCCAGCAACGGATTTTAAAGAGCCAGACTCATATTTTTCATCCACATAGCGTACATATCTTTTTAAAGGTGACTTTTTTTGTGGAGGAAACATTACAAAATCTACAAGCATTGAAGACATTTTTTTAAATCTGCCAACAAATCCCATGAAAAGACTAAAACCAACAACAAACAAGTAACGTCAATCCAAAACATGTCATAGCTTATTCCTCTGCTGTACAACATTATGTCCATAAACCTCTGTCCCAACACTAATTGTTGTAACATATATAACTAGAAGTCAAGCCTGGGAACATATTTCCCAACAGCATGCTGAGACATTCACTCCACCTGTCTGGTGTCTTAAAGACCAATCCTTCCATATTAACACATTAGAAGTCCACATAGACTTATCACCTGACTGTGGGTTTTTCTTTCCACTCATTCTCGAACTCTTAGATAAACCCACTGTACACCACAAACAACGTTAGCGGCTCGCTAGTGAGCAGGAGAAGATTGAGCATTTCCCTCAGGAGCTGGTGGAGACCAAAGCAGGGCTACAACAGAGTCCATTGTCTACCGCTTATCCTGTGTTCAGGGTCCCGGGGGGGCTGGAGCTGATCCCAGCTGTCATTGGGCGAAGGCAGGGTACACCCAGTCCGCTACAACAGAGTGAACATTTGAATTACATTCATCAGGTGGCTAGAAACCTGATTCCATGTGAATTCTAGTGTCACTCTGTATCTACCGGATGTGTTAATATCCAACTGTTCGCGATGTTAACTGTGTTGTTTCTTGACCCTGAGTGGCCAAAAAGATCAATAAAACGTTCAGATATGTAGTGCTGCCGTAGCTGGTATATAGAGTACAGATGGTAAACCTGCTTTAAGACGATGGCTCAACTACGAGAGATTGCATTGATTTACAGAAGCTAGTGGAACACAGGCTGGCAGGCAGTGACGTCGAGACTCCAGCTCTCTGTTCCTTTCCGTATATTCAAAGTGAATCTAACATAAACCATCCTGGGGCTCCCGTGATGCACAGCTAAAAGTAGTCCCCTACACATGCACCCTTTACCCCTGTTAAGAAAGGTTGGCTCAAGAACTACAGTTTTCAGCCGGAACCAAATAATCTGATGCGCCAGATGTTTGTTCTAAGGAGCAGTCCCTGGAAACCATTTATACTTGACAAGTCATTGGATGAACCATCTATCAATACAACATTATCAGGAATATTGTCCTGATACAGCTGATCTGCGCTCACCTCTCCATTGTTGTTTTGAATGAACAGTGGCGTCACACACATGAACCACGTCTGTAGCTGCCAGTAGTTCCTCACAGGATGCTGATTGGTCCAGTGGGCCAGCGATCGCCACACAATGCATGTCTCGTCAATAAAAGGTGAGCAACCAATGGGCTTGAGGCTGAGCGGGAAGTTTCAAGGTATTGTGAGACAGACTACCACATGGTTGGTCTTTTTATGGGATGTGTTACAAGAATACAGACATTATGTTGTTTCTCGACAGACTTGTATTATTGTGATAGGACAGCTACGCCACCAAACCTCAACTAAAACATTTATGCACACATTTATTTATGCCTTGTAGCTCGACAGCCATGTTTAGAGGCAAAACAGCTTTGTACTTGGCATCAAACAAGCGATCGTTCCACCATAAGGCTATTTTATTTATTTATCTATTTCTTTATATCAAACAATAAAAGTGGATATCGTGTTTCACCCTTTGTGCAAAACATTGTACCGAGACTTTCAAAGGAAAGCCCATCTGCCACCAAAAAGGAGAGGAAAAAAACACTTGTTAACCATGATAAGTGACCTGAGAGGCTCACAAAGACAGAAATAATTGGGTCTCATTTCTCGTAATGAGATTCTTCATTCGATCACAGCTAGACAAATGGACTGTGGAAGTATTGACACACAATGAATAACCTTTCATTTCATGGAGGGTGGAGAAAGCAATGGGAGCCATAACGCCAGAACCATTTTCCACAGTTATTCTATTTTCAGAGTAATCATACCATTAACAATTCATTACCTTTTTTTATGAAATCAGAACGACAGGGCTGAGAGCGGCTCGCATTCCTCGCAGCGCATATTCATACACAGAACGTACAACTCACTCGGGGTACGACTGCGTGGCCTAATCCGCGCCTCTGATGACTGGAGTCATTAACCACGCTGCTGAGGAACGGCGGTAGTCATTAGTGTCGGATTTAAGGTGTCATGGAGTCAACGCATTAGCGGAGTGTTGTAGGCGTGCGTGGACAGCGAGGGGGGGGTCTAACATCTGATCGTAATAAACCTGCAAATGAGTGGGTGCTTATTACACAAACAACCACAAATATCTCAGTACATACTGCATGTTTGCATCTCCGTTACTAAAAATGCAATCCTATCAATATGAAATGGGTTTAAATTTTAAAGAGTCAGTTTAGCAAAAATGTTTTGAAAAACACTCTCCGTCACTTACCTCGGGTTGTATCTGGCCGTGCTGACGGTTTTATGTTTATTTTTATAGATATCTGCCTTTGCCTTGGTGAAATGGAAGTGATTGAAGTTTCATTTGGTGGCGCCGAAGAATTACGTTTAAATTCCACGTAAACATTCAAAAGCAGCTCAGAGTACTTCACGGACTTCATTGTGAACACTTTTCATCCGTACTAATTTCTACCAAAGAAATGATCCCAATGAAAACTGATGAAGACAGTGTAGTCTCTGGGTTTGGGTTTTTTTGCAACAAAGGGCCCCAGTGGGACAAAAAAAAAAACAGGGCTGGCGGGGTTTATGGTGAGCCCCCTTAACACCCAGGGCACCCACAACGGGAATGTAAATGTGTTTTTCCCCTAATTATTCAGTATTCATAAGCCACAATGTTCAAAACTTTTGAGAATCATCATAGTCATGATCAATCAGCCATCATGAAAGGTTTTTCATGTTTTAATACCAGCTGTGCAACACGGCTCGTGCTCGTGCTGCAAACGTGCATTCAATATATTATTATCCCTTGAGCTACGTTGCTTTCTTGGCTCTTATTTTGCTGGAAAGTAGCTTGAACCAATTTTTGGACTATTGTTGCAGAAAGCTTTGCCTTTGTTGAAAGTTCCCACTCTCTTGGAGGTACATGAAGGCCCCTGAAGGTCTGCTCTGGCGGCAAAGCATTGACCTGCAGGGATTAAAGAACCCAGCGTAATGTATCAATGCTAGCAGAAGTGTTGCTTCCCCATGATTCCTGATTGTCTCTTCTCTAACTATTCAAAACACAGAAGCAACATTGAGCTCAAAGCAAAAAGATTCTGGTGATTTAAGAAGATGTTCTGGTTATGCAGGTGATCTGCAGACTCGAGTGCCGGCACAAAGGAGATGTTAGACCCCCCCCCCCTCGCTGGCCCACATGGGGCTTCCAGATTTGGTTTTGTTTTTTGGAGGGGTGCACACTTGGGCCAAATTGGGCTAAACTCCAGTTCCAGCTGGGAGCCCTTTTGGCCCATGGGATTGGCCCAAGTACTCTGGCCTTTCATTCCTGACCAGTCTGGCAAGCCGGCATGTTGTATGTAGGCCACCGTTGGCTTACTGGGAATCAGCACACAGACAGGATTGATAGACTTTGTTTTGTGATTTCTGTGTATTGATTACAAGTGTCTGGCTCCAAACTTTGGGGTTAAAGTTCATGTTTTTTCCCCCAGCTGCATCAAATATATATATAGTATATATTATTTTAAGCCAAGTAAAAATAATCTCTTAGGAAGACTTGCTTAACTTATAAAAACATAACGGTCGTTACTGCTTCGGGCTGTTTCCTCGTGTTTTGTCTTTGGAGCATTTCCCCGTTTCAAGCAAGACATTTCCAAACTTATTCAATAAGTCCAGAGTGAATATTTGCATAGAGCTTTGTGAGACGCCTAAATCGCATAAATGTTGTCTTTGTTTATAGCGTTGCTGTTGTTTCTTTCTCGGCTTTTGTTTTTTTCAAACCGCTGCGTTCTCGATGTATCAAGTGAGGGGGGAAAAATAGTACCCGGGTGAGGACACTCATAAATACAGTGAATAGATATAAGAACACCTCAGAGGGATCAGAGGAAAGAAATCCCAGTCGTGGGAACAGCGGGATATTTCTGTGAACTTCTATTTACCTCGTGTTTGAACTTCATCTCACTTATTTACTTTTTTTATTTATTCTGCATCATCTAACACAGGCACTCATTCATCTGTACGGAAGACTGGAATTACAGTTTTTTTTCACTTAAGCACAGCATTTACAGTATTTCTCATTTTGGCACGGTAATATAAATGTACCCGTAGCCAGTGCAACACTTTATCTATGTCACACACACACACACACACAATATATCCTCTCACTTTTTCCCCCCTAGCTTCCATTAATCTCTGTTTCTCTCTCCCCGCATGCTTCTTGCTCATTCTCTCCCTCCACTGACCTGTGTTTCACTCCTGTGGAAGACCCGTATCACCGGTAACCAAATCTACACAGTCTTTGAAACTCTATTCACCGCGGCCCAGAAAATGAGGCTATTCAAACGGCTTCTAACAACACGCTTCGGTCGAGCCGGAATGTCGGAGATGGTTTCCACATGTGCCGAACGCAGATCAAAGTTTTTTCCCCTCTCGTTCTCTCCGGCCCAAATGAATAGAGGCCTAATTGAGTGTTCCCTGGGTTGAAACCGAGCTTTTATATCAAATGATGTGTGACTCGGATCGCATACGGCATCCATCAACTGCAGGTGCCGTCTACCTAAGGAATGAAAATGACGACTTTTACAACGGTTCTGATACAATAAACTGTTATCGCGGGAATGTGAATGAGCTCTCAGCCATCAGCGTCTCCTCCCTTCATCACCGATGCTGCCACTATAATACTCCCTGTAGTGGAGTGTGTCAGATGTAAACTATAAAACCAGCAGCTGTTGGGTAACAGTATATGGATGTGCTCGCAGCAAGGGGCCAGAAAACTCATTGCCACAATATTATGATAGCTAACATAAATGGACATTAGGAAATAAAGCATCTTCCTGGAAAACCAGTCAAATGAATGTGAATTTGTACACGAAGCTGATCGTTGAAACCACGCTGTCTTAAAAATACGCCAAAAATGGCAGTTATGATAACGCTTACAAAGAATACACAAAGCCAGCTCCATAGTATGACGTTGGGACATTGTGCCATTTGATTACAGGGAGACGTATATAGTCACCAGGCATCTACACTCTAACACAGCTGGCTCTGCACTGAAGATGCATTTTAGTAACATGTCTGCACATCTGCCCAGGATCGCTTAATCAACATCTTTGCAGGAATCAGACGTAAAGTCAGTGGCCGTTGAAATACTTTTAACGTACATAGGCATGTATTTAATTTAAAATTCAGCACACCCACTTCAGCAGCCCTTGATGATTTTCCATCCTTTCTGCGCTGCCTGATACCGTCCGCTAAAAGTCCTCATTAAGAGCGAGGCTCAGCAAAGGAGTCAAAACTCTTGCACAGTGAAACGAGGCCATTTCTCTGTATAATAATGAGACGCTGCAATTCGTTAATCGTTTACATAGCAAATGAAAGGTTGACCGTGATGTGAAAATAAATCTATGGCTGACATTTGGAATGAAAAATAGGAAATTTATCAATTAGGGAGCTATAATTGTTTGGCGAGAGCGATCCTTCCTTCCCCCCATTGATTCAGTTTGACAGGTTCCTTCATATTGACAAATCCAGGCGGGCGGAGCCGTGTTCCAGCCCCCTCCAGGGTGTCATCCATCTCCCAGCCCCGGGTCTCTGAGCAAAACTCACGCCTTAATGCTCATTTAAATGGGACACCAATCATCAAGCAAGATAAATGGCCTTTTTCAGACGTAGTGTAGCATCAGCAGCACCAGGCGCGCTGCAACAATGTGGAACCGCAGCGGATCACATGGCGAAATCACGCAGCTGGGTGGAAACGGATGTGCAGGAAGACTCGGATTTGCTCGATAGGGTGACTTATCTGTTCACGTAAAACACGTATAAACCTGATGTCTGTATCCACAGAGACTCTGACCTCTGCCTGTATGTTCGGGATTTTTATTGGCATCAACCTCTATTAAAACGAAGCGATCATAAGCACGTAGCCAAGAGGAAGCTGGAATAAAGCGCAGAAGCAAACGCAAATATCACAAAGCCAAGCGCCAAGCTCGTTACAAAACAAGAGTGAATCTGGGGTTGATTTTCAGCCTAATCTGCAGTCAGTGGGGGCGTGTCCTCCTGGGGTCGTCGAGCAGCGGAGGAGGGGCCAACTTTGAATGTTGTGTTCACAAACCGCCACTGGCAAGCCTTACTCTTTCTGCCTTTTACATGCACTAATTGACTGTTTATTTCACTGGTAAATTGACACAGTTGTATCTCATTTCCTGACAGTGACACCTGGTGGTGAACATTAGCACGGCACGTTTGTTGGTATCCAGTCAAATCTAACTGCATTTCGTAGTCACTCGTCACGTACGTCATGTGTTAATTTGTGTGTTTGTTTAGTTCCACTCAAATACATTTTATTGGAAGAGCCCGCTGTCATTGCTGGTGAAGGCAGATATGTTTTTTTTTTAACCATAGCCAACTATGCCTAATTTTTACAGGATTGTTTTGAATATTGGTTGTTAATCATACCACAAACGTAGGCGAATATCTGATATAGTTATCATGTAAATCTTGTATGAGCTTATTGTGAATCTGATTCTGTGGAACTGTAACCACAAATTTTAGTACATTAAAGACATTTACATCACAATAGAAATCCCACTTCGATCTTTCTCCAACGAAGACCAAAACAATGGTGAGGCCCTGTCTCTGACTAACTCTGGTGCTAAATCTCACCCCAATACACAACTGAGCTGTTTTCTCAATTAACTAAGCTGTATACGCAGCTACTCTAGAGGCCATAAAAGACAACGGCCCCTTGTAGAGCTGCAGAATGTCCTGCCCCAGTCACATCACAGCCATCACTTCTTCTAAACACCCTTTGATATTGCTTCATTTTGATCGCCAATGCTATAAAAATGAATGAGTGACGAAAATAATCCATAGTTGGGTTCTAAAGGCAGCTGCAGTAGTTGTTGTAAGGGCCAATAATTCTGACTATATAAGACTTGCAATTGGTGTTAAGGCACCATATGACATAAAAAAAAAAGGTCTCGCCCCGAGGACACATCACCACAACTGCTGCCATTGCTTTTAACAGGAAATAGAGCTCGCTGCATCTGATACAGCAACGCTCCGGATGATTTGGATATTGCCACGCACTTTTTTCTCCCCTTAATGACGGTATGGAGGAGTAATCATTCCACGCACAGTTCTGATGAAGGGTGTGTGTTGGGTCTTACGGTACGTGAGCAGATGTGGGCCCTTCCCTGGGGCGGGCCCTTGAAACCTTCAAGTGACAGGTTCATTGGCTTGACCGCCAGGTGGGACCTCGACATCCTCCTGTCCACTTTCCTCTGCAAGCTCTGGTCGTAAAAAAAAAACCCAGCTGTGTAAACACACAGGGATGAATATCTCATTTTAAAAGCACAGAGCAGCAGCTGAGTGCCAAGGGGAACATATAAAGAGAAGTTGGATTGTGAAACCACGTATTTGTATAGGTTTGGCATGTTGGGAGTGTGATGCTTGCACTTCCTGCCGGCAAAAGACGAGGAAACGGCGTGCGTGGGATAGATCGGGTTGTGATTTCAAGGCTTTTAAGCTGCACTTCTCTACATTTCAAACGGCAACGACTCGTAAAGTTCAAGTTGTCACAAACCTCTTTATCAACTGACTCAGAGGTTCCCCTCAGCTCCATGTGGCATTCTTTTCGGCTCACTTTCGGCTCACCGATTTGCAACTCAAATTTTGGAGAAACATGACTCCAAAATGAGCAATAATGTTCGTACTCTGGATTTGGAAATAAACGTGTGTGTGTGTGTGTGTGTGTGTGTGTGTGTGTGTGTGTGTGTGTGTGTGTGTGTGTGTACAAGAGGGATGTAATGAGGTCGAAAGGCTTTTGCTTGGCTGGACTGACTCTGGTGAGATCATCTAAATACTGTGATGGACCATTATATTAGAATCCTGTAACGCTTGAAGATAATCTGAACAATTTCTCCTCCTGTTTGATGCAGTCTGATTTCATAATAAGTTGTTGCTAAACTTGTACAGTCTAGCACATACATCTGAGTAGAAACACTACTTACTTACTTCCTATTTTAAGAAAGGACCCAAGTCTTGTCAGTTTTGGACTCAGCGTAAGCGGTGTTGACTACAGTTCAGTCTGTAGGGATCTGCTGGGTTCAAACTCTACATCTGTACATGTTTCTATCCATTCCAGGTCTTTCCCCCCTCCCTCCTTTTAACTGAAACAACCAAGCTCATTAAAATGTAACTGGGACGCCAACTGTCACTGGCCTGAATCATGACCTTCACACAGGGGTCACACACAGGTCACATCCATCAATCTCCTGTTGATTTGACAGCAGCAGCTTGATATTTAGGGTTTAAATATAACCTAAACTTCAGTAGTGACAAAGGGGAAGACATGGCAGTGTGGAATCATACGTCCACATTATCCCTGAGTATACAGCTGGAGATGTAAAAATCTACAAGCTCATTCTGTCCTAGGTAGAGAATCAGAAATATATCTTTAAATTCCATATAAAGCCATGTTATTGCTCTATTTATCCTGGTCACATTTTACAGTGATTATTGCAAAATACATTCATTTGCAAAATCCAGTAGCCTAATCTGCAAAAAAAGTCAAAAAGATGTACCCTGAGCTACTCCACTGCAACAACATACTTCAGTGTGGAAGGTTTATTGTGAGCAGTAGAGATAATTCGGCAGTAGGGGGACTGGGGGTTCTGTGTGTCTCACCTGTCATGTTCCTCCATATATGAGCCTCTCAAAAAACATCATGTGCTTATTGCTTGTGTTACATTTCACATATGAGTGCAGAGGATGTTATGGACGAGGATTTATTTTTCCGGTGTACATTTGACAGTGTTTTGGCTGACTGCGGTACTCAGCCGGCCGTATCTACCATTAGGATATGGCCGGCTGGGAACTCCCCAGAATCTGAGCTGCCATGAGCAAACACGGACTGTACCCCTTTTGTTGAATTCTCCCTCCAATACCAACAAAGAACTGAACCATTCTGCTGTAATGAACGTCAGCGTGAGCGGCTTTCATTAGCGACGAGAGAGAGCCTTGTGTGCGTTACTATGCAAGTCTTCCTCCTCACTGGGACAGAGGCGCTGGAGAACTTCCTCAGAAGAAACCGGACAAGACAACCAAAACCAGCGGTACGATTTCTGTTCACTGTATCCGTCCACTTTCATGGTCTTCCTCCGAAGAAGGTGTGAGAGTCGTGAAAGAGCCGTACGGCTGCACATACACATGAAGGCAAATGGTTGAAATGTGTTGTCATGGAAATGGTTCGGCGCTGTGAAATACCATCACCCCGGCTTCCCCGGTGCGGATTAATCTCTTGAAACCTGCACTGAACGTGGTGAATCGAGTGTATGGAGCAAAGCATCCTGGGTAGAAGAGCCTGAGAGAACATACCAGCTATGACAAATGCAGCTTGGGTGGATACAAATTGAATTATTCAGACTCAGAGGCATCGAGCTGGATGGGAAAAAGATCATTGGTTTGTGTTCTCGTGTCCATCCTTCATGCTGTGGGACAATGACAACAGCCGAGGCGAAGCAGAGGTCACCATCTATCATCTGCTGCAACATGCAATTAATCAGCATTTTTGTTTTGCTCGTGTGTGTGTGTGTGTGTGTGTGTGTGTGTGTGTGTGTGTGAGAGAGAGAGAGAGAGAGAGAGAGAGAGAGAGAGAGAGAGAGAGAGAGAGAGAGAGAGAGAGAGAAAGAAAGCTATAGAGTGATGGGTGTTGAGAGAGTGAGGTTTATTTCAATCCTGACTTGATCAATGTACCACATTAAATTTGTCTGACTCAGTGTGAGTAGTAAAAATCGAAGAAACGGCAGCAAGGTCAAAAGAGCTTACTACTTAAAAGAGCTTCTCCTACAGTGCACACTTTTGTATAGTGCAACACACACACACACACTGCTGTAATCAAACAGTATCGGTGTCACTGTTGTTAATGTAGAAAGCTCTTTTTAATACAGTAACTTAATGTGGCAATGGGCACGTTTTTTTGCGTTATCTGATAATTATGAAGTAAATGTTGATTGCCCAATGTAATGGCAACAGGAAATGACCCCATCAGCGTTTGGATCGGCTCCTTATAACTGTTCACAGTGCAATGCTGTCTGCCACCAGGTCCGATCTCAGCACCTTCGACTTTATTCGTGCTGTTGACAACCATTAGCTTTTGCCGTCCCTGTGATGAGAGCCATTGAGACAAAGCTGGTCACCCCCTTTTCATTCATCCGATTGACCTGATTGGTTTTGTTTGAATTTTGCTTTGTTTTGAATTCATTTTGTTTCGCCTTTTTTCTATTTGTGAGTAGATCTTTTTTTTTAATTCACTTCACACACAACTGAGAAAATGCCTTGCCACAAACCTTGACCATATTGTTTCCATTCTTTTCACTTATTTTCACATTGTTGTCGGTCCTGGAGAAGCAAACGGCCTGATGGGCATCTTCTCTGGTCAGATGCATTCCTGCTGCTGAGCACTCAGCATGTGAACATAACGGCGCTTTGTTTTCTGCATTCATCCTTTTTGCTCTCGTTGCTGTTATTCCTTTTGTCTCGAGGCATTTTTCTGCTGTTATTTTTCCACACCATCATAATGCTTATCCAACACATTTTCCAACAATTTGCCACAACAACCTCAGTTCCTCACAAGGATCAATAACATTTCACCTAAGCATTAATCATATCATATCTTATGCTCCCCAGCACACAGATTAAGTGCTGCTGGGGGGAAATAAATAGAAAGGCAGTGTCTGTTGTCAGAAGCTCCTCTCTACAGCACCACAGCAGATCATTATGCCTTTGGTGCACATGAGTAACACATTTCTCCAGGGCCAAATATGAAAGTGGCCATTTGTATTCTGCTGGCCATCCTGCCAGCGACTCTCTGTCTTTTTTCTTTCTTTCTTCGGATGCCTCGGTGGAGTCCATCTCACTAAAGAGGTGGGAATCAAACCGCCATTCCAAAGGCTTCTCACATCCCGCCATCATTTGCTAGATTGGTTCAGCATTGTGAAGTCCGAACAGCTTTAGCATGGATATTGCCTCCGAGAAGCAGGTGCTGTCTCTGCGAGATCAAAGCAGCTGAGAGCAGATGATCTGTGCAGTGTTTAAGACGGGCTCAGAGGGCCCGAAGACGTGACTGGACTGCCTCCAGACCGGGTCAGGGGCCTCCGAAAGGAGTGATGGGTTCCATCGTGCCCCGAGGTGAGACGGATTAAACGTGTAGTGTTGGTTCCCTGCTGACATGAGCTTTGGATGTGGTTGAGGGAGTAAGGTAACATTATTAAAAGAGAATAATGATACAGCTGGGACTCACATGACATGATGGCTACCTTAATGAATAAAGACTAAATAGATATGTATGTGTAGTGAGACCACCATGACTGTGGTCGCTTATTGGAGCTTGTTCAAACACCGCAAACCTCAGCACAACGGATAGTAAAACACTGTAATTAAACAGTAATTAAACTGTAATTAAACGGCATTTCTTGCAATTAATTCTGGTCAACTGAAAATGTAAAAGGGGACTTAGCTTCTTTATAGCTTTGCAGACGGCGTGGCTTTCATGGAGCATGAAAATAGTTTTTCCTGGCACATTTTAAAGCGGCTATAATAAACTAAATGTATTACAACAATGTGAAAGGGGTCACTCGTGATGACTTGCACAACAGATCCTCGTACAACGGTCTGCGTGAATTTTTTTTAGTGGTTTAGTAATATTTTGCCTTTTGTTTAAGTGAAGGAAATGTGATCACGGTTATCTCAACAACAAGTTACACACGGTAAAATGACCCGCTACATTACTGCTTAACTTTTGATCAATACAGTTAGTTGTATTTCTATGAATAAAAATGTAATAACGTCTTTAAGATGATACATTAAACGCAAAATGCCGTATGGGAATTCATACAATAATAGGCAATCTTCTTACCATCTTCTAACGTGGAGACACCTTGCATGCAACACTACAAGACACTAAGTTCTCTCCTGTTAATTTTCTATACAATATTACAGATCTGACTGTGATGCAGCTTGAAACTGAGTTTTATAACTTGCTGGAAAAATCACAGGTTGCTAACAAGTAAGCTACTAGTTACTGGTTACTTCTTCGCGAGAGAAAAATAAAAAATATCCATGGAGAAAAGTGAATATGAACCATGTTAAATTAAAGATGGTGCAGGAGTGAACTCTGCTCTCACAGACTGCAGAGCGACTCAGCCGCAGTGTTTCCAATTTTTCAGCATGAACAAACTGAAGTCTCATACGCTATCACGGTTCCCTCCTCCTTATAAGTGGTCGATTAATCGGCTCCCGCCTCGCTGCGCTTGCAGTTCGTGCAACAGAAGGCTCGTGGCGCCGACGGCGAGCGCAGGGGCGACGAGCGAGCTCAGTCGCAGACACCATTTACATTCTAAAATATAGAAATTTTGTTGTCATTTCTTGTTATTATTAATTCATTAATATTGTTATATTTTAACAGATGCAAAAAAAAAAAACAAGTTTCAAGGTCATAGGTCTTTATTAATCACGTGCACAGAGATGCAACGTAAAACATGATATCTGCATTATAGATCGCCATCGGCCGCCCTGCCCTCCAAATATCGGCATCGGCCGTTGAAAAACCCATATCGGTCGAACACTACTTTGTATTAGCTAGAAGACGCAACGGAGCGGAGGGAATGTTGTGTTAACTGGTTTATTCATGAAAACAGAGAGAGGCTTACTTGAAGTTTCACGTCAGCAGATTAACCTGAATAACACTTGAGACCGAGTGCAGACGACAGCTCAGCATGTAAATGGGACTTTCTTTACAAATGTGCCGCTCGGTTTTAAGCTTCAGAAGGTATCTTGTCATCGCATGGATCAACAGCACGACCATAGAACTTTTGATTAAAACTAAAACGTCATTATTTATTAGTCGGCTATCAAGACCACGGTGTGTGGTTTTAGACTAATGGTTCAACTGTGGTTGTAGTGCGGTGCAGTAATGAGGCGGTGGCGATGCCTCCCTGCAAGGCTCATTTGTAGCCTTTCAGAGACCATTATATTAGTTAACCCTTGGTTGTATTTGAGTCCTTTTTAGTGGGTGAAACAAACTCAACTCCTTTTTGGGAGCAGTTGATGATGACTAAAATGCAGCAGGGAAACCTCCATTACTTGTAATTATTCCTGGATTCAACCGTGCTTCTGGGAAGTGGAACAGTTGATGCTTTTTTTTATGATAACTGCATCATATTTAATTCTGTAATGAAAACTAAAAAAAAGTGTCTTTTTATATTGAGACATCCCATGTACACCATCATGTCCTTATTTGACATGATCTGGAGAATAGCAGCACTGAGGCGCTACTATTTCCTTCGTTTCTGAAAAGGAGCAGGAACGTCAGGAATGTTGCCCGAGGGCCAGAAATGTGTATTTACAGCAAGTTAAATGACCAAGCATAATTAAAATTCCACTTCCCTGTTAGCGATCACGCTTTCCCCTTCCACTGAATATCCAACTAAATTTGATTTTGGCAGTAAAAAAAAGCCTAATGTTGCTCATGTGGAATCATTAGAAAACTACAATCACAGTGTAAGTGCATGATAAACTCAAACTGTCATAATGAGCAGAAGGAGAAAACAAACCCAATTCCTCAGCCTTTCCTTACTGGTACAAAGTGACATCATCCGCATCACATCCTCCCTTCACTTTCTTTCCATCAACAAGATGAGGACAATGATGAGTCACTATGACTGTGAGAACAGCAGCACTTTAATGGACCAATCAACAGCCAGAAATGTAAGCTGTGAATGTACGTACCAATCAGCCCATTCCTCTCCTTTATTTTTGTGTTTCCTTTATTTGAGTTACTATCTTATGTCCATCAGTTTACAAGAGTAAGGTTAATTACGTTATTCTGCCTTCATGAGACAGGTTGTCAAACTGGTGATAGCAGCTTTAAGTTATGTTTAGTTTCAACATACTTTTGTGAAAGTGGCTTCGATCTTTAAAACTTAATGTTTTATGGATATGCGAAATGCTGCATAGGCAAATTAGCTAAAGCTAGCCTACTTTCCATTGCTAACAATGGCTGAAGTCCAGCCGTTAGCTTAACAGAAAGACTGGAAGTGGTAGAAAACAGCTAGCCTTGCTCTGTCCACGTTAAAAAGGAAGCGGCAAGTAAACAGGTGTAAACAATGCAGGTTCCATTTTTAACCCAATGGCAAAGTACCGTGGCCTTTTTGTCAAGGGAACCAGTGCAATGCTAACATCCGGGGTCGGCCTCCAGAAGTGCATCATCCCTGCAGCAAATAGGTGATTAGCTACAAAGCAACAGTGACCTATGACTACACTTATTGTGTGCCTGAACGCCTCCTGTGTAGACAGAGAACAACAAGTTGATTACAGCTGTTATTGACCCGTCCTGCAGTCAGGCAGAGTCCGCAGGGCGACTGACTGACGGGCCGACGGCCTCCGCCGCTGTGTCTTAAAGGGAAGCGAGAGGGAAGGAGACGTTCAAGGAGGTCAGGATGGAATCCGGAGTCACGTCCTCACATTGAACCGCTCTCTAAATCTGCCAACTTCCCAAAAATAACCCGAGGAATGCCATACAGGATTTTCAGGAACATATTGAATGGCTCTGGCTCCACAAGCTGCTAACTGAAGAGGATTTTCACCCCCCTCCCCTGTCATCATTGTCGTCTTTGAGAATCCAGAGGGAGGGTGGGGGGGGCGGCAAGGAGCCAGGGACCCCCCCCAATCCTCCCTCGCCAGACACAGCGAACGGGTACAAACGCTTGGCACGATGTGGCAACAGATTTGCCAACAGCCACTCTGGCAAGCATGGACTGGGAAGGTTCAGTGAGAGGTGAATCATCACTCACCAACAGTAAACACAGAAACACATCGTACGGCGTACAGTACACACCGCCGCGGGCCGCAACCGCAAACATCACCAGCTGGAAATCACCAACCGAAATAATGGAAATTAGGTTAAGCACGAGCTGATGATGATATTTGTGCGTTATGGTGAGGAGAAGCCGCTGAAACTGAGCGGTTACAAGTAAGTTAATGCCGGGCATTTTCAATCTCTTTCCAATCAGTTACTTATGAATATAATCTAGAAATCATAATTTTGCTTTCAAATAGACTGAAATAATTGTAAGGACTTTTCCTAAAGGACAGTTTCTCATTATAAATTCACATTACTGCTGACCAATAATCATAGATTTCCAAAAAAAATTCTGTTTATTTCGGGACATAAAAGAACCAAGCTCCTGTCATGTACCACACTGAACTAGATAAGTTGTGTTTCTTTTATTCATATCTGTTAAATTCATTTCATTATTCAGTTAAACAATGAGTCCACTGGAAACTTTTCTCCCCCGTGTCTGTTTGGGAATCCTCAGAGGAAACCGATTATTGTCTGAGACGTGCAGAGTTTCATCATCATATGTGGAATAGTGTGATTCATACAATAATAATGTGCAGTTAACACCACCATAGTGTAAATGAAATAAAAAGCGAATGAGAGATGTGTTCTAGTTTTTCCCCCATTCGTATTTATTTCTGAAATGAATTTTCAAGCTTTAAGTTATTTTAGAAGATGCAGGACGACTTTGGAACAACAAAATTGGAAATATGGTTGCAGCTTGTTGAAGTGGTCCTGCCTCGGAGATGCTTCGACTAGAACCAGACCACGGGGCCGGTATTTTTAGTATTAGTTAGTAAAGTATTTGATTCAGTTGCAGAACAGATCAAGGTATTATTATTGGATAGATTTTATTTTCAGCAGCTTAACCAGGCTTTTCAACAGACGAGTATGCAACTTCAGACATTTGAACGTCCTTGCACATGAGATGTGGATGTGCTCTTTAAGAAGTATTTATGGTCTAAGTTATCCTTCTACTGGTGAGTGTGTGAGTGTGTGGGAGGGGGGTCGAGGGGGTTGAGACTGCTATCCAGGTTGGAATTAAACAAGAGGATCAAATGCTTGATGAACTGATTCAGAACCATCATAATTACCGACTTGGCTCTCAGCAGGAAGAAGAACTAGAGCATAAGCAGCACAGGCGTGTTGTTAACTAGTCCTCCTCCAGTGTAGTTCATTAAGGCAGACAACTTTGTGCATATTAAAAGGCTGCTAAAGTCTTACTGCTGAGTGGGGAGCGCGTTCGCCCGGAATAGAGAGAAATAAAAGTCATTTGAGCGGCAGTGGATGAGGGAGAAGCGGAGTGAAGGAAGGAAAGGGCCGTTTGTCTCTGCTCTGGTTGCAGTCGCTATCAGAGCTGCCCCAATGCAACGCCTCGACCATTCTGTCAAATATAAATCCACATTTAAGAAAGTTGGACAGCGACTTTGCTGAAGGAGAACCACCACCTGCACTGTGGAGACAGCAGGGAAGAAAGTTCACTGCCGAGCTTTTAGAAAGACACACAACTTTACAAGCCTGTCTTTAACTCTGCAGCACTGAACTAATGTGTCAAATGAGGTGACAACAACAAAACAATAAAAAGTATATAAGCCTCCACGCTCTCAATTAGGGTTTGTTGCTGTGTTTGGTGTTTGCTGGTTCAGAACACAATGCGTTTTTAAAAGGGTGTCGCTGGGTAATGTGAATGTTTTTGTAACGTTAAAAATTAAGTGAATTACAAAAATGTTTAATAAAATAGATCACTTATTTAATGCAACCACCCATCTTCACCCACTGGGTAAAAATGACCCAAATCAGTTGCGGCTGTTGCTCAACTCAACATTATTCCTAAAAAACGATGTGAGGAGTGTCATTGTGGAGGATAGCTATCATCACTGGCAGGCTGCAGCCGGAAGAAAACCTCAACTTGGTGGTGTTGATATAACCTCTGATTAATTGAATGAGTTTTGGGCTATCTCTGATTATATTCAACAAGGTCCCAATGTGGAAGGTAGTCGTATAGTTATAAGTGGTATTTATAATTGGCCTTCGATAGAAAAGCTAATTGGACAAAGGGCCGCAAACAATAGGCTAGTTGCTTGATTATACATCGAAAAGAAATGAACAGGACACAGATTATTGGCTTCAGTGTATCGACTTCAGAAAGCTCCGTTCAGTCCGCCAGCGTGGCCCTGCCCCTGGATTGGGAAACCCCGCTCGTTCAGCGCCGTGAGCAGGGGGTGACAAAGAGCGCAGGCCGGTTTTAACACAGCGGCGAGCCAGCGACGGACACATTACAGAGCGCCATGATGCCGGACTGTTAACACAGAGGATTATTCAGATGAGAGGCATTTGCATTGCAAATTAAAACAGTATTTAAAGCAGAGTAACATGCCCTTCAAATAACTTCTGCTGCAGAGAAATCCCAGTCCGCCTCCCTGTTAAAATAGTTATAAGGTGGGAAGTGCAGCACATGAAAGAGCCGGCGCTTCCACGCTGAACATCGCCATCACACCGAATTATCGTCGGCCCGGCCTCCTCCTCTCAGATGTATCATAATCATTTCACGGGTCGTTTTGTGAGGGAATTCAGCATGTGATTAATTCATTAAAATCACTCTTCTGTTTCTCCCGCAGGTTAAATGGCTTAAAGAATCAATAAGCCCTGGTGACGAACTGCGTGGTGGTGAAACCGGCTGCAGGGAGGCGGCGGAGACACGCCGTGGTGCCGTGTGCCAGTGGTGCGTTTGTGTGTGGGCGGCTTTTACAGTGTCTGTACAGTGAGAGAAAGAGCAATCTAAGATTTGTGTCCATGACTTTATTTATTTATTTATGTATATATATGTTGATTAAAACATTTAAATCTTTTTAAGCAAGAAGTAAAATAATTAATGTCGGTCAATAATCAAGGCACAGAGTATTGACACGTCCCCTTCAACGTAACTCAGTTAATATATGTGACTCCATAAATATATGTTTCCATAAAGTTAGGATCGTACACAACTCATTTGCAAACATTTTTTTTAAGTTTTAAAGAGAAGATACACCTCCTGACTTCAGTTTTTTCATCGTTAAGTGTTTTTAATGAACTTATTGGCTTCCACTGAAGACGTAAATCTGAGGATGTAAAACAATGATATCGTTTAATTTTTTTAAAGGCTCATTTCCATAAACAACCGCTTCATCGTAGTTTTTGAACAAACACTATAACAAGAGATTGTATTTCATTAGTTGGGGACTACTTTCAGCAGCGGATTAATCCACATTTGTGGTTCTAGTGAGTATTTGGGGCGGGCAGTATTCGGCGCAGAATGATGAGGAACTGAGTCAAAACAAACTACAGTGTGTGTTCATGAAAATGAAGGAACAAACAGAGCAACTGTGTAGCTCATTGGTGTGTTTTTAATAGTTTTTGGACGACAATGGAGTGCTGTGGCACAGAGGAAGATGATGTTTCAGGCTTTGATAAATACAAACAATACTAGAGAGTAAAAAAAAGTAAATTATCACTGTTTGGTCTATTTATGGTTTTCAAATGCAGACGTGAATAGGCTTATACAATGGAATCACTTTTCCTTTTAAAAAGTAAAACTATGACTCAATTTCTTTCTACTATGATCTTGAAGTGATTTTGTATCCTTTGGTTGCTTCTCTGTGAGCTCAGCGTACGAGAGTAGAATCCACCTGCAGGAAATCTATGTATTTACTGAAATCCTCTTGACTGGAGTGCTTCTGTTTTGTACTCTGCTGGCGCTGCTCTCCTTCACCACAGCCAGGCTGCCTCTCAGGCTGTTATTATCAGGTATCAAATCAACCTTTCTCTGGACATCCTTATTGTATCACATGCTGCATGGTCTTGTGTCAATACAGATCTTAATGTATTCCTGCAGCTTCCTAACATATTGGGCAAATCTTTTTCGTAATAATTCAACATATTTTTAAGGACACATTTTCAATAGCTCATTCATCCAATCCACAAAGCCCGGCAAATAAATTATGCACCTGAATTACTATTAATATTTTGTATTACAAATTTTGAGGATTTTTATTCTCTCAAATGAGTCATTCTTATGCATGATTTATGCCCTAACATGCTGCATATATGCTGCACGGGCTCAGGTTTCACCAGCACTGGCAGCTCTTGTATTCCAGTCGGAGTGCTGTCAGACACCCTGTGGAAGAACTTGCTGTTAAAAAATACTAAATATTCCATGGACAGTGTTGCATTCTTTGCCATGGGAAACAAATAAACGCCTCATCAGTTGGGAGACGATTCAAAACAATGGAATTTGGTCAAACAAGATGCAAAAAGCTTTTCCTTTTTTTTTCTCCCCGGGCCGAGTTGCTCTCCCTCCGTTGTCATCCAAATCTGGCTAATGAAGCACGGCAAATACGTTGATGCAATTTTTACATAAGGTTCGTGGCAACAAATCAGTATGCCAGTTAGGTTCAGTCTTCCACTGAACAAGATATCTTTCATTCATTATTGATGTTGTGTGAGAGGAGCTTTCCCCTGAAGGCACACTAGGATTCCCATAGCCAGACTCGGCATCAAAGGCTTCTCTATAATCTTGTCTTCTTCTTTTCCCACCCCTCCACTCCTTGACTCTCCACATTACATGGTCCATCTTACTCATTTACCGCTTCCCCCTCGCCGTATGTGTTTTAATTATACCATCACTTGTAGTCGATGGTAAGATAGCGAGATGAACGGTGCAACAACTGCTTTTTGTCGGGATGTCAATGTGAAGAGCGAAGTTCATATGTGTATAAGAGCACTGATTGTGCGAGAATGGCTTTCGCTGTGCAGCTCACGCCGTTTCATCTCGCATCCCCCCGCTAATGTACAGTTGTTCGAGTCTGCATTTAAATACCCGTGGAAAAACGGGGACATCTGTGGTGAAATCGTGTAATTTCAAAGACATTTTTCTGAAATAGAATAGCTCGTCACCCCTCAATTAGAACTCATTTACTAACTACATTCTACATAAAACCAATGTAAACATATTGTTTAAACTATACAAAGTGGTGCATGTTGTGGAGCGGGTCGATAATAAAATGCATCATTACGTCTACATCTCTCCACCGATTTCAAAGAGTCAATGAAGGCTGTGCTTTGAAGTCCTCAGTCGTCCAGTGAGTCCGAATGATTGTGAAGTTCGGGGTTGAAACGTGAAAAGATGGAACACAGGAAATAAGAGTACAGGTTACAGCCAAGGGGAATTAAAGGAGGAGACGTCCCACGTCGTATCATCGGGGTCCAGATCTGCTCTGCACTTGCCGACGGCTTCACAAGCCGGAGTGCGAGCCGAGCCTCACAGTTCTGTCGGGGCCGAGCGCCACCAAAGAGCACCCGAGCACACGGCGTCCATTTATTTCTAGCTGCCTGCATTCATTCAACAGGCCTCGGATACAGTGAGGCTATGCATACAAACTCTGTTATTTGTTGGCCAACCATAAATTAACATCTGCGTTTGCATAATGTAGCCAGGTGGCATAACCCCCCACACACACACACACACACACACTCTATTACATACACATGCAGGCTCGACCATGGAGCCAGTCAATCAAAGGCCATTAATGTCCTCACCTCCGGGAGCTGCTGAAATGGGACGTGGCTGTAGTTTTTGGGAAGGCTCTACCCATTCATTGTTGTATCGCCACAGTAGAATGGACACCATGAGGTAAATGAAATAGAAGTTGATTCCTAGTGAATTCAGCCTCCTTCAGCTAACAATTGGGCAAAGGGGTGTGTCGTCGGTGGGTCTGAGTGACACCGCGGAGCAAACAGCTAACAGCTTGGGACTTTAAGCCTAAATATAATTCAAACTGGTGCGTTAATCCGCCAGTCCAGTTGTCGTGACCTGGAGGATGGGCGCTACGCTTCAGCGATGACGCTCTATCAGCTGTGCTGAGCAGCGGCCATAAGCTTGTGTGCATGTGTGGACGTCACGGCAAACGATGCACCGAGCATCGGATTATAACACACAGAGGGGTATCATACGTACTTTAATCACCGCTACCTGAACTCTGACCTCGTCCTTGCACTTTGTAAGGAGAGCGTCAAACTCAAACAAAAAAAGTGACTCCGTCGCAGCGATGCAAGTCAAGTTAGCCGTTCAGCTTCCGAGCGATGCTTGTACACAAACGTTTGGCACACTGAACATCGCTTTGGCTCTCGGCTTCAGAAGAAAATCGCTTGATTGCAAGTCAGCTGTTGGACTAACCGTCTGTGCTCACACTGCCAGAGTTTGGGGCTTCCGTTCCCCAGAGCAAGGCACCGACATCCCCAGGGTTTTCATCCTGGTATGCACGGAGCCGGAATCCAAATCATTCCATTGTACCAGCGGAAACAACAAGCCCTTAACATGCATTCATCATTAGAAGCAATTGCAGTCAATCTCTGTCTGACATAATATCTGGCTCCCTGACACGTCTGCTCCTCCCCTTCATCTGAGACGTGGAGGCGAAGACGTTCAGCACTCAGTGTTTGTTAAGCGATCGCAGGCACCTAGCGGCTTGGAACCGTCACCCCTTCACAGACGGATCATCACATCAGTGTTATTTTCAGGGTTTCATAGGCAGTATATACATTTCTACCATACTGTCATTAGTTAGTTTGCATATACCAGCCTGCATGTGTCTGGTTAGCTTCAGTAGGACTCTTACAACTTAAGTACCTCAAGGAATTTCACACAACAACAACAATAACACTATTCTAATGTATACATTATTTAAAAAAATGTTTTAATGCAATTTATCTAACTTTAATTGATTTCATCCAAAAAGTTATAAAGGACTAATAAATACCTTGTAATGTGCTCACATTATTAGACGATAATAGCTACTGTATAGGGTTGACGTTAATATTGTACTTCAGTGGTGCAAATTCCTAACAAATTTCTAATTTAAGTTTGACACTTCATGTTCTGACCTCAGAAATGGCACTTCCAAAAACTAAATCCCCAAATTTCCATATTTTCAGGACTTCTCATCTGTGTCGAACGTTTTGAGCTCAACTTTAAGTGGGAGTGACCCTCGGGTTCCACATTTGCAATTAATTAAATGACCCCTGGCTGGAAACACAGCCAGGGGCCCTAAATGTGACCCTGATGTGAACACCACACCATATTAGAATTCAACACTTATTCCTCAAACGCAGCGGAGTCATTTGAAGCCTACACTCTCTGACAGCGCAGTGAAGAAAACTCTAGCAATGTAATAAGGTTGAATGTGTTTAGTTTTTTTTAAAAGAGGCCTGGGTTTCATCCTCAGAAGATGTAAATGGTATGAGACGGAGAAGAAACCCAGCTGAACATCTCCGCCCTTCAGAATGTCACAGGCACTGTGATAGATCTCTTCGTATCCCTGAGAGCACTTTGCCACCTACTGACTGTTACTGGTAATCACATGACCGATCCCATTTTCCTCTTGCATCTTCCACACCTGCAAGTTTGTGTTATCCAAGAAAATCCACAAGTGACAAACGTAAGGAGGATGTTTATATCCTGAAGAAAACAAGTCGCACGTGTGAAATGAATCCTGAAGAAAAAGGAAAATGTATGGAATAATTAAAAAGCTTTGATTTGGGCACAAGGCTCAACATGAAAGCGCTGATGGAATTAAGCACATTATTAATGTAGGCTTACTTCAGGCTATTGCATCTCCGAGGTTCATCCTTTGATATCTTCCAAAGTCATTAATATTGCATAGTGTAGCTGGTCTTAATCACCAGATCCTATAAAGCACTGCTTCTTTCCTCCTTTCTTTCGTTCTTTCTTTCTTTTCTAATTCAGGAGGATTTCTCACCAAAAAAAAATGAGTTGGAGACAATATCAAACCAGCGATCATTTAAGCACAAACTGCCATTGACTTTGAAATCCGCCCCCGTTGACAGCGTGTCATTCTGTCACGGCTCCGTCTCTCCCCCGATGCCATTTCACCGAGGACAATGCCGCGGCGCGCATACAAGTGGGTTAATTAAAAGATTCATAAGTCAATCAGGGGAACATTAACATACTCGAGAGCAGTTTCGATGCGCGCGGTTCAGCGTGAGAAAACATCAAAGGGGTTTAAACTGCAGGCATGAAAGGCATGAAAGGCTTGGGAAATGAGCTTTCAGGAGGAGAGGAGAGCCTGCAGGAGGAGAGGAGCCTCTCGTTGACTTCCAGGTACTCTGAGCCTGAACAAGAAGCCCTCGTACCCCACCGGAGGAGGAGGAGGAGGAGGAGGAGGAGGAAGAGGGAGAGAGGAGTAGGATGAGGGAGACAGGAGTAGGATGAGGGGGAGGAAGAGGAGGGGGAGAGGAGGAGGAGGAGGAGGGAGACAGGAGGAGGATGGGGGAGAGAGGAGTAGGATGAGGGAGACAGGAGTAGGATGAGGGGGAGGAAGAGGAGCTCACACAATCATGTCTTGTTTTTTTGGTTTTTGCATCCTCTCTACTTGTGGATGAAGTTACATTATTGGTTCTCATGCATTTCTAATAAGTCAGGTGCTGCTTGATAGTTTTCCAATATTATTATTTTTACTTTTTTTGTTGTTTTTCAACATGAAAATACATTAAGAAATAAAGTAGGAAAGCTGTTTTATCAATGTATATGAAATATAATATACACACACGCACACACACACACACACACACACACACACACACACACACACACACACACATACATACATACATACATACATATATATATATATATACATGCATGTTTGGGATTCAGTTTGTAGTCAGCAACAAATGTCCAGAATGCATCAGTGGACTTTTTCTGGTCCAAAGCCGAATTCTACACTGGTCAGTTAACAAGGAGGTGCCGTCACATTCACATCCAAATGATCATCATCATCATCATCATCATCCAAACTGTCTCCGACAACGCACCTCCTCCATGCATTCCTTCATATATTCATCCATTCATGATGGCCACAAGCAGCAGCACTATTAAAGCTTATTAAGCTGTACTGTTTCCACTTCCAGACACACCAAAACAAACCGGCCAGCTGGATGGACTCGGCCACGCGCCGTTCCGTGACCCACTTTACCGACCGAGACCCAGACCGAGTGAGTCCCGCACAAGACGGACTCCGATGAGGTGCAACATATCCCCCATGTCACAGAAACTTTTCACGTGCGTTTTCAATGCCGCACATATTGAAAATATATACATAGCCTATATATGTATTCGGCACAAAGAGAGGTCCGTCGCAGATTTGAGTTCACCCCGACACGCAGCGTGGAGGAACTTACCCGCATCCCGCAGCCGGTCCCGACATCTTTATCTCAAACTTGTATCCTTAGTTGCCGCCCGATGCTCGCCCTCCTGCGGCTTAACCTTTGCCTGAATGCAGCCGAGCAGACGGAGGAGCCGCCGTTAGTTCCTCGTGGGGGGGTGGGGTGAAGTCCTTTTGGCACGGGGGGACCCGACCCGACGGCGCGCAGCCGCTGCTCGCAGACGGAGCGCTTTATTATTTCTAACGGGCGCGCTGCCGCAACATGGCAACACGGGGTCTAACCCAGGCTGACGGGAGCGCTCGTTAAAACCCACACTGTTAACCACATGACATTTAGGCGGCGCTCGCTGCGAAACGGGGCCACATGGCACAACCCCGTGTGTCTGGCGGCGGGCGGAGGAGCGTGTGCGGACTTCCGTTTGAAATGTGGCGGTTTTGCGGGAGCGTCACCTTTTAGGAAACAGCAGACACTTTGCAGAAAGGTGAAGGTGCTGTGTCGAGTCGGTGACGGATTCTTTGCATTTTGGCTTGAGGTTGATCCAACGAGTGGCGCTTTCTTTGAAAAAAAGCTCAACTTTTAGAAACTGTGTCCCACAGTCACACTATCCGAGAATCAAAATCACACCAGTTGTTTTGACATTTTATCCTAATTAAATAAAAGTGTTTGATTAATGCCGAAATGAAAAGTAGGCTAGATACCATGGAGTGTGTGCAATGTCTTAAGGCTTTCTATCAAGCAGCTTCTTCTCTATGTTCGAGGAAAACTTAAATTGTCATATTTCAAAACGGAGTTTGACATTAATGTCTTTCTTTTCCCCACAAGGCAAAACTATAGACACACAAATGAGTTAAACAGAAGGCTGCTTTTTACAGTATGTGAACAAATTGATGTAGCATTTCCTGAGTCGATACATCTCTAGGAGGCAAATCCAGCTGTTCATTTATATATATTTATATATATTAATATCCATCTCACCAAGCATGATGTGGTCAGCTGAGGCTGCATGACCTCTGACCTGCTGGATGGTGAGTTCCCCTGAACGCAGTTTAGCCAACATTTCACTAAACGATGATGTAAATGACATTCAAATTCAAGCAAACGCCAGAAATGTATTTAAAACCACATTCCATGTTACATTAAATACATATTAGTCAATCACCTTTACCACTTTCCCCACAACGAGTGTATGTATGTGTGATTATGCAACACGTGGAGAGTGCATGTTGCAACAAATTGAACTCTTGAAAGCCAGCGTGTGCTGATTCGAACTGCTTGTGGCAATTTTTGGAACCATGGGAGTCATTATTTTGTGGAGGTGCAATTAGCTTTTCAGCTGAAAATGTGACTTCATCTCTAGAAAACCAGTTTAATCACCTTCCCCACTTTGCTTAATTTTATTCCCACTGTGTGACAGAACGGGATCTGGGAATTTTTCACCAGGTTTTTAAACCCAAAAGTTGAATCAATTGATACAGCAGTAAGTAGGCATGAGAAGTGATTTGCACAAATGTGCGTTTCATCATATGCAGTGATTTTGGCACTCGAGTCCTCCAGTGAACTCATCACCTTCTCAAACTACTGATCTGTGGCTCTATTCTTCTAAGACGAAGGTCTTCAGCGTTTTTCAGTCAGAGGACCCCTCGGCTGGTAGTGACACGGTGGAAGGACCTCCTATTACATATCGTATAAAATCGTGTTGCTTATTAAACTGGGCCAATAATAATGTGTAGTGCAGCTTATAGTGCCATGTATAAAAATACTTTATACTGATGTATGTATACCATGCTAAGCCATTAAAATTGTTGACAGATTCATGTATTTACAGAACAAATTTAATTCTATTTCTACATCACAATTTCACAACATAACATTTAACAAATAGCAAGATTTATATTTGCTTATTATAGGTTGTATTTATGTTAATGTGTATTTTTGGACATATTTTAATTTTTGTAAGAAAGGGGGTTTTGGGGACCCCCTGTTGAAGATCTCTGCTGTAATCATTATGTAAACTCATGGATTATCATTAAAAGATCACTTGTTTGTCTGAGAACTCATTCAAAGAGTTTAATATTAACTTTAGTCACAGTCTTAATAATCAGAAGCTGGGAATCTTATTTCATATGATTCAGTCTCGATTTGTCAAATAGTTTTAATTGGAAATGTCGTTTGTGTCAAAGTTTGAAAAGACATCTGGCAAATTCATTCTCCTGTTTTTAAAGGATCCGGAATGCAAACATTTTAAATGTGAGCTGGAGTCTTCATTATTTATTCACACAATTTCCTTTAATTTCCTACCTGGTGCTGATATCACTGAGGTATGGGAATCCTGTTGTGTTTCTCATTTTTTCTCAGGCACCAAAAGCTATAGACTGTGAATATAAATATACTTGATGACCCTATTGTACACTGTGCTAATTAAAAAGCTAGTTGATTACAGGCTATTCACCCTTTGGCTTGGAATTGCCACATTTCCCATTGCAATAGTAGTTCTGGTCTCACATGTCATCGTTGTGGGAGAACCTGTCACACCACAATAGCCTCGTAAGTCACCTACAAACCCCCTGTTCAGCAAACATAACACCTCTGACTGTGGTCTCCATTGTTCGCTCTGGACAAACAATGCAACATGAGTCACATTGTGGTTGGATATATTACAAGGCACCGGTGGACGCCACAGGCTTAAAGGGACAGTGTGTAGGATTTGGTGGCATCTGGAGGTGCGGTTGCAGATTGCAACCGACTGAACACCCCTCAACTCACCATGCTAACACATTCGCCTCCCTCGGTGGTCATTATAACACTACTTCAGGAGCAACGGAAGTCAAACAGCAGCTGTTGGTACCACATTTTTGCACACTGCAGCTCAAAATTTCACAAGTTTCACAAGTGTTTCAGAGAACTATGGCAAACTTTAGGTTACTCAAAAACACTAAAAGCTCTCACTAGCACCAGTGTTTGGTTTGTCCGTTCTGGGCTACTGTAGGAACATGGCAATGAAACACATCTGTGAAGAAGACCCACTTCCTTTAGGACGACCAAGGGACGTAACGTCATGTGACTCAGTAATGATAAAAATCACTCAACTTTTGGCGCGTATGGGACATGAACGCGGGCCTCCTGAGTTAAAGTACTGTTTGACCCATTCACCACCTCACACTGCAAGGAATTTCTCTCTCTTAATACCACGTGACAGATGTAAGTCCAATATTTGCTCTCTGTTTTGGTCTCCACCACCTCCTGAGAAAAATATCTGCCTCTATAGTAACTAAATTTCCCATGTTTAATCAGCTAGTCGCACAAATAATGACTCCTTTCACATTACACATAGTAATTTGATCCATTGATCGTAGGCGTGTCACGATTTGGATTCTAAATCAAAAATTGATAAGAGTAAACTTTCAGTTTCAACCTTTGTAGGACCAGTGATTCTCCCATATTTTAGTTTTTTTCTAGATCTTCTTTTTGTTGTTTAAGATTGAGTGATGATATAAGTTATTGTTATTATGTATTACATCAATATTTAAATTTAACCATGTGGTGTGGTTCATTCAAAAACGAAATCTTACCATTGACACTATGTATCTTCTCTTTTTAAAGAAGAATAAACATTGTATGAATTAAAGTTGTCAGGGCATGAAACCAATGATCTGCAGTTCGTAACTAATCAAGACTCCCTCGCTAACAATTGCATAGTGCTGGAAAAAAAAACCTTAACCCTTATGTGGTGTTCAGGGCTGTGGGACCCGTTTTTTGCTAAAAGTAAAATGATACGGCACCTATCTCTGTGTGTGTGTGTGTGTGTGTGTGTGTGTGTGTGTGTGTGTGTGTGTGTGTGTGTGTGTGTGTGTGTGTGTGTGTGTGTGTGTGTGTGTGAGTGTGTGAGTGTGTAATAAAAGCTTTACGTGTATGGCTCCTTATCACAATAGATCAAGATGGCCATATGCATGAAAGTCATATGCGACACACACACAGTAAAACTCATATGTTCAAGGGGACTGAATGAAATATATTCAATCTGTTAATCTGTACACTACATTTGTTCACTCAACATCAGTAGTGATGAAAAACGAACAAACGAAATAAGATAAACAGCTTATTTCACTCATCATTTTTTTTTTTTTTTTTTTCAAAAATTACATTTCAATCACAAAACACGATTGGCACTTCAAATCAAAAGCATGAATTTGGAGGATTGTGACACTAATTGATTGCATAAGAATATTAACTTTGTTCAGCGAATAACAATAAAAAACACCCAGATTTGGATGCCACTTATTGCTGTCATGGCCTGAAGCCTTTTGAGCTTTCTTCCGCCTCTTTTCCCAGCTGGCTTAATCACTAAACATTCTGCCAATAATATGTTTACTGCATGAATTAGCCGCGATGCTCGGAGGCAGCGTCTTAATACGCTAAAGTCATCTGAGAGTGCTAATGTGATCCAGTTAAAGATATAGATACAGAGCGTCGTGTTCCCTTTTGCCTACGCCGGGCCTCGTGGCTTCACTCCAGCTGTGCAGAGCACCGCGGATATTCTAGTGTTTGCCATTTACTTCTTGATGTAGTCCATGCCCGCCCCTCCTCTGTGGCCCATTCAGTAGCAAAAGATGATGTTGTTATCAGCACTAAGGGCTGAGTGTGCATTCCTCTTCCTGGAGATATTATCGGAGCCCTCCGCTGCAGACTGCCAGAGAAAGGAGAGAGCGATGGCAGCGGACGGGTGGGAAACTCCTCTTTTTGACACCGTATCAACTCGGCGCTCCTTATCGCTCCCATTTGCTGCTGAGCCAGACGATTACCAGAGTGGCTTTATTCACACAGCCTCGACACTCAATTAGTCTCCCACACCCACTCGCTCTGTGAGCTCTCGGCGCCGGGGACCCACGGCGGCCGGCACGAGAGCGGGAAGAAAATGCAGATGAGTTGACCCACATCAACAGATCGAAGCTCAGTGTGTTTTAAGGGAAATCCACTGACCTTGTGTCTTGGATAACGATTGTTTTTTAGGGGGGGGTGTAGCGTGAAAGGAAAGAGACATTTTGGCGCTTTTGTTTTTTATCTAATAGAGATGTGTATGAAGGAACGCGGTGAAGTAGCAGCTGAATGACGTGTCTCATTACTCACAGTACGATACAAATATAATTGAAAATAAGATAATAAACCTGTAGATGAATTAACCGGATAGTTTATAGTGTTGCAGCACAGACAAGGAAGGAGATACAGCGTGTCGCGATCTGTGATCCCAGACGCTGAAATCGTCAACCATTTCTAACGTTTTTAACAATTCAAATAAATCTGGTGCCGTGCTAATTGACCGCTGTTTGAAGATTGTAGACCGGATTAAATACGGTGATGAAATCTTTCAAAACACCGAAAGATAGCAAGAGAAAATCTCTTATACGTCACAAACTGGAAAGATTTTCAGAATGACTTAGTCCAACTCCTCCATTCATAGTATAATGTGATTTTCAATGAAGAACATCAACTTTAGGTGAAGGGGCTCTGACTGCTGCAGTGCCTTTTTGAAAAACGTTTGTTTTTCCTGGACACATCTGAGCCTTTATGAGTTTTTGTCCTCATGTCACTGCAGAGAACCCCTCGAGTGGCCCTCGGTGCTCCTCTGTGGGCCTGAGTGTCCTGCACTCAGTCCAGACAAACCCTCTAATTGGCTCGAGTGCTGTGCTGGTATATTCACACTCTCTCGACAAGGCCGAAAGACTGAAACATCTGACTGCTGAACAATAGTGGGGCTTTAAAAATGGTTCCTGACAACTGTCGTCCCTGCTGGACTGTCTTACTCCAGTCTGATATCTGTATCAAGACTGGATCTGCCTCAGCTGCCCTCCTCTGATAAGGAATCAAGATCTCCATCCTCTCCACTGTGACAGGTCATCAGTGGATCTCAGGCTCCATTCAGCTGGTGGCATGAGGAATGCCTGGGAGTGGTTCTTTCTCCCGGCTTCCATAGACCGGGCTCGGACCGTTGTTAATGTGCAGCGTTTGACGGCAAATGTTGTCATTTGTTCATCTATTGACTCGCACTCAAAGTGGAGACGACAACTTTGATGTGTTTCCCGGGAGCCGGGAGGATAAATGCTCCTGTGCTGCTCCAATCACCGACATAATTACACAAAGTCTGTTTGCTCGGGGAAAGATATGCTACAGGGCTGCTTTTGATTAATGTGCACGGAGAACCCCCCTCTCCCCTTCCAGCTCCCCCTCCCCACCCCCCCTCTTACACTTATCTGTCACTGTCAGCTCATCTGTTTCTCACTGTGAAATTCCTCTGTCCTGTTTTTTTCTTCTTCTTCTTCACACAGCACATATTTACAGGATTGCATTTTCTTTAAAGAATGTGCAGTCAGCAAGCGAGGCCTAATGTCTGTCATATCTCAGTGAGATGGGCATCGATGCCACGGCGTCCTCTTCTCCAAGAGCTTTTGATTATTGCAGTCGGCTTCCTTGCAGACGGCAATGCTGGTGGGATTTTACCTCAGACGCTTTACCTCGGGACGCCAGCGCCATTCACTTCCATCGTCTCTCAGTGGTTGCATGTTTGGACTGCACCTCCCAGCAGGCATGTTGCACGTATTCCTCGGCACCATGGGAACAGAAATACTCTGTTCGCCCTCATCCATCACTGCCTGACATTACAGATCCATATTTTATGTATTCACCGACATATTTCCTCGCTGGAGCCCCCCGATACATTTTGTGTCACTGCATCCGAGGAGAGTGTTAGCTAGCTAACAGCTGCAAAACACATTCGTCTCCACCTGGTGATGTGGCATTAATGTGAGGTGATATTCAAATGTAACTTTTAAAAATGCAATCTAACTATTTCCACGCCCCCACGGCTCACTAAATGGCGCTCTGGGGCCCCCTAGTGAGAACAGCTGGTCTCACCTCAAGGTCAACGTCCAGGTCAACCTTCAAAATAACTCAACAACACTCGGCATCAATCACTTACTGAGAGGAGTTTACAGTGTAGCGCATCCCAGGCAGACTAAAGGGTGAATTGTGCATCGGCATCAGTCGCCGTGACAACAGAGTTTCAATATATCTGAATCGGCATTACTCAGTATCTAATGCCAAAGAAGTTTTGCTATTTTGTATTATCCCCCCAACCCTCCTTTCAACCTTCACTAATGTGGAAAGGTTAAAAGTAAAAATACATGTGACCATTAGTTGCTTTCAGAATTAATCCACACAGAGCAACGTAAGCGTTCATTTGGATGTTTTGGTCGTCATCACTAAATATTGAGAAATCTTATATCTGCTTGATGCTCCACTTTGTCGACCAGCTAGTTACCTGTGTTATGCAGTACAGTGGTCTTTAAGAGCTAATTTTCAGAAAAAAGCTGCTGGAAACACAGTTGATGAGAGTTTACGGGCAAAATAACCAGTGAGCTGAAACAGCTGAGCTGTAGACTTGATATAATTGTCACTAGGGTGGACCACATTGTTATTTGATCCACTGTTGATATTAAAAATATTGATTAGTGCCGCTTTAAATTACATGACATCAGTTCCTATTTTGATGTAAAGCTTTGAAATGGTTGATTTTGTTCCTGGTTCCCAAAGGGTCTCAGAAAGAATAATGTTCCATAACATGTTAATGCACCTTTTCATATTGAAGATACAGCAGATGATGACACTGATTACATCATCTACGAGGGGTAGGAGTGGTTCTTTCCACACGAGGATGAACATGAAGCAGCTGGAATCCATCGTTCTGAATAATGCTTCAGGACCGGATGCTTCTCCATCATTGAGGCGGTACAGCAGGACTAACATGTTAATGACATGTTTACCTCTTACGGATCAATGCCCATTTCATCCCAATACTCCAAGGGCTCTCACTTGCCATTGATTGACAGAGTGAGAGGAGCTGCCAGGCCTGTGCCGGAGAAAGAAATAATTATTGAGCTGATGTGAGAGGATAAACTGTGGCTCATCCTGGCTTAGTGGACATCTATACAGTATAGGAGAGATGCTGCTGAGACTCTGGACGTCCTGCTGACTGACCTGCACACCTGGTCTCAGTCCCAACCCATCACATTGTGGAAAGATTGTGGTTTGGGTTAAAATGAGGAAGTTAAAAGGTAAAGTCTGTTAAGTCACTTACGTAGCCAATGTTACGTATGTGACGGAAGTTAAATAGGTTACGTAACATACAGTTCCTGATAAAATACTTTGACTTTTGGTTTGACACGGCACACGGACCGCGGTCTCCTGGGTGAAAGTTCTGCAGTTCAATTCAATGCAACCAACATGCACTTGAATGCAGTAGAATAAAGAAAAATACCCTAACTTTTAACATAATCATAAAGATAAGAATAATCAAGGCTATACATTTAAAAACTAAATATGGAATTGGTAGTACACTTATCCATGAATGAATACTAATGTCTAAGAAAATCCAATGAAAACAATAATGGATTTTTTGTTACTGTTCCTGTTTATTTGAGTTTTTGTCTTATTTTCGTGTTTTTGGATAGTGTAGCTCATGTATGCATTTAAATTTTTCTATTCAAGTTTTGTTTGTTTTGTCTGTTTTTATTTATGACAATGCTTGTTTTGGTTTGTTTGTCTGTCTGTCAGTGTTTTTTTGTGTTTTTAAAAGGTTTACTTGTTTGTTTAGCATGAAAAATGTCACATTGTCAGAAGCTCAAACCATTAAAATCTCAAACTCTTAAATGTGTCATTGGAGCTGTTTTTTTTTTTTCTCTTCTTAATGACAAGCCTCTCATTTCAGATTGAGATTTCTTATCTCTGTCAGCAGGCGGTGTTGTAAACTCACATCTATCTAAGTTAGCAGCACTGCTCAGGGGAGCTACTGAAGGGGTCAAACGGAGGGCAGCACAGGGAAACAATGACAGATAAAATGCAACACAGTGGCCGGGAAATGGCTCTTATCACCAAAGATATCATGTGTTGTGACAGCGATTTGAAACACAAGTACTCCCCCTAGTGAGGGAACACATTTTTGAAAATCTCATGTTCCACCTGATGAGATAACTGGGGAAACCACACTCACACCCTTTAAATACTGTGAGGTAAAATGCACTGTGAAGAGATCCAATGTAAGTGGTAAGGGGACAAAATCCACATTCCTTGCTCAGTGTGGAAATTCCCTCTTTGTGTCGCTGTCCTCCCCCACAGCTCAGCAAGTAAACGCTGTCAATGGGAAAAACAGAGAAGGAATATTACGACCCTAATCAAACTTATATTAGAACCACTTGAAGGACAAATCTCTCTGCAGCGAGTATAAAGAGGAGAAGCTGCTACGATCACCAATAAATCTTTCAATGTACATATGTGTATGTGAATATTGTTTTGGGAAAGACAAGTGTTTTTAGTTTGTGGTGTTCTGAAGGATTTGAATAATTCTTCCACCACTGACAGAAACTCACATCAATAAAGTAACAAATATTCCCTGAAAGTGAAGTTGAAGCAGAAATTTAAACAGAAATACTCAAATATATAGGAAGCCCAGAGGGAGGGTCTGTCAGTGAGCGTCTGGTGGCTTGTGTTGGTTATAGTTTTTTTGTTCCTCTTGTACTTACCTGAGATTTCTCCTATTTTTTGGTGATAAGATTTTTCTGCATTCATTGAAGTTTATTTAAGGAGCAGTATACTATACTATAGCAGCAAACAACTATATGCTATGTAAAGATGTAGTGGAGTAACGTCTACTTGAGCAGAGAATGAAGTCACTGCCCCTCCGTGTCTGTTGTTATCCAAGCATCTCCTTCTGTGGTCGGCTGCATGGGCTTTGAGTGCATGTTAGTGGATGTGAGCGCCCTCTACTGGCTGGAGTTGGGCCCTGAAGGCACGCTCCACACAGGTGAAGGAAGGACAGAGGAGCCTGTGGAAACTTGTGGCTATAGATATGATGCACGAGGAGGTCAGCTGTTGCTAGGCTATTCACTGGTCTACTTCATCCTGTGATTGCGCTCTATTTTATTTAGCTGTAAATTCTTCCCCTGATGTTCATTGCATAACTGCTCAAGAGGTATATACTGTATATAAAACATGAATATGGCATAAAAGTTTATCATCCTTACAGTCTTATCAACGGCATGTCTTCATGTCTTATCTGGTGCTCTCTTATGTAATGTAGTGATATGTCTTATCACTCGGGGTCGTTGTTTTTTCCAGAACTACAATAACGATCATAAAAGTCATCGCATTATAATCCAAATATAGTGTTATTCATAAACATATTCAATATTTGCAGTAAAAAAAAATGCATGTTTGCCTGGAAAATGTTTAATTGGAGACCATTTTCTTTTTTTTGACATATTGAGCAGCAAGTCAGTGGACCAAGTTCTTACATAAGTGCAGTTCTCACACACAACCACCTGATGGCAGCAACAGACCGTGGTTCGCTGTTACATAATTTGGCATGGTGCCAAAACCTTTGTGCACCAATTAGATAAAACCATTAAAGTGCCATGTATCTAGAGCAAGTATGTGATCTGTAGGCATTCTTGCGTACTACGAGGAACGACAACACTGTGATAAAGGGGCTCGTATCAAAGCCACGTTTATCGGCGTTGTGGGAGAACTGCCAGGATGCGGTGAAATATTTGGATTTGGCAGCTTCATGGTGACACAGTGAGAGACTGAGGTTGCATTGTGCGTGTGTGTGTGTGTGTGTGTGTGTGTGTGTGTGTGTGTGTGTGTGCGTGTGTGTGTGTTCAAGCTGCCTAACCAGCTGTTGGGATTACACACTTGGACAGCTGAGCAGTAGGAGTCCAGAGAAATCTCCGCCTGCCTCAAGCAGCACAGCGCTGTGCTCGTCCTCACTGAGTCTGTGACCTGACGTGAACTTGGTAACACTCGCTGGGTGTTAGTCTGCTGCCGCTAGTGAAAGACGCTGTTTAATCATATGCCATCTTGAGCTTCAGAGTGTGTTTCAGGTCCGTGCTTTGAATTGATCAAGAGATCTGGAATGCAGTTTGGACACAAGCGAAGTTTCCGAAATTTCCCAGCTGAACACTCAAGTGTGGACTGAACACTTACATAATGAGACTTCATCTGTCGTTATGTCAGTTTATTAGAAGGCATTTTCTCTCTAAAAGACTAAAAGAGTGCAAAATGAATAATAGATGTCCACTTCTATCAATTATGTTTCCATTATTCTTAACAATCAAAGTGGAGAAGCACCATGAAACCAGGATCATACATGATATTGGCCTGACGATCAAAAGCTGACCTCTGTTGGAGGTCAGGAAAACAAATGAGTGTCAGGCGCTGTTTGTTTTATCTCATACACTCAGTGCTGGAAGTGTGATATGTGTGTAATGGATCCTTCATGTCATTCAACCTCTCAAATTCTCAAAATATCAGCACAGCACATGACCTCAGACTCATATTGATAGTCCTCAATAGCAACACACGTCTATTCCGCTGCATTTCAAAGGGGAATAGTATAGTTTTTACTACTACATTTACCATTGTGGTTACAAGTTACTTCCAAATTAAGATTTTACATAAATTTTTTTATTATTAACATGTAAAACACCTTACAGTGTTAATGATGAAACCAATGGTTCCCAACCTGTTTGACCTGCGTCCTCTTACAAGTCGTTAGCGACTGAGTCGTTAGCGTTTCCACTAAAGACACATTTCCCAAACTGCACACATTTAATATGAATCTAAATGTCGATGGTTAACCGTGAATCAGTACATCTGTAGGTTAATAGTTTCATATGAGAACCGAAAAGAAGTTGAGCCAATTAGTCTGTGCAGACATGTGAGTCCTGCTGTGTTGCTCTCAGGGCTGGATGAAAACGAGGGTGAGAAAAGCAGGCGAAATGGGGTGAGAAACGTCAGCAAACCTTTTTCGAAACGTTCAGTCAAAGCCCCATTTGGAGGGGTTTAACATGAAATTAAATATGAATTCTGCACCTCTGTAATTTAACTCATCCTTCCGGCATTTAAACCATCTGGAAATGATAGTATAGGTCTGTAATAAACATGGATGTCCAGAAGGACAGAGCCAAAAGGAGAGAGACAAAAGCCCTCCCCAGGGTGACGTGGAAGAGTAGAATGGGAGATGCAGAGGGACGAACGTGAGGCAAAAATACTGTATGAGGTATTTGAGTCGAATCTTAACAGCCTAACATTCTACACTTGTTAAGTGACATACGCTTCCTGAACATGTGATCTTCTCTGTTAAACGGAGAAAAATCTGCTTAGAAATCATAAAAAAAGACCTGCTTCAGTGCCTGAGAATTCCATGTTTTAAAGATGTTTACTCAGTCATCAAAGTAATCTAGTTAAAGTTGTCCGTACATCCATGAGTACGCTGCAAATGCAAACTGCTAAAAGCTAATTCTGCCTACTTTTAATGCTGCCAATTTGACAAAATGTTCCCAAACATTCAAATAGTTACCAGTACCTACAAGCTGCCCATATATGTATATACACACACACACAGAATCTTTGCCTTCATGAACGAACCAACACAGGGGACTAACCCTCATAAAATACCTCAGTTTATTCGGACTTAAATCAGTTTGATGCCGCAAAACATCTCTGTTTGTAAAGGTCACTCCATCGACCACCAAGGCTAACTTCAATAATCTTACAATCTTAACAATAAGCAAAAGAAATGGAAACTGTGGTGTGGTGGACATTTAGGAGTGATCCTTCAAGATTTAATGCGTGACCTTATATGACACTTTTTTTTTTTTTTTTTTTAATGTTTAAGCATTACTCCTCAAGATATCATATCTCTGCAATAGTCAGGTTTAACCACCACAGCAGAGGCCAGCGCTGGTTTCACTCTCAAGTTAATGTCACTTCCCCTGCATGGTGACCTGTGAAACTGCTAGTAATGGTGCGTGTGTGTGTGTGCGTGTGCGTGTGTGTGTGCGTGTGCGTGTGCGTGTGTGTTGATGTTGATGTTGATGATGATCGTAACTCCACCTGACAGCTCCCAGAACAAAATACCCCAGTTGCCAGGGGGAGCAGGCACTCATCTACACACAGATACTTTATTTATAGGTGGAGGAGATCAGAAAGAGGGCGGGTTCATGAGGTCATCTGTTTGCTTTATACAGTACTGGATGACAGTTCAGACAAACCACACACAAAAAAAAGAAAAAAGAATACTCTTTGATGCAGAAGTGTGGGGAATAAAGAACAGAGTCACACATTTCTCTTTCAAGACCTCCTTTTACTAGAAGTGAATGACTTTGGAGGCCAACATGTGTGAATGGTCGAGAATACCAAGAATTAGGCCAGCCATTGGAATAAATAAGTGAGTAGTATTAGTTACAGTGATGCCAAATCAGACAACAATCATCACAGGGTCTGCTTGTATAACTTTTAACACTATGCCTCAAGTTATTTCAATTTGTTTTGTTGGGTCTGGTCAGGGGTGCAGTTAAAAATATTTTGACCCGAACCGAATTTTGACCCGAACCGAACCGATTTATTATCTCACTAAACGCTGTAATCATGAGTTTATGGTCTCAATCGCTAATTCCCAGTCTTATTCAATACAGCACAATGTTCATTTAGTAAATCTTGGTCCATTTAGAATAAATATGCTTCAACAAACCAATGGGTGAAGTCACAGTGACTACATTGACTTCTTATGTCGTTTATGGATGGCAGATGGCAAAGATAGATAATACAAAAGATAATACAAATTGAGCCAGATTTACTGCATAACAACAGATTGAATTCCCCCAATAACGCAAGAAGGAGGTCAAATTTGTCATTTGTCATTGGATGACCTGCCATGACCTGTTTTAGCCAGTTAGTTAGTGTGATTGTTAACTGAATGGTATTAGCAAGACTCCTCTCAACTGTAACTGCAACATCCAGTTTTGTCTTTTTTTTTTTGTCTATTTGTTATGGTGAACGTGCTCACAAAATGAGCAGCTTCAGAGCAGGATTAGCATTTATTTAATTGTGTTTCTTACCCCTTCACCAATGAAAGTCTAATATTCACTCTCCTTTTTTGCACTGTTTTGGCCTCCACCTCCTGAAAAAGATCTGGTCGCTTTAACTGCTAAATGCTCCAGTATGTTCACCAGTAGTCGCTAACTTGGTCTATCTGCTATGTGGTGCTAGCTAGATAGTGTACCTCCGGTTATCTGAGCTTTTTTTGTTTATCCGGTTTACGAGAATCATACGACTGAACAATTATACTTGTATTTAAACACAAAATGTTCCAGTGGGGGGATAGGTTAATTGGTGACTCTAAATTGCCCGTAGGTGTGAATGTGAGAGTGAATGGTTGTCTGTCTCTACATGTCGGCCCTGTGATAGGCTGGCGGCCTGTCCAGGGTGTACCCTGCCTTCGCCCAATGACAGCTGGGATTGGCTCCAGCCCCCCCGCGACCCTAAATACAGGATAAGCGGTAGAAAATGGATGGATGGATGGATGTTCTAGTGGAACATTTCTAGGGTGATCTTAATCTTTATTTCAGCCTTCATACGGAACACGAAATCTGATCTCATTTAACCCCTCCAAAGCATTTAGAAGCGGGTCTGCTCTAAATCTCCAAGGGAGTAACAGACCACTAGCCACTGGGTCACCGCCCGTCCATAACATTGCAATTCCAAACTAGCCTTTGTCATCTGATGCAAATGTCGTCCTTGGTTGTCCTTACAAGGAGTCCATTCACATCTAACGCCAAAGGCCAGTCTTGAATGGAATTTGGGGTTAGAAGCTGCCGCCTGGATACACAGCCACTTGTGATCATATGATCAAATGACCACATTGCAGTCATGTGTCGACTCCTCAGCCACTCCCTGACCGTAAACTGGAAAATTTGGTTGAAATCGCCGAAGCTAGGAGCTTGGGTCAGGGGAGCTTCACCAGAGGTCACCTACAATGGAAACATATGAATATGCAGCTGAATGTGCACATGATGACGAGATTATTTTTGGCAGGAACCGTTTGGTTTTGATTATTCATAAAAAAAATCATTATGATCCCACCAAACAACATCATTTTTGGAATAGTTGAAGCTTTTCTGCAATGTAATCACAATTTAGCTCTCTATTGTTCATAATTTACATTAAATTTAATATTGACAAGTATCCAGCAAGAGGAAGATCTCTCAGTGGGTCAATCCACACTATTACAATAATAATGCTTCTGTTGTCTGATCTATTCAACGTCAAGAGGTAGACTTTCTCAGCAAAACACAACCTGACCTAAAAAAAAGTCCCAAAGCCCTACAATAAAGAAAGAGCCTGCTCTTCTTAATACTTGTTTCTCAGGGCAGTGATTAGGATGGGCAGTCACAAGTCTAAAAGTTATGTCAAGCTAAAATTCCCCCCTGGTTGATGTCCTTGAAGATCCACTCAAAAACAGCCCACACAGGCCACGCAAGCATCAAAGCCAAAATTAGAGTAATATTAGATCAGATTACATTACATTGGATCAGATGAAACTTTAATGATCTGCATGGAGAAACTGGGTCACTGCAGCAGACGAAAAAAGAATAGAAAGTAGAGAGTACTGAGGATAATAAAATAATGACATGGATGAACGCGGGGTGTAACAGTCGGTAGGCAAACAGACACGCAACGTCTCAGTCCTTCTCATACAGAGCTCCCATAGATCACAACAGAACTACAGACAGAATATGGATGGCATGGATACGCATCTTTGGTTGTTTACTCTACAGTTACAGAGCAGATGTGCAAATGTGCCGCAACAGCTGTTCATATATGTACACAAATGTGTAAAGACTGACAGGCAACCCCCTGCCCCAGTGATGTCCCGTGTTTTAAATGTTGCTACACAACATGTACCATAGCACAAGTCGGTGTTGTCTACCTTCTTACTCTCATCACAGCCAAATAGAGTGGGTGATGAGAAAATTGATACAGCAAGTATTGTTTATTCATAAACCAGACCGGATTATCAACCCCTGAAGCTCGCTTTTAATCTTCATTGATCTGTTTGTGCACTGCTGGTTTGATGACTGTGGGTTCTGTGGTAGGCATCGTCACCAAGAGAGCGTTGACAGCAAAAAACTGAGATTGCATGTAGACAATTTCTTATATGGCCAAATACTCAAGTGACCTCACTAAGGGACAACAACCTGGCCAGGGTTCCTGGTCTTTGTTTTAAAAGTTTTGGAAATTGCAGGTCAGTGTCCTTTTGAGCAGAAGACCATTGGGACGATAGGCCTATTAACTGGCCCTCAATTAAAAACAAAGAGAGTCCATCTCTGCAACCACAACAAGGTCCAACATAGTTCCTTGGCACGTAAATGATGATGGAACACAGCATGAATGAAAGAATATCCCTTTGGAGTGATGAAGTTGTGGCCCAAAACCTCTCGTGAACAATATGACAACATCTGAAAAAACCAGTGTGACTGATGCAAATAAAGTGAAGCCGATAAAAAGTTTGAGATTTTGTAGTTGAGGCGTGGTAAAGCTAGAGTGTGGGACTTGTAGAAATGCCTGATTAAAGCCCTCGCCAGACTAGTTCACATAATGCAGATTAAGCCTACCACGCCAGGGAAACCTCTGCATGTCTCAGTAAACCAGAGTTGAGTTGAGAACACAAGAAGAAAGGCGATTATTCTCAGAACCATAAGCATTCATTTAACTCCACATGACCTTGCTCACCCACTTACAGTCATTCATAGCTGTTTATTCCTGCTGTTTGGTTGCACACTATGTCAGTCTACCTGTACTACCTGTATTATCGAACACCTGGAAAGGCAGGAAGTGGGGAAAAGACAATGGTGCCAGTAGTAGCTAGAGCTAGCATCTAGTGTCTGGAGTGAATATTCTGGATAAAGGAAGAAACAAGGTGTTCAGAGGAAGGATTAGAAAACATTCAACATCTGCAGGCATGTCAACAGTATTTGTGTAATTCAAGTTCAAATATTATTTGGAATGACAGTCGCTGCCGGGAGACAAAAGTTTTGCACACACTATAAGGCATAATCTTCAAATTGGCCATTTGGGTATCATCTGTGCCATTCAAAATGTTTTTAGGTGACGATTGATTTTTTGATTTTGCTTACATGTAGAAAGTGATATAACTAGAAAATAGAACAGATTTTGGCTTTGTTTTGAAAAAAGCAATCTATCAGACCTCTGAGACATAGACCGACCACTAACCGATTGGTCTATTTGCCTTTAGGATGAGTGCAGTACCATGTTTTCACATTTTCACGTGGAAGGCTCAGTATCGGCTGTTCGATGCTGGAGTGAAAATGTTCCTCCATGCCATGCAAATGAATACACATGGCTGGAATCAACTGAAAAAATGATCAAGACACATAGTAGCCATCAGCAGTATATTGATATATCACATTTCTGATCACACTACAGCAAAGGACTGATAGCCGTGTAAAGTGAAGTTTATTCTTTCTCTTCGGCTGCTGGTTCAGTGACTTTTGGTTGTAGAGTGATGAGACGTACAACGTTAGAATCTGTGGACTCTCAGCTTTCATTGTGACGTATCATTTGTGCAGATAGCATGAAGTAGCAAAATCTCTAGCATTAATATCTGCACCTGCAACGTCAGCATGTTTGAGCTGTGTGCTGATTTAGTTGCTGGATGTTGGAAGTGCATGTCATTTTGGTTAAAATTGATATCCGTTTAGCCAAGCTTCTTCAGGATGTTACACAATGTTTAACATGTCTGGTGTTTGTTGGTGAGATGTGCAACAGGCCCGGTACCAGGGACACTTCAACTTCAGGCTGTTAATGCGTCAGCTCACTGTTGAAATTGAAGGATGGATGGATGGATATGTCAAATAAATGTAACCTTCCGACTATGGAAACTTTTAACAATGAGCCATCTGCACATCCTCTCCCTGGATGACAACAGGTATCAATTCCCACTATTTCCTTGGTGTCAAGCTGGTTCATCTTAGACCACTTTATAAGACTCTGGTCAGACTCGCCTCAATACTCTCACTGACAAAACCTACAATCAGGGGCATCTGGAGGACGTTCCAATGATGGTGCTCTGAATTGGAGCAGGCATCGTAAATTCTGACGTTTGAAGATCTGAGGCAGTTTGGGGCTTTAGAGTTGTGGGAAAAAAACAAAGAACTGTCTGTAGAGAAGCAATGCCACGCCAAAGCTATCTGGGTTATGAAAGCTAATTATAGCTAGCTTACTGACCTTCCAAGATGAGGGATGTTTTTGTAACTATACCTCCAAAGTGCCTGTTATTCACGATGTTGCTCACGATGACAAGCTGCTCCCCGAGTGCAAATGATTGATTTAAACCCACTTAAAGAGGTCACTAAATGGTTCTCGCCATGCTCTAAGGACACTTTGGTGGGAATAAGTTGTGCTGAGCTGGTTGGCTATGAATGCTTATGTCGGCCTGGATGTAAACATGGGGAGAGCCCTCCAATGTAAGACAGTAGGCATTATCCCATGTAGTAGATGAGTTAATCAATGCTATTTTGTTTTGTTTGGAGTTACAGCACTTTTGGCATGTTAAAAGCCCCATGTACAGATTCTCAAACTTTATGATTGCGGAGGTGAGACACACGCTTTCACTTTCTTGGCAATGCTCTTTTGGGAAAACTATTAGCACAAGCGCAAAGTACAAAAGGGTGTATGTAGGTACAAAAGGGTGTATGTAGGGTAAATATACAGTTAGTCAGAGGGTGTGGCAATTAACCCAGTTTTGCCCTGTTATATGTACACGAGATGCCGCGTGCTTGTTTTAGTTAAACTTGTGCTCAGGTCACATGCCCTGCTGTAAGCCTACCACTGTTGCAGCTGCTAAACAGCGGAGAAATAGTTTTTTGAGTTTCACAATCTCCATAATTTTCACCATCAGAATTTGTTAACATGTCCGATAACAGAAGGTAAATCTACAAGTGCCGTACCTTTTAAATATTTTCTCCTCGTTCAACCGGCTTAACCTGGATGTTGACTTTTTGGGCTTTTTTGGGCTTTTTTCTGTTCAAAAATCATTCAAATAAAATGTGTTCTGAGGGACTCAGAACACATTTTATTTTTTGCTTTTGGGAGCAAACCCAGAAACCACATTCAACAATTTTTAAATCCAGTTGCAGACATAACAGTTAAGTAACAGTTTATTTGGGAAGTGACAGAAATAAACAATTTCTTTGCCAGCTATAGTCGCCAACTTTGTTTGCCTGCCGTTTGGTGCTCAGCAGGTAGAGTACAGTGGGTTTATCATGGCCTTTTTTTTGCTGCCTGCTGCTTAGAAACAAACTGTGTTTTGACAGCTGTGAGACTGAACCAAACAGCAAATGTGCCATGAAACCAATAACAAGCTCAAAAAGACTAAAAACGCCTTCTTATCTGCAATGTTGGGTGTTAGATCTCTGTGGTTTCATCACCCCTTTCATATTTAACACCCGTATGATCCAGCGATATTAAATATAAACCGACTAACGCAGCTCAAATTGAGTTTTCAACAAGAAAGATAATCTGTTCTGAAAAACTCTGCGTATGAATCACATACAGATCATCCACATGAACTAATTTGCCGTGTTTCATTCACGCAACCTTGAACATGCTATGATAACACAATGTACTTTTCAGGAACATGTAGACTTGATGCAAACAGGTTCTGCGTCTTTCAGAAGCCTGCATGGCACAACAGTTCATGTGGTTGTATGCAGCTGTGGTTTGGCACGCTGCAGAGATATCTTCCTGCCGTGTTTATACTCTCCCTCATCCTCCACACAGTGCATAATGAAGGGGTGTGTGCGTGTGTGTGCGTGTGTGTGCGTGTGTGTGCATGTGTGTGCGTGTGTGTGCGTGTGTGTGTGTGAACTTGAATCATCTCAGCGGCGGTTAACCGATAACAAAATCCACAACATTATGAACAATATATACCTGGAATTAAGTTGGAATCAAATTGGTCCTGCAGTGCACTTTGCTTTTTTACCCATGTTCTCATTCCTGCAGTCTGTCATACGCATTAAGACATTATGTTTCAGACATTTTCCAGTCTAGCTGCAATCCAGCTTGACAGCAACTGTGTCAGCTACTAAAAAGTCATGCTTTGGTGTCAACGAGCAGGGGCTTCGCAGTGAGGGGCAGAATAGTCAAGGCAGAGACAACAATTACCTGAATAAGAAGACGCTCACATACATCTTTATTTGAATATTGTCGTCCATTCAGTACACGCTGAAACAGTCAATTAAATGGAAGTACAGACATCACATAACAATTCCCAGAATGCTCTGAACTGAACTGGAAGCAGAAACTCCCTTTTCAGACTTATCTCTAGCTATCTATAAAAAGGATAAAGTATGAAAAATCCCTCCAGTTCTGCAGCCAATGTTCTGTGTCTCTGGTGCACAGCTGCACTATCTGTTGTTCTTCCTCCATCCTGTGATGTGAGACTGATATCTATGACTACTCCCCACTACTTCTGCTTGAGCAGCTGTGGGACTCACAACCTCCTTGTTCTCTTCGCTTGTTTGTGTTTTCAATGGTGAAAAAGGCATCCCGGAATACGAGTGCAGAGGACGCTTCACTGTGTACATGTTACAGTGTTTTGGCTGACTCGGATATTTATCCCAACTCTTCAGCTGGTCAGTGGCGTCTGATACTGATGCACAAAATACCCTTAAATGGCTGTATGTGATCATTCATTCATTCATTCAGATTTCAATTCATTTAATTTGGCATACATTACTTTCAGTTTATTGCAGACTCTTATTTTGACATTTGTTTACTGAGCTAAAACAGGAAGTAGGAAGCCATTTTGCCCCACATTAGAAATACACTATATTGCCAAAAGTATTCACTCAGCCATCCAAATAATTGAAATCAGGTGTTCCAATCACTTCCATGGCCACAGGTGTATAAAAGCGAACACCTAGGCATGCAGACTGTTTCTACAAATCTGTGAAAGAATGGGTCTCTCTCAGGAGCTCAGTGAGTTCCAGCGTGGTACTGTGATAGGATGCCACTTGTGCAACAAGTCCAGTCGTGAAATGTCCTCGCTCCTAAATATTCCACAGTCAACTGTCAGTGTGATTATAACAAAGTGGAAGTGATTGGAACAACAGCAACTCAGCCAAGAAGTGGTAAAATGAAGGAGCGGGGTCAGCAGATGCTGAGGCACATAGAGCTCAGAGGTCACCAACTTTCTGCAGAGTCAATCACTACAGACCTCCAAACTTCATGTGGCCTTCAGATTAGCTCAAGAACAGCATAGAGAGCTTCATGGAATGGGTTTCCATGGCGATCAGCTGCATCCAAGCCATACATCATCAAGTGTAATGCAAAGCGTTGGATGCAGTGGTGTAAAGCACACCGCCACTGGACTCTAGAGCAGTGGAGACGTTCTCTGGAGTGACCAATCACGCTTCTCCATCTGGCAATCTGATGGACGAGTCTGGGTTTGGCAGTTGCCAGGAGAACAGTACTTGTTGTGCCACGTGGGGGGTTATGTATGAATGGGTGAATTTCAGTAATTCCTGTAAAGCGCTTTGGACAAAAGCGCTATATAAATTAGGCCATTTACCATTTTACGTGTAAAGTTTGATGGAGGGGGATTATGGTGTGGGGTTGTTTTTCAGGACCTGATGGGATGAATTAGAGTGGAGACTGAGAGCCAGGCCTTCCCATCCAACATCAGTGTGACCTCAGAAATACACTTCTAGAAGAATGGTCAAACATTCCCAAACACACTCCTAAACCTCATGGAAAGCCTTCCAGAAGAGTTGAAGCTGTTATAGCTGGACCGACGTCATATTAAACCCTATGGATTAAGAATGGGATGTCACTTAAATTCATATGTGAGTCAAGGCAGGTGAGCGGATCATTTTGGCAATATAGTGTATGTTAAAAACGGCAGACTGGTTAAAAATGCAGACGTCATTACGTCAGGGGAAATACATCCTGCCTGTTGATTCTCAAGCAGAAGCATTGCTTGTATGTATTTAATCTTTGTTCTGACTGAGTTAACTTTTAAACATATTGATTTCATGCTGTAAAAGTAATGTCTCGTCCCTTATCTGTATGGATTCAGTACAGTGCATAGAAAGAACTCCTGATTTCTTCATGTTCATGAATAGAGAGAGATTAGCTCACTGTTTGGTTGGAGTTGCTACACCTTGATGAGAACAGTACAGTCCGTGTAAACCCTCCCACGGCGTCCGTGGACAGCAAGCGCACACAAAGTTGCATGAAGTGGACGTCTGCGTGAGGCGGGTACGAGGGGGGGTGGATGGGTCAAACAAACACTGGACTTTCATCCGGAGACCTGTGTTCGTGCGAGGCTAACAGTAACGTCACGTGAGTCACTCGGTAGTGATGAGAGTTGCTAGTCAGTCAAGGTTAAGTCAACCTGACTAACCTTCGTGTTTTTGTTGCCTAGATCTAAGTCACTATGAAGATGGAATCTTATTTTGAAAGGACACTATGCATGTAATGTGCATGCCGACATATTAAACAGTAACGTGAGAGGGAAACCATGTGCGTAGCCAAGCGTCTGTATTCTGGGTCAGGAGTGAGAACGTGTTGCAACTTTAATAAACATGTATCGTCCGATTTCCTGCCTTTATTTGCATTTAAACAATGCAGTTTTCCATAAAGCATCTGCTGCTTACAGTGGTACATCATTTAGGCTATCCATTACGGTTCTCCGTCATGTTGGTGTCAGACATAATGTGGTGTTTAAAGCACAAACATCGACTCCTGCATGAAAGAAGTCAAACTAGCACCCTTTTACACACTTGGAGAGCGTCCAAGTCAAACATACAGTACGCAAAACCCGAGTTGATGTAAGGTGAGCGGACAGGCCCACACAAACCGCCTAGTGTCATTCGAGGTACTCTGTGGGTGACGGGAACGTTCAGAAACTACTGCCAGAAGACTTTGAAACCTTCCACTAATAATTTACCTGGAAGCTGTGATTCTGCCGTGAGAGTCAGTCCAGCAATATAACCCGATAAGAAATGGTATAAGTGAATGAGAGGCAGGTTACTACTTCTATCAAGTAGACAATTAACAGATGAAAGTGATGTTGTAACTTTGTTTTATAAACCATGCCGCATAACTTAGCTTCTCATTGCAGACCAAAGAAGTTATTTACAACATGTAGAGCAGTGACGGTTACCCCCCAGCCATGTCCATGTGGGTCCTATATGTTGGATGAAGGCTGTGTGGGTGCAGAGTGGGCGTGGCCTTAAGCCCCTGATGTGTTCGACTTGATGGGTCCCATAGGAAGCCCTTAAAGGCTGCAGGCCCCATTCAGTGGGGATTCAGGGGAAATGAGGGCCTAATGGGCATGGGTGTATTTGGGGTTTTAACATTTACATTAAAATTAACATTATCACACTAATAAATTAAGTAAAATGACTAATTGAACTTCTTTTTATTTTTTAAGACACACATCCAGATGTTTCACGGACGCTTGCAAGAACGCTTCGGAACTACTAAAACCACTTTGTGGTTTGTGTGTTGACGCTGGAGCATCTTTTTTTAGTTGTGCTGTAATGCAAATTTGTTCATGTTTGTCCAACTTATTTCTTTGTGATACTGTATTAAATAATGCCATGTGAAATAACACAACCAAATACAACAGTATGACAAAGTACATTGTGATACAGCTTTATGTTTTGCATCCCTTGTACTGCACACTCTGTATGTTTCTCAGTGTACTTTAACTAGTTTTACTGTGCCTACACACCCACATTGTAGTTACAGTGAACAGTTGCAGTGGCAGTAGAGGGCCCTGGGAATTGCGGTTCAGCAGTAATGACCTGCACTTCAATCACTGTTTTATATCCACATGCAGTCTGTTGACCGGAAAACATGTTACTGTTGCTGAATGACTACAAATGTGCTACTTGAATACTGTAATAGGCTACGTTTGAATTATTAACACCAATTTTGTGGTGCTATTGAGTGTGAAATGTCTTTCTCTACACGTACCCCATCTCTAAGCCAGTGCTGTGTAAGGTAGTGGGACAAACAGAAGCCCACATGTAGCCCAGGTGCCGCTAGAGGCTACAAATCGGTTGACCTTAGGTTTGGTCGAGTGTTTGCTCATGTGGGCTTTCAAGGTTTTCATAGTGCTGTTGCTTTGGGCCAAAATGGGTTATAAGCTCAATGTGGTATTCCTTGCTAAGGCCCATATGGGTCTTGCACAAATACCAACCGGGCCCTCGCTTGCAGCCCGGTCAAATCCTGCATTAAGCTTTTTGGGGCCGATGCGTCCACCAGCAGATATCTTTGAGCCTGGGGACCACACAAATGTGACTGGGCTAAAGACTGATAGGTGATGTTCACGAAATGTTTGAAAACACATACACATGCAAAACCTGTTTAATAAAAATAATAGATGAGAATACAAATCTATAAATGTGAACTAATATCACTATACATTCTATTTTATTTGATATATTTGTTAATATTCGTATAAATAGTTCACTGTGCCTTCGATAACTGGATTAAATATTTAAATTGACAATAATATTAAGCCTAACAACAAACCCTGCTCCTGGATCGCACACAGTAAGTTGGAGCAGTATGTTTCCTGCCCTGTAGGCATGTACCAGGCCTACAGTCAAAAAGAAAAAAGAAAAAAACTTGAGAGTTTGTAATAAGGGCGAGGCTTATTTTGTTCGGTTCCTGCCCGTGAGTCGGGTCTCTGATTCCCCGTAGCGATCCGCCGAAAGCGCTACAATTGTCAGTTCCGTCAGCGCGCCGTTGTTTGACGTTTTGTTTTCGACTCCATGTTGAAGTTTTTCTCTCTCTTTTTTTGTTGTTGTTGTTGTTTTATTTTTTGGCGTCCAGAGAGCAACAGACTCTCACTCTCGCAGCCGCATACACTGTAACAGCCCGCAACTCCACACGGATACGGTGCACACGCAGACACGCGCGCACAGCCCTCGCCTGATTTGCACCAGCGCGGGTCATTTCAGGTTAAACCCTGGCGCTGTGTCCCGCTCAGTGTAGCCGACGGAGATCGTCACCGGTTCCAGTTGAGGAGGAATGCACGGGTACCGGGACTCCTAATAATATTTGGATAGGAGCTTCGTCTTGCATATGCGGTATGTTTCATTTTTCTTTTGGAGGAGGGGGGGGGGGGGGGGTATTTCTGACAGACAGTCTAGCCAATGACAGCCTCTCCAAAACACACGGCTTGCCTGACAGTCTAACAGCTCCATGGCCGTACACTGGGCTTCCTTAGCCAAATGTTCATATCAATGTTTTTTTTTAAATCAGCACCAATGTGTCATTTTATGTCCTGCGGAGGCAACGAAAAAATGTTTGCCGAACTCCATCCAAAAATTCTGCAATTCAACGTTGCCTTGCTAGGCGGCAGACGGTTTGCACCTGGGTGAACAAGTCTCGTACCTTCCCAGAATAACTTGAGTCCAAATGACAATTCGGTGCACAAATACATGCAGCAAACTGTGCTGAATTGCTGTAATATTTCAACTTTACAATTCGTCAACACTGCCCCTTTTTACGCCCACGACGGTGCATTTTTCTTTCGGTCGGATTGAGAGAGCAGGACTTGATCGAAAAAGTTGAGGTTTTATGACAATATTTGGTCAATTTTATTCACGCCGAATTGAACACCGGGTCGTAATAGCTCAACACTCCACTTGAAAGTCGCGTCATCGGGCTCTTAAATGTAACAAAACAGCGAGAGAAGGTTAAATTGCGTGATATTTGGGTTGAGGCTCCGCGAGTGCGGGAGGACGGCACGTATCCGGGCTAGCTGTTGTGAAGACTTGAGGGAGTTGGTTTAGTTTAGTCGTTTTCACTCAAAGCCCGAGGCATCCGCCCGGTTTAAAGATAACACCCGTCTGCATGAAATAGGCTGATATGTTTTAATAACATGTGCTCAACTCGCTGTGACGGATGCAGCCGAACCTTTTTGCTTTCGTTTTTGGCAACACGAACTTCACTGAAACATCTGGCATGCAAAAAACAAAAGAACAGCAACACTTTCACAGTGCATTAGCGACCTTAAAGGTTTGTTGTTTTGTCTGTGTTGTTTGTCTAAGGGTTCAGGTTGAACGATTTGTTTGTGGGTGTAAAGTTGGCTGCAAACAACTGTCATTTTTTTTTTGTGTGTGTGTGTGTTTTTTTTTGTTGCCTCGCCGTAGTTTTTTGTAGTGTGATAGGTGACATGTTACCATTTGAGCACAGAATGATGCCTTCAAAGGCTGTCAGAAAATACACGAGTACTCGCGCATGAACGATACAGGAAGGTGACTGGGTGTTTTTTCTCCCCCCATCTCTCTCTCTCTCTCTCTCTCTCTCTCTCTCTCTCTCTCTCTCTCTCTCTCTCTCTCTCTCTATATATGTCGAGATCTGAGGTTTAGGGGGCGGTTGGCATATAAACTATTAGGCTACATCAGCCAACGTTACAAGTAAAATGTACACTATATATATAAGCACCTAGTAGAAAAATGACCAGAAATATGATTGCATATTATTATTATTATTATTATTATTATTATTATTATTATTATTATTATTAACATTTAAATATACAGATGGGTATTTAAGCTACATCAGTTTCTGATTTCATTGAGAAATAAACAAGATCATAACCTGTCATATCAAGTTTCTTTTTTCAGTAAAAGCAAATCACTATTGTTCCTACAAGATACATTTTGATATTGATGCACATTTTATTGGAGCGACTGTTGAATTATTCTACACGTTAAATGTAAAGCATAAATTAATGCTTTTGATAGATTGTTGATGCTGCCATTTTTTTAAATCAAAGCAGCACTGGAATGCATGACAGGGCACAATTACATCATGCAAAAAAAGGGGGAGTTTTCAAGGAGCCACTGAAGGCAGCATCAGTTCTCAGTTGAGGGTATTTAAGGTCGTCCAGCTGCCTATTCGGCACTGTGTTTGTGGGAGCTCGTGTATGGAAGTACACTCATGACAAAAGATTTAAGAGAGCACAAAACAAATATGAGCGCCACTCGGTCTGTGAGACAACCGAGTCAGAGTGTGCACATCCATGGATTTGTAAGAGCGGAGTTACATTCCTACGTGAGGGAGGAAGGAAACCTGAGCCTAACGGATGACTTGCGTACTTGGAGCCGTGTAGCTACATTAGAGCCAGCTACAGAGATTCACACACTCTCGCTTTTCACTCATCTTTTCAATTAACCCTAACCGTCAATCCTAATTTTTTTTGTTAACTTTGGATGGACACAAAGAGCAGTGTTTGGTGTCATTATCTTAACAATAAATATGCGTTAAAGCTAAATGACCGAGGAAAAAAAAATAAATTTCTTCATTAACTATTCCTAAGTTATTTTAAATTATTCCAATGTACTTTACCCAATGTCTCTTTCGATTGTGATTTTTATGGACCAAATGTAGATTTTTTTATCCTTAATTTTTTCTGTTTCTATTTCTAATTTCTTGCCTTCACATATGCAGGAAAGCAATCAGCACTTTGGCTTGTTTGTTGGAACTTGTTAGGCTGCGAGAAAGATGCCCCACCTCCGTGATGATAGTCGTAAAAACAAGTTCTGGCTAGCAGTGGCATGGGTAGCCTAATGTGGGTAAGGAGGCAGGATATTTTTAATCTAGGGTTACTGCACAGATTAAACGATAATTTCTAAATATTTGTTACACCCTCCTACTGTCGGTTGTACAAGTTTTAAAATTGGGCAGGAGAACAGCTTAAATTCTCTAATTTCACAATTATTTAATTTATTTATTGATTAATTTATTCAGGAGAGGACGACTCAAGTGTCTGCTTATACATCACACAACCCAATATGTATCCCACATAACAACGTAGCGCTACTTCGACCTGCAGCAGCGGTCCGATCACAAGTGGAAGCATCTGTGAGGATTTTGTGCAGCACCTAAACTGGTAAAGCTGGCTCTAACACATTGCGGCAAAAAGGTGAGGCTACTTAAACATGATGAGCGGTGGCAGGTTGTCCACCAGTATTGTACACGTTATTTATAGAGAAGTTGAACTGGGCGACGGTGGCAAAATCTTCTAGCAATGCAGTTTGTTTCTCCATGTATTTACTTGATGTATTTACTAAATGCATCGCGTCCATAGTATTTCTGCTCCAGTCGTCCCTACAATGATGCTGCCAGTTGAAATATTAATTTGAAGTTCAGTATTTTCGTCATGCAGGAGAGTTTTGGCCACAACCACTTCACTGTGACATGCGTTTCTCCACAGATAATTATACCAATATCTAATATCTAATAATATTATAGGAAACCATCAAAGCCGATTTTGATATTTTGGTAGAAAGAAAAGCCACGCAACGCTTCAAAAGTCCAAGGTGCCCGGAGAAGATTGGACGAGGCCCAGGCTAAGGCTGTTCCAACTAAACAAAGCTGGGGGGGGTCGCGAACCCCAACCTCGTCGTCCTGGGGGAGTCGTTACTGGAGAAGGTTGGGAACCATTTCACGCGAGTGTTGTGATGATTTCTCATGCGTTCCAGACCAAAAGATTTATTGAGGAAAATAACCGTCAAATGAATCTGCAATGATAATAATATTTCGTTTCGGCCCCGAAGGAGACAATATATTTGAAAATGTATTAAAATAAATAACAGATTGGTCTCAATATTGAGGGACTCTCAGGAATCAGGCACGCCACCCGATGGTTACATTCATTTCTCTTTTTATTCCCACAGACGATTCGAGTGAACTTTATATTTGAAGATATTTGGACATGTCTTAAAGGAATATCACAGGTGTGACAAAGAAATGCATTAATAGTGTCCAAACTTTTTCAAACTGTGATAATAAATAAAAACATAGCTGTGTCTTGGCTCAGTCAGTTAAGCTCCAAGTTGCATTGATCTACTGAAATATGTTAAAGTTAACAAGAGAGTGAATGTAAAACAAATAAATATGCAAAAACCTCACTTTAAAAAACGTGGGCAGTGCATTATATGCCAATGGTGCCATCCGATAAACATCTCGTTCTGAAACATGCAACTGCTATTACTGTAATCTGTATCCACGGTGGTTCATAAAGATTTGAATGACTTATTAGCACATAATAAAATCTGGCCCTCCATTTAAATGCAGTCATCTTGAGCTTTCTAACCGACTGACTGAGAAATTAATTTGTAAAAATGGCCGTGATGAAAATTCATGTGAATTTTAAAATGGAGCAATAAAAATTAATGTGAAGTGAGAAATGGAGAGCTAAATTATCAGGTGATTTGATTAATTTAAAGCAGATAACAAATGGAGCCATGTTTCATCATTTCCTCCATTTTTTATTATTCAAAAAACAAAATTGCAATTGGTCGTTGTAGGAAAGTGGCCTCGTAGGTGGGAGTAACAATAGTTCATTGGAAGTAAAGGGAAGTGGTAACCATTGAATTGGGTTGAATTGATTTGATAAACTTGACAGGTTATTTGAAAATGTATAAATACTCTGATGATTATTCACAACACCCGACAAATTTTTGTTGCTTCTGCCCAAAACGCCAACCAAAAACCACCAGCTAGCTCGGGCATGCTAACGTTGGCTAGCTCGATCGGTTTGCTGATTTTGGCGGGAAGTAACGAATGACAGCTGGGTGTTGTGGATGATCAGCGACAGACTCGACTATCAGCAGCAACTCTGTTTCAAATACAAAAGTTTATCAAATTAATTGACAGTTATTTTTCAATGCACATACATTTTTCACTTCCATCATTCATTTGTAAGCATCTTCATCATTTCCCCTTCAATTATTTTTGTGCCTCCGACCCTTGAGGCCACTCTGCTTGAATGATAAATGGTGACATTGCGTTGTGAATGATGAATGCACGACGGGGAAAATGATGAAACATTTAAAGTAATGAAATCACTTGACAAGTTATTGCGCCATTTTTCATTCCACCTCCTTTTTTCAATCCACGTGCATGGTCATTACCTGACATTTTTATCAATTAATGTTTGTTCCTCCCACAGTACCTTTGATGTGCGCTTAATCCACACTGAAGCCAAGACCACAGGGGACTACTTTTTAACATGTCACATCCATAGTGCATCGCGTTGGGCATGTTAACGCATGAAATCATGCCAGCGGCTGTGTCCCACTTGTTTTAAACCATCCATGTGCAGCAGCGTTGCAGATGGATTTCCGCTCCAAAATCTGCAAATCTAACATTAGGTCGCATCTCTAAAGTGTGTAAGACATGTGGAGTAGAGGCCGTCACGGAAGCAGACTTGGGACGAGACTTGTTGCACCTGCGGATGGTTTGTGACGCGCGATGCAAAGGGAGTCGTTGCCCTAATTGTTTTTTTTTTTATGCAACAGTTGCTGTTTTTTGTAGGCGTTTCTGACATCACACTTATATAAATATTCAGCAGAATGAGAAAGTATTCAAACTGCTTACCAGAAGCTATTGGTGCGATTTCAAAGAACTCTACACTACTGTGAAGTGACTTTTCCACCTGGTGCTGTAGTTTATGAAGCCGTCGGCTAAGTAAGTCGGCGATTGTGTGTTTGCATGCGAGTGCAGGCAGACATGCTCGTAGTTGCACGGGCTTCATTTATCGCTCTTCAAGGAGAATCCTGAAACATTCCACAGCGAACGATATCTGGTATGAATTTACTTTGTGGTCTTTGCCAATAAAGCGTGCTGAATTGTTTGTCCATATTGGAATCGATTGTAACGGTGTTGTACTTGGAAGAGTTCGAAGGCACCAACTTGTAGTCACATTTGAGAGGCTTTTTTTACGATTACTGGATTGTGGCCCAACAAATGAACTCCTTAGAGCGGAAAAGCCGAAAGGTGAGAATGAGTCAGCGTGGGGTGTCTGTGCACTTCTAATGGAGGTCAGCTAGCCAACCTTGTTTGCTCGCTTGTTTATAGAGTGATGTTACGTCAGTGCACAAGATATGGATGATTAATGATCCTGCCATTCCTCCACATGTCGTCTCTTTCTGCCTTTGTTGTGTGCAAAACATTACTGCAAAACAACAGCTTTCCACCACTTAAAGCATAAAAGACATTTGAATTACGTTTTTAATTATTGAACTAACTTGTATCATTTGACTCCCGGGATAATCTCCTGGGATAGTAAGAACTTTTTTCCAGTTTTTAAAAAGTTTTTTTCAGCTTCCGAGTGTTTCTCCTCCAGATTTCATCAATGAATATATTTTTTTAAAAGGGGAATCGGAGATCTAGACTTCAGGAGCACCTTTTAGAAACGGTTAGATCTTCTGTGGCTCTGGAGGAGCTGAGCTGAAGTGATAGCATCGCATAGCATTTGAGGAAAAAAGACGTACACATGAGTTCTAATGAAAATACCCTAGAGTTGCATCATGGGACATGTAGTGTCCAGACTAGAGGTCAGGAGTTGGTCTCCGCCACATGGATTCTGATGACTTTTTAAAGGCCGTCTCTTGTGAGTTCTAGGAGTACAACACTTAATCACTTTAGGAAGCAGCCTAGCAGATCGTCTCAATAATCACATGCAGTACTGCGAGCTAATGAGCTGACGGGAGACCGCTGTGCAAGCCACAAAGATATTATTAGAAATAATCAAAATGGCACTCTATATAATGAAGTCTAGTGCAAGACTACCGCCAACAACAGCAAACAATTACTACAAAGTTGATTCATCACTGCTCTTAGGTGCGTTTCTAGCCAGACCTGAGTGGAAATTCATTCTGGGAGAAAAGGAATATTGCAATATTGCAACAACAAAAAAGTTTGGCGAGGTGGAGAAGTTATCTTGATGGACATACAATGTTGCAAAGTGAATAAATAAAAAAATCTGTCATGTTAACATGTTGTGCAACACTTGGACAGAAACTTACTTCTGACACAGTTTGAACAAACGCTATCCAAGATCATAAGTTGCAGAGCTGAATGTATCGGCCTATATTGGAATATTTCTCTTCTTCGTATACAGAACCTGTTCTGGTTTTGGACTAAAAACATAAATAAATCATGTCCGGTTCTGTTGATCCATAAATGGGTTAAAACTATAGTGATTGACTCTTTAATCCATAGGACTCTGAGTCTCTATAGTAAACTTGTAACCAAAGTTCCCACACAACAAACAGCATTGTGAACTACGTTTCAAGGGAAGCTGAGTTTGTCGTTCGCAAAAAAACACAGGACTTTCACCCGGAAGTGGGAAGTATTGTTGACATACGAGTATTTTTATTGTGTTTTTGTTTTGTTTTAGTTTCATTCGAAGCCAAATTGAGATGTTTTTTTGTTTGTTTCACAAAACCACGTAAGGTTTTGTTGCCTAAACCTTGTGTTGTTCTTTGAATGTGTTTCAAACTGCAAAAAAAAAGTTTCCCGAGAAACATATTTGAGAATGCAGTTTAGTTGGTATGGGAACATATTTCTGAGTAGAACTAACTGATATCAGTTCTCTGAGTGTAATCGGCCACCTAAAAGCTTTATAAAACGTTATTGTTTTAACTGACTTCACATCTGCCGTGTTTGGTTAACCCAAAAACAGGTCAAAAGCTAAACTTCTAATAAATCCATCCGTATATGATTCAGAAAAAAAAGCCTCTGTACCGACTCCGTGTACTCCATCAGTTCAATAAATAAAGTGTGTGACAGTGATCACATATAATCATAATAATTAATCATTCTTGTACAACACGCCTCCTTTCGTCCTGTCTCTACCTGTTAGTCAATATCCATGACATGTGGCTGATCTGCAGCCTGATAATAGGCCTCCTCATAATGCTTTTAATGCTTTGTGAGCTCGTAGTGACACTGAAGAACATCGGAAGCATTAAAGCGCCGCATAAACCTTTTTTGGCCCGGGTCACGATGAAGCCAAAACCGTCCAATCGAGACATGTCTGATTTTCTGCTCAGCTATGAACCTTCCAGAGCTCTCCGATGGTCTGGGGCAGGTCTGCTCTGTGTCCGCAGAGTCAGAAGTTTTTATGCACCATTAATCTGGAAAAAACTGCCAGAAAACTTAAGGTCTGCCTCAAATCTCTTTTTAATCAAGACTGAAGACTTTTCTGTTTGCTGTTGCCTTTCAGTAAACACAATTTATGAATTCCTTATACTGCACTTTAGCTTGTATTTCCTTGATATTCTCGGTTTTATTTTGTATTTGTATTTGATGTGCTTGTTATGTGTTCCTCTCCAATGTGTTTAATGGTTTATGCAAAGCACTTTGAATAACCTTGTTGAAAGGTGCTATACAAATAAACTCGGCTTGCCTTTAATGGGGTCCGTAGACAGATGCAGCATGTCGGGCTGATGATTCAGACTAGTTGACGTGGCTGCCTTATGAGAATGCATTATGTTATTAATCAGTACGCAATCCCAGCCATGAAGCCTTGCTAGGAACAGATCTGTATACTCAAAATGTGATGTCATGATATGAAGTGATTTGAGGAGCTCAGTATCAGCCGTTCTACAAGTCCTAACATGGTGCTGTCTTCTTCGTACCTGATAATTCAGATATTTCAGACACACAGGGCCCAATTATTTGAAATCCATACGTCTGCTGTTTATTTCAATCTCCATTAGAGATTCAAATTTTGAGCTCAAGGTTACACACTGAGCCTTTCAAACACCTGAAACCTCATCCGCGTGAACCCTCTTTCAACCGATGGCTTGTTGTGGATCTTCACTTTTTCCGGCAGTTCTGTTCTGTTGTTTTATTTCTGTCATATTAGCTCCAGTTTCATCCTCGTGCCAACGTCTGCAACGTCCTCTGCCTCGCCACACAGCCGTAGTGAAATGAGGCCGCTCGCCTGCGTTTTGTCCAGGAATGCTGGATGCAACCCACGCAGCCTGTTGCACCAGGTTGTGTGTAAGCTCATGCTTGAACTGGTTACAACAGAGGATTTTACAAAATGAAAACTGCTTGCGGCGCGCAAACTTGTTCTTGCGTCCAGATTATTCACACTCAGTCACTTCCAGGTGGAACTGCTGCGTAGTAAAAGGGAACTGAAACCAAAAGAAATGCTAAGATTGAAAAGTAAAAGAGGTGACACAGAGTATGGCCAACATATCTGATCCGTCACATTTAACGATATAATCTCAATTAACACACACACACATACACAAAAAATATATATTCTATCATGCTGATAACAGCCGCACTGGAGCTGGATTTATTTCTCAGAGGAGGGTGGTGTGATGGTAACAACCGCCGCGCTGGTCTGTGATTTTTAATTTGTTTTTCGTCTGACACATGGGTTTTCATTTTTCACCCACGACCCAGTGATAATTACCACCTCCTGTTTTATCTGTGCTCTGGCTGGTCCAGTGGATATTTAAGTCACGCTAGTTCAAGAATGCTTTTGGCCGATCTGATCGATGCTAACCTGCTACCAGCAGTAAATGGGCATTTTGATCTGTTTATTGAGGGAACCAGCGTGACGCTAACTTCTGGGTTCGACCTCTACACGCTCAACATAACAACAGATATAATGACACATCTGCGATAATCTCCCCTGGAAGTGTGACTCACGCAGAATGATATCAATACATGTTAGATAACTATGTTTAGATTTGACGGATTGATGATTTTGTGAAATGGTACCTTTTTTTAATTTTTATTGTTTAACTCAAATGAGCCTCGTGCTGTATCTTTTCCCACATCTCTTCTACGACACCCTGGGGAGCCTCTGAGCTTTCCTGTTTGTCTTAGGCCGTATGTCCATGTCTATTACAGACTATATCCTGTCATTTGCCAAAGAGTGTAAATGCCTTCAGCAAGGATGAGTTTAATTGCAGATGAGCACGGCAAATGTTTCGTTCTTCACCTCCGCTCGTCGTTTTAATTATGTCCAAATGGGCCTAATGGGACGGTAGAAATAACCTTTATTAGGTGGCGTGCCTGTAATTTACTTCCTCTTGTCATTCTAAGCTGCATACATTTACCAAAGTTCCAACATTTGTGGTTCTTCGTGAGAGGTTTACAGATTTGTCGTTTTTATTCTGGCTTGGGAGGGGCTTCAGTTAGAAATTGAGCGGATTTCACATACTTCCAAGCACCAATCAGGATTTAGCAAACTTGAATCCAAATATGGCAGCAGTTGTGAGGTTATTTCCTTATGGTGCCAGTTTTCAAAGTCTCAGACTGTGATCCTCCCCTCAGACAAAGCTTGCTTAGTTGCCCGTGGGATCATGATTTTGTTATTTCATTCCCAAAATACTTTTGAGACTAATAATTGCTGTTTGACATAACTTCAGAGTGCTTCCAAGGCATTGATTGTTTGTTTATATATATATATATATATATATATATATATATATATATATATATATATAAAAAACCAGATGAGGGTTATTGTCTAAAGGATAATGTCGTCAAAAGCTGTTCTTTGTAAGATGCACACTCCCAACCGTCCTGCAAATGTGAAAGCGCTGCTCTCCTCCACTCATGTCCGAGGTCGCAGCAGCGGTGGTTACCGCCGAGCCACGCTTTGTCGCTCCACCAGGGCTCACACTGAATGCTTTGACAGGAGCTTTCTCCATTCTGCTCTAACTATATGGAATGGCCTTAACCCTGCTGTCCCCGGAGACATCGCATCGCGTAGCATTCGTGCCTTCAAGAAAAGATCGAATGAACACGAGATTTACATTTACATTTAGGTCATTTAGCAGACGATCTTGAATCTCAAGGACTTCAGATTGAACAAATAAGCTTTGTATACTGTATTTCCAGGTTGCTGCAGATTAGCTTTAGGCTCTTTGAATGAGGTTCATGAAGCTTGTAACTTATAAAACAGCCTTTAGAAAGTGATAATAAATAAACAGTGTGTGAAATTTTAATAAAGCCCAGTAGATTCTTCGCCCACTTGCCCGACCTGTTATTGTTGGACCCCAAATGCTCCACTGTGTTATATACCAAGCTCTTCATAGTTCATGATCTTATTTTACTGTCATCCTACCAACGAGGGAACACGCAGTTCTCTTACCAACATATTCAACGAGGACAACGTTCCCCTAGAATAAACTACAGCTGTCACAGCAAAATGTTAACGTATTTCTCTCAACCCGACCGATAAAGGATTTTGAAGGCCGATACCGATACAAATGTTTGTTGATTTAAAAATCTGATATTCCGCTATATCGGCCGATATTTTCTTTATTTCAGAAACGCGTGACAAAACATTATTTGTTATTTGTAGTTATTTATAAGTCTTCACAAAAATACGGAACCGAGGAACATCAAAATATATTAAAGTTCTGATAAATAAAATGTATAAAAATACAAACTTAAGATATAAAACTTAAAGTCCTTTGAACAAAAACACAATAACAACAACAACCAAACACAAAGTTACCAGTATTAAAAGACTTGGTAAGCTTCATAAATATAACTTCCAACAAGACAAATTCTGTTAAATTCTATGAGAGTCCGTTTTTATTTTATTTTTAAAATATTAATTTATCGGCCATTATAAATGCAGATACCGATAGTTTGGAAAATGCCTAATATCGGCCGATAATATCGGCCCGCCGATAGATCGGTCGGGCTCTAATTAAGTCATCTGAAAAACATTTTGTGTTTAATGAAATTAGGCAGAGCACAAGAGTAAATCATTTTTCAAAATGACCTGATGGAGACCCCTTAATATTCTGTTTCTACACTTTTTGTACCGCTTTGGAAAGGCCTGCCACAAAAGTGTCATCGGGTACAATCAGTCAGTCTGAGTTTGAGAATGTCCTTTCATGCTTTTAGGTTGTAGAAAGTCATCTTTACAATTCAATATTGTTTCCTATGAAGGGTTTGTAACGCTTTGTACTGAACAAAACGCTGCTCAACCAAAGTCACGACTGAAAGGACAGAAAGAGACAAAGATCCCTCCGAGCAACAGGTGAATAATGGAAGGAATCACCCGTCATTAGGAAATTAAATTGGAAGCTTAGCATTAAAACGGTTGCAGATTTTTTAAAGAGGGAACTGGTCCTGTTTCGGGGTCAAGCAGACAATAATGCCTGTAAAAAGCTGGAATATTACGTTTCTTTAGGGAATCCCCCCCAGAGAAATAGACGGTTGGTGTTATTGGAATTGGATCGTATCAGCTGAACATACTACAGGCCGACAAATTGGAGTTAAACCTATTCAATCTGACTACTGAGGAGATGGCAGAGGACCAAAAGTGAAACTGCTTCGCAAAATATTTTGAGCCCCGTTGCAGCTCTGCGGTTGAATGATGATCTCGGGTCATCGGAGAACAAATTGGAAGGTCCAGCAGGATTCTCCCGTTATGCAACACTGTGGGGACGTGGACCAAAGTGGAAGCTTGAATCATTTCATTCTTCTTTTTGGGGCCAAAAAGTATTTCAATTGTTAATACATTTGAAGTTGATTTCGGCGCTGACATGACAGCTGATCCTAGACGTTTGAGCGGTAGCGTAAGTGGACAAGAAAGTCATTCGACACAAGTCCCCGTCTGCAGTATGGAAACTGTGATAGTGAAGGCGGGCGGTGTAATGTTTGGCCGGCTCTTCAACACTGTAGTCTGTAGCTGTCAGAAACGGCTTTGGCCTGTCAACGCACCATTCATTAATTCTCTCCCCTGACTGAGTTACCTCAGCAGTGGAGGATGAATTGAGCGTTTGCCGCTCTGCTGAATTCAACCTCGTCATCTGATCACCGCCGCAAGGGGTCGTTTGCATCTCTGAAACCCGGGACACGAAATCTACCGCCACGAAGACGCAACAACCAGAACTCTTTATACAAAAAAAACCTGGTAATAAGCGGGACACTGACGTCAATGTAAACTTATTCACACGGCCATTCTGTGCTTTTTGAAAAGCTTAGTAAAGAAGACAACTTTCATTTAAAAAGTAAGCGGTAGACTCTTTTCATTTCTCCCTTGACCTTCCCTGTCAGAGTGGCAGCGCATGTCAAAGTCAACCAGGCCACTCGTGAAAGAGTGACAATACAGCAATTAACATTCCAGCTACGACTAAAGGTCTTTCATGAGAGCCACTGAATGGAAAACATTCTGAAAGGTGTTATTTTGATAGGAAGCACAAAAACCATAGAAGCGGTTTTGAGGTGATCTCTGCAGTAACCTCGGAATGCCTTGCAGTATTTAGTATCTTTTTTTTTAATGTTTTCGGAGCATGTTTCAGAGGCCAGAAGTCAAACCACAAGGACTTCTTGTATATGGTTAAATCATCCACTGTCCTGTCCTTAACTTCCCTATTTTTAATCACGAACATGCAGGCTGAACCCCAGAAACAAGTCGGTGGGAGTCCTGCTGCTGCTGGGGCCTCTCGATCATGATAAGGGCTTCAGTTAAATGCCAAAAAATGACTACGGTTGCTGCAGGGTTTTCTTTTTTCACTGTCGTCGACTAAAGTTGAAACTGATAAGACGATATTTGTGTGCCATCCACAAACACACTCAACCTTTTTAAAATTAAGTTAACTGCTTTACAGTCAATGTCTTCAGAAGCTTTACATGTCGAGTGTCGTAAACTGAGCCGATTCTTCCTTGAAGTCGGGCTCCGAGGCATTTATTGGCGAGCCCTGATCCTCAGTTCAAGATGCAACTTTTCAGCCCGGTCATTCAAGGACACTCAAACTTGAATCCATGCCAGCTCTGCCGTTGCTCAGCGCCTCAATGCCTCGGCCAATTGTGCTCTTCCTGTCTGAGGCCGTGTGCCCTGCAGCAGGGTTTCTCCTCTGGTCTCTCTGCATTCGGCTCTGATATCCGCAGTCCTGACCAGAGTCCCGGTCCTGGTCCAACCATGCACCGTCACGCTGCCGCATGCTCCAAAGCAAGAAACATGTCATTCAGTGCAACGTTGAGTGCTTATTGGCGTTTCCCAAGTGTAGTATTCAGTATTTAGGACCACAGCAGTCGTTTGACAATATTATCATGTGCAGTTTAGTGGCAATTTCTACGACTTTCTCTGTCTGTCATTACTGTTAGTTCTGCCATTACTGCTCGCATTACATGAATCATTTCTATTGACTATGTTGTCATTTTTGACATTGTTCCCTCCCTGAGGTTTCTTTCTTTCTTCTTTTTTTTTTATCTGTTTAAAGGGGTTTTTTTTCGAGAGGTTTTCCTGGTTTGATGACGGGTCAGAGGACAGAGGATGTTGTACAGATTGTGATTAGAGCTATATAAATAAAATGATACGGATCAAATAAGTCAATCCCCGTAGAATTATTGCAATCATTCAGCTGCACAAAGAACATTAAGTTGGCCATGTTCTGTGGCCAAACAAAAGCTGCAGCTAATGTTGGTTCAGAGCTAGCCTCTACAGCTTCTACAGCCTCCGCACACTGCATACCTGCTCAGCACCAAACAGCAGACGGACACATTTAGCATCTGGCCAACATAGTGGGGCATTTCGCTTCCCAGGAGTTTAAACCAAACTAGGGTGATTTAAATTCTGGTTGGAGGGCTAACGGATGATTCTTAAAATGATGTTCTTTAGCCATCTGTGGGCCTTGAATCGGTGTTGGAAAGAATTCTGATGGTGAAGGTTTAACGGCTTAAATGGACAAACATTTGTTCTAACTGTAATAAAAGCCAGAGAACTGGAGCCGAACCGAGGTAGAAGGAGGACTTCACTCTTTTTCAAGACATTTACTGCATTGCACAGCAGTTGGCCCTTGTAAGCACCAAGTTACTGACAGTATCTATATGGAACCTACGCCCTGTATAAAGATAAATACAATATATTACTTCAGCGTGTGCAGCCTGGCTGCAGGGCACGGAAACATTTCTGGATACTTCCCAGAGAAAACATCAAGTTATCATATAACAAGATGCTTTGTCTTCTAATCTGTAACAGAAGGTGTCTACATGTGTCTCTTTTGTTATTCAATGGGAAAGAAAACAGACTCACGTTTGAGGGTGGTTTTGGCGATGCTTCCTTGATGTCCATTCCTCTGTTGATTCACTCAAACCTCATCATTCAAAAAAAGACTCTAGACACTAAATCTGATTGGCTTTTTATTGTAAGAATTGTTTGGCTGGAGAAATCTCCCCCAAGCACTATTTCAAACCTTTCTGCCAGTGTTGTTCGACGGGAGGCATTTTCAAATGCACTTTGGTTGACCTCGATTGCAGATGTGCTTCCTGTGCGTACGCCAGATGTTGAAAGAGGCTTCAGAGCAAAAGCCACAAAAGGGCTTCTAAAAAGTGAAGTGACAGATACCGAGCGATAGAAACTAGGAATCCAGACCATGAGACCATATGGGAAAGATAAAGATGGAAAATTACAAAAATCATGGTTTTCGATCTTCATTCCAGTTTTGCTTATTTATTCCGGTTGGTATTGACTCCTTTGTCCTATAAATGGCGTGTTATTGTGAAATAGTAATGAAAACAGTCAAGAAATTTAAATATTTTGAAAGCACACAGATATCTGTCATGCCGTACACATTGGAAAGTTCCAGGGGAAAAAAAACAAAGACCTTGAGTTAACTTTATTTTGTCAACCTTTTTAAACGTCAAGAACCAAAGTTAAACCTCATGAATGCTGTTTTCCATTAGTTTCTTGCTCAGATCAGCATCTGCTCATTGCGGCACTTTTGTATAGGATATATTAATATGCATGTATAGATCGACATCCTCCCTCATATGGACATGTTCTTGTACAGTGATTCTATGTTGTTGTATTTACCGTTTTATGTAAAGCTTAAAAGTCATAAAATAATCAAGGCACATCAAACACAATGCTGCAGTGAGTGATAGGGATATCGCCACTGTCCATAAATGTCAATAACCCTGGAAATCACAAGTCCCTTAACGCTTCTTCTTCTATTTCTTATGCACATAAGAAGGACAAGTGATAAAAATATTTTTCAGAATAAGCTTAACTCTTAAAGTGCCTGCAAAACACACTAGAATCACTTTACTCCCATTTTATCAACGCTTTTTTTTGTGAAGATCGTAAAGGACAAATAAAGAATAATCTGTAAATAAACATTTGAAAATGGCAGCCCTGTGTGAGGATTTCGGATGATTCCCGAAGGCGTATTCTTCTCTAAAGCCGGGCTCTGTTTTTCACTTCTCCACCACGATGGCGAGCTCGACAACTCGTGACCGTATTCACGATTATCCCGATAAAAGGAAATTCGTCACGATCAACTCATTGTGAGTGTTTTCTTTTATCTTCTATCGGGCCCACCCCCTAGTCCCAGACCATGTAATGGTATGGATGACCGCGTAAAAATGAGCTTTCATCAGCACCACGTCGCCATGTTGTTTTCAGTCACACTTCTTGGCCCTCGTCTCATCTCCTCTCAGCATATCACCGAGCCAGACACTCAGACAGAAGGAAGTAAAACCGATAAGTAGGCAGAGAGGAAGCTGTCAGAGCGTGGCCCTGGATTGTTCCACACGGTCCGGCTCACACGCTCCTTTCTTCTTTGGCATCATGTGGACTCTCTATGGACCTGCATGTATGATTGTGCAGAAGAACACAGGTTGGCCAAATTTACCAGTATTCTGTGTGGGTTTTCTTTGTTTTTTGTTTGTTTTTGCAGTGGAGTGTACTTGAGTCATCCCTGTCATTCTGCTTTCTCTTCCTGTCTCACTTCTTTATCTCTTTTTTTTCTCTTATCCCCGTATGTCAGTATGAGTGTGTGCGTTCCTGCGGTTGTCTGTTCAAGTGAAAATCACTTGCAAAGTAAAGAAAGGACAACACTTGAAAACTCTGGAAATAAAACTGGTTATTTTTTTCAGACTTTATATTTACTTGCCGGGTAGATGATTCTAAAAAACGTTCCTTGGTCGGAGGGAGTCGCCAGTCAAATCACGATTTGATTATTAAACAATTCATGATGCATCTCTATTTTGGATTTAAATATAATGATAATTTTTCCTTCAAATCTTTCAAACCAATTCCTGTTTGTATGACACAGTTGTTGTGCTACATTACTTAAATAATATGTGGAAAGATCCCCCCCCCCCCCCCCCCCCTCCAATAAAAAGGTTTTTAAATATAAAAAATATATAATGTATTATAGAATGTAGTGCATCCTGCAGATTTGTTCAACAAAGCATTGCGATACATCATAGAATCCATTACTCTAGCCCGCATACATGTTGAGACGCGGTGACACCTCGCAACCGGATTTAAAAGGCAGGATGCGCTTTGGTGTGAGAGGATGAGGAACGGGGACTCCTCACATTGTTGAGAGGTTTTCAGGGAGAAATGGCAGCTTTGTGTCCTCCGCAGTGGGATTTTTTGGAGAAGACACATTTGGCTAATTGGCGTAATCAAATCATTCAGCCTGATTTTGGAGGAAATGCCTGAGAAGTAAACAAGCAGCTTTAATGCTGCTGCCACAGCCATCAAGTACACTCAGTGTTGGATCGAGACTAAAGTTGTTTTTTTTCTCATACCAAAACCTTTTCACTGCAATTAGTTGTACGTGTGTTGTGAATTTATGTCCGCTAAATACCGTGTTTTAGCTGCTTTGGTGTTGAAAATGAAAAGTCTGCTTTGGTTAAAGATTCAAACATTTGGAGCAAATATTTATTGTGTTGCTGGGAATGTTTTAGAGGGGGAAAAAAAGCTTTTGAACCGGGTTGATTTGCCTGCGGTGTGATTGGCTCGACTCTTAGATGCAAGTGGTTTTTAAAAGGGCCATGACGAAGCATGATGATATGTGCTGAATGTATCAAAGCCCGTTAATGCCTTTGTGTTCTGGGCAAACCGTAGATTCTGGAGCGTATGAGGAGCAGATGGATCAGATGGATGTGGTCTTCCACTGCAGCTGTGAGTCAGATAAAATCAAACGGAAACGCATCGTTACTCTGTACTGTACTTCCAGCTCCTCTCACTTACAAAGTGTTCAAAGATGCAAAACATCATGACATGATACAAACATGTATTTCATTATGTTTAGATCATAATTATTGTGGCCAATCAAAAGCCTCCGGCCTCCTAGCAGGCTTTATTATTATTATTATTATTATTATTATTATTATTATTATTATTATTATTATTAGTTTTATTATTGTGACCCACTTTTGTTTCTGGGAAAAACTGAATTTACCAGTTAGTATATGCTACACTTATACGTGTGATTTTCCCAAATGGCAAGTTATTCTAGCTAGTTGGTTTCGGTAGCGTGTGCAGCATTGAGGCCTTTATGCCTTTATGCATTAATTTGATTTTAGTATATTTTCTCAAACTGTTGTTTTTTCATGAATACTTTTTTACTGTGATTACTATAGTATGCATCAAAGAAGTATCATAGTATTTTTTTCTGAGCTTTTGCACCACGGTTGTTGAGTATTAATCGTCCATATGGAGTGAAAGGGGGCAGGCGGGGCATGACGTTGGGAATGGGAATTTGATATGATGGTTGAAACCTTTAAGTTGCAGATCGATGAATGGATGGATGTTATTGGTTGAAATGTGTTGGTAACATCTGAGCAAGTGTTTGTTTTTCCAGGAAGAATAACAATTATTAATATTTATGTATTCATTCTGTACATATTTCTAAATAGGTGTACGAAACGTCTGGGGAATTCGTTTTTTATTTCAGCTCTACATTTAAAGCATCAACAAATCAAGTTGTGTAAAAGTGTCGGAGTTGCGCCCGTATTTCTGAATCGACAACACGGAGACTCTGTAGTCTGAGCCAAGACCAAAACCTTTATTGCTCCTTTCAACCTTGACAAAGGCCCATGGCATCTAAAATTATCAGGCAAGCATTTCACATTTTAATGTTGTTTAGTCTTTATGCCTAGCGTGTATAAAGACCTTTAACTTTAGTAAGTGTGGTCTGTGTTTATTCACAGCAGCCCATGAATACTTTCAGCAAATTTCATAATTAATACATTTTAATAATTTATTTCATTTTGTTTATTGGTTCATTTCAATATTTTATACAATTTATAGTTTTTATTTCTTACTGTCATTCATCAACAAAGTATTAAGTGAACTGTGGCCTCCGTCTTATTTGAAAGTTTTGCAGTGCACTCCAAACTTACTTAGCCTCCTTGGTTCACTGTTTTTAATTGGCATTGCAGCAAAACAGCCTGGAACTAATGCGTGTTGTATTTTGGTTGAAAAGAAGGGGGAAAAAGTCCTTTGACATTTCTCTAAGAGGGACCCCTGTGGATTGGAAAAGACTGCTGTTGATCACAGAGGTTACTGTGCAGCATACAAATTTAAAGTTCAGTTACGAGAGCAAACTGTGCAGCAGTTCCAAGAGAATCATGCACACGCACACACACACACACACACACACACACACACAAAGAAGCGTGGCAGTGAGACTTGTGTTTTTCCAATATAAAAGACTGCTGCTACACAGATTTTGAAGTAAAAGCTGTTGTCTTACTCCAAAGTGACCTTTTTATTATCAACTTTTTGCTATTTGTCCTTCTTCTCCTGCACACCATTGTCGTCTTCTGAGAACATGTAATTTGGTCCACTTCCAGATACCCGAACACTTCAGCCATAAGCCTTTTATCTACGGTAGCCCTGTGTGCCCAACCAAACCAGAATTTTTAAATAACTTCACGAGGTTAAAGTACAACATCACAAAGCAGAAAAATAAATGGAGAAGCTGAACTTATTAGCTCGGTGTTATCCATTGCATTCATGCAAAACCCTATTCTATGACTACAGCCTTGAAAAACAGAATATCTCTTACAGTGACAACAGTAAGTATCAGTATCACGTGTCATGTACGCCCATTATGCCCTGATGACTGGGCAGTGTTAAGCTTAATTTGCTACGCATTAAGTAGCCTACACTATCGCTAATCTTCTTTTAGTAGTCTAATCCTCTTTTAGCCGTGGTAGCAGGAACACTGTTACTTTTCACTGTTGTACGTTTCACATTGCTTGTAGTTTGTTACAATGAGAGAACACAAATGTGAGTAATCCACGTGGATTTACAGTCTCAGCTTGTTTTTTAAAGTTCCGGCAGTGTGTTTAACAGCCCACTACTACTACTAACGTTCCATATAGCTCCATCATCAAAGAAATTCATTGATCTCTTTCTTAACCCTGCGAGAGGTTACATTTCTAACAAGGGTGCCCAACATGTAAACACCACAACCTACAAGGTTAGATCAAAGAGCATCATAAACCCTTCTTCTTCTTCTTCTTTTTAATTACAATGCAAAATAGTATAAACTATAATATATTTTTATATTTTAATCCAACTGATGAGAGTAAATTGTTGTTTCCCAAATGGACAGTCGGTCCTTGTTCAATAAGGCTCTCATGTGTTATGGTAATATGTTTATGCTGTATACAAGAGTTAGGCCCTCTTCAAGGTTACAAGGTGGATTTATTGTTATTGTATAACAGGGTTGTGCATTGAAATGTGGTTTGTAGTCCTGTTATGCTACAAACACACACACACAAACAGACTTTAGGTCTTGTGGTACTGCAGACTAGGGCTGTTGGAATGAACTTCGGGACTCAAATATAATTTGAATAGTTAAAAAAAAATCAGTACTATTCGAATTCTGAAATTAGTATTCAATTTTTTATTTTTGTTTAGAAACGTGTTTAATGTTAGTAAATCTCTCCCTCCTCGCTTTGGCCTACCTGCATAAATGGATGCTTTTGTTTTGACACACAGTCTGATGAACAGAAACGTTTTCTGAATCACGATCTCACTATCAGAAATAGCCGTGCACGCAGAGGTAACCGCGGAGATAACAGGGAGGTAACTGGGAGGTAACCGCACTGCAGCACTCGGTGAAATGAAAACAAAGATATCGACGGACCTCTAGAAGCTATGGAGCCCTGGAGTGGACAAAAATACATGTATATTGAGGCCACGTTTTACTACATTGAGCGCACAAGATACAACTCGTTCCCACATTTTAGTTAATTTGTGGTCACGTTTTAATTAATTTGTTGCGATTTGCCACCCTCTCCCCCTGTAGGCTTGAACTCACACTGCTCCAAGCCCCCCACTATCGAGCCAATTTATGACTGACAATACTGTTGATGACTGTAGGACACAGCGGGATTCTGGGTCGGGTTTGAGTTTCAGTCTCATGGTGTGAGCGGTAACGGACTAGTACTTTTATATAATAAAACTGCCGCTCTGCACTCTGCCCAAAGTCCACTTGCGCTCACATGCTGTGATGCAGGCCGATGGGTTTACGTGCAGATGTGACTTGTCAATAAAGTTTGTTCTCTGTGTTGTTCTCTATTGGGATGACTTTGAGACACCGCTTATGGAAAACAACATCAAACCATGTGTGTGTCGTATTACGACGTGATGACGTTTGCACAACAACCAATCGGGTCGAGAGCAGCGTGAGTGCAAGCGGGCGGGGGAGAGGGGAGGGGGGGCAATCGTGCGCCCTGTGTGTGCCCTAACTTATCTCATGGCCACAAATTAATTAAAGCGTGGGAACTAATTAACTAACACATGGCCACAAATTGACTAAAATGTGGGAATGAATTATATCTCGTGGCCACAAATTAATTAAAACGTGGGAAAGAATTGTATCTCATGTGCTCAATGTAGTAAAACGTGGCCTCATTATATATTTGTTTTCTCCGGATGGCCTCTCTGGGGCTCCGTAAGAAGCGATGCAGTCATGACAAAGATGCATTCATGCTGCTTACTGCTAGCTAGATTACCAGCGTCTCCATCGGCTGATTCATCTGGAACGAGACCAACAGCAGGATGTACGTGAGAAAGTGAAAGTAGAGCTGACGGTGAGACGAGGAGGGCGTAGCCATGGCAACGGGGACACAGCGTCCCCCGGAGAACAGCAATGTGGTTGTTTTACTTTCTTAATTATTACTTATCTAGAAAGCCATCACCTGTTGGTAATTAAACATATTTATTGATAATGTTTTTGGATCGCCCTCTAGTGGACAGGAAGTAAAACAACCACATTGCCGATAATGACATTGGCAACATATAAGCCCGTGTAGTGTAGTTAGTATTACAGTTTTTCTCCATTGGTTTGGCTCATTTCTTGAAACAGAAATTACATTCTCAAAACTCTAAGATCATTTGGCAAAACAGTCTTACAGTTCAGCACAACACCATAGTTCACTTGCGAAAGCTCATATCTCTCCCAAAACTGTTCACTCATGCTTCAAAACTAAATTCCTTTCCCATATAAATAGTCTGTGCCCCCAAAAGACAAAAGATCCTTCTCAATTGCTTTGGCTCATTTCTCGAAACAGACCGGACGTTCTCAACACTCTTGGTGCTTTTGCCAAAAAAAAACTGGATGGTTCAGCACAACAACATGGTTCACCTGCAAAAGCTCATATCTCTCCCAAAACAGTTCGCTCATGTGTCAAATCTAAATTCCTTTCTCATATAAATAGTCAGTGCCCCCAAAATGCATCATCCCTTTGGCATTGTGTAAGCACTGCAATTCAAAATGTTTAGACGTTTTGTCACTATGGCAGAGGACAAGGGAAATATCCCTCATGTCCACCACTAAGTCTTAGCCCAGTCCTTCATTGTCAATGGTTACTGTACTCGTTTTTTTTTATCTAGCTAACAGAATACAATTGTGTGTAAAACTGAAAAAAAAAAAGGATTTTACGGTAAGAGTAGCCACCCGTGCCAGGTTGTCATTCAACATAGAATTCAAAGGACAACACTCCATTCGTAATGTATGTCTTATGTATTTCTTACAGAATGAGTTACCAATGAAATTGTATTGTTGCTTTACTTTTTACCACTATTCTAATGCATCACTGAACAGTGACTGGAATACTACTGTATCCCATTGAGGTACATTACTGCAGGGCTATAACACACACACACACACACACACACACACACACACACACACACACACACACACACACACACACACACGCACACACTAAATGAATAGGTAAATGCACATTTCTTGCTTTATGCACAGTGTCCAGTCCTACAACATATAATTCAATTATAGACTGATATGAGTACATACCTGTTTTCCCTGCGAAAGGTTTGGATGATGGAGGAGACTGTAGAGCGAGGCACATTAGGCTGCACTCTGCGACCTGCCTCCACCATTGTGAGACGGTGGTTGACAACATGGTCTATAATTGTGGCCCGAATTTCATCCGGGACAACATGGTGTCTTCGTGCTACTCGGCCTCTTCCCCCTATTCCACCACCACGCACCCTTACTCCTCTTCCTCTTCTTCTTCATGGAGCAGGCAGTTGCCCTTGTTCATTTGCTTGGCCAGGTGCCTCCATGTTCAGAAATGGTACTGGTCCTGGTCAACCTTTATATATACACTGTATATGTTTGGCAGCATTCACAATCATAGACAGCACCTGTCAGGTAACTAAACATACGGTTTGATTGGTCATCTGAGATGAGTGAAACTCCTCCTTCGTTAGTCAAGTTCTAGTTTCACCTGAATGACTGTACTCAATTTATCAAACGTTCCAAGAGATTCATATATGGTATTCATGGTATTATGTTCTTGACTAATTTTGACAATTGATCAGACAATTGTGCAAGTGATGACTTACACAATGAAATGATGCTGACATGTTTTGAAGAGAACAACCATTAGACTGAGAATCGACAATCAGTTTAGATCAACAAGATCTATTCACTTGGAAATTGTGCTAAATGTAGGCTACCTGTACTTAATCATTGGCAAAGATGTAATGAGATATTGAGACATGTACTAAGACAATTGCAATTTGATTAATGAATGAGAAATGCAATTCTGTTGTGGACAATTGCCAAGTGGTTTGGAGATTTGTCCATGTTGTTTTGAGAATGTAATTTCTGTTTCAAGAAAAGAGCCAAACCAATGGAGAAAAACTGTAATAATAGGCTGAATTTGAGCATTAAATATGCGAATTCTGGCGCACAGGTGGCAGAGTGGTTAAAGCGCATGCTATGTACGAATGTACGCACATACGCAGCAGACCCCGGTTCGAATCCCGGCCGGAGGTCCTTTGCTGCATGTCACACCCCCTCTCTCTCCTATGTTTCTGATCTGTCCACTGCAATAAAAGGCGTCTATGCCTAAAAAAACTGAAAAAAATAATAATTTTTAATTCTATAATTTGAATATTGAAAAAAAAGATGGAATTCAATTTGAATAGTATTATAGAGGAACATTGACAGCTCTATGGCAGACTTCAGGTCTGTTGGTATGGCAGACAAGTTATTAATGCGACTTGTAAACAGAATAATTTGTACCAGAAATCTCCACTTAGTTTATCTTGGCATGAAAATGGGAAGTCCCCAGACTGTTTAAGAGGCTCTCTTAATAATAACAAAAATGTGTGCCTTCCAACACCATTCTGATGAACGAGCTGTGCCATTGTTTAACAAGTAAAGAAAGGTGCATTACTTCCGGCCAACGTGCTGCTTTCCTGACTACCTCATTGTAACTAAAACGGATCATGGTTGTTTAAGAAATGTATCGTACATATTTGTTTGGATTTAACGAACCACAGACAACATCATCTGGATGATGCATGTTGAAACTTTGCACAGAGCCAGACTAGCTGTTCCCAAAAACAGTAAAAACAAAATAGTAAATGGAATGGCACATGCCATCAGTCCTTTCTGGTGATAATGTGTTTATCTGATGGAAGCTCTCCATGCCGAGCACCCAAACTGCTTTCATGAGCAACAACCGGGTCCACAAATTCTTGCGAAATACAAATCACGTGGACTGGTAATTTTGGCTGGAACGTGTACTTTTAGGATTATGGAGTTAAGATGTTGTTATTAATTGCAGCCGAACCCCAGCTGGGGATTTTTCAGTTCAATCACTGGACAAACAGAGCTGACGTTACTCTTCCAGCATTGTTTTTGCGCTTGTCAGCTACATCATATGGCACACACACACACACACACACACACACACACACACACACACACTAAGATAACTGTAATTGAATGGAACCACATTTGTTTGAAAATCACAAGTCTATCTATTGTCTATCTAATCTACTTGCGTCATCCCTCTCGCCTGCTTTGAATATGTACCTGATTAACCTAATTTTACCCCTGGCAGACTCACAGTAGAGCACTGGTCCCAAATCAGCCGCCTTGATGCCTTTTGACGCTGTACTTTTTATGACATTCTCTGTCATTACCAAACGATAATGCCAAAACAATTTGATTTACACATGGATTAGCAGGTGTGAAGTATGAAATTATAAAGGACTAAAGGACGGGAACAAGGTTAGGGTGTTCTTTTCTCATGTGGTTCGTCAATGCTAATAGATGCACTGAATTGAATGTGCAGCGATCCACAGTGACCTGGACTTACGTTGTTGCCTTTCTCTCTCTCTCTTCTATGCCACTGGATTGTGATACTCGACTACTGAAACCAGGTGAGTTGTCATCTCCTTTCATTCCATGTTTTTATCCAGGGATCTGTTGAACCGACTAAACTCTGCGTGTAATACTACACAGTCATTATTAGAAGAATTGAACCTCTGTGCTGTACAGAAAACCGTGGAGGGACAAAAGTTGGTCAGATTTATTCTCTTGGATGCTTCTTCTTTGATCACAGTTCCTGATTGTTATCAGTATTTGCCAGTTTTACATTTGCATCTCATTTTGGCAACGTTTTACACGACTCAAGTTTGACATTTCCACATTGTGGAACTTTGCCTTCATTTGCTAAAGTAAAAATATTTATTTTCAAAGAGATTTCTTTAAAAAAATATATTATTTTGTATTTCTCAAGTCTCAAAGTCACCAGATTTGTGACCGAGCAGCTGTAGATTGAATCAATGTGACAGCAGCCAATCACATTGTACAGACAGACAATGTTCGAAGTTAAGGTCGAGCATTAGCCGTCTGTCTTTCATAAGGTGGTAGCAGCAGTAAGATTATCTTCGGTCCGGACTCCGGACTCCATAGATTGTTTATTTCAAAACATTCATTTTGAGGTTTTTTAATTCTAGTGCTGGACAGACGAACAATACCAAATGTTAATTTTGGTATGTTCCTTTTCCAGATTCTGGCTCTAAAATAAAGCAAAAATATGCCATTCCTTATAGAGAAGCATTTCATTTCATTGAGAGATCTTGATAAAGTATCTTCCACCCAAAAAACCACATGCAGTTTTGCGATTATGAAATCATTTTTTGCTACATCCACTTTCAGCAAATATGCTAAAAACCTGATGCTTCTTTGGTTTTACCCACATCCATTTCTAACTCCACATTCTCCCGATTCGGTGCAGGATTTGGACAAAAGCGATAACACGGGGGCCACGCGAGGGTTTACACACTACCTGTGCCATCAGCAAACCCTCTAGTTGTGTGGCCTAATGTGATCCCGCTCTAATCGCGGGTGGATTTATGTTAGGTACGAGGAGCTTATGAACCCCCTGGCAGCCGGCGAGGAGCCGCGCTGTGTTTTCATGCTTCGGGGAAAGTTGAGAAACACTCTCAGGCTTGGATGCGGGTGAATTATTCATGGAGACGGAGGGAGAGGAGCTGTAAAAGCCTTCATCTTCACTCTTCTGCCTCTGGCTGTGCAGCTCAGTGGTGCACTCCAAGTGATGGGGTGATTTGGGGTAAGATAACACATGATTATCCGTGTAGAATATCGATACCACATGGACTGGCAGAGGGAAGAGAGTGTGTGTGTGTGCTAATGGGGTTCACCAATTGCCCTTTCCTTTTTTCGATTCCTGTCCAGGCCGCAAAATATCATAGATGTTGTTGATCCATATCTAAACATCTGCTTTGGATTTGGGTTCACCCATCACGCTGGTCGTCATGTTGACAGTCGTACAGTAATCCGAGGCTGTCGGCAGTGTGTGAAGTCGGGAGGACGTTGCAACGCTAGAAGACATGGAGGCAAACTGTTGCAGTGCTGTTGTTATGCTGCTGAACTTAGTGGTTACAACAAGTAGTTAGTCGAACAAGAAGCTGTGGTTTGGTGTTTACACTTGTTACTTGTGGACAATAAAGAAAGCACAGAATAACAGCAGCCTTATCCTTTAATGAGATTAATCGCATGCATTACATCATGGCTAATGGCCAAGAGAAGATACTTCAAACCGGGCCTCCTTGTTGTTGTTGTTGCTGTCATGGTTTTCCCTTTGTCGATTCTGTTCGGTCATCGGGTGTGACGACCGAAACAGGACTGAAACGCTGTTTGAAGTGAGACGCTTCAGGCAGAAGCCTTGATTTTCATGCACCAGTCCAGTTTGGGATTTTGGGGCTTCTTCTTGCTTCCATAACATGTCGTCTTTCAGACTAGTGGAAAGGAAACATCCAAAATACACATGCGGCTGTATTATTACCAAACTTCAACTTCTTTCAATTTTTTAATATAATTTATGATATTTAAAACCAAAACTAACCTTGTCATAGCTTCATATCTCACTTAGGAGTAAATAGGAAACTTTAAGCTTGATGGAAATTAATTAAGAAAAAGCCGTACTTCCTTCATCGAGTCCAGCGGTCCATTGTGGATCTTCCAGGACTGACCACGGAGGGGAGAGAAAAATATATTCAGGTCACTTTTTACTAATTTCTGTGCATGAGATATAATTTGTCACCTCAATTGAATTAATTCGTTCTAATGTTTTGATACATTTTTTTGCATGAGATAGTAATTTGTGGCCTCAATTTAATTTAATTAACCGCTCCTGCATTTTGGTGGATTTGTGTGCAGGAGATGTATAGAGAGAGCCAGCAGCACAGCCCTGCAGGCTCTAACTGCTGTCAGGCCCCGATTACGCTGGTTCGACTGCGTTGTGTGCAACCAGCATCAGACTGGTACACAAAAACCTGCGTGCCTTTGTGCACATCATAAGTTTCATGAAGTATTCCACACAGTTTCTGGAGACTGAAAACATTGAAAAAACATGCACAAAAAGTGTGGTCCAGAGGCAGCGGGTGGAACAGATCCCTGCTGCCTTCAGATGGATGTAAAGAGAGTCACCACTATAGTGCACACGCTCGCTGGAGAACACAAGTGTTGGTGGTCACTTGTTGAAGAGAAGCTTCCCCAACGCCTGCAAGCGATGTTAAAGCACCAAGAGAGAGAGAGAGCCCTCCATGTCATCACGCACCGACCGCTAAAGAATCCTATTATTATTATCTGGGACTGAAATCATTGCTAAGCTTCGGTTTTCTCATCATGTTGAACGCCACAGACTCACAAATACCTTTTTTAGAATAAAGAATGTGCAGCTCCAGACTATGCTTTTAGCCTTGTTTAAAAACGGGCGGCGCGTGTCACCATGACAACGGTGACTTCAGTGCGTCCGGCTCCAAACGCACCTGTTGATGCCCTGAAGAAACTGTAGAATAATTCATCAAAATGACACGTTTAATGTGCTCATAAGCACCGACCCTCATCCATTTAGACGCTGCACTGTGTAAAGTACTTACACTTATCTCCTGCACTCGGATAAACCGAATCGTGGGAATGTTTCAATTTAATTGTGACTTTCTTAGCATTCAAAACGTGGAAATTATTTCACAAATTGAGGCCAGGAATTAGTCAATTCTGTCCTCGGTATGACTGTTCTTTGTCTGCGTGGCCACTCCCCGGCTCCGCAGGGATTTAATGATGGCGTAGTGGTGCCGTTGTTCCCATGGAAACCAGACCAAACCTACGATAGTGGTTTGGTCTGGCTGAGACTCCCATCTTATACCCGAAAACTGTCCAGTAAAACGCAAAGCAAATCATAGAACCTTCTGGTAAAGTCATTATCACCGTTTTCTTCCATATGGGATCAGACAAAGGGGGGTGTGAGATGTGGAGATCGTAAAATCCTACCAGGAAAAAGACTTTCTCTGCCGGGTTGGTCAAACAGATTTCTGACTCTGATTGGATTCGGACGTAAAGTTTTGCATTTAATTTATCTTCAATTAGCCAAACACACTTTCACCCTTTGTCTCAAACCAGGTGATTATGATTTGTGGACATTTCTGACACTGCTTCCATTATTCATATAATGTACATTGTATTTCTACACCACGCCGCTAAACGTCCTCTGTCGGGCCTCCTGTCCTGCGGCGAGCGTGCCTTCGCCTTTAAGGGGTGCAGGCGCGGCGGCGTTCAGCACCGAGGCCTGTTATGTAAGGCTTTGGCTGCGGCGCTCGGAGCTGCGTGGCCCCTACGCTGTCCCACTGCCAACGAACACAGGAGGTTTCATCACCCGCTGGTTCAAAGAGCCCTCTGGACTCTGGATGTTGTTCGGCGTTGCTCTGTAGTTTTGCCTAATTAATTTCCTCCCCCCCCCCCTCTCTCTCTCTCTCTCTCTCTCTCTCCTTTACACCAACCATCTGTCATCCTGCTCGTTCAGACCCTCTCCACTTCTTTGCTCATGCGCTCCCTCCTCTTTTGCTGACTCACTCCGCCTTCTGAAATTATAATGCACTGAAATAGCCGAGTCTTTCGCGTGGTATTGTTGCACCATTTTGTTTTCATCCTCTCCTCTGTGATTCCATCTCCGCCGAGGCTGTGTCGAACAAGAAGCTGTGAATAAGGATAAGGCGTGAATGACTGCCTCCCACTGGGTTTTTTTTATTTTAAATTCAGTTTGTGCTAAAAAAAAATGCATCATTTGCACGGATGAAAAGCACAGCCGGGTTGTTATTTGTCAGATTACTTCATAAAGCCTTTTTTCTTATAAAACATATAAAACATCTTTGTTTGTATTTGTGTGAGATGCTGCTAAAGCTTTATAAAGAACTACAGGCACATCTTAGCAGCTATGTACATTTTTGTGATGAGTTACAAGTGTTTGACCATTTTTGGCAGAGAATATATATATGGGGGGGTCACTGTTTATTATTCTTATATATTAGTACAGTGTGCATTGCAAATAATAATCTTAATAATAAATCTGCTTGCAAATCATTGTAAAAAACAACTTCAGAACTTGCCCCTGTCATGTTTTCAAGTTTCCTTCGGTATCATAGTTCCCATGGGCACGCTGAAAACAGGAAGTAGTAATAGTGAACTCTGCAAACTTTTAACAGTGTCAGTTTCTTAAAATGTAGATGAATGTAAGCTAAAGTGGCAGCACACACACAGCTGACTCCATGGCAACATGATACCTGCCGGAGGAGAAGGAGGGTGTCTGTGGGACGCCGTCGTCTCTGTTTTGTGTAAAATGGTGAAAATCCCTGCTTGCGTTTGGTGTTGCCTGTACAGGCTCCTTAATGATGTCGTGTCTCTAGCTTTTGTGGTTCTAACTCTAAGTTGGCAGCTTCCTTGCCACAGTGAATGCTTTCATGGCGACTGCCAAACACTTATAAAAGTGGTAGGTATAAAAGGGGCTGTGCTCAACTGGGAATAATGACAGCTCTGTTTGTTTATTGCTCGATGCTGAATGCGACCTCTCTCAATAGGAAGCAGCATGCCCTCCAGGGGTCCTGGACCCCGTAGCTAGCTCCTCGGCCTCCTTGACAACCTGACCGACCAAAATGTTCTCTCAAAGTTTATTTGTGGAGGGAGGGCTGAAAATGTTACTGTTTGAAACAGGTTTTAGTTTGCAACCGATCAGCAAAAGGCTAATTGATACATGTACAGTGTTTGGAATTAAAATCACAGGTGGAGTCGAACGGATGTGGGATTGGAGGTTATTTGTTTGGTTATGTGGTACCTCGCTGTGCAGATATGTGACGCAGGTTTGCCAACGTGTGTGAGGGACTCCATATAGAAAGGATAATTATGGTACTTGGACTTCACGGGCCTGGCACAGGAAACCCCAACCTGGATTTCACGCCCGTCCTCACCAACTGTCAGCGTGCCAGAAATCCCTCGTATGAATCCCATCTGGAACAGGATGAATCGCTGTTAAAGGCACTCACAAATGACCTATTTTCTTTTTGATGTTTGAGGGCTCACTGGGTGAAGGCATCACGTTTTCAGTGGTTGGAAAATACATTTTAAGGTCTGGATCACACAGACCACCAATTAGTTTTGAGCTTCAGAAGACTACAGAAGGAGTGTCCTGGTTCCTGGTGGGCCAAGAGCCTCTTCGGCTGCTGTCGGCCGCTTGATATTGCCACAAATGACATTAGATGATGTGGTTAACTTCCTGCGAAACATAAATAAATCCTTCAGTCCAGGCCTAATACTGTTAATGACCTTTGCCACAACCACTAACTTAATTCACGTAATAGAATGAAGGCTGTTTGTGTTTATGTTTAATTGGGCAGCAGGGAAACTGTCTTATAGTGGAAGTCGGGACTTTTCCACTCGCCGCTGGATGCTGAGTATGTGAACTCAGGGGGAGTCAAAAAACACCTCAGAAAACTCACTGCAACAAAAACATACTGCACATAATTAGGAAGCAGCAGCTGTCGTTGCAATCTATCTATCTATCTATCTATCTATCTATCTATCTATCTATCTATCTATCTATCTATCTATCTATCTATCTATCTATCTATCTATCTATCTATCTATCTATCTATCTATCTATCTATCTATCTATGTCTATCTGTCCGTCTGTCTGTCCGTGGTTCAACTCACAAGTTGTTCAAGGAAATTTGCCCCGACGTGTGTTTTCTTAACGGGGGATCCTGCTTTTGAGCAGCGAGACCGCCCGCTGTCAAAGGCCTAGCGGTCACAAATCACCGTCTTACGATCACTCGCCGCCGCTGTTCTAACTTCTTATGGGTGTTGTCGGAGGCTGTGGTTGCCGAGGATTCTTTTTTTTTTTTGGCGCCCTTTCACAACATTACGTCATTTTGATGAGTCGACATCTTGCTAGCATTAGTGGAAAACAAACAGAACCTCCGAATTCCTTCTGAGCTTCACAGAAACTAACTTTTGATGTCGTCCTCCACATGAGTGCTGCGTGGTTGAACTGAACACCAGTCAGTGACTCTGATGTATTATTGATGGATGTACGCTGCTTCACCCTGACGTGGCATTAAATCCGTCAGTCAATCCCATTTTGTTTTTATAGCACCTTTCGCAGGCGTTGGTGGGATTCATGGTGCTGTACAGATGATGATGATGATGATGATGATGATGATGATGACATGGTACAAATGTAAATGGTTACACATTTTCAGACTTTACCAGAGAAATGAAAAATAGAAATAGATAAAAGAGATTAAAATAGATGAAAAAACAACAATAAACAGATCAAAACCACTAATGGATAAGAGGTAGTAAAACATGTTAAAAACATGAATAAAACATAAAAGGCCTTTTATTTACAGTGATCCCGGCCTTTCCAGAAACTCAACCACCACTTTGTTTTGATTTTTAGGATTTTATATAAAATGAGAGGATAAAACATGTTAATGTACTTAAATGAAATTCAAGATATTTTCCGTCAAGTATCGTCACTTCAGTTTGATGTCTTTTGATGTCTTTCTCAGGCTTGTTTTTTCATACACCTTTCACCTGCTTCTATCACCTTTGATTGAGCGTCACACTGTGAATATCTTTGAGAAGTCTTTGAGGTTTCTATTTTTGACATCACTTTGTAAGAAATAGTTTTTTTGAAAACTCACTGAAAGCTTAGATTGTCGGGGCTTTTCTAGCAGACAAACTCAGTTAATAATGTGAGCAATCTTTCCTTGTTTATATAAACAGCGGAAGCAATATGCATCAGATATTAAGATGTAGAAGCAGGGCCTTTTATTTGTGTTAAGTTTCTATGTTTCTTAAGCTTGAATGTTCATTCTTGACCTTTTTAAAAATGTAGTTTGACAAAAAAATAAATAAATCAGAAGTCAAGGTGAACTTATTATTTTCAACTGCATCTCACAGTCTTCATCTCATAGTCTACATCTCACAGTCTTCCATGACAACTGAGCAAATTCCATCTGCTGGTAAAGATGCAGTTGAAAGCTCGAAAAAACAACTGTTTCCATGACGTTTTATCTCCCATTAATTGTTATCCATTTCCACCTCAACCTTAAAACCTTTTTGAATTGAGTTCCTGTTTTTTCTTTCATACAGCCTTTTTAAAATGCAAATTCAAATTAGCATAAAAGCAGACGCTCTGGTCAACCGGGAAGAATGCAAATGTGAGTTTCTGTTGACAGCCGATTCGCACGAAAAGTTCATTCACGGTGGACTTTTCTCCAGCGGTTGTGCTCCGCGGCCGCACGTCGTTTCGACTTTCCTCGGTTGCCTAGCTGCACTTTATCAGAAACGAATGGACTCCAATGAGTTGATGTTAATGGCGTGAGCTGCTGCCCTGGCAGGGCGTCAAGGGAAAATGGTGAATTACTGGATGCGGAAATGCGACTGCAGGCACTAATGGATGCAGAAAGAGATAATCAAGAGGCTAACGACGGCAGGAATATTTGTCAGTTAGAGCAGCGGTGAAGAGCTTTGTACTTAGCTTTAGACATCCAAAATGCATCCATTACCCTCGACTGGGCCGAGGCCCTTTTCTTCTGCTCTGACTTACAATTTTTATGTTCCTTCGGGGTGCATGAAAGTATCCTGACACAAAGGGCCTCTTCTAGACTCACAGCTGTGCATGAGGCTTCAGCTGGACTCGCTGCCCTAGTTTGGCTGCGTATTGACACACACACACACAGACACAGAAACACACACACAGACAGCAGGGAGCTCAAAGGGCGCGACGGAGCACCCAGGGTACATGGGACGTGGAGGGCTGAGCGTTATGTGGCGTCGGACCGCGGAGTGTCCACGCCGGTTGAATGAAAGAGACCCCTGTCCGGCCTGTTTGTCACACTTAGCATTGTTACTTGTTGTGATTTGGCCCAGATTCTCTCCCCAAACTGGGTGCTGTGGCTAAAAGCAGCAGTTTAAAGTATGTGTTGGTTTTGTCAGCGCTTGAAGATTTGCAACGCTGGTTACGTCTTGCCTGAGTGGTTGCATCAGATTAACGTCTGCAGACACTTCCAGAAGGATGTGGGTAGGGGGAGAAAAACAGGATTTTCTTAAAGTATAGCATTACTTTTGTTTGGCTTGTTTCAGAGCCCAAAAGGAAATTCATGCAGGCGCTCTGTCAAGAACTTGGGATTAATCTTAGACGGCAGCTCTTCGTGTGACATCAAACAAGTTTCCACCGTTGTATAATTTCATCGTCATAATTTCATTGTCATGGGTACGTGCTTGGAGCAAAAATAGTTTGACTGCAAACCTGTCAGCCTGCAATTTCCCCACGTGATGCCACAATTCAATCCACAATTCAATCCACAATCGTGGCGCAGAGAAATGGGTGGTCCAGCTGTGTTTAAACCGGGCTGACCCTGTCAAGGTGGGCCATCTGGACACGGGAGCAGCATGAACATGGTCCACTGCCAGGTTAGATGATATTCGTAGTTTCCATCGCCTCCAGGCTACACCTGCTCTACGCCAAGCTCTCAGACCGGGCGGGCTCAAAGAGTGCACGGCTCAGCCGGCCAGTTTCCCTAGCTGTTCCTGAATGCCCCCCTTCGTCCCCAGGAAGGAGACTACCATCATCCCTGTCCCCACAAAGCCCCATGCCACAGCCATGAACGACTTCAGGTGTGAAGCACTCACCTCCGTCCCATGCAAATGCATGGAGATGGCGGTCGCTGGGGGAGCTTACCGCCACTGTGGGTGAGAGTCTGGATCCACTCCAGAGTCTGAGTCCGCTCCAGAGTCTGGGTCCTCTCCTGATGCTTAATGCTCAGGGTGAAATTAGGTGTTGAGCATAGCAGCCTCACTCTTCTGGATTCAGTGGACTAGGTACCTCGACTCGCCTTTATGGATTCTGATTTTGTTTTAAAGTGCATACCTCAATATCTCAGAATAAACCTAACAAACAGTTTTCAATACCGAGGTCTCACAGGGCATGTGTCTCGCCATGGTCCCCTGGTTCCAGGAGAGCCCCAGTAAGACTGACGAGCTGAGATTTTTTGAAAGGTTTGATTGCAAGACGGGACATTTTTGACAGCAGTATGCCGGTCAACGATGCATCCACAACAAGCCAAAGTCACCGGTGGCCCTGAAACCCAACTGTCAGACCTTTACCTTCATGCAGTAAAAAGAAAGACAGACCTGATCACAAAGGATCCCTTACGTCCCCGGAAGGAGATGTAGCGGTGAGAATGAAAGAGCTTAGAGAAGCTCTTTCATTCTCACCGCTACATCTCCTTTAAACACCTCCTCTTTAATATGCAGACCAGATCTGATTTTTTTAAGTGTTTTCATGTAAACATATGTTTACATGTTGTTTGCTCATCCCCTAACACATTTTTTTTTATAATTTTTTAAGTTTTTTAATCTTGAAAAGTGGCGTCTCTCCAAGCGTAAGGCTGTTTTTGGATATAATTTAATGTGGAAACAGGAAGCACCAGAATGAGCACTATCAGCTTTTTCCTCCACCCTCCTTGTTATCCGAATACTAATCTACTGTTCCTGCAGTGCTTCTTCCGATAAAAGGTTGTACCAACAAACCCGTTGAAAACTGTTAGACAAAGACGCCGTGAAACAGTGCGACTCCTCAAACAATCACTTTTTGATTGCATAAAAGGTGTCCTGTGTGTATTCTGGCTTAACTAAACTGATCCTGAGTCAGTATTATTGATGAATACGATTGATCTACTACAATGCCGAGCCGTGCTACATGAGCAAATAAAAGCCACTTGTGGTTCGCATGAATCTCCATCTTAGCGTGTTGCACGTATCTCCAGGATGTGGACCAGATTTATTTAGCTTCTTGCTGCACGTTGACATTAGAAGACAGAAGGTCTGTGCCACGTGAGAGGAAGAATCCAATCCGGGGCCTCTTCCTCTTCATCTCAGTTTGATGTTTGTCCGCAGCATCAGTCCATGACTTTGTGTGCTTTGAGGCAAATTTGCCTGGAACTTTCATTTAAGCGAAATAACTGCACAAAAAACTCTGTCTGAGTCCATCTGCTAATTGTGTGTCAAGAACAAAAGCGTGATCCGGAGGATCCATTACCCAGGAGGAAGGGGGGTGGGCCCCGCCAAAATATGTGCTCGGCTTGAAGGTTGGGTTGCTTTCAAGCATTACGGCGAGACGCAGAAGATAAAGAGGCCAAGGGAATGAAGGAAGTAACGGATGAATAAGGCGGAGTGACATATTGTGAAACTATTCGCTGAATGCTGGGATCTTAGAGGCTACAGTGTCGCAATCAGACCAAGTATGCACATGTCTTGTAGGCCTGGGGGGGCGGGGAGTTGTGTTTGTTGTCATTCCCTTTAGAATTAAGCCGTGGGCAGAAAGGGAGAGGAAGCTTTCTAATAACACGTTAAAGCTCATTGATTTCAACATGTGTCTTTTTCTATTTTGGTTTGGTTTTAATTTGGGGCTGAGTGTGTCCTGGCACCGTCTACACCCTCTCTTTCTCTTTTCCATTTCCAATGCGGTTGCTCGGTGAACCGGTCATAAATATGAGGGGATTTCTCTCATGCTCAGCATTGCAAACTGCGCCCTGTGCCTTTTTTAGCAACATAGCCAGCAAGGCTGAATCGAGTTGTTTTGCATTCCTGATCAATCGGGACCGGAGGGTTACTGAGAGCGATGAAGAATGGCCACAGGTGGGAGTTGTGAAGTTGCAAGAAAGAAGGGAAAATGATTGATTAGGACCAATCACAAGGTTGAAATTAGATAAATAGATTATTATTTAATAGTGCATGTGACAATGCGCTCTATTGCAGTAGAATTATGGTAACACTTAATATTTATGGGTCCATGATTTCCTAAAAATGGACCCGTAATTTCCTGGAATGTGTTTTGCGTACATTGAAAGAACTGCTCTTTTTAAACTCAAGTAAATATGAATCCATTATGAAAACTTCATTCATTATTCTATGTTAAATTAGAATAATGAATAACGCAATTGTCTGTGTCTCGTTGCCTATTCAGCAATTCATTTTTTTAAATAACATTATCAATTAGTAGACCATTTTCACAAAAAAACATCAAGCTTTAATAAATGTATTGAAGAGTTACAGTAACCTTCAGAAACCTTCATCAGCACTTTTGTACTGAAACATACATTTACATAAGCGATGACATTGTGACGTTTTCATTCAAGAATATAGTTGTTTTGTTGTCTAGCTACATAGCCACCTGCTCAGGTGATTGCAGCCAGTTCCAAGGTCTGGTTATCGAACACAGTAATCTGCTGTTTGTTTTGTTTGTCGCTGCGTGAAAAAAAGCTGCACATCTTCATGTTCTTCTGAAAAGCCACATCCTCTGAACCCTTTTTCACTTTCCATTTCCAGTCAATCATTGTTGTGCTTTTCACAGTTATTGTATGTGACAGTGTCCCATTGTGCCGTCATGTACAGTTGGAAAAATACATGGTAGGTGTATTATTTGTCATCAAGTGACTGCATTGTAGCTGGAGCTGCCTGTTGCTGCAGTCACAGTCACCTTCTTTCACCCTTTCATCGCGTCTGGGACTGAAGCTTTTTCTTCGGCATGTTTGCACCCGTACGGTGCACGTTTCAGCTTAACCCTGCTTATGTGTCTCGTCTGTCTGTCTCTAAATTTAGCAAAAGGGTTGGAGGTTTCAACAGGGGGCACAGGCCATTTGTATGTTTTTTCATCCAAGTCCTCAATATCACATCTGGTTCCTTTCATGTTCTCGTGTTGGATTTTCGGCCTCGGCGAATGATCGCTTGAGGCTCCGAATTAGTAAGAATGAATAAGTGGGGGGGACGCAGACAAAGATAGGGGCAGGCGGCATATCGTGGTCTATTTCTATACTTCGCCTGAGGTTGAACATCGCCAGATGTGGATCTGTGACCTCAGCATTTTAAAGTTGCCTGCACATGTAAGAGCAGACTCGTGAAGAGTGGAGGTGTGTCTCGCTGGGTAAATATCTTGGTGTGGTCCAACAACGTGTTTCCACCGTCGCTCAGCAAAGGTGCCAACTCCCACTGTGTCTGCTTTTATTCAACTGTAGATGGATTAGATTTGTGTTTCACCACTAGTTGTGCCACATTGCAAAGTTTGATGAGCTTGTTGATGTATTTGATGACGTGCTGCACAGTGACTGTCGGCACTGTTGCCTGTCGAGCTTTCCAACCTGCACACATGCAGTTTCCAGCAATTAACAGTGGCAGCTTTAACATCAAACGACGGATCCTCCTTGATTTCAGTATAAAATATTAGCTGCTCATTTCTAGCTGTTGACCAAAACAAGCTGTGCAAGTTGAAGTAGTATTTCGAAGTATGGGGAGTAAATATCTGTTATTTAATCCAACCTAACCTTGTTTGGCAGCTTAGCTTTGTATTTTCAAGCCGCATCTTTTTTACTTTTAACATAATACAAAATGATTTCTTTAGTTTGCTTATAAGCTAAGAATTTGTACATTGTTTACATTCAGACACATTTAAGTGTATTGTATAATACAATAAATAAATATTTTTAAAAAATGAACACGTTCTAATGCTAAAGGGCTTCTTAGCCTTCTTAGTCTTAGGGTTGAAAAAAATCCAAAGTAAATGTACATATTTGAAATATGTACATATTTAAAACATAAAGTCACTGTTTTATATAAAAAATACCATTAAACATGAATTCACCATTTTAAATATAAATACCTATACTTTGGTAGCCTATATATGACGTTCATACAGGGGACGGGTTTGGAGTACTGCTCTTCATATCCCCTCCGACATATAGCGGACCGTCACAGCGATATAACTGTCTGTTACCCGAGAAGTCCAACTATCCGGGTCAGTACTCGGCTCCGTGCTTTAGCCAGTTCCACGTCGATGTCTTTCTGTTGTTTTATAGAAGTCGGGAATTACTTTTTTTTTATTTACTCGGCAGGGAGGCGTTTCCCCATCGCAGTTAGATATAAAGATTTGAAGTGAAAATTCTCACTGTATTTAAGTCCAAAATAGAGATGCATCATGATGCATGGAGAATTGTTTAATGATCGAATCGTGAGGTGATTGATGATTCGCACCACTAGACAACCCATGTTCTTAAAACATTCAGACTGGGATTTTCTTATGGTTATTTTTGTGTTGTTCTGGTAGGAAATTAATTTAAGGCCTAAAGCAGTGGTGGACTAACTGGTCTGGCTTCAGGACCCACCATCACCCCTTAATGACAAGCCGCCACCCAAATCCAGGAAAATGATCTCAAATATATTGGATAAAAAGATGGTGTAGTTTGAACCTAAGATAGGAGAGAATATCACAGTATGCCAACACAAAAACACACTCAACAGTGCTTTTCATGCACAAGTCCAACTAAAAAGACATGCATAATACATCTGTATCCTGTGAAATGTTGAATGTAAGAAGACAAATTTTGTGTTCAAAGGAACGTCCACATGGTACCTTTTCTATATGCCACCTGTTTTTATTTTTGCTGGAATGGAATGAATCACATCCTTCATCTCTGGTACGTAGCTTTGCTTTGAGGCCCGCCTTCAATATCATGTCAGGAAACAAATACAGCAAATCACCAACGCCGATGCAGAATTGTTTTGAATTGTTGTTCTTCTTTCCCAATTTCGATCTACTGTCTTCTTCAATTCTCATCTTGTACTTGTGCAACTTTTTTTTGCGCTTTGTTTCCCACCAATTTCCAGGTTGTTGCTCTGGGCATCTGCCCGAGGTCCAAATCACTCTGCACTTGATGATAAAACCAATTATACAATCCTTTTTTTACCTGCATTTCCTGAGCAACAAAAAAAGCATGAACTATTGTCCCCATTTTCCTTTTTGAGAAAAGTGCAAACTTTACTGTGCAACCTTTTTATATTCTGAGTTGATAATCAAAGGCAATTTGTCCGATGCATGTTGTTTCCATAGTGACAGGCTCCTGTGACTGCCTGCAAAAAGCACTCTGAAAGAAAACAAAACGACTATTTTGTAATCAAAATGGCATCCAATTAAATTATTTCCTGGTGGTAATTTAAACACTTGTGTAGATTTCTTTTGGTTTTATCTTTGCTACATTTACAAGAAAACTACAGTAGGTTATAATCTCAGCACACAAATGAAACCAGATGTTGCATTTATTTTATTTTTATTTTTTTACAGAAATGGGTCACAAATATTTAGTTTCATGTTTTAAAAGGCGCAGTAATTTCTAAAAACAGCTGGTCACTGTACTTCTTAGCAAGCAGCTATTGGGAGTATGTTAAAGAGAGAGGCTGATTCGTCTCAGTTTGAACTGAATCTCAGCCTCCCAACACAATTGAAATCACGACTCGGCTAATGACATATTCATTCACTGCAGCGCTGCATGCTCCATCTTGGTAAACAGGAAAACAAGATCCCTGCAACCTGATTCTGCTTTCTTAGTTCGTCCTAGTTCCTTAAATATAGGTGGACTTTAATTCTGACAAAGTTGCATATTTCATTGAATTCAGTGTTTATTTCTACTTAAATATTCAACAATCAGCTTCTTGCAAAGTCTCCCATTTTTTCATATCTGCCCTCACACTATCTCTTTTCTCCTATTTCCAGTCAATTCTATCCATCAAAAAGGCAACAAAAAAAACTCACTCTAGTTGGAACAGATGGAAGTCCAGAAGATGGTTTCTATTATATGTAAATTAAACGTCACAAATCAAGTTTCCACGTTGCTCTGGTGAGAAAGAGCCAGACTGAGACTGACTGAGAGCCCAGTATTGGCTGATCACAGACTCAGAGTGTATCAGCATACCTTCAGTGTAGTAAATGGAAGCAGTTAAAGTTTCTTGTGCTTTTTATGAAAATTGGTTGTGACAAGTAAAAACATCTGACACAAAGAAGTGGTTTTAGTTCCCACCTGCTGCTGCTTTTATTATTTTTTTAACGATGCATTTAATGAGGTTTGTTTTCCGGTCAAAATCGAATCCATTCTCACTCTTCCTGTGAGAATGGAAGGCTTTGTTAGAGGCAGGAGTGGTCCGAGCCCTCAGCAGGCAGTAATGCTCAGTAAATCCAACAGCGGGCCTGATTGCATAGCTCACTCTGAAAGGAAGCGCGAGGCCAACTTCCCTGCAGAGGAGCCGCATGTCCACACCTCATCGTCATAGAAACGTGTTGGAATGATGACCTAATGTTCAATAAGCTGGTTCCAAAACAAAACCACATTTATTAATTTTTTTCCTTTTTATTTTGGTCATGTTCTGCTCCTCTGTGCTTACCAAAACAGTGAAGATGTTGTGCCACATTTGATTAAAAAGTAAGTTTTTTTGTTTGTTTATGGGCCACATGCAGCCCAGTTTTATCTCAAGTGGGCCGGACCAGAGAAACCATTGCATTACTACCTATAAGTAACAACTCTACCGATTTGTCTTTAATTGATGAGAAGTACAGGTACATTCTGAAAACATTTAGAATGAACTAACCGGCTGATGAAGTCTGAGATATCTCATCTCTGCTACAACAAAAAGAGAGCATTGTTTCCTCAAACCCGCCAACAATTCATTAATCGTCTCTGTTGTTTGTATGTATCGCCATGGTGAGGCTGATATATTTGGCATATTTGGGCCACATGTTTGACACCTCTGGTTTAAACCTAGACACCGACTTGCAAAAGACCAAATCAGTGCTTTCTGGGTCGTTGGCAGCTGTAGACATGCAGACATCCTGAGGTGTTTTCTATTGTCATGTAGAACGGGCAAATCCCATTTCCAATTACTGAAGGTGATGATGCAACCCAGCTAATAGGTTATGATGGCTTCCTTTGTTGTGGCCTTTGTCCACTGATCGGTCAACCATGCTAATTTGAAAAGACCATCACATCGGTGTTTTCGCTGTTGAAACTTGGGAGAAATATATTTGCTCTCAATACAAAGGAAACACACGAGGTAAATTCAGTGAGTCAAAGTGGAACCAAGAGTTCATTCTGTGAACTGTGATGAATGTTTATGATTCATTAGAATACATTTGGCTCACCTGGAAGTGTGTTGATAATTAGCAGGAATACACTTTTTTTTTAAAAATAAGGTAAACAACATCACATTACATTGCCAGTTATCTCAGTGCTGGATGGTTTGCACACTTCCTACTTCTTCAAGATGATTGTTTTCCATGAGAGGCATCCCGGTGTGAAAATATGCTTTTTCTCAACAGTTAATCTCACCCAGTAAAAGTAGACAGACCCTCAGGGCTTTATTGAAGCCACTTAAAGATTCTAGCACCATAACAAGTGCCAAGATCAATTAGAGGAGAGCTGGCGTTAATGGGCGTGGCTGATATCGACAGCTGGCTGGAGGGCAGTTACTGTATCCATGACGCAGGGGACGCTCGGAGGAAGGCAGGTAGAAGTGTGTCTGAGTCATATCTACCCTTAAGAGTGGGTCCAGTACCTCCCATGTGGGTCCAGTACCTCCCACATGGGGGTTCACTGGGATCCGACAGAAGAAATGAGCTTTGTTCTTCTGGTCCAGCAAACATAATGCAGGACAACATTTACATGGAGGTTAATTTAATTTAATTGATATGGGTGCTGCTGCAGTAATGTGCCGGAGGGTTCAAGGCATAACTTGAGCTGTACTATGATTGTGTTCCCCCTTGTCATGCTATGTTGTCATGCTATGCATGCAAAACAACACTTCAGCATTTCTCCCTTTGTCTTGTCTTTATTTGGATATTTGGTATTGAGGTTACCCAACAGTAACAGAAAGTAATAGTGTTGTTGTTTTAATATTGTGATATTTGATTGAGGTTACTGAGGACATTTGTTTCAACAGGTAATTAATTATTAATCCATTTTTATCCCTCCCGACCCTGGTAACGTCGCCATGTTTTCACATCTCCGAACTAAACAAGAATCTGGAATGAACCTTTAACAAGCTTTCACGAGAGAACAGCAGCGCGTTGTGCCATCCAGAACAGTGCCTGTTCCCAGTCCAGCTGCTGGGAAGAGATGCGAGTGGCGTTCAGGGTCAGAGGAATCAATCAAGAGTGTTGTGGCCCCAGCTGTTGTAGGATGGAGATGAGCCAAGCGTACACAGAAAGTGCCAAAACTTTATGGGTCCAGAATCGAAGGAATCCAGCCTCCGGTTTCAGCCTCGTGTGACATCACTATATTTGCAGGCTTGTATGTATGCCGGGTGGCTGGAGGTCAAACAGGTTCGATGCATGCGGGGCATTTTTAGCCATCCACTATGTTTCACTAGCATATAACGTTGTGTAATGTTAGGGTTTTAGCTGAGGGAGTGTGTGTGTGTGTGTTTGTATGTCTTTCTCCTAAAACCTGGCAGGGTTCCTAGCTAGCAAGGGTTGCGCCAGGATGGTATCCAGGTTTCCACCCCAGGGACATGGAAACCGACCAATCAGAGGAGTTGTGGAGAAAATCCTTGGATGAACATTACTGACCTATTTGTAGTTCGGCCGGATCTGAGACTCTTTGCGGAACCAGCAGCCTTTTTAGGAAGATGCGTGTAGAGTTGGATCAGGTCGGAACAACGCAACGCTTGTGTTTATCGAGTTGCTTTTTGTTTATTTGTACTCGCAAAATCCACAAGTTTCTCATTTCAAATCAATTTGTTGTTGTTTTTTTTTTTTTTTTTGCTCTTTCTTTGTTTCCTTCTACGTCTTTCTGACTAAACTGCCTGGAATGCTGCAGCAAACGGCTTCCTGCATTGCTGCCCAGAAACATCTTCATCCAATACCCCACCAAAGTACTGTCTGGCACCCATCACGCTTCTGTCCTCTCCTTCCCTCCCAGTCCTGCCTGCCTCGCTGTCTGGGAAAAACCTAGTGTTTACTGTAGAGGACTGGGCAGCGCTGCAAAAAACCAGTGGGAGGAACACCCAGACCCAGATTAAACTGGTTTATTGCTGTCTGAATTTAGACCTGGAGTATATAGCTCACTTCCTGTGCCTTATGTTATCATCATGTTGACGCTAAAACTGTGTGTTTCTAATAAACACCTTTTTACAGGATGGTGTGTTCAATGAACAGGCGTTACTTTGAGGTGCACGGTGAGGCGTTCACAGTGGTTTTAGTGCGTCTTATGTGCCGTTTTATCGCCCACGGCGACTTGTAAAAGAATGATCATGGATGAAATGAGCTCATACAGTTCAAGTATTTCGGCTCCCTGGAAGGTGGGTCGGTGTGATGATGGTCGGCAGTTTGAGGCTGAAGGTCAGGTCTTGAAATCGGTCTCCGTCCTCCTCATGGGAAGCCAACGGCAAGCAGCGAGTTCCCTCGAATGCAGACTTGATGCTGCTGAATTACAAGATAACTTTCCAGTTTCCTTTTTAAAAAAATACTTTGTGTTATTGCTCAGATAGCGTATAGTGCGGATTGTGCTTTCAGGTCATGTTTGGGCTCTAAATAACTAAAAAGACGTAAACAATGTAACATAACTAAGAAAACGCGCCACAAATATCAATAATTGAACTTCAAAACAACACGAACATCGGTCTCGGACGCCGGTCTCCAGCTTGAAAGTCCTGTGTTTGTGTGACCCCCCCTACGTTGTCTCATACAGACCCTGAAGGGCGCGTCGGTATCAGATGCCGAGGACCGGCTCATCCGTGCCGAGTTGTCTTTTATCAATGTTAAAACATAGAAAAAATGATAAGTCCACAAACCGATGGTGATGTCACAGTGACTCTGACTCGGCAGGTAAGAGTTAAGGTGAGGAGGAAAAAATGATCAATGTGGTTAGAATTAACTAACAACCTCCTTTTGGTTTCATTTGCAGCTTTTTAATAAAGTTAAAAGTTGTTGTAGTGGTGTTTGTCAGCGACAAACACCACTACAAGAGTTTGCTTTTCAAGAAAAAGAAATATCTGAGTAAAGAACTAAGGCAGTCATTTTTCTGTTGAGGACAGTCTTGTTTTTGCTCCGGCTTTTTCTTTTGCTGTAGATGTTTCATAGCAATGTTTGTTTTGAGGTCTTAAAAAGGTTTCATACCGATTGTTGATTCATGTGTCCAGGCTTTTAATTTAATCGGCCATTTATCAGGTAAACGTGTCAAACATTCTCTGGTGAAGTGAAGATTTGCTGCTTTTCTCTGTTTTATATGGTTGTAAACTGAATATCTTTGGCCTCCAGAATGATATTAACCTCGGGCTCTGGGACTAAATGTATAATTTAATGACTAGTGGCAGCCCTAGCAGACATGTTGGGCTTATCATTATTATTATATATTTTTTATTTCATCCATTGTCCACATCCATTGTTGTGAGACAGAAGTCGACAGTTTGCTTAACTGTAGCCTCAGTAGTTTATAATGACATTAAAAGTTAATTTGACAGTGATATGATGACGTTAGCATTCGGATTCAGAGCAGGTACATGCTGTCCTGTGGGCCATCTGGAGGGGGGGGCAGACGACTCCCCCATGGCCTGGCCTCAGTCTGGACGGCGGTAGCCTCAATGTCACATCTGGCAGGAAGCAGCGGCGGCTGAGCGGTGCTGACTCGGGCTTTGTGAACTTGTATTCCCTATAGCGCTCCCTGTGTGCTGCAGGCATTCACTCTCAGCACTCCCGGCGAAACTAATTCACACGCTAACACACTTTGAATACCGCCGTGCACACACACGCGCGCGCAGAGGTCGCGGAGGGGTCGGGGTTTCATATAGTATCATGCAGCAGATGCTTCAGCGGTGTGACGGTGGCAGTGGTGCTGGACAGTGAAATGCCAGCGGGGAGGCTGGGGGAGGGAGACGCAAGGTCAGTGTGAACAACACTGCCTGGGTAAACCTGTGTGACCCCGGATGACACACAGGATGTGAAACGGAGGCTAAATGTAAGGCAGAAAGAGCTACCGAATATGTTTCAGTATGCTGAAACATGCAGCTCTAACCATCATATTTGGATGTTTTTCGTGTAATCTTGTGCACAGTGGCACACTGAGAGTTAAATTTTACCTTCTTTTTTTAACACTTTCTAATTTTCAGTTCATACAGCATCCCATCATCACTCCCGCTGTCCCACCTCCTCACCGCCTGCATCTAAATAAATCCCCAAGGCTCTAGAGCCGAGTAGAGTCAACCCTGTCTCCTACTAATTCCCTTCATATATACACTCATAAATGCCAAACGTGTTTGGGAGGAAACACATTTGCTGTATGGATTATGTTCGGTGGCAATGCATCCAGTGTAAGAGGCGTTCAGGTACTTTCCCCAGCCATAACCGAACGATGAGTTACCAAACAAAACAATACAAAGGGGATTGTTTAGGAGGACTGATTGTGGGTGAAGGTTTTTGCAGATATGTTCTCTGAACCCGTTTTGTTCCTCAACAAACCACTAAATCAGAGCTTGTATATTTGATATTAAATTGATTGCATTATGTATTTATTTGAAACGGTGTACATCCTTGGACACGAGACACATAACATTCTGATAATACAAACTGTATGTACTTTTACAAATGAGTGCATTACCACAGATGAAATGGGATTCCTGGCCACCAAGTATATTGATACAAAATAATAATACAAATGATGCGTCTGTGCTGCACGTTCTCTGTTCATGGTTAATCGATTCAATTACAGCAATAATTACCAGATTTGTTGATAATGGAATTGAATGCAGTTTGCAGTTAATCACATTTCTGAAAAGGTCTTCAATTTGATGACATGCCGCATTTTAAAATGAACAGCTTTGATAGCATTAGCACACATTAGTTCATCGAGCGTGTCGTGTGTGTCCATATTTCAGCCTCGCTGCGTCGTCTCAAGCCAAATAAGCAACAAACTGGAAGAATAAGAGACTTGTGGTTGCCTCACAAACAACAAAAAACAATAACTGATATATGAAATAACCTAATTCATCTGAAAGCCGTCAGCCTCAGTCGTACATTGCTGAAAAGCAGCGATTCCCTATCAGTGCACTGATGCAGATCTAATGGCACAAACTGTTAAAAACAGAGAACCGCTGTGTTCATATTTGTCAGAATAAAAATGTTGGTTCAATTCCTCCATCCTCTGCTGATCCAGCCAGTATTTCTGTCTCCTTTCCCTCCCCTCCCTCTCTCTCTCTCTCCCTCCCTCCCTCCCTCTCTGCATCTTTTCCCTCTTTTTTTCATTGTGAACAGCTTACTGCAGTATCCTTAAAGTCCCTGCATGTGTCCTGAGTTGTCCTCTCTTACCCGGCATGCACTGCAGCGATCTGGAGCTCTGTCGGCTCAGGATGGGCGAACACTTTTGATGTCGGGGGAGAGGGAGGGGGAGGAAGGGGGGGGGGGGGGGGGAGGCTGACGCTATGATGCTGCTTTATATACTCCTTTCAATGGTTTCCCTCAGCGCCCACTGCTGTCATCAATTTGAAAAGGGCTTTTTTTCACCCTGCTCTTTTTGCTTTTTTTTTTTTTTTGCTTTTTTTTTTTCATTCTGGCCCTGAAATATCGTCCGTGAGACTGAAAAAAAGGAGAGAGAAAAACTGTGTATTGCTGCAAACAGAGCTGGAAGCCGGCGCATTGTCCTGATGTGACCTACGCTGGCTCGTACAGGCGAAAGCAGAGACTGTCGGCTGAAAGGGAGGTGTGTGTGTGTCTGCGTGTGTGTCTGTGTCGGTCTGTGTGTGTGTCTGCGTGTGTCTGCGTGTGTGTCTGCATGTGTGTCTGCATGTGTGTCTGTGTCGGTCTGTGTGTGTCTGTCTGCGTGTGTGTCGATGTGTGTGTCTGTGAGTGTGTGTGTCGGTGTATGTGTCAGTGTGTGTGAGTGTGTGTGTCTGTGTCGGTGTGTGTGTCTGTGAGTGTGCCGGTGTGTGTGTGTGTGTGTGTCGGTGTGTGTGTCTGTGAGTGTGTGTGTGTGTGTGTCGGTGTCGGTGTGTGTGTCTGTGAGTGTGTCGGTGTGTGTGTCTGTGAGTGTGTCGGTGTGTGTGTGTGTGTCTGTGAGTGTGTGTGTGTCTGTGAGTGTGTCGGTGTGTGTGTCTGTGAGTGTGTCGGTGTGTGTGTGTGTGTGTGTGTCTGTGAGTGTGTGTGTGTGTCTGTGAGTGTGTCGGTGTGTGTGTCTGTGAGTGTGTCGGTGTGTGTGTGTGTGTGTGTCTGTGAGTGTGTCGTGTGTGTGTGAGTGTGCCGGTGTGTGTGTGGGTGTGTGTGTGTGTGTTTGTGTGTGTCGGTGTGTGTGTCTGTGAGTGTGTGTGTGTGTGTGTGTGTGTCTGTGAGTATGTCGGTGTGTGTGTGTGTGTGTGTGTGTGTGTGTGTGTTTGTGTGTGTCGGTGTGTGTGTCTGTGAGTGTGTGTGTGTGTGTGTGTGTGTCTGTGAGTATGTCGGTGTGTGTGTGTGTGTGTGTGTGTGTGTGTGTGTGTCTGTGAGTGTGTGTGTGTCTGTGAGTGTGTCGGTGTGTGTGTGTGTGTGTGTGTGTGTGTGTGTGTGTGTGTCTGTGAGTGTGTGTGTGTCTGTGAGTGTGTCGGTGTGTGTGTGTGTGTGTGTGTGTGTGTGTGTCTGTGAGTGTGTGTGTGTCTGTGAGTGTGTCGGTGTGTGTGTGTGTGTGTGTGTGTGTGTGTAGGACGAGCGATGCATGAAATTTGGATATTTTTCACATCTTTGTTTACAGAAAGCACATTTTTGCACATTTTCTGTATGTTCACATTATGAGCGACACACACACACATTATTGTCTGTTTCTGTGGTAACCTTTCCTCACATTCCTCCTCATCATATCGTACATTTTGGCAATAATTCTGTTAGTGTTGGATTAGTCTGTTAATTGATTAGTAAATCAATCAAGGATTAATCATCAAGAATACTGACATCTGATTCATTGTCGTGTTTTCAGGCAAAATGTTGATTTAGACAAGATTGACCTGATTTTTTTACTTGGTTATTGATGAATCTTTCTCCTTTTTTTTTTTAAATCAACGATTTAGATCACAAATCACAATTACATAATCACACCGACCTCAAGTGAACAAAACAGGCCAATGACACACAAACAAACTACACAGTTCCTGAGAAATATATGTTCTCTTTATTAAAATAATATTCTTTATAATGCCGTCATGGCTCTGCTTTTCAGCTCTTCTAATGTACCTGGATGTACATCGTATGAGTTCACACTGCAATTCATGAGATGATCTGTTCTGTTCCATATTAATTCAAAGGCCAGCACAAACATAGCTGACTAATTCGGATAACTTTGCTCCTTTATATGTAGCATAACTGTATTCCATGTTTCCTTCATAATTCTCACGATCTTGCTTCTTTGTAATAACAGTATCTCATATGACTTCATTGTTTAAACCGTTTTATTTTTACTATGAAGGATTTGTCCTTGAGCAGTCCGAAAACAAACGAATGAAGGAAAGTGTTAATCAATGCCTCTTTAAAATGTCTCGCCTCTTCCATCAACTGTGTAAAACCCGAAGACATTCAGTTTACAGCGATAAAGCAGAGAAGACTATTTCATCTTCACACTTGAATAGTCAGAATCACAAGGGTTGTTTTTCTTTATAGATGACAGAAAAGATCTGTTTGATCAAAGAATTGATTCATGGGTCGACGGGTTCAATGTGAAGATGCAAAATTCAGCTTCTGTTAGTTTTCTCGGTTTTATGGCATTTTCAAGGTTTTGAGCGATTAATCTATTGATTAAAAATGAAACAAAGTATTGTATGTTTCTGATTTGCGAGGTGGACTGGACTCATGCTCTGACGCTCTGTAAGTAAGGGGACCTTAAGTTTGGATTTTTTTTTTAAAAACGTTTTTTTGCTTAGTGTGTAGTTGTCAGCCTAATGAAAATGCTGATCTAAAGCCCTATTAAAGCTAGTAAGGGGACCTTGATTTGTTTCAGTGCACCCATCATACACAAGCCCTTTAAATACAACATTTATCCGGAGCTTTCAAACATCAGTTTTCATGAACAGATGAATTTTGATGGTGACCATTTTATGTGGTTGAAAGCTCTGGTAAAAAAAAAAAAAAAAAAAAACTTCTATGACAATTTGTTGAACATTTCAATGTTTAAGGTTTTTTTTGCAGTACAATATGATGAACGTTGGCGTTATGATGTGACTGAATATGAATATGACTCAGACCTGTAAACGAACCACTGGCTGAAGGCTATTGTCTCCGCTCGACCTCACTCTCTCCCGTCTTGTTTTTTTAGATGCACCAGAGATGCAAAATATTAAAATACATATTGGTAATTGACTGGTTTCACTTCAGCCTCCAGCATATAGTCCTAGCCTTCCGCCTTCCTTCGCTGTAAGGTGAAAATTCAAATTCAAAGCTGTTTGCGATGCTGGAAGTTTAGTTTCGGTCCTGCCTTCATGTTCTTCCTTCCGCTGCTCTGTGTTGCTCAAATGTCAGCTGTGTTATCGAAGCTCTAATGAATTCCTCTGCTTTAAGGTTAATGTTGATACAAACCAAACACTTTCTGCTGCTTCACATTAAAAGTTTCTACTTTAAAGCAGCTAATATATGCGGTTTTTGATTACGTTTACATGCACAACATATCTGTAAAAGATCATATAACCTATAAGCTTTTCATTCCACTAAAATGCCTGTTTGCAGGCAGCCATGCGTTAACATGACACGCCTCCATGAAGAGCGTACAATGGCTTTGCTCTTTAAACAACATTTCCCTGCTTTTCTGACTGCAGTTACGTTGCTCCTGTAAGCGAAAACCGCGTTCCTGTTTTTGTGCGTTTTGCCGCCTTTTCCCGCCATCAACGCCACCCTGAATTGTTCCACCTGTGTCTAATCAACCTGATCTGGTTGTGTATTTAGTCTGCAGGCTTTCCCTCTTTCGTTGTCGGCTCGTCTGAATTTGTTACCAGTGTTCCTCCTCTCATCCCGCCTGTGCTCTTTGTCATTCCAGTTTTTCCTCAGTCTAGATTTTTTCCGCCTCCTTTGTACTTGGTGTTGCCTCAGCCTGCTCCCAAGTTTCATGGGAGTTTTTGTTGGGGTTCTTTAAAGCCTTTTTTCATTTCGGTCCACGCCCTAGAACCCATTTTGGAATATCCAAACAGAATATGCTGTTTACATATCATATTCGGAATAAACAAACCCCTGTATGTGTCCCGTGCAAAACTAAAAGTAAACCGTGACTTTATGGAAATGTAATGTCACGACATCCCGATAATCATCGAAATATGTTTCAAACTCTTAAAATTGAACAAAAACATGTTAAGAAAAAAATCTGATTGTATTGCTTCACAAATGAGACGCATTCTTTTTTTTCCAATGAAGGAAATTCACTACGATGAACTCGAGTGAGAGTTTTGCGATCGGGGATAAAATCCTATCTCGTCTTTTTTCTCCCCAGCAGATCAGTTTTATCGTCTTTCTCGGCGCGTCACTCTGCTTCTGCTGCTGTGCGTGCACATGCACGTGCACAGCGATCACCTCGTTAATTCAGAGCATCGACACAACAAACATTAACAACTGTTTAAACATGCATGTTCTTAATTAACACGGAATGGTGAAACGGATGTTTGGCGAATCATCCCGTAGTAACGAGCGATGCATCAGGCGGCGGTCTGTTAATGTAGCTCATGAATCATGACACATGGCTCTCCCCACAACATGACGGCACACACATTGATAATGAGTCACTGTGCAGTGCGTAAGTAAGAAAAGAGAAGCACAGTGATTGCGTAACTCGGGAGTACAGAGCTGTGATTCCGAAACCACCATCACCAGTTTTGCATTTGCTCCCAGTGCTTCGTCACGGGCCTCTCTGGGTGGAGCTGTGTGGTTTTCCTTGGACACCGTCCTGGACTGTGGCGCTGGCCTCGGGTCATAATGACTTCCACTTTTGCACGTTTTTGGTCTTTTTTTCTCCGTTGTGAAACGCCAAAGAAAAGGACATTAAATTGGTAGACATGAATAGAAAACAAATGTTTCTTGTTTGTTTTCCAACCAGCAATGGAAAGGTCTCCAGACTAAAGCCAGAGTTCTTCAGCGGTTATTGATGAGTAGTTACCACAAAGTCAGCTGCTGCCAGTCACCAAGCCAATTTATGACATTATGTGATATTGTTTTAAGCATCCATTACCCACTCTTTTACTTTTTTTTAATCACGATACTCTCTTTTCATTTTCAAAATTCGCCCCATCTCACGTGTTTATGTTGCTCCACAGAAGAATGTCTCATGTATGTATTTATGTGATTTGACAGAAGAGGGGAAACGCTGCAGCCACGCAGCGTACTTTCAACACTTTGTAACCTGCAGTGCTTTTAGACAGTGTTTTCTCCCAAAAAACCCACAAAGGCATGTCAGGTGCCTGAAGCGCAACAACAGCAGAAAAAAAGAATCTAGTTGTAAACAAGTTGGATAGAGGCGCCTCTCACTGCAGTAAAAAGTAACGGGGGTGATCATCCCCGGAGCAACTGGAGCTAATGTGAGCGGATTCAACAGAAACGCCGCAGTGTGACCCCCCCCCAAACAGGAATCGTTTGTGCCTGAGCCTTAAAAGCAAGTGGGAGCAGATCTTGCATTCTTTCTGGGAGTTAGTGGTGAATTAATTGGGAGTACAAAGGTACTAATCACGCTGGACACATGAAGTGGGGACTCACCAGTTAGGATCACAGGCAAAAGAAAGCCCTGCATTCATTAAGTTTTCCAAAGAGCGCTTGACCCCCCCCCCCCCCCCCCCCCCCCTGGAAAATACTGAGGAGGAGCTCTGCCTCACCCAGCCTTAACTTAACCATTTACAACCGTTAGCATCCAGCCTGCCGCACTAACACCGAAGTGTTTTTTCCTCCAGGATCGGGGCCAAAAGTCCTATTAGCTCACTTTTCTCCCGTCTGAACCATTCATACTTCCAGCTCACTGTACTGGCAAAGATGAAGAATATCAACCAAAGTGGATGCTGAATACGTGCGTCACATTGTCAAATATAACTCAAATCACCATGGAAACTGAGTAACAGAGTATATTGGTGGGTGTTTTTTTTTTTCTTTTTTTCTTTTCATCTCTCTCCTTGTGTCTCTCTTTGCAAAATAAATAAATATATATTGCTGGGTGATAGCATCACTGTCTGAACATATTCTGAAGCAGCTGCTTGTTAAGTTGGAATCAAGAACATACATGTATTTGTCATTTATACTGTCATACTGTGTGCTTTGAAAATTCATTACTGATATCTAGTTATGTTGCAACAAGCCGTGTCAAATCCATTTATTTGATGATGCTGCTAAACTACTCCACAGAGAAGGACTTCATTCCTTGTTACCTGGCCGAATACAGAGTCATAGATTGCATTTGAGGCTGAAAAAGGAATAAAGTGTCAATCTACTATATATAGTATTTGCTGATTTATAATGTAATATGTTCATAACTAGCACATTTTCAGATTTCACATTAAACATTGTTTGTTATTTTGCAGACTTAAGCAGGGCAACTCTTTGCAGGATACGTTTGGAAATGCATTCTTTCCTCTAGTTAAGTGTTTTTCACAACCCAATTTGGTGCATTTCAAAGCCACTGTCCACAGTGTGTAAAAGTAAAACATGCCCGCTGTGGATTCTTAAAGGGCCCCGTGGAGTTTTCTTCTACACAAACAAGTTATATTTATATTCAGTGGCAAACATCATTTGCAAAAGCCTTCTTTTTGTAAGCGTTTGAAATCCAGCATTGTTTACATCCATGGTTTCTAGCTAGCAGATTAATCTGCATATCTCGGGGTGTTACCGCCACCTGTTGATCAGTGGAACAGTGTGACATCATCATCGACTGTGCAGCACAACCCGCGTGCACGTGTTTGTCGTCGTGTGTGTGCACGAGGTAAAGAAATGAGCTACTTCCTGAGGTCTACTAGAGGTCCATTGGGATCACATACAGTAAAGCCTGCTGGATCTCCGTGTTGCTTATTTGTGACTGATGTACTTTATACTGTATGCATTGGCTAGGAATTGTGATTTAATCTCCACAATGACAGTTAATATAATATTTATATATTTATTATTTATTATTTATTTATATAGCACTGTCTCTACATGTCAGCCCTGTGATAGACTGGTTACCTGTCTGTCTCTACATGTCAGCCCTGTGATAGACTGGTTACCTGTCTGTCTCTACATGTCAGCCCTGTGATAGACTGGTTACCTGTCTGTCGCTACATGTCAGCCCTGTGATAGACTGGTTACCTGTCTGTTTCTACATGTCTCCCTGTGATAGACTGGTTACCTGTCTGTTTCTACATGTATCCCTGTGATAGACTGGTTACCTGTCTGTCTCTACATGTCTCCCTGTGATAGACTGGTTACCTGTCTGTCTCTACATGTCTCCCTGTGATAGACTGGTTACCTGTCTGTCTCTACATGTCAGCCCTGTGATAGACTGGTTACCTGTCTGTCTCTACATGTCGGCCCTGTGATAGACTGGTTACCTGTCTGTCTCTACATGTCGGCCCTGTGATAGACTGGTTACCTGTCTGTCTCTACATGTCAGCCCTGTGATAGACTGGTTACCTGTCTGTCTCTACATGTCAGCCCTGTGATAGACTGGTTACCTGTCTGTCTCTTCAGCCCTGTGATAGACTGGTTATCTGTCTGTCTCTACATGTCAGCCCTGTGATAGACTGGTTACCTGTCTGTCTCTTCAGCCCTGTGATAGACTGGTTATCTGTCTGTCTCTACATGTCAGCCCTGTGATAGACTGGTTACCTGTCTGTCTCTACATGTCAGCCCTGTGATAGACTGGTTACCTGTCTGTCTCTACATGTCAGCCCTGTGATAGACTGGTTACCTGTCTGTCTCTACATGTCAGCCCTGTGATAGACTGGTTACCTGTCTGTCTCTACATGTCAGCCCTGTGATAGACTGGTTACCTGTCTGTCTCTTCAGCCCTGTGATAGACTGGTTATCTGTCTGTCTCTACATGTCAGCCCTGTGATAGACTGGTTACCTGTCTGTCTCTACATGTCAGCCCTGTGATAGACTGGTTACCTGTCTGTCTCTACATGTCAGCCCTGTGATAGACTGGTTACCTGTCTGTCTCTTCAGCCCTGTGATAGACTGGTTATCTGTCTGTCTCTACATGTCAGCCCTGTGATAGACTGGTTACCTGTCTGTCTCTACATGTCAGCCCTGTGATAGACTGTTTACCTGTCTGTCTCTACATGTCAGCCCTGTGATAGACTGGTTACCTGTCTGTCTCTACATGTCAGCCCTGTGATAGACTGGTTACCTGTCTGTCTCTACATGTCAGCCCTGTGATAGACTGGTTACCTGTCTGTCTCTACATGTCAGTCCTGTGATAGACTGGTTACCTGTCTAGGGTGAGCCCTGCCTTCGCCCAATGTCAGCTGGGATCGGCTCCAGCCTGCGACCCTGAATTAAGGATACGCGCAGTACTCGAGTTGAGGGGGGATGCGGGGGGATGGCATCCCCCCTGATTTTTTTTTACAACTCGACTACAGCCCAACTGGCAGTTTACTAGCTGCCAGTATAACAGAGAGAGTGCTACAGCTGGAAGGCGACCCGTTGCTGTGGGTTTTAACAGCTTGGCCATTCATCATCACCACAGCTGGGTCCGTGTGGGAAACGCAGCTAACGCTAGCTTTCTCTCTATGATGCGAGTTCATTGCTGAGGAACTCTGGGAAGTCGGCAGCAACACTTAAACAACGTCTGCCAGCTCGCAGTGTTCTGTCGTCGTAATGGTGCAACGGCCGCTCCGGCACAAGGTTGTTGCCGTGGTTTCACCATCACAACTGATGACGGCCATGGCCGCAAAAATAAAGCAATAAAGCGGGCGATCCTGTAATGAGTGGGAAATGAGATATAAATGGTATATTGTAGAAGTGTTGACGGGGAGCCGGAATCAGAAGTGAGCCTGAACCAGCTGAGACCGCTGCTGCAAACTAATGAATGCAAAGGAGACCTGGAGAGAATATGAACAAGCAAAATATGTAAATTGGCATTCCACACAAATAGGACTTGATTATGTTGTACTGTGGATAGACGGTATTATTAAAGCAATAATTCAGATGAAAAGCGCCGGAGTTGCATATGTGTGTGCTTGTATGTGTGTTGAAGAGTGTGTTAAAGAGTGCCACGGAAAGAGCACGGGGGGAGGGGAAGCGTTCCCATTAGAGTGCCCATTAAGTCTGATTACAAGTGATTGCCGTCTATCGGAGAGATGACCGGCCCATTAATGATATAAACAAATGCTTTCCTTTCTCACTCTCATCATAATCAAACCAACTCCGGGTTTTTTTCTCTCCTTCTTCCCTCGAGATATCAACATGAACTTTGCATAACATCCAATGATTTCTGGCAAAACACCAGGCGTACAGTCCAACCAAAGCATTTCTGCTTTCCTGCACATGTTGTTTTGTCACTGTTGGTTTATTTATGGCTGATTTCCTCCCCAAACGTCTTTCTTAACTTCAGGCGCCGACACACACAATAAGATATATATGAGGGTCCAAAAGGGAAAAGTAATTCATACTGGGATAACTTCACCCGTAACGCAGCGTGGGGGAAGTATTTGTGGCTGCAACCACATGTGGCAACTACCGGAGGTTACTTTAAAGCCGCTGTGGGAGTTGCTGTGTCGAGGGCTAGTGTTGCATATAGGTCATCTTAGCCGGATGTAGTGATCTGACTACATCCTGCCACACAACAGGCGTTAAAACTGCTGTTGTTGCTTCACTGTGCTTCCTTGAAATGTCTCCTGCTGACTTATGGGTTCAAAGAAACGATGAGCGTCAGGGTTCTTTTTTTTTTTTTTAAGTGACCCTTACGTTTTCAGATGGCTCGGGTTCATTTTTAATGCTATGGCAACATGTTCGCGACGGTTTCTGACCTTCCTGACGACCGTCGCCGGACTGTGATTTCCATGCCAGTTGCTCGTTAGCCTGACTTGGCTCTGTCTGTGTGTGTTTTCGTAGGTGTTTCTCTGGGGGAGCTCAGCAGCTCCTCAGGGCTGCCTGGAGTCAGACTTCACCACTTCCTCTGGTAAGTTAAATTCTACATACAGCAGAGTGCTGCAGCGTCTGATACTGTTTCTCTCCCCTAGACCTCCCTGCTGTGCTCAAGACACACACACACACACACACACACACACACACAGAAAAACAGTGTCTCTAGCAGTTGCGTGAAGTAAATGTAATGAAGCTCAGATCTGGGTGCTGGTTTAATGTGTATGTGGCAGCCTGGCGATCCGTTCTGCTTACTCTGCTTCTTGTCTGTGGGAGTGACAGCTGCAGACTGTGCATGTGCTTCTGTAGGTGGTGTCATAGAGGTGATGTTACCACATCACAAGCATTTATGCATCATTTTTAGCCAACATTTCTCCACCTCCATGTTGGTTTAAATGTTAATTCTTCAAATATCCATTTAGCGGCTGTGCTCTGGAGCTTTCGGGCTTATCTCATGGTTTTCATCAAGTGGTGTTTGTCCAGATGCCTTGGAATCGTAGATTTTTTCTCAAATTGGGAAATCTCAGTTTCACAATGCAATCACACCCCCCAGAGTTTTACATGAATCATTTTTAAAGGCTTTCCTCTGGGTCTGACCCAAAGCAAACACAGAAAGTAGCTCACTGGCAGCTAGCGGTTAGCCATAATAGCCTTTACAGTTAGAAACCACATGAGAACCACAAATGCACGTGAACACACTTAACGTTATCAAATCCAAATTCTCCTGTGTGGTTTTTATCTCAAGTCCTGGTTCCAGTATGATATGCTGGCGTATCATACAGTAGCAGGATATGTTTGTTTGAGTCCGGAGCAGTCTTGCACCACAGATATGTTCAAAAATGTTGTTGGACTCAAAAACACAATGGGCGTTCTGTTCTCCAAACTCCAATCAAAGGGCCACACCCACAGTTTGACTGTCACATGGGAGCATTAGAGCAGAACGGCCCTTATAGGCTCAAGCTGCTGTTCATTGAAGACTGTGAAAGTCTGAAATAAATGTAAGAAAATTAGAAACAAAAGGGTCACGTAAAATACACACAAATGACGATGTAAAATGATATACATAATGATACAATATGACACAATATATGAGAAATATAAAAAATGTGTGCATCAGATACAACCACAGTGCAAACAAGCAAACAAATAATCCTGAGAGGTGTATTCGATAATAAGGATATTTCTTGAAATGTATAAATGCAGTATTTTTGGTGTGTGTGGAGTGAATTATTGTACGTTTTATTATATATCATTATTGCACATATGAGTAATCAGTAGCCGCAGATGGCTGACAGAAGTCCAAAGGGCCCATCTATTGACAAAGGAGGTTCTGACACTCTGAGGGAGGAGATGGAAAGTTTGATGGCCTCAGGCGGGGTGTTCTTAGCCGAGGCCAGCACACTTGTAGTCCTCCTGGAGGTTCCACGCTGGCCTCTTGGATGGAAACGGAGGTCGCCGGTGCCTCGGCCCTACTCAGATCCACAATCGGCTCCTTTGTCTTTGTCATGTTGCGCCGCAGATGGTTCCGCCGCTCTGCATCCGGCCTCCTCACCAATACATCCAGCTGTAGCGCTCACATCAGAACGCTTCTGAAGATGGCAGCACGCCGTGTGTCAGTTGAAGTCCATGGTGTAGAGGGACAAAAGGTTGTAGACTAGGTGAAGACGAACAGCCCGGCCGCGCCGCTCAGAGGGGATGTCGGAGAGAAAACAACAAAAGGCACACAAGAAATGGGGGAAAATGTGTAAATGTAATGATGAAAACTCGGATGCCGAATATCACCCGTGAGTCTGCGGGTGGCGGGGAGCTCCGGCTGTCGGCCATTCGTCACGACTGTGTTGTCGCTGCTGGCCTTGGTAGCGCTGCATGGATTGTTGGCTGTAATACTAGCGGTGCATTTTTTGGGCTCCCGGCCTCCAGTGATGGATCACGCTCATGACTGCACAGTGTAACAGGAACACGGTGGCGTTCCCAAAGCCCACCAGATAGCTCCCGTGTATCAGTCATCCTCTTGACATTGTCCTGTGTGTGTGTGTGTGTGTGTGTGTGTGTGTGTGTGTGTGTGTGTGTGTGTGTGTGTGTGTGTGTGTGTGTGTGTGTGTGTGTGTGTGTGTGTGTGTGTGTGTTTTTCCCGGCAGCGAGAGAACTTAATGTAATATGATAAGTGCACCGGAGACACAGACACAAAGTCATTCGGTTGATTCTTCTAAAGCTTGAATTCTTTAATGAAAACACCATCTGCTGTCCTCTTTTTGATGCTGGTTGCCATGATGACGCACCTGTATCACGTTGCACGGTGTGATGCTGCTTCATAAATTAAGTATTAGAATGCTCGGGTCACAATGGTCAGCGGATCGAGATCCACTCTTATCTGAATGCCACCTCAGATAAGATGCATTTTGGTCAAAAGCGGCGATTAATGTTTACCGATTGACGATGCAAGCAGTGAGGTTATTAGGGCTGTTAGGGGGCTTGCATGTGGACTCGGATGAGACTCGGATGACAGTAACTGTAGCAAATAACTGTCTTGGAATAAAAAGTAGACACAGAAAAGTAAAATGCGTTGAAAGTATATGTGTGTGTGTGTGTGTGTATATATATATATATATATATATATATATATATATATATATATAAATTTTACACCACTAAATATGCCGAAGAAACATTCGGTCAGATACTGTCAGCAGCCCACATAGGGAAATTCTGTGTGATATTTTTTATTTATTTATAAAACCTTCTACACCATTGTTTGCAGAACACTGTCAAAGATTTCACCACCATTTAAATAACCCAAAACATCGCCAACTCAAGCACTGCCTAATATTTCACAATTATATTTCCTCCTTGGAACCCACAAAGCTCCACTTCATGGCCAGAAGTCTCCGAGGGCATGTGATGACATTAAAGTGATTTCCTTTTGTTGCAGAAGGCCATTCAATAAGGCCCCAAGCCTGGAAAAGGCCTCTTGTATTCATTTGTTTTAAGTCTGGTGAGATCTGTAAGGGGCCCGGTGCGGATGTACAACATTAACTTTTTTTTTTTTTTACATTCACTTATTTTGCAATAACAAAATTAGATTTCTTCTATGAGACCAAAGTTAATCTTCAAAAAGGAATTATACATTCAAAATGCTTCTTCGACTTCAGAGCCAGCAATGATTTATCAAAGGGGCCAACCGAGATAAGGCTGTTCCTCCCGGGCCGGCCCTTTGGATCGTGCTTAAAGGGTGGAAAGTCTTTTTCAAACACAACTCTATTTTCCCGTATCTTTACGTCCAAAGTGAGTGATGTAGCAAAACATATCAAATTGACCACAGAACTAAAATTACATGAAATATATTAATATCTGTATCTTTTGTGCACTGTATAGATTTTCAGGGATCGGTACTTTACTAAAATATATATTTTTTTTCGACAGCTTTAAAACAAATCTGTACTTTCTAAACCCCACATTTTCAGAAACAGGGTCGTTACTCTAGTTTTTTAGAATGATCAATTATTATTTTTCTTATGACCATGATGCAAGGTTCACTTACCGCGCGAAAAAAAAAAGCAGCCACTAGAAATGACCTTCATAGGGATTTCAGTTTCTACTTTGAGTACGTTTTCCCTTTTACTTAAGTAAAGAAGTTGAATCAGTACTTCTACTTCCACCAAAGTCTCTTTGAACACAAGTCTCTGTACTTCTACTTGAGTACAGGATGACCTTTGACCCCCTGACTCTGACTGACTTGTGCTGATAATCATGAACGTTTGAAGGCTGGTTATGCTATCAGACATAGGGAAATCCTGTGTGTATACTTAAATGAATTATCAATAATAATATAATATGTGGTTTTTATTTCACATCTGTTAAAGTTGCCACACATTTCAGCATGAAGGAGGTTTTGAAAGTGTGGGAAACCCTGTTTGTGTGTTTCATCACGAGTGTTCCTTCCTCGAGCTAAACTTTACATCTCCGAAGTCGAACATTTACAAGCAACGGGTTCACTGAGCATCTGTGTGAGGACGTGGCGAGACCTTTGACCCAGTTGTTGATGTATGAATTGTTGCTGGTTGGATGCTAAACAATACAGTCAGAAAAGCGCTCGTCTAGTCCCAAAGTCGAGGACGTCGATACGAGTGTGTTTTTCATTAGCTTTATGTCAGACTCCAGGAATGTTGACATGCCTCGAGCTTCAGCGTGGTTCTGATGACTCGTGTTCCCGCGCCTGCCCTCTCCGAGATCTGCTGCCCTCCTTTGTGTTGGCAAACGCTTTTATAGGCGAGCGCTGACATTTGAGGAAAGCGTGTAAAACGAACTAATAGAGGGCGTCATTAGGAAATGATCAGAGGCTGTGAAGGTCTTCGTCTGTGTGTTTGTACGCTGTCGTAGTAAAATGATCCGCGGCGCTCAAGTCGAACGATGGTTCACGGAAGTAAATTCACTTATTCCTTGAATGCTAGCAATGAAGAAAAATAAATACAGCGTCTGTGAGCTTCAGCATTTCCTGTTTTCTCAAATCTTGTGTACAATTTCCGAGCGGCTGCAGGAACAGGTGGGGTAATGCATTTCAAGAGGGCGTGCTGGCGAGTTTACATTTCTTTGTCATACCGTCATGTTTGTTATATTTGACACAACAAAGTACAGTACATACTGTTCTTGCACCTCTCGTTGTGCAGGATGTGGTCGTTGTTTTGGCGGAGGAATCATGTGTGCCAGTGTAGAGGAGGAAGTGCTCACCCGCAGCCTATACAGCGAGTATAGGACGCTGCAAACTTCCAAGCACACAGAGTCTGTTGTGTGTTTGCGATTTGTCAGACGTGGAATCCGGGAAAACAAACAAGGAGGGCGAATTTGGTTAAGGGTTTGACTTTCTGACTGCAGATCAAAATGGGTTTTGATTCGACTCCAGTTGTGGCTCAAAGAAATCAGAGTGGGACAGACAGCAGTTTTTGAGCTGCTGCCAGCACAATCTGGAAGTTGGTGGCTTTGGCGACCCCCCAAGTCTTCGGGGTGGAAGTGTTTTACATCATCAGTGTCAAGGACAGTTCATGCCAAAGCTTAGTCACTGACTTCAACAACACTACACTAATGACTCACTTAGTATTTGGGCTTTTCCCTCTTTCTCAACCTTTGTCCCCGCTGGTTATCGTACACACAGTCAGACTATCATCCAGATCAGATAAACACACAGCAAACCTGCAGGTGGACAAAACAAATCAACTGCTTAGAATTGATCGTTTAGCCAGTTTTCACCTTTAAAGTATTAAAAAAAAACTTTGAAAACTAAAGTTTCTCTGATTTGTTGTACATCGCCTTTGTATGTTTATACCTGTCAGTTCTACTTCTTGCAGTATTGGTACTTTTTTACTACTTACTTCCCTATATGACTGAAGCCGAGTTGGTGCATAAAAAAGGCAGCAGTTTGCGGTTTGTGATGTGGAATCGAGGCCAGCTTGCATGTTAGCTCATACACACACGCCGCCGCGTACAACGCCATGACGCGTCACAGTCACAGAGCAAACAGCCGGCTGCAAGTGTAAATCGCTCAGCATCATGGCTCAGCACTTTCTCATCAAGAGAAAATGTGGGTTTTTTCAGAACACCATATGCGCCGCTGGCTTTTTCCAGGATAGTCGAGGGTAAAAAAATATGTGCACAAGCAGGGAAGATGTGAGACGCACCTGGAGCACTTCTGCGTTTTCAGAGACGGGGACGAAACCCTGGAGGCTTTCTATTAGTTTGATACATTCTGTTGAAATGGGGAGAAATTAGATATATTTTTTCTGTTAGGTGACCTTGGTTTGGCGTCCTCTGTCCTTAGTATAACCGCACAAAATGTTGGATTAACACCGCCATGCCTCGCACTATGCCAGCCCCTTCTACATAGAAAATAAAGGAACATTATTCATTATCCGTGCAAATTGGTATCAACTCAAATTTTTCCAACTTCAGATCGGCTGCATAGTTAACTTTAATGTGCATCTTCAAAGAAAGTCCCTGCAAAGAAAGCACAGAATAAAGGCGTGAAGTTATCTAGCGGTCTAGCCAAAGCCACAGAGAGTTCAACCTAGTTTCTGTGTTTTTAAAGTATCGAGGAAAAAAAAAACCCTTAGATGGAGCGAGCAGGGAAGGGAGAATGTGGACTGGTGTGACCCTGCTCTCTGCCACTGCAGCTAATTTACGCCTGCGGTGGAAGTCCATTATTGTCACTTTTGTTTATTTGGGACACTAATGTGCAGAAATGGCAATTAGAGAGCCAACAAAAAGCATTCAGCTGTATGATTTGTTCCCCCTTCCAAAATAAATTGCCATCTGTAAACGTCCTATCTGATGAAATTGTCCTGAAATGCCTCGCTCTGAGCTCCTGCAGTAGGTGTTACCGTTGGATACCGTTTTACTCTCAAACTAAAACACCAACTTTGCATGAACAAAATGCAAATAAAGTTTGAGACGGTTTGTGTTCAAAGCGTCTGCACTGCTAGAATGCCTCCGAGGCCTGGAGGGGCGTGAATCTCTCGTGGTTGAGTTCCAGACTTTTGAGTCATTAAAGCGCTGTTAGAGAAGCCAACTATCACTGCCAGCAACATTTTTCCAAAGTAATATTCACCTAGCTTAAATATCAGTTGTGTACATCACTAACAGCAGTCGATGATTACACTTGATAATGCTGTAGAAACTAGATCACAGTTTAAATCAGTTCAAATTCGGCCTCATCGCCATGGCAATGGCAGCTGTGGCTGAAGGGGATTGGAGCATTTAAAGCTACCTCATGCAGCCCGTTGTCTGAGGAATTAAGTTTATATTGGACAATTTGTCACTCTGGTGCCAATGTTAAGTGCCAAAGCATGAAGTAGCACGCCAAGTGTTACTTGAAATATCCGTCCTTTTCATTCACTGTTAACTATTATCTTTAACCTTCATGTGCTCAAATTGCCCAATCCATAGCCATTCTTTAGCCATAGTTCAATTTTAACCGGTCAAACTATACTTGCCATGAGCAGTAGAAAGGGATTTTTCTTCTTTTTTTTTAAACGAATTGGGTTTTTAATAATCATCCAATAGAAGTTCTTGTCTGGTGAAAGGATTTAACTGAAGAAAATAAATCATCATTTCCCAGGAACTTAAGTTGGAATCATTGAAACTGGTGGCCATAACATAAACCTGTATTTCCTGAAAATGATCTATGATGACAAACGATAAACATCACCTTCAAATTGGAATTTACAGTCTTAAAACGGGCTGGTCTCCTAATTCTAATCCTAATTACAGACAAAGAAACCGCATTGTCAATTACCTTTCAAGGGAAATGATTTTCCTCCAAGATCACATGTGATTTTACTGTTTCACATGTAAATTTCTCATCAAAGTCAAACAAATACAGGACTTTCACCCAGGACACCACTGTTGGTGACCCACGTGAAATGAAAAGTAAACATTGACTTATTTTATGTGTGGAATGTAAGTTCCCTAACCATGTAGTCTTTGAGAAGTCATTGATTCTCTCCCATGTAGCAACTATGTTCAAAAGTTTATTTCACAAGATAATTTAATACAAGTGTCTCTCAGCTTGGGCCGCACGGTGGTGTAGTGGGTAGCACTATTGTCTCTATTGGGGATAGGTTAACTGACTGGTTGTCTGTCTCTACATGTCAGATAGACTGGTTACCTGTCTGTCTCTACATGTCAGATAGACTGGTTACCTGTCTGTCTCTACATGTCAGCCATCTGATAGACTGGTTACCTGTCTGTCTCTACATGTCGGCCCTGTGATAGACTGGTTACCTGTCTGTCTCTACATGTCAGCCCTGTGATAGACTGGTTACCTGTCTGTCTCTACATGTCGGCCCTGTGATAGACTGGTTACCTGTCTGTCTCTACATGTCAGCCCTCTGATAGACTGGTTACCTGTCTGTCTCTACATGTCAGCCCTGTGATAGACTGGTTACCTGTCTGTCTCTACATGTCAGCCCTGTGATAGACTGGTTACCTGTCTGTCTCTACATGTCAGCCCTGTGATAGACTGGTTACCTGTCTGTCTCTACATGTCAGCCCTCTGATAGACTGGTTACCTGTCTGTCTCTACATGTCAGCCCTGTGATAGACTGGTTACCTGTCTGTCTCTACATGTCAGCCCTGTGATAGACTGGTTACCTGTCTGTCTCTACATGTCAGCCATGTGATAGACTGGTTACCTGTCTGTCTCTACATGTCGGCCCTGTGATAGACTGGTTACCTGTCTGTCTCTACATGTCGGCCCTGTGATAGACTGGTTACCTGTCTGTCTCTACATGTCGGCCCTCTGATAGACAGGTTACCTGTCTGTCTCTACATGTCAGCCCTGTGATAGACTGGCGACCTGTCTGTCTCTACATGTCAGCCCTGTGATAGACTGGTTACCTGTCTGTCTCTACATGTCAGCCCTGTGATAGACTGGTTACCTGTCTGTCTCTACATGTCTCCCTGTGATAGACTGGTTACCTGTCTGTCTCTACATGTCAGCCCTGTGATAGACTGGTTACCTGTCTGTCTCTACATGTCAGCCCTGTGATAAACTGGTGACCTGTCTGTCTCTACATGTCAGCCCTGTGATAGACTGGTTACCTGTCTGTCTCTACATGTCGGCCCTGTGATAGACTGGATACCTGTCTGTCTCTACATGTCAGCCCTGTGATAGACTGGTTACCTGTCTGTCTCTACATGTCAGCCCTGTGATAGACTGGTTACCTGTCTGTCTCTACATGTCAGCCCTGTGATAGACTGGTTACCTGTCTGTCTCTACATGTCAGCCCTGTGATAAACTGGTGACCTGTCTGTCTCTACATGTCAGCCCTGTGATAGACTGGTTACCTGTCTGTCTCTACATGTCAGCCCTGTGATAGACTGGTTACCTGTCTGTCTCTACATGTCGGCCCTGTGATAGACTGGTTACCTGTCTGTCTCTACATGTCAGCCCTGTGATAGACTGGTTACCTGTCTGTCTCTACATGTCGGCCCTGTGATAGACTGGTTACCTGTCTGTCTCTACATGTCAGCCCTGTGATAAACTGGTGACCTGTCTGTCTCTACATGTCAGCCCTGTGATAGACTGGTTACCTGTCTGTCTCTACATGTCAGCCCTGTGATAGACTGGTTACCTGTCTGTCTCTACATGTCAGCCCTGTGATAGACTGGTTACCTGTCTGTCTCTCTGTGTCAGTCCTGTGATAGACTGGTTACCTGTCTGTCTCTACATGTCAGCCCTGTGATAGACTGGTTACCTGTCTGTCTCTACATGTCAGCCCTGTGATAGACTGGTTACCTGTCTGTCTCTACATGTCAGCCCTGTGATAGACTGGTTACCTGTCTGTCTCTACATGTCAGCCCTGTGATAGACTGGTTACCTGTCCAGGGTGTACCCTGCCTTCGGGGTCGGCTCCAGCCCCCCCTGCGACCCTGAATGCATGATAAGAGGTAAACGATGGATGGATGTCTCTCACCTTAAAAAAAGGTGAGAGACTTTACCATCTTGAAACGGATCTGATTGGAACCAGTTTTAGCAAGCCGACAATCAGAAGACACTCAACGATATCCAATATCTGACGATCTCCTGCCTGGTTGTTTTCCTCCGGGCTAGTTGCTCAATAGAATCAGCCGCTGTCTTTGATATAGATATGAGATTATTGATAGAACGTCCCCATGAGGAGTTTCACTTGTCTCCCTCTCTGCTGTGTCTCGCTGTCTAAGCTTCTTCTGTCTGTGTATGTACTTTACAGCCCATTCATGTGTCCTTTTATATCTATATTCATATTTTTTTCCAGCTAGAAAATCTTTGGCATTTGTGTGTGTGTCCGTATTAGAGCTATAGCAAACCTGTTGAATGGAGGCACCAGCTTTCAGGCTCTTCCCCAGCTGTTGTCTGGATATTAAATGGTCTCCGGGGTGAAAAGCAGCAAACCGAAGCACAGTTTCCTGTAATGCTTTTGGAGCCAGCTGTTCTTCCAGTGCAGAGGAATCCTGAAAGCTGTCATTTTTTGTCCTGAGAAGTACACGTAGGCTGAGTTACAAAAGTGGAATTGAGTGCTTGGTTGTTTTAAAATGGTCATGTTCATCGTTGGGTTTGATTAGAGGGTTCGTGTCATCGTTCCGCTCAGAGGAGCAGGTAACGGTTCGGTCAGCTGAGGACGTACTGCAATGTTTATTATGTCGTTGAAGGTTAAGTTTGCTGTCTTTGGGTGAAAACAGAGGTTTTATTTGTTTCTCCGTGAAGCTACAATTTGATTGGATGATTGTGTACGCAAATTGTGTACGCAAATAATATTGTACTGTAATATTAAGAGTATTTCTCTCAGGGGTTCAATGCTGTTAAACATCTTAAAACAGTGGCAGTGAGAAATGATCAGTCCAATTTGAGTTACAGTTTTTTTTGTTTGGTTATGAAATGGTTCTTGTGCTCATTGTAACTGGATTCAGCATGATGGAAAAATGCAGACGATCTGAATTATAATACCAGCTGCAGCATTCAAGGAAAAGCCTTGATAAAGAAGACTACAGAGACTTTCAGTTTCTCATCATACTTTATGTAACTCGACAATGTTTTTGGAAAGTGAGTTGAATTTTAAAGGAATAGTCCAACGTTTAAGAATACGTTTGTCTGGTTGAGAAATAGAGCATTGGTATCGATCTAATTTATTATTGTTTGCATCCATGGAAGAGAAGGTGAAACTCCATCTATGACCTGAGCGGTGAATCTGTGTGTGACTCAGTCAGACAGCTGAAAACTCTCTTATTTGTTAGTGGGGTGTGGCTCGTATTTTGCGGTAATGGCGAGATGTTTGCCTGGGGCACAGCGTTGTGTTTAAATTCTACATTTCTACCGGCAGCTGCGCTCCAATCGGCCCTTAGCTGCAATGTGCTGTATGCTAAGTCTGTGGAAACCTATGGTGTCAACCATTAAAAAACATCTAGGTGGACAATCTACAGCATTTCTAATTAAGGGACTAAAGAACAGTGACCAATGCAGCCATTGGTTGGGCAAACATTAGCTGCCATTTGGCATTGGGAGACCGTACTGTGGACAACGGACTCATACAGGTAACCTCTAGCGATATGTGCATTTCTGATGAACTACAGCAGATCAACGTCACTGCCAGCTGTCTGATCAAAGATGAACACATGCTGCCATGAGTGTAACATTTTGCTTTTTTATCATCACACTGAGTAAGTGATGGAGAAAAAACAAAACGACTAAGCCTTTAGAATTAAAGGTCTGCAAGCAACACCTCAGATTAGTCATTTCTCAAAAATCTTGTGAGGTTATGTAAACTGATTTTCCATGTTTGACCACTAGATGTCACTCATAACCAGGGACAGTCTATGTGCAAGATCCCCTTTGATGAACTGACAACACAGTAAGAGCTGCCTCCTGCAATGTGACTGTGAGATGCAAACGGAGGCATCAAAGACCTCTTTTGACTGGTTCTATCAAGCTGAATAGGCTGATTACATCCAATTAGTGGCATTTTTTCCTCTTCATGCACACAATTTGTTAAAATGGCGAGGACGGACAAGCTCTGAGCACAAAACGCATAATTTTAACATGTTGGAAGGAAGCTGTTCTGTGATTCACTGAGTGATTGCCGGTTTCTTGTGTCTGTGTTCAGCTAGGTAGGTACCCAGATGTCTGAGGAGGCTCTGAGGATGACGTCTTGACCTTGAACCCCACCAGTATGTCAGGTAAGATGTTTGACCTGATTACCTAAACGTGCACTCCCAGCCTCCAGGTTTAGTCCATATAAGGTTCATAATGTGCTTCAAAGTTGAATATTGAACACAATATTCACTCAAACTAAATGTGAACACAGTGTTTCTCCTGAATGATATTCCCGTCAGGCTAGAAAAGACTCACAAAAAGCAACTAAACTATCATGAGACACGTGATGTGAGGTCTGAACCACCAAGTCATCAGTTTGTATTTTTATTATTGTTATTTTTATTTTTCAAACTTAAGCAAGAGAACAGAATAAAAGATAGAAAGGATATGCCCTCTATACATGATCAGTAGCTCAATGACTTTGCATCACTAGATGCATCCCAACTATCCTCCGAAGGATGCGGCCTACGTCGGAGCAGCGATTACATTTTATTATTGTTATTTTGGAACATGCCAAAGCCAAGACGTTAAAGCTTTAACGTCGACCTAAAGGTAACTTTCTGCCCCGGAACATAATTCCAGATTTACAAGGCGCACGGCATCAACCACTGATCATGTGTAGAGGGGCTGAGAAAAACACCATTCGCATTTTAATTTCAATGCTTCGTGATATGCTGTCCTCACCAGAAAGATAGTATATAAAAGACATCTCAGATTTATCGTCAAACACAAGCAATTCATTCTTTCATTTCCTTATGATTTGAGAGGCAAAATGTCTCAGTCTGGACTTGTAAAAAAGCTACCATGCACCACTTACCAACGTTTCCAACCCCTTAACTCTTTGTTACAATTAATTCAGTGCACACTGGGAATGTAGACTTGCACTTGCATGCATAATAAGCCGTTTAAATACAGATGTCAAACCTTGTGCTGCACCAGACGTACGTGCTTTCATGTACAGACGGTCGCTCTGTGTTTACTCACATATTCAGTGTACAGAGCGACTGGATTAGCAACTTATTGGTCCACGTCAGCTATCTCATCCACAGACGAGTGCTGTTCTACCTGTGGTCACAATTACAAATTGTCATTTTTAGAAATAAGCATGCATTCATTCAGCATACTACACAAACAAAACATAAAAAGAGGAAATTAAAATCGTTACTTGATTTAAGTTGGTTATATTATCTTCTGATTAACCCATAGTGATAGTATGAAATCCACAAGTAAAGGTCTCTTTTTGGAAGAGGATGAAAAAAAAAAAAACAATCATGCAACACCTTGTGTAAACAAATACAACTTCAATTAAATTTTAAAATCCATCTTACTTGTTTCATTAACTAAAAACGGTGGCTGGTCTCGGTGGCCTCGCTGCCCCGCCACATACAGGCTCACGTGTACCACATAAGGAAATTAACCTGACATCCACTGTGACACCAGACCGGCGACAACAACAAACCTGTGACAAAGTGATGTTTCTGATGCTTAATTCACATTAACCTGCTGTTTTATTCGCATCTGATTGTTGAGAAGCAGAGGAGCAGGTCAGTCTGCCTCTCTCACCTGTTTAACTGAGCAAGTAGCTTTCTTTTTTTTAAAGTGCCTCTCCCATCTATTTTAGAGCCAGCAGAAAATTGCTCCCCCCGCTGGAAAGATGAGGCCATTCAAAATGGTAATATTTATCCTCCCTCTCAGCAATGCTTTTTCCTCCTCTCTGTCAGTCTGGGTGAGCTTTGGAGCACTCATGAAAACTCTAGGGCTTTTTTTTGTTTGTTTTTTTTACTAAAAACCAGAGAAGCTGTTCAGACTTTAACCTCCTTCAATTTTTCTTTGCTTTTAATGGCCTTCATTGACTCGATATGATTCTGTTTTGATCTGAAAACATGGGTAAGTACTAGGGAAAAAAAGTCATATTTTTTTAGCTTTCACTCTTCAACAAAATCATAATCCATGACCCAAACCAATAACCAAGTTCCTGTAGAATACCTTACTGAGATCTCATTTAAATACTTATTTGTGTGGCAAAGACGCAAGTCGTGCCTTTGCTTGTCATCATATTTACTTTACCTAAGGTTGAATATCATTTTGTTGTATAATGATAATATAATATTACAATATTAAATTCAATATATTTAATACAATTTTAAAAGTATTGTCCAAAATAATATATATAATAATATCATGTCATTATCATACATGTGGTCTGTCTGGGCTCAGTAGAAATAAGGCCTTTGTGATACCATTAGAATTAAACTGAGGGATGTTTGGTAAGACATTTCTTCCTCTTCTAGAGACACAGTTGAGTTGGTGCACTTTCAGCAGAGTCAGAGGATTGTTATCAGTACAAAACCAGAGTCAGCTAACCGTGCAAACATGCATTGCATCACTATTGCATGCATTTTCCTACAGGCAAGCTCACGAACCATCTATATGCAGAATAAAGTCCATTGTTAAATGAATAATGAATTCAAATGTGCACACAATCTATTACTTCAATAAAGGTCTCAGAGCTCTTCTTGGGTTCCTTACTGTTGTTTCCAGGATTTATACTCTTTATGTAAAATGAAGCAAAAAATACATAACTGTCTGTTATCTTTCATTATGCTAATTAACATAATGAGATCACAGACATGAACACATGATCAAGAGATACTCTTTGATCCTCATCCCCATTTCCAACCATGAAATTAACAAAATGAAAAATGAAGCAAACATCAAACCAAACCTGGCAGGCATAGAAACAACAGATATGTAGAAACAAACCGGCCCGCACCATTCTGCTACATGTTGCAAGCAAAGACCATGATAATATGAAGCTGTTTGTGATATGTGGAAGGGAAATCCTAACTAACCTGCTACATAATCCCTAATGGGCCTGTATTACTACACCGCATGCGGTGGAAAATGTTCCTCTTCACCCCTGTATCTCTGCCTCAACCACCACCACCACCGCTACGCCTTTCCTACTCGGCAATGATTGCATTCAAGGACACTCCATTACAGCTTCATGCGTCCTCCCCGTAGAGGCCTGGGCTGCCGCGGGGAGACTAGATTCATATCTGGTCCTCGGCGATGACTGTTGACACAAACGGATGACTCAAACGGTCTCGATTCCATATGAATTGCCTCATTTCACATTTCACGGCTCAGGATTGTTGAGGATGGAGGGCATGTCTGGTGGGTTCACTATCATTACATGATACATGATCGCTTGTTCTTTCCACGTCTCCTCCTTCCAGCGGTAGAAAAGTAAACCCAACACGCTGACTTAGATGTGATTTTGTGGTAATAGTGTCGTTAATCAGTGTTGACAGCACAGAGAGGCACCACTGGTCTTTTACTGCATAGCTGAAGCTGTTTCTCCCTGCAACTCCTGGAGGTTGCCCATTGGTCCAACAGTGGAAGCCGTGTGCTTATTGCTGTTCCTGCTAACGAGCGAGTGTTTTGTCTTTATCTGAACAATGAGGGGCGAGAGCCAGACATACTGAGTAAAGGGCTGAGCACAAGTGTTCACCAGCAGCGGTGCAGCAGTGGAGGTTGTGTCAATACGACTGAAATCTCACTAATGCCGAGGTCTTTGATATGTACACCAAATGCATTTGCATCAGGAAGCTGAAAAACAGGAGCAACAGCTTTGAGTGTTGAGCAGAGCGAAGGCGTTAAGTTAATCACTACATGATTGATTTGTTACAGATGTGCAGTCTGGTCTTCTACAGATTACGTTCTCACAGCAGAAGAACAGTAAGAATTACGTTTTCGAGGGAAACATTTTTTTAGTGGATTAAGTTTTCTAACAACGTATCGCAAATTAGCTTTGAATGGGTTTGAAGGTTGTTGTGATGGTCAGCTTGTTTGTGTCCCCTGTGAAACAAGTGTTTTTGATTTGTTTAGTTTTTATTTCATCATTTCGTCTTTTTGGCCATCAAGGATTTGTTTTTTTACTAAATGTAGTCAAATTTTTTGCATTTTTTTGTTTTTTCGAACTGCGCTAAATGTGTGAAAAAAACATGTTTGCCAAATCAAGAGAGTAATTCAGTCCAATGGGAAAATGAATTTGTAGGTGACGGGCTTGATTTGTGTCACCATGAATAAATCATAAATATTCTGTGCTCCGTATGTTCACAGATGAAGGAAGGTTGTCTGTCCACTTACAGCAGTTAAGAGTTTTATGGGTTTGAACCTATGGGTTTGAGCCAAAAATGAATCTGATACTCACTGTGAACCGTGTGTGTGTGTGTGTGTGTGTGTGTGTGTGTGTGTGTGTGTGTGTGTGTGTGTGTGTGTGTGTGTGTGCACTGAAATTATTAACAGTTTATTCCATGTAATTTTGCAGTAGATATATTTACTGTATTTGATCAAACTGTGCTCTAATTCTTATGAAATTGGCATTTTAATAACTGAATAAGTGAGTTTAATGTTGTCGTGTTGGTTGTGTCTTCATGGATCTAGTGTATAAATCTAGTGTTTCTGCTGCTTAACTTGCTGATTGGCGTCTGTGGAACAGCTGGCATTTCTCTCTTGATGACATCATCTCTGCAGCCCGTCTCCCAGCTGAAGCTCAAGGAGACGCTGAGCTGTGTAATCTAACATTTCTATCACCTGAATTTAGAGTTTCATACCTTTTTCCATTCTTCATTCATTTGCGTGTCGCCCGATGTCACTCGGTTTGCGTCGAGGTGCTTTTGCATCATACGACCCCCTCTGCAGCGATGAGGAAACAGGGAGGGAGTGCTCCTGTGGGCTTTATTTTGATGTTTAAGTTGGAATTGAATTGTGTGCGTCTCAGGAGAAATGTCTCCAGGAATGTCTGCCGTGATGATTCACTCATTAGATGTCTCATCTCTCAGCAGCGGCGTGTTAATGAGCTCGGTGAGGGGAAGAAAGCAGCACTGATGAATTGTCCGTGACAAGGGCCACATTTGTTTGAATAAAATGAGGCAGTGGTTGTTATAAAACTTTTGTCTACAAGCTACATAGAGCACAAACATTAAAGGACGCATTCTAGACTATATTTGACAGCAAACCCACAATTTCAATAAAGACTAAAATAATAAAATATGAAGCAGTTTGCTGCACAAGAAAAAAGAAACATTTGGACCAACTTAAGACTTTTTGGTATTTTTCAAAACATGTTCTGCAAGTTAAACATAGAAAATATAATTCTGAGATTATAGTATAATATATATATGATACACTCTCTATCACAATCTACGACCTAAATGACAATCTATTTCAAACTGGAATAACTAAGGAGCCTAACATGTACTTGATTGAACAACTATACTATATATAAAACCTCTTGAGCTCATCACACACGCACCTCCTTTCCACTTCCTTGCTGTTGCATCGCCTCCTCACTTGTACGTGCATAGATATGTACCGTTTGGAGTTGTCCGGCATTTGTAATGTGCACAATCAGGGAAATGGTAAATTACTGAGAACACAGTGATTCATCTGATTGGATTCTTTTGGACTTTGTGGAAGAAGCGTTTCAAATGAATGAAGTTAAAAGAAAAGCAGTAGCTTCTCTCCAAAGTGCGGGATAATCCCGTCAAACTTAAACCTTCGGCGTTAGCAGCTTTTTAGTCGTTCCCCTGAGCTCACCCCGACCGGCGAAGGGAAAGGTTCAAGGACTAATGTGTCTCATCAGGTAACGGCGAGTAGCCAGGGACATCTGGCACAGTGTATCGTGTCATTTCAGGGCCCGGGGTAAAAAGAGATTCCTCACGTCCAATAATTGTTCATGACCTGCTTTGAGCTCCCTAGGCTGAAAGTAATCAATCAGGGAGGGAATATATCTGTGCAGAAGCCGGCTGCAGGGCCATTGCTGTCAGGCGGCGCGGCAGAGAAACCGTCTCCCTGTTCGCAATGCGTGGATATGATTGTTGAGCAGAAGTCTAGTGTTATCTGAAGTAGAGAGTCGTAAGGTTTGTCAGGAATACCTGGAGTCAACAAGCCGTCAGTATTTCTACTCGCTCAGCATAACTTGAAACAGGATGCAGGAAACGTTCTTGTGGACATTTTATTCCCGCACGTTTACGAGAATGAGCTTAAAGAGAGAAAGCTGCATCTGATAAAAATACAATTAGGGTAAGTAAAGACATATTTAAATAGATTAAAATGTAGATTGCTTTTTTTTTTTGTCTTAAATGTGATGCATTTGTGGCGGGTCTGAAAGAAAATGTATCTAGATTTGAGACAATTCAAAGTGATCTTAAATTAAGATCCATTTGCTTGGTTTTTCCCACAATCATATGATGTGTTTACTTTGCAGACGCACTTAATATTAGCTGTAGACAAATGCTTTTATTTGCTATATATATATATATATATATATCTTTTGTTTATGTTAGTTCTCCATCCATAAATACCTTGTTCAATACCGGTCAATACATGCATGTGTATATAATATGATGCTGCATGTTTACTGCTAAATTAAAAAAGACTTGGAAAGAAATTCTAGATGTCTATAATATATTTAAATATACGGTAACACAAAAAAGAGCTTGTTAGAAACATGAAAGCTCACATACGTTAATGCGTCCACTCAGACGACAGATTGTTTCAGTATTGACAGACTCTGTCTGATGAACGCTTAATGTCGACATTGAAAACTCCAAACAAGATTAGGACTCGGTGAGGACGTCACCTCATCACAAAGTTAAACTGGTATCAGGCCCTCTTTGGGAGCAGATTTGCCTCAGAGGGCCCGTGTCTTACCAGCTGCTGCATGTCGATCACATCGACCCCTCACATACTCACACTTCTTATTGAACAGGGTCGGTAATCCCATGATAAGCCCTGTTAACTGTTCATTCAGACAGATTATGAAACACTGATCATTCATGTTGCCTCGGTTATATAGTTTTATACATAATGGTGTATTTGTTGGAAGAATGTGCAACAGTGTATCACTATCAGTACTGTATATCTTGTGTTATTATGTTCTAAGATGCAAAAGATGTTCAAACTGATTTTGACTTAATTTGTGGTGTTTTTGTTCTGCCAATAGTACTAATGGGAACAGTGATTCCATGTTGTATCACAACGTCCATAAAACAGTCATTCATGTAAAAGTTACAAACAACTAAACAATGGTATATCTTTTTCACCCACCCCAAAAAAAACTGAAAAATTGACAGAATTCAGTTAATTTTAGTCCCTTTTCTTTCTTTTTTAAATGGAAAGCTGCTGAGTAGTCACACTTTAATATACTTCAGATATTCCTACATTCCTCTTATTGTTTTTACACTTTTAGCTGCACATGTTGGGCTTTGTTTTGTTTACCCTTTTGTTCATTTGTCATGCCAATTATTCTTCATAAAAGACATTCAAATAGTTAAGAAATGTTTGAGATCAGAGATGAAATATTTTAATGTTAGTTTTCTTACATCCTAAAATTACAACTTTTAAGTCATGCAGTTTGGAACGCTGAGTATTTACTAATCCAACATGAAACTATTAATATATAGGTAATATGCACATAGATTAATCCAAATTAACATTATTTATGAGGTATTCTACATTAGCACAACTGTATCAATCTGAAATTGGCATTTCTGACAGCTTTTAAATTGTTATTAAATGGGCAAAAATTACACAACAGAAGCACAGATTATTACAGTTATTGAACTGTCATTGTTACACATGAAGATGTTTTTCTTACGTTGTGGTCGTCGCTGTGAAACGTCTCCAGACGGATACCACCAAATACTGTAAATGGAATAAACTGTTAATAATATAGAGGTATATAGGTTTCACAATCAAAATAAAAGTACAGAATATCATTTTTGATACATGTTTAAACTGTGGGGAAACAGACAACAGACAAACAAAAAACAACTTAAACTGTAAATTTAGGGCATTTATTATAAAACAGCCCCTCAAACAGTCATTTCCTGTTAAACCAGTGTTGTTCATGAGCAATAACTAACAAATAATGAATAAAAACATTTCAAATATGTATCTACACCTTCACGACTATGATATTTGTAAATTATAAGTCGATTACTTTCTATTCATGAACATTAGGAGCAAACGTTGCCGTTTGCATGTTTAGAAGATAATTTCTAAAATCAATATGCAGAGAACATTTTGGTCACCAACAATGTGCGTGTTTTTCACCTCGTCTAATAGTCATTTGGTGTGGAACAATGCTGTGTGTGGTGATTTAAACTGCTTCTACTTTAGGCAGGAGGTGTGTGGTGCAGCTCACCTATGGTTGGATTTAATCTGATAAAAGATGTGTGTGGCCGGTGAGTGTGTGTATATATATATATATATATATATACTGTATATTTCCGTGCTGAAAATGACCTAAATAGACCTGCAAATAGATCCAGATTTCTTTCATTCTGATGTTTTAATTATTCACTTCTCTCACCGTTGTCATAGGGACAAAGCAGAATCTAATATTGAATATATGTAATTTGTTCTTAGATTAAAATAAGGGGAAATACGTGGTCATTTTAGTCAGAATTGGGTTACTACATGGGATCATATGCTCTGATTTACTACTTCTTTAAATATCTGATAGATTACATTTGTATGAAATTGATTATAAACACAATTTATTTATAAAACATGGGGGAATTATTAGTACATTACATGGAAATAATTACATGTAAGACACATTACCATTACACGAAACATTTTAGTGATGTTGGTATACAGTCATCTGCGGCACAAAACATGCCTTGGCATGTTGGTATGTTGTGTTAACTGATTAGAGGAGACAAAATTTAGATTGAATTGATTGAACTGTAGGGCTAAAAGTGATGGCTGCTCATGTCCGGGCTTCAAACTCTGCTTGCATGGTAATACAGCTAAATATACTTAAATCATAGTAAACAGAAAGCAAAGTTGTGAAATTCGATCAAGGTCTTTGAAGGTCCACCAGAACCCTTATTATCCGAGTTTCCTAATCCCGGACACCAGCAGTATTGATCGTGTCGTCTCTGAGGGACGCGGTGGAGAGCGTGCAGACTGGCTGCATTCAGAGTTCACATAAGTACAAGCAGCAGGGATTTTAAAGCCAAAACTGCATGCATCTCTGCTCAGACTTGGCCATGTGTTCCCGTTCATGTTTGTGGCCTCTATGATCCATCAACCAGCAGGATGTTCGCTGTTCTGGTGTTTGCTTGTCTTAAGTAGATCTCAGGCGTCTGTGTTATCACACTTTACCCAAAATGTGTCTCTCAAAGAAGCTTTACACAAGTTTGAGGAAACAAACAAATATTCTGATTTGTGATTTTTCCTGAAATGCTAAATTAACTGGAGTCCTTCAGATAAACTTTACAGTCTATCAAATAATACATATATATAATATGTTTACATTAAGACTTTTTCTTCGAAACTCACATTCACACCTCTAATTTACTGGGCTTATGAGAATTTTGGGACCTAAAATTGTTTGAAAGGCTTAATTCTTTATTGAAACCAATATGATTCTATTTATTTTTGGCAATAAATAATTCCAGTTTGTAATTTGAAGTAAAGGCAACACATTTATATTTGTTTTCTCTTTATAATCTTCAAACACTGAACGATCTGATTTGATTGGTTGGTAATTCACAGGGAAATATAGTGGAATAACTTTGAACCAGTATTCTCTTCAGAAGTTCAAATATTGCAGTTTCCATATTTTTACATCCATGGGAAATTACAAAATTGAAGATTTTATAATAATCAATAGAATAGATATAGGTTTAAAATGTCAGAGAAAGTATGTATACGAAAAGTGAAAGCATCCATATGAATACATAAAACAATAATCATGAAGAGGCTATGAATTAGTTTGTTCCAATACTAACTTGTTTCTGCAGTATTATCCATAATCTAAAGTTAACAGCATTCACAAACGTCTCCGTATTGATTGTGTAGGTTTTTTTCCCTTCTGTCTGTCTGTCTGTTTGCTTTAATAGTAACATTTCTAAAAACCATTCAATAAAACAGCTTGTTATTGGTAATTATGAAGAAACGTTACATGCAAGAAATTATTGAAGAAGGCCTTGTGGATCCCAACAATCACGCGTCCGCACCATAAGGCTTATCCCATTTTTATTGAGCAGGAAGCCTAATCAATATGGCTGAGTATAGCCGATGCCTCGGATAATAGGTGTATTATCTGAAACGGATCACGCAATGTGTCGCTCAGCGTGCTGCTCGCGTGTCTGACTTTGTGGGAAACAATATTGATTTTATTTTTTTTGGTTTGTTTTACGTCTTAAAACTATTTTTTAAAGAAAAAACGTATTTTATTGCATAAGACTTCATCATAACAACTACAACATGTTATTAATGTAAAAAGAAAAATCTACTTCAATATATTTAAAGAAAAGACTTATTTTTGTTGGTTTTTGTTGGCATTGTTTTTATCCTGTTTTAAAAAAAAAACATTTCATTGCATTAATAGCATTAAAATTAGGCAAGGCAACTTTATTTGTATATCACCTTTCATACACAAGGCAGACTCAAAGTGCTTCACATCATAACATGTCAAACAATAAATTGAAAAAAATAGAAGAATTAAAATGCATTACAGAAAGACAAGGAGAATAAGATGTATATTCATGTTAATATATGTATCTCATGAACAGTACAGATAATTTAATTATATTTTTATTCACAGATTTGATTTGCTAAATGATCTAAATAGGAAATTTTAATTTTGATTATTATTTATTTATTTTATTAATTGTAATATTTTTCTGGTTAATTCCTGCATCAAAATGCTATAAAGAGCTCAGTTTTTCTAATTATGCGTTCTTTCCATTAGCTTAGCGGGAGCGGATTAAATACATGTCAGGGTTCCTGCGTATAAAACACAAAGACCTTCTTAAAATCTTCTTAGTGTCATAACATTCACTAAATAGTTGGCAGGAATAATTATACGACACACACCTAAGCAAGCTTGTTTACAGATTCTGTTTAAAATACCCGCAGGATAAGCAAGGGGTTAAATACACAGAGGTTAAAGGTTAAAGGTTTAGGGTTAAGTTATCACGGTGAAGAAAACGACTAACACTAATACGATGTAATCGTATATACGATCTAATATGATGTGAGAATCCTCCACAAAACAAACACTTTTTACATTTTAATTTAAAGTTATCGCTTTCCATAGAACAGTTATGTAGTCGCTGTTATTAGATGGAGGTGCAACATGCGAGGTCTTAATCTGCGACATCGCCACGGTCTGTGCGCTTTGAGGATTTGTGGAGTGTAAGATTAGAGCTCTACGTCGTCATAAATCTCTCCTTCCCGATTCGGCCGTGTGGTGGCGGGTGGGGCAGCTGCTCGGTGAAGTCTGGACTCGGTGGATAAAACTTTTGAGCGTATCAGGGGGGCAACTCTAATACATTTGTTTTCCAGACATTCTAATAGTCACATTCACATGGCTTGATGCTCCGTCTTTGAGCAGATTTTTTTATTTATTTATTTATTTTCCTTCTGAGATTTTTCTTTTTGCACAAAGGATAGTTGTTGGAGTTCACCCACGACGTTTTATGGTGCTCTGCATGATGAATTACTGCATACCAGACATGTATGAGATGCCTCGTTCTGGGGTGGGAGGCTACGCGGTGCAGGGCGGCGGGGAACACTGCATGTACCCGGGTGAGGGACCCAGGTATGGACACTGCGAACCCCAGCCGCTGCACCACCCACCGTGCATGGAGCAGGCTTGGCCGCCCAGCCAGCACTACTCTTGCTTGTACGCTGGTGGCACTCCCGTTTTTAAGAGCGAGTTTTGCAGCATGGAGATCCCTCTTAGTCACTACCACCACCAGCCTGAATATTTCCCTGAGATCAAACCTGACTTCTCACACCTGCAGTGGATGCAGGAGGCGCACAGGAAAGGTATGACGTCCGGTTTGTGATTCTCGGTGAAAGCCTTTTTGTGGTATGAGATTGATGGATGGAATGGTTTCCGTTGTTTTGTGGTTATCTCTCTGGATTGTGCATGACGAATATGTTTTGATAGTTATATTTATATATATATATATATATATATATATATATATATTTATATATATGAACATTTAATTAGTGATAACTCGTCCTTGATCAATGAATCAGTGACGTCTGGGATTTTCAATTAAGTGTGACAAGCGTAAATCCAAGACTTAAGTCATCATGGGGCGGCAGATCTGTGAGCAGGACTTGGTGCATCTGATGCTCAGAGTGTTTGGCTGAGGCGGGCGGGGGTTCCTTATTGATTGATGGCGAGGCAACAGAAGGCTGATTCTTTACAAACTCCCCCCAAAAAAAAAAAAAAGGTATTGATCAGCTTGTTAACCTCCGGTCCTGGAGTCTGCCAGAGGTCAAAGCACTGAACTCATTAAGCCGAATCCCAAAATTGGACCAGGTGTTAACTCAGTGAGTGAACAGTGCCATCTATGGAAGTCGGTGCCAATCAATGACTTATTCCGAAGACACATTAATACGCACCTACTCACATACTTTTTTCCTAGAAGTACACAAAAAGACACATTTTAAAGAAAACATAAAATTCCCAAAATATTTTAAAATTTGTTATAATTATTATTGAAAGGATCTCTTAATCTTTCAAACCAAAACCTGATATTAAGTGTTTGTTCTTCTCTCCAGGGTACATTCCAAGTTACCTGGACAAGGATGAGCTATGTGTAGTGTGCGGGGACAAAGCCACAGGCTATCACTATCGCTGCATTACCTGTGAAGGTTGCAAGGTAACGCGTGAGTCTTCATCGTTTGCACGTTTATTTGTTTACTTTTCTCGAATCCTTTCTGAGCGTGTGCCTGTCTGCTTTCAAGGGTTTCTTCAGGCGGACAATCCAGAAGAATCTCAACCCGACATACGCTTGTAAGTATGAAGGGAAATGTGTCATCGACAAAGTGACCAGAAACCAGTGCCAGGAATGCCGCTTCAAGAAGTGCATTGCAGTGGGAATGGCAACCGACTGTAAGTTTTCGTCAGAGCGCCGTCTGCTTCATTGATGCGCCATCTTTGTTTGTTTGTCCGTTTCTGTCAATCAATTAGTGGATCAACAGAAAATGTATTGAATTGAATTAATCATTTTACTCTTATTATATAAAAAGTATTTTTGTTACAGGGATAAATCACATTAATTCCCACATTAAAATGCTGTTATGAGCTCAGTTGTTTTCTAAGTATGCGTTCTTTCCATTAGCGTTGTGGGTGTAAAAGGGGGGAATGTAATTTATTTAATTTTTTTTTAGTTAATCCGTCCGTTTTGGGGTTGTCATTTTGAGGTTGCCCTGTATTTTCAACTATGTGGCCAATGTTCCCACCAGTGGTGTTGGACGACAGCAAGAGGCTGGCCAAGCGGAAGCTAATCGAGGAGAACAGGGAGCGCCGTCGGAAGGAGGAACTGCAGAAGACGGTGTGGGACCGACAGGAGCCCACCCAGGAGGAGTGGGACCTCATCCGTATGGTGACTGAGGCCCATATGGCCACTAACGCACAGGGCAACCACTGGAAGCAGAAGCGGAAATTCCTGGTGAGACATCCTCCCTCCCCTCCCTCCCTCCCTCCCTCCTCACCACAGCCTTCGTTGTATTGATTACCCTGCCGTATCAAATCCAACAACCCCCCAACCCCATCCCCCCTCCATCCCCTCCCACCCTTCACAGACCCCCTTCCTCCTCATGCCCCTGTCTCCTCCACCTCCGCCACAACCACTGCTCCCTGTGTTAATATGTCCATGTGTTTTTTTGTATCTCCTTGTAGAGTGGGGCAAAATTAGCTGGACGATGGAGGAAAGTGTGTTCCTCAACGCAGCAGCACTAATTTATAATGGAACACCTTATTCTTGTCTTTTTAATGACTTACCGAGCTACGATCCTTAATAGTCGATACTAATAACTTGCTTTTTTTTGGTGCCGTTTCATTTTTCTCTCTTTCTGATTGTAGCTTTTGATTTCACAGCTGGCACTTTCTTTTGACTAATTTTCTTTTCCTTTTCTGTAAAGTCTAATTGCTCTGTTCAGATTGAAAAGTCCATCTCGACTGTTGACTTTGTTTTGGGTTTCTATGGTGCGATCAGAACGAGCACTTGTTAGAGTGAAACAGTGATTATACAAGGGTCTCATTTGTTGAGGTAATTGTGTAATAATCAGGAATTAAATCTGTCACTACGTAACAACAAGTCACTTTACATGCGTCACACATTTATTGGAATCTATTTCACTCCATCTGCGTGGGAAATGAATTTGGAAACGTTTTTGTACATTTTAATTACGAAGACATAGTGAAGTCTGTGCGGTCGAGTGTCTCGGGGGGAGCTGTTTGAAATCCTGGTCCCCGAGCCTGAATCTCACCATAGAAACCCAACTTGTATCTCTGTCCTCACCTGTTTCCTATCTGCACACTCTTTCATCTGTCTTCAGTTTTAACTTGTTTTCTTTTTAGTTGGCTTGACACGAGTTCTTCATTGAAACTTCACGATTCCTGTTGATTATCCAACAGGTCGAGGAAGCTATGCTTCTTAATGAAATAACATGTAATTTATTCTATACTTCTGACCAGAGTGCAGCGGGGGTGAAGGAAACTAAGGTAAGGGAAACTGATCGACAACAACAAACTGTCCTGTCTTCAGTGAGCTTGCACAGTGTGTAGTTTACATTAACATGCATAAGACATTTAATTGTGTGGAAAAGATACACGAGTGCTACATGTCTGTAGTGATGCGTCCTAAATCAAACCACTTCGCTCACTTTCGAGTCTTTGCAACATCTCATTTGACCTTGAATAGATCAATACTGTTCTCAGTAATAGAATCATTTCATTTATTGTTTTATTTGTCTGGAGACAGATCCGACACTGACCTTCTCTCTGTCTTCTTTCAGCCTGAGGAAATTGGTCAAGCATCCATGGTCAATACACCTGAAGGAAACAAAGTGGATATAGAAGCTTTCAGTCAGTTTACAAAAATTATCACCCCTGCCATAACCCGAGTGGTGGACTTTGCCAAAAAACTGCCTATGTTTTGTGAGGTGAGTGCAGCTGCTTATTTGACAAAGTTTCATGTTGATGAAGAGTTCACGATGCTCCCTCTGGTGGCGGCAGAGGAGCGGTTCACACCTGTTTGAGTTTCTAACACGGCAGCTACAGTGGATTTACAGTCAAGTCAATCACATCATATAACTGCAACATGAATCTCAGCCGATAAATGACATCAGCAACAATTTAAAACATTTTATTTGTAGTTTATGTGAAAAAAATGTATATTCGATTTCATAAAATCTCAGGTATCAAATCAATATAGGCCTCAAAACAATAGTTTTATATAGTTGTATATATAATTTTTTGTAGAGTAAACAAAATGATTTAATAGTAGAACACAATGAATCTGTAAAAAAAATGAGCAGCAGAGCTGACAAAAGTCTAATATCTGTTTATCAGGCTAAATAGAACACATTTTGTTTGTCATCACGGATGACATGATGAGATGATGAATTGATGATTCCACTGACAGTGAAAAATATAAGTTTTAATTTCCAACTATGTCATTTCTCAGTTACCAAGTTGTGTTAATAGTTATAAAGCATTCATGTTTTATTGGAAACTACAGTTTATTCTTCACATATGTTGTGTGTGTGTGTATATATGTGTGTATATATTTATAGTTTATAGTTTCAGCTGTTTAAAAACCAGTGATTGCCTTGGCGAGGTCAGCCACGTCCCTCCTGACAGTGCTCATCTGTTTGTCCTCATAATCAGCTGCCTTGTGAAGACCAGATCGTCCTGTTGAAAGGCTGTTGCATGGAGATCATGTCGCTGCGAGCCGCCGTTCGCTACGATCCAGAGAGCGAGACCCTCACGCTCAACGGCGAGATGGCGGTGACGCGGGGTCAGCTTAAGAACGGAGGCTTGGGCGTTGTCTCGGACGCCATCTTTGACCTTGGCGTGTCGCTGTCCTCCTTTAACTTGGACGACTCTGAGGTGGCTCTGCTGCAGGCTGTCATCCTGCTCTCATCCGGTAAGCAGCTGGCGTTCGGACTCCCACCATGCATGCATACGTGAGCTGATTAGTTCCGTCTTCTTTAAAGCCCATTCGTGTTTACCCGCATAACTGGCGACCATCTTCCAAAGCAAAGCTGCATTTTACAAGCCAAAAGTGTATTATGGGTTTGCACAGACAAAAAACACTTGTCCTGCTGTTTAAAAGCAATGCTATTTCCTTAACAGCACTTTTGTTCCCTCCTGCACAGATTACGTGAGTTTTATTTTTCTGACATGAAATCCATACCAAAGTACAGAGCAATCAATTAACCACCATAATCATTGCTGAGGAGCTTTGTCCAGCCACCATTTCTCTGTGTGACGCTCTGCATCTCATTGAAGATCAATACCGCTCTGCTGTGTCCTGTACGTGTTGACATGACACGAGGTGAACCTGCCCATCTGTCTTGTCCGCTGACACACTTCTGACAGCGGCCACTAGGGTTTAATCAATACCATTTACAAGGCTGGAAGGCTGCTGGGTTGAAAGTTGACTGTGAGCTATAATTACAGTCTTTAAAAGTGGACATTTGTTTGGTGCAAAGTTTAGAAAAATGACAGCTGTTTGTCATTTATGGCAGGAAAGGGATTCATTGATATGAATTAAATTGAGTAAGAAATTCTGCTAACAATCTGAGCTTTAATTATAGTTTATATATATATATATATAGCTGTGGCCAATAATCACCTATAACTGTTACAAGCACAGTAACTGCTGATGTCTGGGAACACAGTGTTAACCACGTTAGTCCAATACCTATTATTAGAAGAAACAAAGCCGGGGCAAAAATGATTAGTTTATCCTTGAACAAATGGTACTGTGCTCCCAGATCTCAGCAACTACTTTTCTTATCTTAACTATATGATAAGCAGATAAAATAGTATTAAATCCTAGTATTATTCTCACATATACTCGCTGCTCTAAATTCCTGCATCCCAGCGGCTTATATCATCGCCGATGTCTTTTTGTCCCCAGATCGTCCGGGCCTGAGCAGCGTGGAGCGAATCGAACGTTGCCAAGAGGAGTTCCTGCTGGCCTTTGAACATTACATCAACTACCGCAAACACAAATTGGCGCATTTCTGGCCGAAGCTGCTAATGAAGGTGACGGACCTGCGGATGATCGGCGCCTGCCACGCCAGCCGGTTCCTCCACATGAAAGTGGAGTGTCCCACCGAGCTATTCCCTCCTCTCTTCCTGGAGGTCTTCGAGGACTGACCAATGGATTTAAGTGTATGTGTGGGTGCGTGCATGTATGTGTGTGTGTATGTATGTGTGTGTGCATACGTCAGCGCCTTGGCACCCTGGTGGTCTCAGGGGTGGAACCAGCAGAGGGCCCGTCACAATGAACTTTCTATTAGCACTACTGAGTGTCACTTCATTCCATAGTTTAGGAGTAGCTCTCTGGTCAAGTTTTGGATGGAACCATTCCTTACAGTGCGGGTACATGTGAACAGCATATTGTTCTTTTTTGTTGTTGTTTGTTTTGTTGTTGTTATTGTTGTGGATATAACCTCTCACCTCGGATTTTTACCATAGGTTTTTTTTTTTTTATTATTGTACAGTTGGCATAATGGTGATTTATCAGCATTTCATTATTAGAAACCATGCAAATGTTTTATTTTCCTTCCTTTTTGCGTTGAAAAACTCAAAACGGCTGCTCACCTGACACAGATAAGAAGTCATCGTTAGCGACGACCCGTTTCCGTCTCCCACCTGCTCGACTTTATCGGACCCGTTTGTTGGTATATTAACTGTCATGTAGTCAGTCATCCATACGGTGAGTGTCTGAACTGTTCAGTGCCTCACCAACATACTGTGACCTGACCCATTAACGGCAACACTCACTCTAATGGACAAAAGCTCACAGGCCTTTGTAAGTGTCCGGGTAGCCACGCATCTCGGCGATTAGTCGTAGTGCGGCGTTCCAGAGATGTCGGAAAACTCTGAATGTTGCAACAGAAGTCCAAGTAAGAAACCTGGGCATCATTACTTTGTCTGAGACGACATTATTTGCATCTACCTGGCACTTAAAACAAAAACAATCCTCTTTGTAATCCTCGAAACACCCAACAGTTTTCAGCAGAGTATGAGAGTTCTGTCTCATACCTGCCTTTGCTGTCGGAAGCTAAACATGGAAGATTGAATTGTGAATGCTAGCAAACATTGCTAAATATCATGAGAACTAAGCTGTGGCACTACGACAGTAGATTCACTGAAAAAGGAAAAAATGTATATTCATGAAATTAAATGGGAAGACTTATGTTAAATATATAAATTGCGAGTCACTTTGGCAAATCTGTCAAATGAATGGAAAGAATGTTTATCTGATCCTTAAATCAGAAATGTCCAACACATATTATGTAAATGTATTGAAGTAAACCACAAAGCTTTAGCTTCGACGCATCGTACTTTTTTTGGAAACGTCAAACCAAACAAATATCTGGTCATTTAATCGCATCTTAATTTCCATAGCATATATTGAAGTTCTGATATGAACGAGCCAACACATCAGATTACCTGCGATCCACCAAGTGACTCTGCATTCAAAACTCAGAAATGTGTCACACTGTTGACTGAAGAAAAGGGAAACGGCAAACTATTCCTCATTTTCTAAGGGCTTCCTCACGGCTGAATTGAGGATGTGGATGCCAATGTGATAAATTAGGAAGTGTGTGTTTGCCAGTCAAAGAAATGGCATTGCATGTCTATGACGCACATATGTGACATACTTTTAACTGAAACGCCTCTAGAGCTCCCATTCAACCTCTCATGAAGCAGATTGTTCAAATACCAAATGCAGAGCTGCAACATTAATACAATTAGCAGAAATAATGATTTAAATTGTTTTTCAAGAAACTCAAAAACAGCCAAGTTCTAGCTTCTCATTTCGGATCTTTGAGGATTGAAATAAACTATTTGATGACATCATCATAACCCTGACAATTTATAAAGCAAAAGATGAACTGATTAACAGAGAAAATAATAGTTAGTTGCCGTCCTAAATAATTATTTTTTAGAAGCCAGCTGTTGGAATGGCCTTGTATTGATTAGGGGTGTGAATCTTTGGCTTCACAGCGATTTGATTCGATTAACGATACAGTAGTTGGCGATTTGATTCAAGGCAATTTCTTTTTGTAATAATTTGATCCGATTCGATTCCGTAAACCACAATTCGATTCAGTAACTTGTAACAAAAATTCTATATCCATTAAATAAACATGCAATAATGCAAGTGAGACTATCTGTATTCTTCTGAAAGGTGAAAAATAACATATTTATTCTATAAAAAAGTAAACCTGCATAATATTTTAATTAAACATTGCTCAGTTATTTTTAACATTTTCAGTAGACTACATGCTGGCAGGGGAGAGAGTGTCTTAAACGTATTAAAACATTAATCATAAGTAAGAATCACGATTAATCCGATTAAATGCATTTATATCGATGATTGGTGAAGCCAAAACGATTCATTCTATTTATTTATTTGAGCAGATCGATTTAGTTGAATCTATAGGACTGACAATCGATTCATCGATGCATCAAATGAATCGTTACACCTCTAGTATTGATCCATGGCCCTAATACTAACACTGTCAAAGCTGCATTAAAAAGAAAAATAATCTGTATCTTCTGTCCAAATTTAAATTTTTGTCCCCTTTATTTCTACAAACGATCCTGGAAACACAGAAAGATTGTAACTTCCAACCTCCCCTCTGGGGATTCAGACTTCCGACATTGAAAGGAACGCAGCAGTAGCATTAAAATGAGCCTGTTCATCGTTGCCAGAGACCGGTCGGGACTAACTAAAGCACATAATGACACTGATGTCATGAAAAAGACAATCACATAGTACTTGTTGTTGTGTAACGATGCCACATGCTGTGCCAAAACAAGTGAATGATGCCCTCCTTATTGAACCCCTACTGGGCTTTGACTGGTTATGCTAGTTAGTGCATGCTGCTCGCACACAGTCCCTCTTCGACTCGTGTTTTTAGTCCACGTTTCGCAGCTTCTACGACGCAGCCGGTCGTCGAGAGTTTTACGTGTTTCATCTCGGCCACGTTGCCTCATCAGTACCACACACACATACACACACACACACACAATCGATTCAACTCCCTGAGAATGGGAGGCTGTATGTCAGAACAGTGACGTCATGGTGCTACAGTGAGTCAGGGGGAAATGGTCGGTTGACCTTCTATGTACACGCAGAAATGAACAATGTCTGTTTGTATTGACGGCCCACCATCCTCTAATGATGGCATGCATATACACATATACACTAACACACAAACACATACAGCAAACCGTGTAGACATACTGTACACGCGTGTGCATGTGCGTGACGTGAGGGTTAGACGGCCGCTGCTGTGACCGAGCAGCGGGAGCAACATTGGCCGGCCCTGAAAAAAAAACAAAAAAAAACAGTATGATACTTCATCAGCGAGGTACACTGAGAAAGCTGGTGAGATTGTGAAAACGTAGCGCTCTTTCTTTTATTTTAGCCGGTATGTTCTCTCTCTTTTTTTGTTGTTGTTGTTCTAAAAAGATTCTCTATGGTATTGTCGTTTTGCAATGTGACAAACATTTGCTCTGTATATCGCGCTATTCTCAAGCTTCACACTACTCCTCAAAAGCAGCTTGTGTTTCTGGTTTTTTGTTTCGTTGTTTTTTGTTGTTGTTTTTTTTTTCCTCTTTTCTGTGAAGTGATGCCTTTTATCAAAGCAATAGACTTGCTGCAGTGTTTGAATGACCCGGACCTCACACACACACCTCGCAAAACTGTACAGACTCAACAAAAAAAAAATGCACAGACAATCAGAGGGAGAGAAATGGACGGGGGGGGGGGGGGGGGAGAGTAGGCACCCATGGCTCAGGCAGCCCCACTCGTTATGTAGGGCAGGGCCGCGCTGAGCCAGAGCCATTTGGAAAAAAGTAACATTGGCCATGTTTACATGCACCCCTGTTGTCCGTAGAGCCGTTGAGGTCATCTTCATCTAAGGTTGTTTGCAGGAGCCTTCTATACTCTGTGACTGAGCCTGCATGGTGCCATTAACACACCAGTTAACAGAGTAGTCCTGGTATTAAAACACAGACGTTCAAATTGATGTCCCATTAGTTACTTCTGCTGTTTGTTTCTACTTGATGGATACATTGGACTAAAATAATTTAGACAGTAGACAGTACAAAATGTGAAATAAATCTGGTCACTTATGGCAACCGGGGCTGGTTGCAAAAAAAAACACCCATATATCAGGCTGATCTATAGAGTTAGGTTAATCTTAATTCTGCTTTTAGGCTCGGCCCTCTTCAACCAAATACTCCCAGGAACTAAACTCAGGAACTAAATGAGGACCCAGAAGTCCCTTTGGTGCATTTGTATTTGCGTTTCCGTTGCATCTGAAGAACTGTGAGGATTAGACTAGCGGATTACATTTGCAAGTTAGACCTAAAACACATTGAGACTTAATTTCTTAATGTAAGGAGTCGACGGCGCTGTCGTCGGGTTTGTCTTTTGTAATGTACTGTTACATGACTGTTTGATGATCTATTTTTAGTACAGAATGCATTGAAACAAAACTGTCTTACTAACTTGCTCTCTCTGACCTCTTTTTTCTTCATGGACTTTTAGACTTAGTCTCAGGAATTCGGCTGCGCAACTTTAAACGTCAACCATATTTAAATAAATATCCATGCTAAGGCCCGCGCTACGCTTGCAACTGCTACTGCTCGCTTTCTCTCTGAATGAAAGCCGCTCATGTTCGGAGGCTTGTGTTTGACCAGTGGTGTGTCAGTACTTTGAACTCCACCCTGAAAGCTGCTGGACATTCAACACATACTACCTCAGGAGCAGAGACAAACTAGAGCCCAGGGACCAAAAAAGTTCAAACACGAGTTAAGTTCCTGAGTTTCTGTTAATAATTCTTGGTTCCTGCACAGGTAAAGGGCCACAAATCCAAAAATACTCATTTCAAAGTTACATTAATTGACTTTCTTTTGCCACAAAAGGACATCACCACAAAATTACAAATACACAGCCTTGACAGTGTTTGGTAGGGCTAACGTGTTAGCAAACATTTGCATATTTGTACATCCAGCAGACACAGAGCAGCATTAGCTTCCATTTGGAGTTGTGTTTCTGGTGAATATAAGTCCAATATTTCCTTTACTTTTAGCTGAAGTAACAGAAAATTTGTGATGGAAATATCTCAATCCTGGACGAGAGCCGTCCATTAAGCTGTTGGGTTACAGAGTTGGATAATCCTCGTCTTTAAAACTTTCAAGTTTAAAGTCACCAACAGGTATATTCAGCCCCTTTTCTCTGACATCTTTCAAGCGCTATTTTCTGTAGCTATTCTAAATCTAAGTTAAAAATAAAGAATATTCAGTGGAGCTGACATGAGGAACTGACACTACAGGACCAGTATGGAAAGGGGATTAGTGGGACTGTCCCTTCCGTCTGAGTGCAAGACAAAAATAAAAAAAGATTGGCAAAATTAGATGGTTTTGTGAAGCTGAAGACATCGACATCATTCTAAAGTGTGACTTTCAGTTAAATTATATCTCCATGTAAATCATGTGCAGCCAGCCCCGGGTGTGTCAGCCAAAGCATTAGCTTTCAGGTGCGTCACAAGTCAGGTGCCTAAAAGGTGCCTAAAAATCCTTGACAGAGATGAGTTTTTTCTCGGCCTGATTAACTGGAGTTTGTGGCCTTTGATGCACAAAGTAGGAGCCACATCGAGAAAACCAAAAATGTATGTTTCAAAGATAAAGTAGCAAACTTCCAGTCCCAACAGGTTAATAAGCCAGGCCGTTTTACTCAAACAGGCCATATTTTTCACCTGACTAATTCCATGCGACATTTTAAAGGAACAAACTGTCAACCAAGTTGGGTTTGTTTTTTTATAGTAAAGTAAATGACCAAAACTTACCTCACCATTTACCAAACGTATTTACACTAACCTCAGAGCTGCATCATATGCACGTCATAACTCGATAACCGCACTCATTCGACAAATTACGGCCTTATGAAGTTGATATGTTAGCTGTTGCCTATTTTACACACCTACAGACGTGGAGTCGGCACTTATTTGGAGTTGTGTTTCTGGTGACCTGATGAATGTAAGTCTGTTCACTTTCCATCGATCTCTATTCAGAGAAAACTATCTGGCTCTGAAGCTGGTACTGTAAGTGCTTCAGTATGTAAACCAGCGAGCCGTGAACTATGTCTGTCCGCCCTTTGTTGAGGCGTTGTACTTTACAGTTGATTTTTTTCTGAAAACGGCTGTCTAGTTAATCAGAATATTGAGACTCAACCAAAATAGTAATGTTTGTGGGCCATTAAACCAAAAGAACGAGCTGAAAGATGCTAAAATGCTCCGTAGAGCTGAAGAGCTTGTGATGATCACATTACAGGCAGACATTTGACTCATTATTCATGTAAAATTAATAATTAGTGCACTTTAACCCAGAAAAAAAATGATTTTTTTTTATTGTAGTTTTTAGACCAAATTACATCAAAACACAAATTATGAACCTTAACTTTCGTTTTTGGCGGTTGTGTACAAACTTAAGTTAAAGGGCCGTATGAAATTGTTGGATTTTCTGCACGTCTCACACACAAAACCATAATTACTTGAATAATCATATGCACAGAGCTGTTGGTGCATGTAAACACAGTCAATGCTGCCTGCTGGTTCAGATGATGTTTACTGTTCCTGGAAAGGTGCCAGCGTGCCGTTATCTCTCCCACGAGTTGTTACTCTTAAGGTTGCTCAGTTACAAACCATAACAAGAGTTGCACCATAGAAAAGCTATTTTACAGTACAAAGGAAAAAAGGATGTATATTTTCAGACTGCAGATTTTTTTTACGGATGTTGTTAGCATAATATGAACATGATATTGTTTGGCATAGCGTTTAAAAAAAAAAGGATATCTTGCTCTCAAAACCCATTTCCACATCTCAGCAAAGAACCTATGAGCAAGATGAATCATTAAAAAAACAAAACACTTAAAGTAGTGCAGCATTAATTCAACTATTTAAAAAAAGAAGAAGAAAGAAATACTGTAGCTCGACCTCACTGTCAGTACAAAGCAGCAAAGCCGAACACATTTAAGGTCAACTTCTCAGTCCAAGTGTAACTGGCATCAGAGAAGAACAGTCATCCACCGTCAACACAGATTTCTCTCCTTGTGTGTTTGAGTGTCTTCTTGTTCAACTCATCTGTTCAACACGTACTGGAAAACCGTCACGGAGAGAAAGGGAGTGAGACAAAGGTGTGTGGAGGAGTGAATCTTTGGCAGCAAAAACAGAAGTTGAGAAAAAAATAATTCTGTTCTAAATTTGCTGTCTTGCACTTGGCAAGTACCGGCAACCTTGTCCGGTGACGCATTGTCCAGCTGCTGACAAGCTTTGACAGGAGTGTGGAGGATGACCATGCAGCTAATGTGAATTGGCTCTGGAGAATAAAGATGGTTTTGAGAGAATTTAGTTTTGTGCCTCTTCTTTATTATTATTTTTGTTGCAATTGTGTGAATGTTTGTTTGAATTTGTTGTAATTGACATTAACCTAAATTTGTTATTTTTTCATGGCTTTTTATCCCTGTGCAGTATTGTTTGGTTTGTTTAAAGTGGCAGTCCATAACATTTTCACCTATTTGATTGTCTTTTAAGTTATTGTCTGTGGCGAAATTCCCTCGCAAAAGGTTGGTCTGCCCAGGTGGAGCTACTCAGGACGCGTTCACACTACAAATGTACGTTGACAGACCGATGCCGGACGAGGGAAGGCGTGTCGGGTACATGGGGGAGAAGCATTTGCACAGCCAGCTCTGTGCCCAAAATGTTACATTTTTCTCAACTTCTCCGACGCGAGCGATGCAACGGAGCGGACCCACAGTTAATTTCAGCCTGATGTGATGCAAGGCCATGCAAAGTTGACAAGATCCATCAACGGAAAGGTGTAGTGTGAACACGACCTCATGGAAGCGTATGCTGCATTTCATTGTATTCGTAAATCGGTAACTTCCAACTGCTGAGTCAGGCTCCCTCTAGTCTAAAGTGGTTGACCGGTGCAGCCAGGTACATTTCATTACTGCTGACTCACAATGGAGGATCAACAGCCAGAGAAAGAAGACCATTCAACTTCCAGTCCCAAGAAAAAGAAACAACAAACTAAAGCAAATGAAGGGAAAATCATCAACAAGCAAAGTGACCGCGAACGAGGGGAAACAACAAACCTCCGTCCAGTGTGGAGCATTTGAAGGTATCACGCAGATGAGAGGCCTGAGGACCTGTTCACACCGCACCACCATAGTCAAATTTTTCAGGATGAAAAAAAGTGACTCAATAAAATTAATAAAATGATGTACCAAATGGTTAAAACGTCATAAAAATCCCTGGTATCGTATGTCAAGCATAGTCTGAGTGTAGTGAGTCCAAAACAGTCATAAAAAAGCCATAGTCAATTTTTTTCGAAAAAAAAAGTCATACTATAGTATGTCGAAAATTCACGAAGGTCACCTGATAAAATTCATAAAATAATGTAAAAAATTGTTAAAACGTCATAAAAATCCCTGGTATCGTATGTCAAGCATAGTCTGAGTGTAGTGAGTCCAAAACAGTCATAAATAGCCATAGTCAATTTTCTTTAAAAAAAATCATACTATAGTATGTCGAAAATTCACGAAGAAGGTCACCTGATAAAATTAATAAAATTATGTAACAAATGGTTAAAACGTCATAAAAATCCCTGGTATCGTATGTCAAGCATAGTCTGAGTGTTGTGAGTCCAAAACAGTCATAAAAAGCCATAGTCAAATTTTTTCGGAAAAAAAAGTCATACTATAGTATGTCGAAAATTCGCGAAGAAGGTCACCCAATAAAATTCATAAAATAATGTAATAAGTGGTTAAAACGTCATAAAAATCCCTGGTATCGTATGTCAAGCATAGTCTGAGTGTAGTGAGTCCAAAACAGTCATAAATAGCCATAGTCAATTTTCTTTGGAAAAAAAGTCATACGTATGTCGAAAATTCACAACGAACGTCAGTCGACAAAATTCATAAAATGTGGTAAAAAGTGATAAAAAAGTAATAAAAAAAATGACCGTGTCATACGTCAAGTAAAGTGAGCGTGAAGTAAGTCCAAGACTGTCATAAAAGCCATAGTCAAAAAAAAAGTCCTGCATGTCGAAAATTCACATAAAGTCACTCAATAAAATTCAACGGCAAGATGCTATCCTATCAATATGGGCCAACATTTCTCAAGAATGCTTCCAGCACTTTGTTGAATCAATGCCTCGAAGAATTAAGGCAGTTCTGAAGGCAAAAGGGGGTCAAACACGGTATTACTATGGTGTTCCTAATAATTCTTTAGGTGAGTGTATGACCCACTTTCAATACAGATGCATGTTTCCACCGGTGAAGTATCCAACAAAGTAATAATATCTTCCCATATCCTGGTGTTGTTTAGCGTATGAGAATACATGCACTTTGCAATAGTACCCTCTTTTAATGTTGAATGGAGGTGATTAATATTGAGTTTAAGGCTATAACTATAAACGAAAATCTGAATTTGACACCTGTGTATGTTTTGCTCACTAAGAATTGAAATCCCCTCGGATTTGGTTTGCAGAGCGAACACGAGCAGGCTGCAGATGGTGTTTGTGTCCCAGGCTGCAGGGAGTGGCAGCGAGTGGATGGAGAGAGAGGAAGCTCCCTTTTTGCCATCTGCTGATGTGACGTGACACTACCACAGTCACACTGTCATGGTGACTCCACACAAGTTTACATTAACCACATCCTCCATCTAGTGCTCTGAATTTAACTTTTTTTAATTTTCAATGTTTTACCATTGTAAATTGTGTTAGCAAACAGCTTCCTTGAAAATGACAAAACTGTCAATCAACACAATGTAGCACATTATTACAATTATGAGGATTGTAATAAAGCATATTTCCAGAGCATGTCATAACATAGCCGATTCATACTTCAGCCAAGGCTGCACATTACTAGCATTGTATTATTTATTTTACAGCACCCCAATGCTCCAATACTAATAATTGGTGCAGTGAGAAAATAGCACATAGTGAAAATTGGTATGTTTACACTGATAAATAAGTTTTGAATCGAGTCCAGTAAAAATTTTCTTCAACACCTCACAGATAAGAAAATAAGTAGGCTACATACTAATTACACGCTAAATTCAAGTTAAACATTTGAGGCTTCATTAATATCTAAAATCCATACAGACTCAATAACAACTCCACCGCATGAACTGCATTTATAAAATTTATTCATATAGATATATTCATCTATACAGTTACATATGTATGATAGTATGTATATATTTATATAGAAATCTATGCATACTGCAATCCTTTCACAGAGGAGAAAAGAACAACATGTCAACAATGTCAACACAATGACAGAAGCTCTGGATATTAAAGGCCAGACATTCTGAATTCATCAACGGGGAACAAAAAGATGGCGTCGCAAAATATCCAAACATCAGCAACTCAGCTGTCACCTCGACCTCAGCGTACTTCTTTAAATTACAATCAGTGACAATACAATCATATTTTATGTGGAATAGTCCCACCTATTGAGTTCAACTACACTCAGCTAAAGCCTGTACAGTCTTGTAAAATAGAAACGTTCTTTCAAGCACGTGGGAGCTGCTGGCGGCGTTTTCTCTAGCGCCCAGCGTCCGACAGCAACATCGCGTCTCTGACCCCGACAGCTTGGCAGGCAGGAATGTCAAACGCGACTTGGGACACATGGGATAGCAGACGTCAGAAATGCTTTTTTCCTATATATTTATAAGGGAAGGGAAAATGCATCTCTACTGATGTGTGAGTAGAAATCAGCAAGCGACAGAGTGACACAGATACATTTGATTTGTCACAATGCCCAAATTATTTTTGAAATGTGGCCGCAACTGATAAAAAAAGAGCATAGCAACAAATGCAAGTCAACATGTTCTTTTGCCTCCCTAATTCATTCAGATTAAAAACGACATTCTCTGATTTCTCTGGGACTTTAAGCAGCTTCACATCCACATCGCCTCTCATTGTAGTCTGCTTTGTTTTGTTTTTTTAAAGATAATTATAACTCGTCAAGTCTTTCAGTGTCCTGTTTTTTTGGGAGGGTTTAAATCTTTATAGCTTCCCCCTCATCACATGAGCACAGCACCTATTCAAATTAATATTTGCCACTTAAAGTATACACAAGATTTCTCGACTCACTATACAGCACAAAATCAAAAAGCAGTCACATATTGCACTATGAATGCAAAAATACCAGCCTACGCTATACAGAAAAGTGCTTCTAATGTTTGTACAGTATGCTACACACAAACACAGGAAACATATACATCAATCAGTGTGTCTGTATGTATGCATCACCATCACACAGGCATTCATGCCCTACAGTACAGTACAATAACATTTTATGGTCTTCTTCCCCCTTTAAACGTCAGCTTTGAGCCTCCGTTCTGCGTGTAGACTGAAAGGAACAGAACACAAAGTCTCGCGGGAGAAGTGTGGAGGTTCAGGTGTGGTTGTGAGGCAGAGCTAGTGGTCCGTGCGGTCCCCCCCAGGTCCGGTCACAAGCCGTTACAGTTTGTGTCAGGGTGTCAAGTGCTAAGAGGAGAACTTCAGGAATGGACCTTGAAGGCCAGCAGCTCCTCAGAGTGCATGTTGTTGAGCGAGCGCAGGTCGGGCAGTTTGAGCAGCAGCTTGGTGAAGATGGCCGACTCGTTGGGGTGGTTCTTGGTGGTGAGGCTTCGCAGGGCACGGATCAGCGTCTCCTGCAGGGCCTCCACCGAGTTCACATTCTCGATGCCGGAGCGATCTGAGAAGAATGGAGAGGGTTAATGCGATGACGTACATTTAGGAGGATGAGAATAAAAAAATAAGAAAAACATGGTTTGGGATACTGTGACGCATGATTTGTCATCATTATTCATGTATGAATAAACAGATATTTTTTAATTGTGTTTGACATTTGACATTACCTGCAGAGACCAGAACCACAGCAGTGAAGAGGCTCATCTCTTCCTCACTGAGGCCCAGGTTGATGAGCTTCTCACTGAAGTCAAACATGGAATTGAGGAGGTCCCCGGCCCCCATGGCCCGCAGATTGTCCACGCTGTATTTCCTCCCACCCAGAAAGGTGACGGTGCGGTCCTTCATGTTGAAGAGCGAAGCGAAGCGGACCACCAACACCTGCAGAACACGAACATGGCCCGGTCAGTCTGGGTACGACTAGTTACTGGCCGTAACGTCTGCCTTCCATGAAAACAGAAAAATCGGTCTTACCTCAAAAGTGCCGGCCTTCAGCAGGCTGACCTGGTCGTGCTGGGACAGGTCTCGGAAGCCGGGGATCTTCTTGGCGAACTCCACCACCTCCCTAACTGCGGGGGTGAAGCTGTGGGAAAACTCTTCCCACACCTCATGGCCAGACTTCTGAGGGTCCACATGAGGAGAGGTGTTCATCGGACAAACCTGAGGGCAGATTAAAGTTTACTTTAGGAGTCTGCACCACTGAACTGGTGTTCTTGCTGCTTTCTCTAAAAATGATAGCAGCTGATTCCTGACCATTTCAAAGGCTGTGCTTACGCTTTAAATTAAAACACTGGACTATTTTTAACAAGTCCTGCACCTTTCTCGCCTCTTGCTGTCTTACCAGATGCATTCTGTTGCTCCCTCTCCACAGGGGCCCAGTGTGGGTTGCATTCGCGGGGCCCTCTGAGGACGGAGCGCCGAAAGCTCCATGAGTGTAGGCTGGACAGTGGCTGGGGGCAGCACTCCTGGACAGCCTGAAGGGGCAGTGGTTGGCGGCGTTGCCCTCCTGACCCTGAGGGCCCAGACTGGAGGGGGGGTCTTGTGCTACCATGGTGACCAGGTTGTTGCGGTGGTTCCAGGTGTCCTGCCGCTCCTCTGTCTGGTGATTAGCGATGTCTTTGGCTGAGCCGGTGTTTACGGGGCCCATAGGAGGCGGGGCCTCAGCTGTCAGGCTGCTCTGCTCCTGGTTGTACATGAAGGTCTCCTGGTGGGCCCTCGTCACCGAGCCAATCACCTCCTCCTCCCCGCTGTCTGAGGCGCTGAGCGAGGCTGAGCTGGGGCTGGTGTCCATGGCCACGGTGGGTTCGGGGTCAGAGCGGGAGTCCGATTGGCTGGAGCATGAAGAGCTGGAGGGGACAGGGCTGGAGTCCTCTGAGGTAGGTTTGGTGGCACTGGCCGGCAGAGGCTTGCCAATGGGCAGCGTCTGGCTGCTGTGCAGCTGACTTTGCAGCTGACTGTTGTTCATCATGTTGTTCATGGCACTCTGCATCTCCAGCAGCATGCGCTGCTTCTCACGCTTGGGGATTCGTCCAAAGCGCACAGCTGGACAACGAGGAGAGAATCGTGTCAGAAGGACTCACCTTTACTTTTCACAGTTCTACAGTAACTGTTTATACCAGTTAGACAGTAATGAGTCATGTTATCCATCCCACTCGCTGATTCATCCACCCCTTTGCTTCGAGTGGTCCACACACAACATTACAAGCATCATTATGCACATGGTGAAACAGGCAACAGGAATCGTTTACTGGTTTGGAGGAGTTTGGAGGAAAAAGATCAACAATACAAAGCATGTCTGTTCATTCACGTAACGAAGAGAGAAATCTGAGTGAGCCTGCTCTTGTAACGCGCCTGACAGTAATTACTACAGATACTCACAGTCTCTGGACATCCCCACCATCAGGCATTTCTTGAAGCGGCACTGCTGGCAGCGGTTCCGGTTGATCCTCATGATGGGACAGCTCTCGTTCTTAAGGCACTTCTTATACTGGATGTTCTGCTGGATGCTCCGCCTGAAGAAGCCCTGTGTGTCCACAAAGACAAACGGCACACTGTGATGACAAGTCACAGAGAGAGGGGAGAGAAAACTGGGCCTGGACATGAGACCGACATAGGATTTATTTGAATTTAAATGAACTACCTTTCAATTTTAGCATGGCTCATGTCCTATAACACTAATATTAACAAACATATCAGTGCGTAAACGTGTGTGTGTGTGTGTGTGTGTGTGTGTTCCCCCTCCAAGGCATACTGCTGTGTACTGTGGTCTGTTTCACTTTACGCTGCTCCCCACAGTTAACTAGGCCACACAGCAACATGAAGTATGAGGGGCAGCAGCTGATATAAATACGGGGAAAGTGAACTAGTTTCTGGTTGTCGCTGTGCAGATGGCGACGCCTGCAGTGACCCACTTAAGTTACAGCCCAAAGTCAATGCAACATCCATCACTGTGTCGCATTGAAAATTATTTTGATTTAGCATTGTGTGTGTGTGTGTGTGTGTGTGTGTGTGTGTGTGTGTGTGTGTGTGTGTGTGTGTGTGTGTGTGTGTGTGTGTGTGTGTGTGTGGTGCATTGGGGGAAGGGTGTTTTTTAAGGCGTTGCCCTCACCTTGCAGCCCTCGCAGGCGTGGACGCCGTAGTGGAAACCAGAGGCCACGTCGCCGCACACCTTACACAGCAGCACCAGGCCGTTGATTTCTGATTGGTACAGAAACATATATTCTCACAAACAAAGTAGTGATTTTCCGCCTTAAAGGTGAGGTGATTCTATTCAGAAAAACGTTCTGTTATTTTCCTTGAAATCCTCGTAATATACCGATAAATTAAACGCTCCGACTTTAAACATTTTTAAAGATGTCATCTATGGCAGGACTGTAAAAACCCCGTCCAATCAAAAAAAATCAGGCTGGAGAAAATAATTGGAGCTCCTGCCTGTCTGTCAATGCTTACTTCCTGATTGGCACTCATTCTGGGGGAGCGGCTTTGAAGAGAGGTCTGAATGAAGGGGGCGGGACTTTTTCAGGCGATGCATTCAAAGTCAAAATCTCTGTTTTTTTCCAAATGACCTACTCTGCCTTTAACTAATATTTTTAAATTACAGCCAACCAAAATTAAAAAAGAAAATCATGACACATGATGGAGTGACCATCTTACTTGTGATGCCACATTTGGCAGTGGAGGAGGAGCGTCCGCTTTTCTGAGTCCCTGGAAGTTTTTGGCCGCTGGTTGTCGGGTCAGCCTGCTGACTCAGCTGGCGGCGGCGGCGGGGCGAGGAGCCTCGGGGCGGGGAGGACGACTGGTAGCTGCCGTTGGAGGAGTCGCTGTGGCACGACTCGGGGCTGGAGCCCGAGCTGGACGAGCTGATGTAGGCTATTACGCCTCCTGGTGGGGAACAAAGAGAAAATGGGCCATGATGACAGGGAACTGCAGCAGATTTGAACTACCATGAACTACACACAGTATTTCACTTTGTCTCCATCACACAAACACAGTTCTGCGACCCGAATACTGAATGCAGGAACAAATCTGTATTAATCCATCCCCCAACAAATGCTCTATTTCTTCCTGTTTGAGGCTTGGGGCTGCCACAGGAAGGCAGAAAGCCTTCAGACAGATAAGCACATTGTTGGGTTTATTTTTTTTCATGAAAGCTGTTGATAAGAAGAATATAAAATGACACCAGGCTTGTTGTAGTATTCCACCTTCCTTATCTTCTCCTATTGTAATGCAACTAAATCAAATGTTTCAATGTGTTGGTGCTATGGTGTATGAATCTATAATCCCTATCTATGAAACGTGACATCTTAATCCATTGATTTACTGTTGATGGCATTCTAGTTTCTGTAGGTGGAGCCTTTTTTTCGTTGTGCTGTCATAGTTGCTATCATTGCTCTTATCGCTGCCAACTCCCTGTGGTGTCCCTCCCCTCAAATGAGGCGTACAGTGGCTGTGACTATCAGCAGCTCCTGGTGGTGTTGCCGTGGAACCAAGGAGCTTAACATTACGAGGGCCGATCATCATACGACGACAGCTTCCTCAGCCAGTAGGAGCAGAGCAGACCGGCTGCTGCTGTCCCAGAGACTCCCCCCCCTCCTCCTCAACATAGGCTGTCCTGATTTCTTCCCCTGCCATTCTCAGTGATTAGGTAACAGCCATTACATAATGTCAACCTCACAAGGGTGTGTGATAGGTAGTCTGGCCCGTCCCTGCAGCGAGTCACATCTCCGGCACCGTGACAAGCAATCTAGGGCCAAATCATATTTGAAAATCTCGACTATAAACAAACACAATATTGGCATACAAGTTGACTGGGATGTGTGTTTGACTGTGCCACATATCATTTCCACTGAAAAAGAGACGGATGCATTTTAAAATACCTACATACAATAATTGTATGATTAATAATATGGAGCATGCGAAAAAACATTCCTGTGTTCAGACAGACGAACCGGAAACCATAACTTCCAAAACGAATTAAACCTTTGCCAAAATACCATCAATCACATTTTAAAAGGGAATATTAATAACAACAAGGTTGACAGTTATTAATCCTAAATACATAATTAAATAATGGTGCGAAAAAGAAGTGACATTGTGAGATTTTGTATTTAGGATTAAGTCGTCAAAACTTTCTGTAGTGGTTTAATTTATTCTATCCAAATTGGACAAAACTGGAAAACTGAAGCCAGAAAGAAATAATTGAAAAGTTGCATTCTGGTCCAAAGGAAAATCTTTCAACACTTACAAGTCAATAGGAAATACGTAAGTCTCGTACATTGGAGGCGTCAGTTGTGATTGATTTTGTAAGCGGCCTGTACTGAAAAAGAATATTCATTTTAGTTTTTCAAACGCAACGTGAGCGTCGGATGTCGTGTTTTTCAAAGAACATGGCATATCCCATGGGCCATGAATGCACCATATCCATCGAGGTCTCTTCAAACACGCCCCCACGTGGCGCGAGCACATTTTTCCGCGAGAAAACTGGGTCACCGCGAACTGCCGGGAGACGCCTCACGTGTATCCGCGTCGAGACCCCACGCCATCGACGGGACAAATTATGCAACCTGTACGTCACGGCGCCGCTCGGCCAATGAGCGGCGACGCACGCGGAGCGTAAACACAGGCGCACATGGCTAGATTGATGGGTCCATGTGAGAGGGGACGACTGGTGCAGTGCTGCTGAAGTCATCAAGGGGGCTCGAGGAGTAACAACAGCCCACTGGCGCCGTTAACCCACTTAATACTAAAACACAACATTAGACGTTTTAAAGAGGGGCTTCGTCGGGAATGTTCACGATGCGACACTTAAATATAAATATATATTTCGCTGAATACAGTGGCCACAATAAAAGCCCCGACTGCAACAAGCTGCAGCAACCATCCCATAAAACGGGTTTAAAGCACACTCACCAGCTTTGGTCGACTCCATGTCCTCTTCTTTCAGTTTTTTGGGGGCGATCCTCCTCCTGTGCTACCTCAGTGCCGAAGCCGTTTTTCTGTTTGTGTTCAGCAACTGTAAAGTCGCTGATTGATCCCGGTCGAGGCTGTTAAGCTACAACATTTAGATTAACGACGCCTAAACTCGTTAAAAAAGAGAGCGACGTAGTGACGATATAGTTGCACCAAAAAATGAAACCGAGGTTTTCAGAGACAGTTTTTTTCGCCCAACGACGCCAAAAAAGAGGCAGTTTGTCGCCGTCGACAGTCGGTACTCGCTTTATTCTAGCAAAGGAAAAAAAGATGGGGGAAAAAACGCAACTCCGTCTGTTTTCAGTGAAACTCGGCTATATCGAGAGTTAAATCCCGTTAAAAGACAGCACGGGAGGAAAGCTGCGATAAGAGCTGCAACTCGGCGGTGTGGAGGGCTGGTTCGCTTCTTTCTTTTTTTGTTGCAGTGACTGTTTCGAGTCGAGTGTGCAACCACGTGACTCGCTCCGTCGGCTCCTCCCTCCACGCAGCCCCACACTGGTGTCAATGTAACCTACTGACATACTTTCACCAGTCAGAAGTGAACAAAGACGGTTGCCAAGTAACGTTACATCCTGTGTTAAAAAGAAAAGGTGCGGTCCAATTTTAGACAGTTTGTATGCATCCACATTTGTTCTTCTATTTTTTTTTTTATTAAAGGAGGTCAAAGGTTGGCTAAAAATACTTGACAGGGAATACAAGTGACAGTTTTCTCTCATTGTATGGGTAATGATTGAATTTCGTATTATTATTATCATTTTTATTTCCAGCTGTGACAGTAACACTTACTTTTCCCCCTTGTGTGGGTTAATAGTTTTTACACTGAGATCCTGTTATAATCATGGAAAGAAGGCCCCTCAATATGCCGCAATCTCACCGTTTACACCGAACTTTAGTGTGTACTGGCTTCCAGGCTCTCCCCATTCACACTGAGGTCGTCCCACCTTGATTCTCCTCTGTTTACGCCTCTGAGACTACCTTCATCGCCGGCTCAGAGGAGGAACCTCTGTAGATACAGTAGCAGGGGTAGAGGCGGTTTTGATTACCTTGCAAGGTTTTTATGTCTGTCTGTGGACAGATTTCACACAAGAGCAGCGCAGCCTTGCTAGATGCAGTCACGACGCTTATCTGTAGTTTAGATCGTCAACGAGGTCGGGTTCGTTGACGGGTGTGGTCCTTGCAAAGGACAAGCTCTTTTAGCTCAATTTTGGTCTCCGCCTACTCCTGAGAAACAAACTATCCAGCTACTATCTACTAGCTGGTCTCGGTGTCCGTGTGGTGCGGTTCATCCCAGCGTTTTCACTAAAAGCAGCTGTGCTGCTGCAAACGAGGCTGATGAGAGCAGAAGGTCGGCCTGGAAAAAACACGCTAAAATACTTCTAGCTATTGAGCAGCAAAATCTTTAATGTTAAACACATGAAGATCCATTCATTTATAATATAAAATATTGTGCTATTGTTTCCTTTAACTTCCTAATTAGAGCTTTTTACATTCGCTGCCTGAGCATTAATTGTAACATGTGAGATAGCGTTACAAAGCACACCTGGGAAGTGGGTCCAGTTCTGAGGCTCTATAAGCCCCCCTCCCCCAGACCCTGACTGGGTTAACATGACACAGAGAAGCTTCCCTCTTTCCCGTCTCCAAATAGCAGGCCGGATCTCAATCCCAGCTTAGGTTTCCTCAGTTACTACAATGGAACCTTTAGGAGTACGCAATTCCACGCCGTACTGTCCCGTTCTCCCTTCTTTGTTTGTTGACAGAAGGTCAGGGGTTAGTGCTGCCCCGCAGACTAATGTAAGGAGGCACAATAGAGAGAGGGAGTAACGCGAGACACAACAGTTGTTCCTGGTCCTCCCGTCCATGTTCTCAGTCGACCCTTCCACTCGGCAGGTCAGATACCCTGTTTTAGCTCCTGGCTGGAATATCTGTCACTGTGACCCAGTAAATGAATTATGAAGCGGTTAACATGACAAGTAAGACGCACTCACACTTTAATGATCCATGTGGGGACACTGGCTACAAATAGTAACAGCACTCACAAAATTGTATTTTAATTTTAAAACAGTCACCATCTTATTATTTTGTCCCAGCAGATTTCCTGCTCAATCTTTTGGTAAAAGAGGTGAAGCAACACATCTGTGCCAGTTCTTTGGATTTTCCTCTGTGTATCAGGGCCCTCACGTCCACCTGAGTGTACTATTCATTGCATACGGCGAAGGTTTGTTGGTCTAAAAATGAGGTTTCTCTTGTTTGTTTGACTTTAAGCTTTACAAAATAAAAGATTGTGCTAGACAAGCAGTTAACACTAAGGCTAATATTGTCATGTCACTAATACAGGACCGACTGGAAGAACAGGAGTTCACCGGTTAAATGTGTGGTTTTAAATGTATGCAGAGGCCAACTAGTTGGTTTGGATAGCAGCACTCTGGTAAGCCACTGGTTGCTCTATATTCATAAGATTAGAACCTGCTAGAATACATGCACAATCAAATATTGATAAAAGCAAAGCAGTTAGCAAGACTTTCTAGAGCTTCAGGTTACGATGGAAATATTAATAAATCATACGAGTATGTGTTATACCTGGGTATTCTTACCTCGTGTCCTGACGCAAGTGGGCCTTTAAAAGAATGAAAGTGGTCCATCATTGTGTTGCGAGTGTGGAAATAATGTGGCTTAAATTAACATGAAAAATAAAGCATCTGACCATATTTGGACAGCAGAGGAGCGACAGGCGGAACGGATGAACTCAAGCAGCAGAGCGGAGCAGCAACCTTACTGGATCTGGATCCATCTGGATTCTGGTGTGAAGCTGTTAAGAAAAGTGAGCGTCATAATTCAAGGTCAACTTTACCGTTTAAGTCATCTTAGTAGCTAACTGCATTAGTAGCAAGGTCGCAACAGTGTGGTAGCGAACTGTCAGTCACAAGGTAGCCCCGCCCTAAATCATACCCTGCTTTATGGTCTATTTGACTATAAAAGGGACCAGCATTTACTAAATGATCATCATACAGAATTAAAAAAAGACTTGAAACTTGATTATGAGCATAAACTCATCTTTACAATATTTACTGAGATGATAAATCAAGTGGGCTGCACGGTGGTGTAGTGGGTAGCACTCTCGCCTCACAGCAAGAGGGTCCCGGGTTCGATTCCCGGGTCGGCCCGGGCTCCTTCTGTGTTGAGTTTGCATGTTCTCCCCGTGTAAGCGTGGGTTCTCTCCGGGTTCTCCGTCTTCCTCCCACAGTCCAAAGACATGCAGGATGGGGATAGGTTCATTGATGACTCTAAATTGCCCGTAGGTGTGAATGTGAGCGTGAATGGTTGTTTGTCTCTACATGTTGGCCCTGTGATAGACTGGCGTCCTGTCCAGGGTGTACCCTGCCTTCACCCAATGACAGCTGGGATTGGCTCCAGCCCCCCCGTGACCCTGAATACAGGATAAGCGGTAGAAAATGGATGGATGGATAAATTAAGTGAGAAGTAGGGTCATCTTCCCATAGACTTCCATGCAATCAGACTTTTTTTGCAACAAGGAGTCGCCACATTTTTAACAGGGTAACTAATCTGTAACTTATTACAAAAGTATGAAATTAAGTATATTGATTGATTGATTGATTGAAGCTTTATTTCAGACTCACCCACTGGGAGGTTCATAATACAAACAACACATACAACAAGATAAAAACAAAACAAAAGACAAACAGACGAGACAAACCTAATATAGACATAAGCGCCAGTGCCGCCACATTCTCAAGGAATACTTTACAGAACTTCAACCTGGGTTGACAATAACGGATATTATGTCATTTTCAGAAGCATCAATTCTGCATATAATAATAATAATAATAATTCTTTATTTATATAGCACTTTTCACAGCACAGAGTCACAAAGTGCTTCACAAAACATGATAAGACAACAGTGTATACAAAGATGAAGAGCAGCCAAGAATAAAACAACGACAGTAATTAACTGCCATGCAGTTCAAAGGCCTGTCGAAACAGGTAGGTTTTTAACTGCACCCTGAATGCTTCAAACGACGCAGAGGCTCTCAAGTCTGCGGGAAGGGCGTTCCAGAGTCTGGGGGCCACCGAACGAAAGGCTCGTCCCCTTTAGTTTTGAGGTTGGTTCGGGGAAGAGCGAGGAGCCCCTGGTCGGAGGACCTTAGGGACCGGCTAGTGGAGTAGGGCTGGAGGAGGTCGGAGATGTAGGCCGGGGCAGACCCATGCAGGGCATTGAAGGTGGTTACCAGTATTTTAAATTGGAGTCTGAAAGCTATGGGGAGCCAATGTAGGACGCGGAGGATAGGAGTGATATGACAGGACTTCTGTGAGCAAGTTAGCAGCCTAGCGGCAGCGTTTTGTATTAGTTGTAGACGGTCCAGAGATGATTTATTGAGGCAGGTAAACAGTGAGTTACAGTAATCGAGTCTGGATGAGATGAAAGCGTGGACGGCCAGTTCGAGTTCTGAGTGGGATACCATGGTTCTGAGTTTAGCAATATTTCTGAGATGGAAGAAGCAGGTGCGGGATAGGGTTTTGATGTGTTTCATTTTGTACATTAAATTACGCAGAACAGCAGGGCAGGTGGGAACACCAACATTAACAAACATTTGACTAGCACTAGAGCATCTAGGTGCTCTTAGCAGCAGCATCATACTATCATTATAGGCCACAGTGAGTCGTCTCAGGCTACTTACTCTATAACTGGACCAGAGGTGTGCAGTATAGAGGGGGGTACAGAATGTCTTGAATAGAGCAACTCTAACAGGAACAGAGCACATACTGAATTTGCGGCACAGCATGTTCGCTTGTGCGTACAATTTACGACACTGTCTATACATGTCTTTATCATCAGAAAGATCATTTGAGATAACGTGTCCAAGGTATTTAACTTCATTGCATTCCATGAGGGCAGAGCCAGATAAATAATAAGCTGGAAACCTCGACTGGTGATCATCTCTACTGCGCACAATCCAAATATTGCTCTTCTTAGCATTATATGTAATATCATACTCCATCCCATATGGTGCAGAGGCTTAGCAGCTGTTGTAGCCCAGCAGTGCACGGGCTGAAGATGACCAAATTATCTGTGTATATTAGATGATTGATTAGACGATCACCGACCATACAGCCAGTACGACATGCATTGAGACTCTTGGAGAGATCCTCCATATAAATATGAAACAATAAAGGTGACAAAATCCCGCCTTGGCGAACAACATTGTTCACATGGAATGGGGCAGATGTAGACTTTCCCCACTTTACCAGAATGCCAATATTCTAACAAGATAACTAGGTACCCCTCTTTCACACAATTTCTTGAGCATTTTTTCATGGTTCACACGATCGAATGCCTTAGAGGCATCTATAAAACACAGGAACATTGTTGTATTTTTTCTATTGTAATTATCCAATATCTCCATTAGAGCAAAAATACACATATCAGTGCAATGCTTATGTTTAAACCCAAATTGGTTGTCAGCAGTGAGAATGTACCTCTCCAATCTAGACATCAAAATTATCTCCAATACTTTTAGACAGTATGCTGGCTAATGCAATTGGTCTGTAATTTTCAGAGCTGTTAAGCTGAGGGAGTAATTATCACCCCCTCATCATCATACACTATGGTGCCAACATCAAGACGGTTACTTTTAACGCAGTTAAGCAGCTCCTGATATTTCTTCCGCCATAGCAGGGAGATCTCATCAGAGCCACTCACACCATCTATATTACAGGGTAAGGGTGTCTTACTGTTAGTAATTCCTCTGATTTCTTTCCAAAAATCATTTAGATGGTTGTTTTGCAACTTCCTGGCCAGTGAATCAGATCTCAAGGTGTTCTCATTTCTCTTTATATACCGTAGAGCATATTTAAACTGAGCATTAGTATGTTTCTTATGTTCAAATAGTGGGCCATGCCTGCTTTTGCCTGCCTCAGCCCATAATTTAAAGGCATTTCTGGCCTCTGCATGGAGTTCTTCTACATAGTCATTCCATCCTGGCTTCACATTACTCATTTTTTTACCTCTGTTTATAAAGAGTCTTGCTAGAGATAGTGAGAGATTCCACAGTGCAAACATACAATGAACACAATGCTTTACAATGTTGCATATTCTTGCAATTCAAATCCCGACACAAAATAGCTTCTTTTGGCAAACAAATATTACTCAGCAAGACATCAGAACGATAGACATATTTGTCAAGATCATCCTTTGATAGCTTAGGCTATCTTCCCTGTCCTAATGCTGTCATCATCAGACATTAACAATGGTAGATTGCCTGGATTCAACATTATAGAGAGAGGTATGTGGTCAGAAGTGGCCATATCATAGTTAATCTTTATAGAATCAATAGAATCATGTGCGTCAACTGTGCATAAACAGTGGTCTAGCCAGGAGGTGGAGTGCCAGGCTTCGCTTATATAAGTGAAGCTATTCTCTGGCATGAGGACCTACTAGACAATATCAGTCCACTATCAGAGCAGAATTGCAGTAGGTGATTACCGAATAACGAGTTGGTATCAGCCACGTCAGCATTCATATCACTTACAACATATATACAGGTCGACGGATTGTCCTGGATAAACGACATAATACATCCCGGTCTGTTTAAGTACTCAGCCTCATTTTGATAGCACTCAAAAGGTTAATTGCAATACATGTCAAATATAATTATGTTGGGAAGATTTAAAAATAATAATTCCACTAGCTCTGAAACATCATTGTCCACATAAATGAGTCACTCCCATGATCATCTGTTAAATCGAAATCCTTGACATAATTAATGAAGGGCCTCCATTCTTTTTAGTCTTTAATATACAAGTTAGTCTTTCTAATGGAGGGCTTCCTGATAACACAGGTCTTATCCATTGTGTAGTACTTAGGCTGTGAATATTTTTGCAATACATTTTTTTTATAACAAGCTGATGTCTATAGATGTTTGCTCATTTCTATTATAATTATGTTTCTCTGGATATAAACCCAACAGAAAATGCTTATGGGAAAGGTTTTTTTTTCCTGATACTATATGACATTTTTGTTTTTACACTGAAGATACCGTTTAGGTTCTCAAACAAGCATCTGATTTGAGCCTCACGTGTAACGTAGGGGGGTCAGAAATTATCATGGGATTTGTCGACGGTAAGAACAATACAGAAAACTACCGACCTTATACACTCAACAAAAATATAAACGCAACACTTTTGTTTTTGCTCCCATTTTTCATGAGATGGACTTAAAGATCTAAAATTCATTCCAGATACACAATATTACCATTTCTCTCAAACATTGTTCACAAATCAGCCTAAATGTGTGATAGTGAGCACTTCTGCTTTGCTGAGATAATCCATCCCACCTCACAGGTGTGCCACATCAAGATGCTGATCTGACATCATGATTAGTGCACAGGTGTGCCTTAGACTGTCCACAATAAAAGGCCACCCTGAAATTTGCATTTTTTTGCTTTATTGGGGGTCTGGGGACTGGGAACTGGGAACCAGTCAGTATCTGGTGTGACCACCATTTGCCTCATGCAGTGCAACACATCTTCTTCGCATAGAGTTTATCAGATTGTCAATTGTGGCCTGTGGAATGTTGGTCCACTCCTCTTCAATGGCTGTGCGAAGTTGCTGGATATTAGTGGGAACTGGTACACGCTGTCGTATACGCCGGTCAAGCACATCCCAAACATGCTCAATGGGTGACATGTCCGGTGAGTATGCTGGCCATGCAAGAACTGGGACATTTTCAGCTTCCAAGAATTGTGTACAGATCCTTGCAACATGGGGCCGTGCATTATCTTGCTGAAACATGAGGTGATGTTCATGGATGTATGGCACAACAATGGGCCTCAGGATCTCATCACGGTATCTCTGTGCATTCAAAATGCCATCAATAAAATGCACCTGTGTTCTTCGTCCATAACAGATGCCTGCCCATACCATAACCCCACCACCACCATGGGCCACTCGATCCACAACATTGACATCAGCAAAGCGCTCACCCACACGACGCCACACACGCTGTCTGCCATCTGCCCTGAACAATGTAAACCGAGATTCATCCGTGAAGAGAACACCTCTCCAACGTGCCAGACGCCATCGAATGTGAGCATTTGCCCACTCAAGTCTGTTACGGCGACGAGCTGGAGTCAGGTCAAGACCCCGATGAGGACGACGAGCATGCAGTTGAGCTTCCCTGAGACGGTTTCTGACAGTTTGTGCAGAAATTGTTTGGTTATGCAAACCAATTGTTTCAGCAGCTGTCTGAGTGGCTGGTCTCAGACGATCTTGGAGGTGAACCTGCTGGATGTGGAGGTCCTGGGCTGGTGTGGTTACACGTGGTCTGCGGTTGTGAGGCCGGTTGGATGTACTGCCATATTCTCTGAAACGCCTTTGGAGACGGCTTATGGTGGAGAAATTAACATTCAATGCACGAGCAACAGATCTGGTTGACATTCCTGCTGTCAGCATGCCAATTGCACGCTCCCTCAATGCTTGTGGCATCTGTGGCATTTTGCTGTGAGACAAAACTGCACATTTCAGAGTGGCCTTTTATTGTGGGCAGTATAAGGTACACCTGTGCACTAATCATGATGTCAGATCAGCATCTTGATGTGGCACACCTGTGAGGTGGGATGGATTATCTCAGCAAAGCAGAAGTGCTCACTATCACACATTTAGACAGATTTGTGAACAATGTTTGAGAGAAATGGTAATATTGTGTATCTGGAATGAATTTTAGATCTTTAAGTCCATCTCATGAAAAATGGGAGCAAAAACAAAAGTGTTGCGTTTATATTTTTGTTGAGTGTATGTATGATGATGGCAGCCCTGGTGACACACACCTTAAAATACCTCACAGCACAACACCTCAACACCCCTAGGGCTTCACCTTTCCCCGACATGAACTCACACCCTCTCGCTTACAGGGAGGGTCACCGGCACACATATACCACCCAAATCTGTGTGTGTGTGTTGTTTCCTAGCAGTTCAAAAAATGGGAAACACAAAGGACTCCTATTACAAACACTTGATAATACTAAATATTACCACAGCTGTGTCTTCAGACGTGACTTAACATAAGGTTGCTCAGGCAACTTGTACTACAGGACAGAAGCCACCTTTTTTTCAAGGGTCCTTTGCTAGAAGCTCTGATGCAGAATAAAAGGTCTGAAATAGATAGTTCATGATGTCATTATTCCTGAAACAGCTTAGTCTCTGTGCTGTTTAACACTAAAAGCTGAAGGTTTAGATATAAATCATTTCCATTTCCAGTAAATGTACACATTCCAAATGCGCCTCAGTTTATTTCCTGGTGCAGTGTTTGTGAATGATGTTAAATGAAGCAAACATGGAACCAAGCTGTTGCCTAGCAATGTAATTCCATTGAAAAGTCTATAGGTCAGACAACAAAAAGCTGCCGATTGTGTTTCTTTAAGTGGTTGTAGTGAAATTACTTAAGCCCAGAGGGGAGTCGACCAGTGCACAAGGAATTTAGTTTGAACCAGTATGGGTTAGAGTCAAATGTCTCCAGAAATGAGTGGGGGATCTTTTCATGTGTGGAGTATCTGATGTCTTAAGTGTGGCTTGTCAAAGGAACCAGGGTCGTTTTGGTTTGATGTACTTTTCACATTTTGAAAGCACACTTAGGAGGACAGAACTCACCACTAGTATTCAAATTCCAATGATGAAGTGCTTTTATTTTGTATTCTTTTTTTAACAACGGAATTGCGATGGTCAGATAGAGGTTTAGTCCTGAGGCCCTGCGACTGAGCACACCGAGCAGTTTGCCATGATCTCTCAATCAACTGGTTGTACTCGCTTAGCAGGGCAGAGCTATAATGAAAATCTGAACAGAAATATGGTAATTACAGCGCTACGCCTTAAACTGCCACATTCTTTGAGGTAAAAACCAGATCTTCAAGGTCATCCAGTGTGCCGTTGCTGCATAAGTAACAGATTCAGTCAGACATAAGTCACAAGCTGAATCATGAAATTGACAATAGTGAATATTAATATCACCAAGTACAGGTATGTCAACTAAATCGAGTCTTGCAAAAAGTCAACCGGTTTTGTACGTGTGTATTGCGTATATTATGGGTAGATTCACTCAAACAAACTCATGAAAACATTCATGTTTACCCCCCCCCCCCCCCATCACTGAGTCCATCTTTAACTATTCAGCCTTCACCACTTGGTTCAAAACTAAAGTAAGTTTGATTATCATAATCCGACTGTAGGCCAGTGTCTCAGACTGCCTATGGACAGATTTTACATCAGACACAGGTCACGTTTCCAAAAGCAGGGTTAGATAAGGGAAATCTCAGTCAGTTACCATGGTAACAAACTCTGCTGACAGCAACAGTCGCCTCCGCTACACTCTTACAGTTAAGTGAAATCACCTGTAGAGATGTGCAGGTGGAGCCCTATGAATATATAATTTCATAATCACCAAAGTTTAAAGATCAAGTTTTTTTTTTAATTCACATTGTTGGACTGAGCGGTTGAACACGATGAGGAGATAGCTCTGTTTAATATTCAAACAGCGGAATGAACCAGACTACAGACATGTCACCATAAAAAGGGATGTTTATTTTTTTAAATGTACAGGCGTGCTCTAACGGTAGCGGTGCAGCTGCAGGGTGTTGCGCCTCTTCCAGGCTGCACGACGGGAGCCTCCGATGGTCAGGTGGAACTTGTGGCCCTTGCCCAGGCCGCGGCTCTTCTTTCCTGCAGATGTCAGGCCACGCATCTCTCTGTGCTTGTGCACTGCCTTTGTGATCCATTGGGTGTCTGGGTTGCGTCTGATGGCCTTGTGGAAGATGTCGACCAGAACCACCTCAAAGAACTTGTAGGTGGAGTCCTCACCCACCCAGTAGGAGCTCAGCACTCGCAGGCCTCCGCAGTGACGACCAGCACGCTCCTATGAAATAAAAACGGATGTACTGAATGAAATGTGGACTGGACAAATTGGTATAAATAATAAATCCTATTAACTGACTAAATCAATAACCTAACACAAGGTAACGTGGCATCGTAAAGCTGCGAAAGCAACGTAATGCTTTGGCGGCTCCCAGTGGCAGCAAAAAGTGTGACTTTTCACACCCAGAGATCCTGCTAACAAAAGGTGCCACTGGTAAACTGAAGGCAGCATGCTCATATTTAACACCCCTCCCTCATCTGGGATCAGATCATGTAACAGGGAAGAAAGGAAAACTGACAATGGCAAATTCATGTTTCCATAGAGTAGGAGAAACCTTCTCACCTAACTATTAAGTGAAAACACCCACAATGTGGATCAATTTTATCTTTAACCAGCGACTACAACTTTCATATGAGCAAATGACACATCCCATCTGCTGTGACAAGACTCTTGTGAACTGTGCCAATGTGATACATAATCTAATTATTTTTAGTCAGTATTCAATTAAGTCATTTTATAGATCAGTTTTAAAAGTCTCTGTACTGTAGGGTTATCTCTATACATTGGCTTCACTGCTGTGTCCATAAACATTGCATATGACCATTTGCATTGTGGGAATGCGAGTCGTCATAGCAAGAAACCAATGTAACATTACTTAATTTCTAGTGTGCCCCAGTTATTCATATCAGTGATCCCGCATGCACGAAACCATGACCCTGAAACCAGAGCAGCTAAAAGGAATTCAGCCATCCTTCATGTTATTACTTATTATACATGTGCTTTGCCTACATTGATATTTCAAAATGTCTTTGAGAGAGACACCTCTCAAAACCACTCATGAGTTTGAAGTGTGGTGAAAATGTCAGCATCCGCACAATATGAATGTTGTAACTCAGCCAGTGACCTTAAATTGAGACTGTTTTGGTACTAGCAAACCATTCATAAATTAAGTGCTTTTTCCAACTCTTTGCAGTCACAATCATTTTGAAAATTATTTGTGGAGGTGAGACTTTAGTCACATAGTTGCACTGCTATATACCAATGCAAGTGTGGGGTATGGCCTGCTAGGAAATTGAGTGGAGTATTCTGAACAGCTCTGACCAACAGAGGTGCAGGTACTCTTAACATGACATGAGCCAACCAATGAGACATGTGTCCACTTGAGGATGCATCAAAATCAAGGAAGAAGTGTCTTAGGCTTCCAGAAAACGTCACCTTATATCTGTGTCCTAGACAATTCTGGGAATTTCATCAATTATGGAAAACCAGAGCCAACTTCTGCAGTTTAAAAAGTGATGCTACCGTCCCATCCCAGATCATCATGTTAGTATTTGCAACCAGAATGGGAAACACATGAACAAAAGGATGCTGTGCACTCTGTACATTTTAAGCTAATTAGAATCATTAAAACAGCAAAAATAAAATTATCTTGTGGCCTTAAAGACCATCTCTGATAAAGATGAACGTACCTCAGCGGTGGACTGCAGACTGCGGGCAAACTTGATCTGGTTGACGCCATGGTGCACTGGCTTGCCATAGGTAGCACCCTTGGGTACGGGGCGTTTACGGCCTCCACGGCGCACGCGGACGCGATACACTACGTAACCTGTTTGAATAAAGACGACACGATTAGCAAGGCGGTCAAAAAAACTGACAGATCGCACGCGTGCAGGGAAAACAAGCTGGGGGCTCAGCACTCACCCTGCTTGGCCTTGTAGCCAAGTCTACGGGCCTTGTCGGGTCTGGTGGGTCTAGGAGCACGGTGGAGGTTGGACAGCTGGCGGTACTGCCAGCAGCGGACACGGAGCAGGAAGCGCATCACATCGGACTGCTTCTTGCGCCATAACTCCTGCATATACCTATATGCTCCCATGTTGACTTATCTAAAACGAGAAACAACAATGTTGGAAGTTAAAACACTTGATTCTCAAACAGTCACTTCCTATGTTGTTGGCATCTGACTTGATGCGATTGAGAAATAGGATTACTATGGGACATACACATGCAGCCAGCACCTGTAGTCAAAATCTACAATCAAACTGTGCAATGTGTTTTCAAGCCAATACTTGGACTAGCTGCTGCCTTGCAAAGGTTAAGTGTCCGTCTTAAAGATCAGTCTATTGGAAACCTGCGACTCTTACTAATCATAATGGCACATGGTTTAAGACCCCTGCGACTCTGTACGGTCAGCGGTGAGACCACAGTGTAACTGTTTGCAGACAGCCTGATTTCACATCGTCTGAATAACCTCCGAGTTGGTGTTTATACATGAAACGCATCGCGCTTTTACCATATTAAAGCACAGAGCGGATATGTATTTGTTGCATTTGTACCGCGGTCCATGCCGTTTTAAAAAGCTATTAGCAAAGCTAACGTTAGCACGCTAGTGTTAGCCGAGTAGCTTCTCAACGCTTCTTCACCGGGATGGTGTCAACATTAGCACAGCGATGTTATAAGTTCATATATAAATGTTTTTTTTTAAGCGAACATCTAGGAACTTTACATAAACATCAAGACAGCATGGAAACAACATATTAGCTCTCCACAGCGGCCGGCAGCGTCAATGGCTGCCAGATCCGACTGCATCACATCACGGGTAAAACAGGGCTATAATCAGTGTTTTTAACAATGTTGCTAAAAAATAACGATGGCATATACGATTACTATAACGTCGCTCAACAATGTCATCTGCCAAACGGACAGATGAAACATATTCAGAATGATTTTAATGGATTTCTTTTAGTGTAAAAGCATAGGAAAACTCGCTTACATGATGGCGTACCAGCCGGAAAGAGAGAGGTTTCGTTCCCAGCATGCCTTATGAAAACGACAGTGACGCATTTCCTCCATTGTACTCATGGGAAATGTAGTCTTCGTTTGTTGCACTTCTGATGATACGTCTGTGGTGATTTCGAGGATGAAACGATTCCAATTTCAATCCACTTTCAGTCAATAGGTAATTTTATAACACAACGCAATCACATAGTGGAAACACAACGTAAACTGGCTTTTAGTAGCATTTAAAATACTGACTACAATACACACATTTTGTGTATTGATTGTAGTTTTTCAATTTCTTATTATGTCACAACTGTTGTATTGTATGTAATATTATTACATATTATATTGATTATGTGAACTCAAAATAAAAACGTCTTCAAAGTTTTTTTGTATTATGTATTATTATTGGTAACTGTCGTATCACTATTATTATTATTGTTATTATTATTATTACATTTTGCCGTTCTTGTTGTTCATGAACTCCGTCGCGCATGCGCAGTGACAGAATAAGGCTCAGCGGCCACCCGAGCAGAATGGATGGACTGGTTGTGATGCTGCTACGATCAAAAACTTGATAGGCGGCTATTTATCCTCCTGATTCCGGTAAGGAACGTTAGCCGAATGTACCAGCAGGTTAATTCACAAAGAGTGGTTCGTAATCGGATTGTATGCGTGTGTTTGAGTTGCATGGCGCTGAATGAGTTGCTCCTTCTTGCCTGCTAGCTAGCTAAGCCAAACAACCAAATGCTGTCATAGCTAGCCAACGCTGACAGCTTGCAAGTAGTGTTAGTGTCACTATTGCATGTCCAACATCTAAACAGCGTGACGTGTTGTGTCCACACATTGCAGGCTCGAAATGGGAAAAGGCTGTAAAGTCGTGGTGTGTGGCCAGGCAGCAGTGGGGAAAACTGCCATACTGGAACAGTTGCTGTATGGAAATCACTCTGTAGGTAAGCCATGAGGAAATAACACAGCAGTGCTGTTATACACCACAGGTCAAAATAGGATGCATATGGGTTCAATCTAGTCATTTAGACGACCTTGATCTGGTTGACATTGAATATTTGTAATGATTTCTCTTCTGCTGTATCATGTTCTAAAACTGTTGCGTTGTCTGTATTTTCCAGGCTCCGAATCCAATGAGACCCAGGAGGACGTGTACGTGGCCTCGGTGGAAACTGACCGCGGTGTGAAGGAGCAGCTGAGGCTTTATGACACCAAAGGCCTCCACGACGGGCAAGACCTCCCCAAACACTACTACTCCGTGGCAGACGGCTTCGTGCTCGTCTACAGCGTGGACAGCTCGGAGTCCTTCAAGAAGGTGGACGTTCTGAAGAAGGAAATAGACAAGTCTCGAGATAAAAAAGAGGTGCGGCTGGTTCAAAGTATGCTGTAATAACCGTTAATAATGTGTGCCATTCTCTCCTCTGTGCAGATAATCTCTTAACTTACACAAAATGTACTATAGCCTTTTTATATTGGCAAGCATCTGCATCGTGTAGAACATCAATTAACATATTTGAAATGTTGTCTATCGTATTTATGTGTTGTGCAGTAAATATATAATTAGTCAAAACAAGATGTATGAATGCGACTCAGGCTTATTATACTGTCTAAAAGTATAAAACAGAGTCCTCTGAAAACAGACCGTCTGTGTGTGCCTTCAGTATTATCTTGAGAAACTAGAAAAGCAGCCTTGCATCACCCACTGGCCTTTTAAAGTGATGAATGAAAGAAGTGTGATTATCTGGTTTTGTTTTTGCAGGAGCATGCAATCACAAAATATAAATATAAATAAATATACATTTTAATCAAATACGGAGGTACAGGGTTTTCAGCCAACAACAATGATAAATCTGACTAAAAAGCTCAGAATGATACAGTAAAGTGCATCGTGTGCCATCTTCATAAACACTGAACTGGATGTGGTGTATCCGTTGTTCTCTCAGGTGACGGTGATCGTGCTGGGGAATAAGACGGACCTGCGTGAGCGTCGTCAGGTGGACCAGGAGGTGGCGCAGCAGTGGGCGCGAGGCGAGAAGGTGAAGCTGTGGGAGGTGAGCGTCACCGAGCGCAACTCCCTCATTGAACCCTTCACCCAGCTGACCAGCCGCCTCACGCAGCCTCAGAGCAAGTCTGCCTTCCCTCTGCCCGGACGCAAAAGCAAAGGCACGCCGTCCAATGACATCTGAGAGTGTGAAGATGCCCCTCACTCGTCCCTGCTTCTTTTAGTCGGCTGCATTCACCTCGTGTGGGAATAATGAGCAGGTCCACATGGACAGGCCTGTAGTTTAGAAACATGCCTTCTCTATATTTCACACACATTCTTTCAGTTGTATACAGTGTTAACACCATTCTAAGGGAAACGTTCAACATTTTGGGAAATAGGCTTATTTGCTTTCTATCTGAAGACGAGAAGATTGATATCAAGCTCTGTATGTTGAAGAGGCAGTTTGAACCAAATTCCATATTTGGAGATACTGAAGATTTCAGCAGAGATCTCCACAAACAGGCACCTCACAATGAAACCACCTAGACTGACAGATAGCACTGCACACAAGAGGGAAAACATGTATTTTTTGGGTGAACTGTCCCTTTAATTCAAAGCTGTAGTCAGGATGTGGTTAGCCTAGCTTAGCACAAACACTGGAAGCATGGGAAACAGCTAGCCTAATACCATCTTAGGTCAAACTGTATGCCTACCAACACCTCTAAAGCTCATTAGTGAACACTTTATATGTCAGCGGTTTCACCTGTACACAAACTACACTGAAAAAGTAACACTTAGTGGTAGTTATGTGCTGCTTCCAGTCTTTATGCTAGGCTAACCACTCTACACATGAATATATATTGACCTTCTCATCTCTTACAGAAATAATGCGTTTACTGATCCAATGAGGATACATGTTGTACTTCTTGCACAGACAACCAAACATTAAGCGTCACCAGTCTGTTCTGTGCCGTCTGCTTCACACTTGAGTGTGTCGTCAAACTGTTCTTCATTTAAGAAGGAAAAACGTAGCACTTCAGTACCAAAGATTTGACATGAAGCAAACACAAATATTGTGGATTTACACTTTTTGAGTTCACTTTCCTTTTCAACTCAGATGTGAATACCACACCAAGTGAAAGGATACGTTTAAATTTTGTCTTACATTAATACATTATAAAGAGTGCTTGGCTGCTGTAATCATCCCTCTTCTGTCCAAAGAGATCCCAAACTAGAGCCGTTTCAATGAAAGAGATGCTGGACAAAATCTGCAATCCAGACTGTTAAATCTATGGTGAATGCATTTTGCATCAAATAAAAAGGTATGCAGATTTTGATCCCCATTTCTTAGATTTGGATTTGTGCCAGGGAGATATGATTCAAGCAACCCGTCACTCTTTCAACATACAGAGAAATCTGAAACTGTCCTTAAAGCTGTGCCACTAATCTCTATGAACTGTTAAGATAGCTCATAAATGCTGAAGCCTAGCGGTATTTTCCAACAGCAATCATATCTATAAATTGTATTTCCCCATCTGATGTGGATGCAGCATGAGTCCTGGTCCTCTGGCAGGACTCGGCTAGCCTTCGTCCAGTCATGTGTCAAGTATGGCGTAGCAGCAATAATACTCGTGGTGCTGCCTTCTCTTGTGAAGTTAATGTCTGTCCAGCATCTGTTGCACTCCTGTGTCGTCAAGCCTGTGTAATCCAATAGGGCTCCTAGTGAAAGCCGTGTGTGTAAGTTTAACAGTAGAAAGTGTTGAGAGGAAATATTTATTTTTTAACTAATTTATTTTTGTCACTTTAATGAGCCACATTCCTTGACTTTATGAAATGGTAACACTATGTGAAGGATGACCTGCGCCGTTTTCTGTGTCCTCAATGTCTCAAAGTAATAACATTTAATGTGCTGCTAGTAGGAACAGAGTTAGTGAGACTGTAATCATGCAAACCCTAAATTATTCTCTGCTCTATAACTCGTGTCTTAAGATGCACTGAATAAAACGTAGCCTCTTTGTATTTAATCCTCTGAATTGTTTTATTTATTTCGGTGGTATTTTCCGGGTGATCGCAAAAAGGTAATTACAAAACAATCAAACACGTCAAGACGCTTCAGTTGGTCATGTTTAATTCTTAAGGGAGAAACAGAACAGCTTTTTCAGTACAGAACACAAATCACAACCAATATCCATCCATATCTAAACATGTCTACATGTGTAAAAAAAACACCTTTTCAAAAGAGCAGGTTTGGAGGGGCAAGCAAACACCGACTGGAACTAAACACACGTGAGAATTTACAGTGACCGGGAATCATGCTGCGACACTTCATCTAGCAGTTTGGTATTAATGTCCATCTTCAAGCACAAGCTAAAAATTCAAAAGAGAAAACACTGAATGCATTATTGCCAGGTTTGATTACAGTTGGGCCGGAGATAACTTAAAAAAAACAACAAACAAAAACAACAAACAACAAAATGCGAGGAGTTAAGACTTCATTTCTGAGATAAAAATTGACCCGCCCCTCTCTCTTAGCCGCCTCCCTCCTCTGCTGGGAGCCACGCCCCCCAAAGTCGACGCCCCCACATCCCCAAGTTGTCCAGCTCGCACCTCCTCTGGTGATTATGTGGCGTAGCGCTTGGTCCACTGTTTGGCTATCCTGTCGTGTTCGGGTCTGTTTGTTGTGTACTGTGTGGCGATGCTTCCGACCAGAGGGTCAGCTGGGAACAAAAACATGACGTCAATATTTCTGCAGGGAGAGATTTTCATACATTGTTTGTTCAGGAAAAAAAAAGAAAAAAATACCGGTGCGCCCTCTTAGTCGAAAAGTCATCTTATTGGTTGATTTGGTCTTAGACAACATTTAGATTTGATCAGCTTTCATGTCGGACGACTGATAAACGCAGATTAGCGGATTAAATCAACTCATCGATTACTTATGTCAGTCGACAAGGATTACTTTAGATGAGCACAGCTATTCTAAAAACTGATGTTTTTTTTAAATTTTCATCAAAAATTGAGAGTTTTTAGAAAATAATATCAAATCTAGAGTTGGCATGTCTATATATTATATCAGGATAACTGTTATGGCCCGGGCAGATTAAGAAGCTGCCATGTACAGATTGTGTAGCATGTACTTGAACTTCAGGGAGACGATGGGGTTGGTGTGGGTGAGCCTCATTAATCTATAAAATAAGGTGTTTTTTTGGAATTCAAATACAAAGAAAATGACAACCGAACAACCACATTGTCGTTCTGTCAACAGCTACTCTACTATTACACAGAATTTGCATTGAAGTCACAAAGCCATATGCCCGTTAAGTTACCATGACTTCTCACAAACCTCAATACTCATTTCAAAAAGCTGCTGGACGTAGCTGCATATATTCTACATATGTTGACGGAGGGCTTTTGATGGTTGGAACACAAACACCACACCACCTTCTGTCTTCCAGCTGGATTTTCCAGTCAGAGCAGATATGAGACTTTAAGGCTCTGTAATACAAGCTGGAGTCAGAAACATGAAATCCTGGAAATCACGTAACAGCTTCCGTGCACGTGTTGCAGCTCTCACCAGGGTTGCAGTCGGTGAGCAGGGAGCAGATGGACAGCAGGACCTTGGAGATGGTGAGGGCAGGACTCCAGTTGTCCTTCAGGATGTCCAGACAGATCACCCCCTGGCTGTTGATGTTGCAGTGGTAGATCCTCGTACGGAACGTCACCTGGACGTAGATGAAAGAGAAAAGATGAGTCTGTATTACAGCTTTTTGATCATTTTCCTGTATGCTAAACTCCAGGAAGAAAAATATATACTCTTTAAAAATCAAATTACCCCCGTCAGGCAAACTATGCTATTAAATATCGCTTTAGACATGATCTAACGAGTTTGAACGTGAACTCAAACATCTAACCCACTGGGCCTCATCCATTAGAATCTGGTTGGCTTATTACTTTCACCTCGTTATTCTACTGTGCTACAAATATGCTGCAGGATGTGGACATGGGTGGCGGCGAATGATTTAGAAAAGCTATCAGGTCATATTTTATAAGGTGTCTTGTGAGGTCAGTAAAATTTCTACATTTACATAGTTTGATTGTGACAACTCCTCGTTGAAAGGGAAGAAAAATGAGCTCATAAAATCTAATAGAGAGGCCTGGGGGATTCAGATTAGAAGCAGGAGCTTCTGATTTCAGTTAGTTGCATTCCAAAGTGCAAGGGTGCCCTCTAGTGGGACCTATGAGAATGGCATGTTTTTAAAATGAGGCCAGAGTTTACAGCGGGGAAAAAAAGGCTTTGCTGGATGCCAACAAGTAAGTTCACAGGTCACCTTGGGTGGTTTGAAGGGGTAGTCTGGCGTGAAGGCGATGTCCAGGAAGAACACTCCTCCCTCGTACACGGAGCCTGGAGGGCCCAGGATGGTCGACCTCCACTCATAGATGTTGTCTCCTTTAGGACCGGCACTGTCAGTACAAAGGAGACATTTATTCTTGTTTAGTATTTGGAGGCCACAAAACCAGGCAGACAGCATCTCTCACAGATGAAAACATCTTTAGTCGCACAACTTAGTAATTATAATGTGTAAGTGACGGAGGGGCCATGACTGTCATTTTTAAATCCACTGGTCTTTTGGACCAAATTAAGTGTCAAGTTTTATACAATTATTTCAAGTCAAAAACAGTGTTTCCATTCTAAGTGTTTCCCACTCTCAAATGTCAAATCCCCTGACTTTCACTGACTAAAAAGCTGAAATTCCATGACCTATAAGGAACGGTAAAACAGCCCGCCTTTGTGTTGAGCAGACGACCGCCACAGTATTTAAAACACATCAATTTGTGAGAATTAAGTACAAAAAAGATTTCACTTTTCAAAGTTCTAAATTGGCACTGAAAACCACGTAACCATAACAACCACTTAAGATATAAGGGAAACTTGTAAATAACCCAGTAAAGAAGAATACAGCATGGGAAATATTACACCCACTACGAAGCCCTGCAGGCGATAACTAATTGTCACATTGTTTTCAATTTGACATTTGAGAAATTGCTGTAATAAATCGTTTTAAATACTGATTGCCGGTGCTTTAATAGTAATTCTGTAAGTGATATGTTTATTGCTTTTTTCCCCCAATTATGTTATTTTTTAAAAGGATTTTTTTTTTAAAACCTTGGGATTTCTAAAAACAATTAAGTGACTCATATTTCATGCTCAAGATTATGGTTTCACCGTACACACAACCTGAGGAGCCCTCAAGTTTATTTTTCTTTCACCGTTCGTCTTCTACAGTTGCTCTCGACGTCTGCTAAATGAGTAAAATAATTACCCCGTTTCCGACGTTCTGCATTCAGAACTCTATTCAGTCTCATTTTATTGGTAATTCATTAAAACAATAAAGTGCAGTCGGCCGTGCGAGTCATTACGCCGACACGATGTGATAAAAAGAAAAAGATCAACACAACAGGAAGGGCCGATGACTGCAGCCGCTTCGCTAGAGCCTTGATTCAACAGCGGCAACACAGTAAGTCAACAGCAGCTTCTGTTAGCGCTTTAATGCCGGAGATATGTTCACATAGTTGACTGCTTGATGAAGCGCTCCAAATGCCACTTCACAGTGTGTCATTTCATTTTGAAAGGAGGGTTAAATTCGGAGCGGGGTTAAAAATAAAAGGCTCGCCTCTTGAACATGTGGAACACAGTGTGCAGCAATAGGGCTGTATTCAAACAGAAATGAGTGACATTTTACATTTAAAAGATAATCTATTATTCAGAAGCAGAGACTTCCAAGAATAATTCAGAACAAATCCAGCTCCTCCACACAGCTCCTGTGTTATAATCAGCAGCCTCTGCATGGCGTCTCTTCTGAGGAACGACAGAGGAGGTAAATGTCAGGCAATGATCTCACCTTCTGAAGCCGACGCTCTTCATCACCACTGAGAGGCAGATACATACAGACACCCTGTCAGGAACCGAAACCTATAATACCCACTCGCCCAGGCTTTAGGCTGCTGATCTCTACGCTACTCTCACACCCAAAACCCTTCAGGTGTCCTGATTCAGAGTTTGGGAACCACTGACATGAAGAAAACATTAATGGTGGATTTTCTTGGTGAAATAATACAGAAAACGTCTTAGTTACCATCACTACTCCACTAGACGTCCTGCAGTGTGTGTGCATGGAGACAGTGGACTACCGAGGACATTTAAACATTGACCAATGGGACAGTCTTAGTTATTTATTTTATTTATTTAGCAGGGACCGTGTACAGCTTCTTAGCTGTACCGGAGTCAGCTACACGCATAATTTACATCTAGTCTCTGGGCAGGAAACCCAGAATAACATTAAAACTGTAGTAAATAGAAATACCCCCTTTGGTAGAAAACACCATGAGGAGTAGTGCGTTCCTGGAGGGCAGCCCTGGTCCTGGATGGGACTGCTAATATACTGGTCGCACCACGAGACCTCAGTCAAGACCCGCTGCTGTGCCAAGAATAGATGTATCATTTCCCACCGAATCAACCAGACTGAGGTTTCTTTGGCCCGACAACAGAGGTTTCCTCCCTGTCTGCCTCCGTCCCACACAAAAGGCTGCCGAGTGCTTCGTCTGAGCCGCCAATATGCCACGCTGTCGCTGTTCACTTCGATATCAGGGGGGGGGGGGGCTTCTTCCGCCACCTCGGTGTACAAACGCACCGCAACAAGAGTGCTGACATTTCAGCTGTGTCATTCTTTCTGAGCCTTTAACCTTTCAAACCCGACTCCTGCAGCACAGCGGAGGAGACGGGCAGACGGATGCGTTCAGTTAGCCGACAGCGTTCATCAGTGAGAGCCAATGGCAAACAAAAAGAAAAGGTTCGATGCAACTTCTCACCCTGAAATACAAAACTACAGTAATAGACAATACAAAGACAGCACTAGTGATTCATTCGTTATTAAGTATTTATTAGATGTATTCATTTAATTAATAATTGTTCTTATTAATTTGTATTCCTACAGAGTGAAAGTAAGATAATAGCTTTTATTTTAAATGTTTTAAATGAAATGTGAATTGTTCTTGCATGTCGAACGTATTGACTTTGGACCGATCCCCTCAAAATATGCGCCGATGTCACATTAATGCAGCCGTATCCCGTACGTCACCTCTTAAAATATGATGACAGACGTTGGAAGATTTAGACTTCAATAGAAACTTAGAAGATATGAAATGCCGCCCTGCTCAGCGAGAGCGGCGTGGCCTGGGTTTAAGGCATTAACGACCCAAAATCGCATAATAATATCACATGAATGCAGCATTAGGCTGCTGATATTGAAGTGAACGTGCCACGTTCAATTATAATATTTGCTTTTTGCTCTCAAAACCAAATCAAATCAACAAAATGTATGCCCTGCAAAGAACACCAATATGGAGGGCGATACCACTACAGAAAAAAGTATATATACATTATTTTTTGTAATTACAGCTTTGACCAAGTAGTCAAAACAAACATCGAGCAGACATACCGTTTATTGCCTTCATAGCAAAAAAGTTTGACTTCCAGTGTAAAAGCTTCACAATCTACTCTGTGTTTCCTTCCCTCAGTACTGAGCTCTTGTTGTCGGTCCTTATGTTTCAATCAATCTCTTATTGCGCCGTTTAACAATGTCTTTCACTTCAAACCACAGCGATGAGACGCACACACGGCTTCATTTTCAATCACCACTATCAACTCGCAAGTGTATTGTGATGATGACAGGGAGAAACACTGCAATATGCCCGGCTGGCTGAGACAATATAATGACTCCACTTCACTAGAGTGCCGAGGAGACTCCGTGCAACAGCACCCTGCACCCACCCCGCCAATTTAACACAATAGCAATCAGCCTGCAAATGTTCCTTCAGAGCTTTACGAGGACAGCGCAGGATGATATATGGTACAGATCATATGGTATTCCTCCACTGAAACCAAGTGTCAGATTCCAGTCTTTAAATAGATAGGGTTTATTATTAAAGCCGTGTGAAATGGATGAAATCAACAACGGGACATTAGTAACAAACCTATTCTAATAATACATACAGGAGGGCATGGCAAGTACCGATGCAAAAATGTCATAGAAAGTCATAAAATCAAGTCCCAGTCAAGTCCCCTCAGCAACACCTAGAGGTTGCAGGTTGTTGCCCAACACGGTTGATTTTGAGTGTGGCGCAAGAGGGAAAGTCGGAGGTCACCAAACGATTCACTCCCCTTGCCAGCATGAATGTGTGCGACACATTTCACAGCAATATCCTAATAGTAATAAAACATTTTGGTGTGATGGAGGCGCAACAGGTAATGGATCTTAAATTTGAGAAACAAGCAACAAATAACTTAAACAAATAAATGTACAGACAAAACAAATGTCCTTTTCTCCAGTAACCTGGCAACGCTGTGTTACCGTTAGTTTGGTTAATAGTTTTGAGATTGGAATGTCCTTAAAAGACCTGATTAAAATGATAACTCCTGACCCCGACATCACAAACATACTGTTACTTTGTTCCTAAAGGGAATTTGTTAACAGAAAAGGTGAAACACTCGTGGTCTATGACAAACACTGTGCAGTCATTATGTATTCTGCTCATCGTCCTTATTGTCATCTATAGTGGCAATTTGCATAAAAACATAATACATAATGAATGTCCTAGTCATTTGTAAGCTGCTTAGAGCTGTTAGGAAGTCAAACAGGTCATAATTCCCTCTCTAATATCCACGCTTTAGTGCTGTGAAAGAAAACGCCTTTAAATCAACTGTATTCATCTTTTTACCCAGAAATTAATTGATCATGCAGGGAATTAATTACAATATAATGAGTTAAATTATGTTAAGGTTGTTCCTCTGCTCATGACAAACTCTTGAGTTAATATTATAACGCACATCACACACAAGAACCACCTCAGGCACAAATTATGGCTCACCAAAGTTAGAGCTCGAGAACTTATCAGGGTTGTCGTGGAATAAACGAGATCTATGATGGACGATAGAAATACGTTGAGTTAATGATGATATAGTTAATTGTATATTTCCTGCTGCATACATTGTTGTTGTTTTAATGTTATTTTGTGTGCTGTATAGTGTATGGGTTAATTGGGTTTAAGTGTTTTACTTGTTGCCGTTTGTATCCATTAAAGTGATGTTTCCATGTTCAAGGAGTCTTGGAAGAATTGCACTAAAATCGATCCTAATAAAAAATAAATGAACTAAACCATTTATTTTCTTCCTTCCAACAAAACTAAAATTGTGAATTTTATATAGCACTAGTAAATCAACAGTAAAAAAACAGAAAAGGGTATAAAATGATCAATTCAAGCAAAGATGTGATATGAAATCAGGCACTGAACGAAGAATCACGTCACATCAGCATCATGAATCTGAGCAGACATTTAATACCAGCTTTGAAGGACAGAGTACCTGCAGCTGACGGGAGAGAAAATGAAACACTGACTTCCCCTTCTGCCCAACTAAAGCCCGTCAGGCGGAGCAGCTGTGCAGCAACAGCAGCAGCTCAGAGCTCGGCTCCGTTTCAGAGCTTTGTGAAGTAACAACGGTGTGCAGGCCAGCCACTTCCTCTCCAGGGACCAGGCTTTTTATAGATACCACCAAGCTGTTGAGAAAACCTCAGTAATCTCAAACATGCGAGAAGAGGCAACACTGAAGAGAACACTGCTAAGATCTCACACACACAAAGTTATTCCCAAATGGCTCAAGTTTAAAAAAAACCCATCAATAAACGGCCTTTAAACACTATATCTGTCCAACCCTACTTAGCACTAATTACCCTCCTGCAGACGGCTTTTAACTTTCCTTAGCTGTCAGGAGCCGCGGGCCTGGAATGACAGGAATCTGTCCGACACCCGAGGGCAACATCTTAAAGAGGAGATACTGTGAACGGGCCGTACAAGAGGACAACCAGGCGGGGTGAAAGATGGAGGGAATAAAGTGCGAGTGTCAGGAAGACAGCAATAAATAACCGGTTGAGAGGAAAAAGGAATAAAACATGGTGAATGAAAGCAACACGGGGTGGGAGGCAGGGAGGGAGGCAGGCCTGTGATGTCTGCAGCTCACACATCAGTGGCAAAGAAGCAGCAGAGAAAGGCAAAAAGGGGCCTGCACGGCATTCCCTGTGTGGAGTATAATTAGATTTTGATAAATGACAGATGAAAGACTCTGCCTCATAGTGCTTATGAAACAAAGTTTGCTACGAGAGAGAGGCGCTGACGATAATGGGAACGAGTCGGGATGAGTCTTTTCTTCATCAGTCAGTGTCCATTTTAAGAGCGAGGAGGCCCGAAACCGACCTCCAGAGAAATGAGACGTCAACCGACTGACTCATCGATGTGTAATCCATTAAACAGCATCTGCGAGGCGTAGCTGGCCAGCTCCATTCATACCCTAATGAGTGGATTCTCTGCTAAACGAAGCAGAAAGAAGCAAAATCCACAACAAAAAAATTAAAAAATTCCCCCTCTCCTGCACGCGATGCTGAATAGAGGGATTTTCAACAGAACAAAATGAAGAGACGCGACGGCGTGCTCCACGCGGCTGGTAAGACGGGAAGACAAATCACTCATCGTCACGCATGTTTGGAGCCGTTTATCTCAACAAACATGATGAGAAGTCCAAAACCAACGACATGTGTGGCTAAGCAGTCTGAAAAGACGTGACAGCTTCAGTTATGTAGAGAAAACACTTTAACAGCTTTAAAATAAAATAAAAATGACATTGCTTATGGAGACTTAACTCGACTTTTACGCCTGATTTCACAGCTTGAATTGAACAGTTTCTTTTCCATTGGCAAATTTTTTTTTTTTTTTTTAAATCAGCTGAAAAGGTGTCGTTAAAACACTGCGGCCCACTGACGGATCAGAAAGGACCGCCACTAAGCGACGCAGGACATCCTGCACATACATGGCGTTTTCAAATAACCATCAACCTACCATCCATAGTGACCACATGACCCAGAATGAGGCTCACGTTTAGTCACGTCTCTGTCGAAACAAGCGGTTTTGACCACCACTGACTTGTATATCCGTCTCTTATGTCCAATGAGTAAAATGAGGGTGAAAGATAATGTCATTCTATCAAGATGTACAGAGAAAAAGGTCCTTTTGGACAAATCTGAGCCGTGCAGTGACGGATAAGAAGCGGACGTCTTTGTGGTGCAGCGACTTTAATCTGAATACGACTGATAAAGTCAAACTGTTTCCCTCGTATGAAACAGAACTTCAAAATAAAATCTCACGTCAACCTCCCGCAATCAGCAAATCATTTTCCTCACTAAGCAATCAGAGCTTCAAGCTGGCCTCGGTTTAAGGAGTTAATCCACGACGCCTCAGGGGGCTCGGGGGTTCAGCTACGGCGAACGTTTTCCTTTAGAGCCGACATTTATGACTCACACCAACACCGAGGCTGAGAACGCTTGAGAACGAAACTGGCTCCTGGTGAAGCCTGAAGCTCCGAAGAGGCCGCGCTGCGTCGTCCAAATGCTTGTTTTCAACAACTCGTGGTTTCGAGCTCGCCGTTATGCAACCACACACACACACACACACACACACACACACCCCTGGATTTACTGCCAACGATCAACAACAGACCTGTCATCGCTGATACATGAAGCAGGTTTAACCAACTCCGAGCCGAACCCTGAACTCTCAGAAGCTTGTGCGTGTTTTTTATTTTGTATTTTTTAAAGGGCCTTCATTAACGGAGCTCCGTTAATAATAACTAAAAGGCAGAGCTTCCATGTGAATCCAGTGGACGTGGAGGTTTTGATGCATGTCGGCTACTGTGTGCATTTATCTTTATATAAAAAAAAAAGTCTTAAAAAGTTAACTCAACAAAGTCTTATTCAGGGTTTAATCGTTTATCAGACTCACATTTGCTTAATGGATGATAAAGTGGTGGAATGTGTGTATTAGGTTTTTGCCTGTGTTGCATTTTAAATATATTCATTAAGCTTTAATCCGACAGGAGCAAACACACGGGGGGCCAGCAACGGAAGATGAAAATATAGTTCAAGTTATTAGTTTTAAAAGAACAAATATAGATCAAAGGCATAAGATCACAATCTGATCCCGTAATAAAGTGTTTGGTGATTTGCACTTGAAGATGGTGGAGATTAAATTCAGTGGTTTTAAATTCCATCTATTTGGATCTTGGCAGCGTTCGGCCGCTTTATTTCAGCCACTTCAACAAATGGAATACATTTAAAGAGTCATCGAAATGCTGTTTGAAAAAAGTGTTCAGACTATATGCAGCCTATTTAATTATGTTCTGCAGCGGCTCACTCAGAAATATTAACATATAATTTCCCATATTATAGGAATTATGTCCATCAGCCAAAGATGGCGTCAACTGACAGCCGTCTTGTATGTGTGTGTGTGTGTATGTATGTATGTATATTTGTATACATTAGGGGTGGGACGATACGGGTAACTCACGATTCGATACTGTGACGATATTTGGCCCACGATAACGATAATATCACGATACACGATATCTGCGATATTCGATATATTGCAAGAAATTTCATCAACGATATATCACGATATGTGACTGAAAAAGAAAAAATATGCATAAAAAATAAATTCCCAAACTTCGTACAATGTACAAATGAATAAACACTGTCCAGCTGGACACATTAAAGTGCATGAACATTAATAACATGTCTTATGTAAACCAGGAAAGTCAGTAGCAACTTGTTTTATGTAAACTTGGGCCCGTTTTAGTTTAACAATAGCTAAACAAGATAAGAATAACATCAGAATTAAATGAAATATTGGGCACATTTCAGTATGCAACCAATTATGTGCAGAGTTATGTTCACCCACCCAGTACCTGGGAAGTCGGGCCTCAAACCTCTTGGAGCTCACAGCAACACCGGGCAGCACACGGCTCCGCGGATCCACACATGCACTCCGGCGGACGGCAAACACGCGCCGCCCGGAATCCTGCCCGTAAATAGGCAATCGAGCCCGGCCGAAAAGTGGGTCCGCATGCCCTAAATGCTGTGTGAAAAGCGCTTGAAGCTCACAACAGCACCGGCCAGCACACGGCCACGCTTACAATTACGCACCGCGAACCCACAGTTCTGCTCCATCCGGAGAACCGTAAACTCTAGCGCGCCGCTCGGAATCCTGCCCGTAAATAGGCAATCAAACCCGGCCGAAAAGTCGGCACTCATGCCCTCAAGGCTGTGTGAAACCCGCTTGGAGCTCAGACCGACCCCCGGGCAGCCCCCGCGGATCCGCTCCGGAGAACCGTAAACTCTTAGACGCACAGACGGGAGTCTAAAAAAACCTGTAGACCCAAAATATCGATATTTGCCGTCAGTGTATCGATTTATTTATTGCGACAGAGAGCACAACAATATATTGCAATATCGATTTTTCTTCCCACCCCTAGTATACATACACACTACCACTATATTGCCAAAATTATTTGCTCACCTGCCTCGACTCACATATGAACCTATGTGACGTCCCATTCTTAATCCATAGGGTTTAATATGACGTCGGTCCACCCTTTACAGCTATAACAGCTTCAACTCTTCTGGAAGGCTTTCCACAAGGTTTAGGAGTGTGTTTATGGGACTTTTTGACCATTCTTCCAGAGGTGTATTTGTGAGGTCACACACTGATGTTGGATGGAAGGCCTGGCTCTCAGTCTCCACTCTAATTCATCCCATCAGCTCCAGAAAAACAACCCCACACCATAATCCCCCTCCATCAAACTTTACACGTGGCACAACAAGTACCGTTGTCCTCAGATTGCCAGATGGAGAAGCGTGATTCGTCACTCCAGAGAACGTGTCTCCACTGCTCTAGAGTCCAGTGGTGGCGTGCTTTACACCACTGCATCCGACACTTTGCATTGCACTTGCTGATGTATGGCTTGGATGCAGCTGATCGCCATGGAAACCTTGGCTGAGTTGCTGTCGTTCCCAATCTCTTCCACTTTGTTATAATCCTACTGACAGTTCACTGGAATATTTAGGAGCGAGGACATTTCACGACTGGACTTGTTGCACAGGTGGCATCCTATCACAGTACCACGCTGGAACTCACTGAGCTCCTGAGAGCGACCCATTCTTTCACACATGTTTGTAGAAACTGTCTGCATGCCTCGGTGTTCGCTTTTATACACCTGTGGCCATGGAAGTGATTGGAACACCTGATTTCAATGATTTGGTTGTGTGTATGTATTGTGTGTATTTGGTTGTGTGTATGTATATTTATATGGTTCTACTCTGAGCCGAGGGTGACTTGATGTTGTGTGATATTTGGATGCGAGGGCAAAAAAAAAACACTGTTCAAAGAAATTAATATCACAAAAAGCAGTGACCTTTGACTTTCCTGAGACTAAATGTAGATTTTCAATAGTTTAATATTCCATTAAAACATGGAAAGAGCAACAGACTAGAAAGAGACAGCCTTAACGTTCTATGAAAAGCCAATGAATGGTAAACCTTGTGATCATGTACTGAACAGACAAAGACCAGAAACAAACCATTCAGTCTGTAACACTTGATGCCTTGATATTTTTTTCTGATTGACTCGACATGCAAGGAACGTGGGAAATGAGCCGCCCGCCAAACACGGGTGGATTGTTGGCGGTGGGTTACATCGTCAGGCAGCGCAGACGGAGGAAAATGCAACAGGGAGTAGAACAACACTGCTGGTTGTAGGACTTGATTTGTTTTGATTGACAGGCGGAACAATAACCATCAATAAAAAGACAATCAGCATAATGATTAGTAAGCAAGTAAGTAATTAGCAGTAAAGTTGTGAAGTGGCAGTAAATGTAATGCGCAGGTTTGACTTTGATCGATGACACCGCAAGTAATCCAGCATCCACTTCGGCCTTGAAGGCAAAAAACACAGTCTGCTCTGTGCCGCTCAACCAGACTACAGAACTCCGGTGAATCATTTCTCCGTTTCTTTGTTGTCCCAAGCTAAATATTCTCTGCATGAATTCATATGTACGCATGACTGCAGCACCCTCCCACCCAAAAACACGGCTCCACGCTGCAACTCCAACACTGTGTGTACCGCGCTTTAATGCCTTTAGTGTGAAACATTAAACGACATCGTCTAAATGTTGCTCCTTCATTTGGCGTATGGGTTTCAAAAGTGGCAGACACAAAAATAAAAAATAAATAAAAAATACTTCCACAGTGGCAGGCAGTGAGCAGAGAGGGGAAATTAATCTAATTTCAGAGACTGAATTCAAGGCAACGAAGAAAAAAAGGAGACATTTTTCTATTCTGGCATACGGATGAAGAGGGGCTTTTAAACCTTCACATTCAAGACACCCACATGAAGGACTCCTTGCATTCCTTTCTCATAACAGACTAAATGTCCTTTTAAAAATAAATGTACCTGCACTGACACACACACACACACACACGTGTCAATGACCAACATGCATCCAACCACTCTCCGTTCAACTCGTTCACTCACCTGCAGTTTGGTGGCGGATCCAACGTAATGTCAGCCAATTCCTTCTGAATTCTGCAAAAAGCAAAGAAAAATAACACGCATCAAAAACACTGTAACTCCAAACTCACAAGGCCGGATAGCAGACGAAGGAGGCCGGATGGACGAGAGGAAAAGCAGAGCATCCCTCGAGTTAAATGACCTTATTTTGTGTCAAACTAAAACGTTCCATGCCTCAGTTAGGGACATGTCATACGCTGGACAACGCTCATCAACTCGTAATGTTAGAAACTACACAAACCAGAACAGGCCGGTTTTAGAAAGGTGATTTCATTCTCCGTGTACCTGGACTTCAGCTATAAGGAGGCCAAACTCCTGACTTGTTTTTCAGCTGTTGGGAAAAGTGAATAATACTCCCTGAAGAGACACGCACGTCAGTCCTGGGAATTAAGTGGCAGAATATCTAGGGAAAGATGTGTGGGTCTTTTCCTCCAATTACAATTCTTAGTAAACTCACACTGTTTTCTAATCAATTAGTTGATTTAATTGACGTATCTGTGAAAGAGAGCTTCTCCCCATGGGATCACACCACTTTAAATCTTGTGTTTGCAAGACGTGCGCTCCTAAGTTTCACGAAAAAAGAATAAAAAGCAATAGTTGACTTAATGGATGAGGAGGGGGACAGCCCTAAAACTGTGGCTCCCTGTAACCAGGGTAACCGGGCCCCTCCTGCATCCCGTCACTGACCCCCGGCCATCAAGCAAACCCACCTTTTAGCACTCGTGGAGAGGAGTTTGGAGGTCTTGCTCATGCTGGCTTTGCTTTCTCGTTTCTTCAGGGCGTTTGCTTCCTGCTGCTGTGTTGGCTGCTGCTGCTGCTGCTGCTGCTGCTGCTGCTGCTGCTGCTGCTGATGGGTTGACGACGAAGATGAGGAAGAGCTGGTGCTGGCACGGGAATCTTCATCCGACATACCGAGCCTGGGGAACCAGCACAAACCCAAGATTCAGAGGAGGTACACCCAACCTTAAACATCCAGTCACCTCACATCTTAACCAGTTCAAAACTAAATAATGGAACCGCAGAGACTCGCTTGAGGGTAAATTATGACAGCTTGTGCAATACTTGAGAATTTCTGACTCCCACTGCAGTTTTCTGGGTGAAATGTAAAGCATGGCACACCTGTATCCCGAATTTATCAGGTGAACCAACCGGTTCATCTCCAACCATCGTCGCGTGTTATTAAGTAGTAAAAGTCTCCAGTAAGCGCGTCAAGTTTATAATGTCCTATTTTTTAAAAGGAACCGTGTTTCCTACAGACGCGACGCGCACACATCGTGGTGGCTGTAGATCATGACTACGGATCCCAACAGTGCAGTCACGGACTCCATAAACGCTTCCGTCGTTTTAACTAGCAGGCCTGGACTAGACGTTGACCCGAGTAAACCGGATCCATCAGTTTAAAGCGCCCTGCGTGGATGTGACCGAGGAAGTTATCGGCGGAGCATTTCCCCCTTTATTTGTTATAACGCCGAATAATGACCTTAGCTAATGTTTGAATTTGCAGTCGGGCGTTATTATTATTATTTGAGCCTTGTCGGGCAGCGACAAAGGAAATCAATTGGTGAAATAGTTCGGCCTACTTCTGCCCGACACCACGGAGGGACACACGACCGCGAGACCTCTGCTCTCGGCTGGGTCGGACTCGGCCGGGGTCGGGATGGAAAAGCAGCAACGCGTCGACGGGGCGATGTCGCAGTCGACCCCCCCTATAAAAACACTACACCTCAACAATTTCCAGGCGAATGAAACTTTCACCTCGAGAAGTCAGCGAGGTGCTGCGGCGCCGTCGAGCCGTCCCTTCAACGCGTTAAACCCACATTCAAAACAGACACGACCACGCCGTCCACTTAAAGGTTTTCCTCGCAATGTGTTTTAAAGCTATATCCGTCGAGTCGACGCGCAGCTGATCTCAGTGCAGCCAGTCACAGGATGGAAACGACTCACTAAACGCTGCTTTGACGGCGGCGCGGATCACCGTCGTGGTCCAAACGTCACCCGAAAGACACAAATTACGTCAACCGCCGCAATATCACGCGCTGTAATGCAAATATTTCGTATCTTGATACCTTTCTTTGTGTGTGTGCACAGCCTATGTGTGTGTGCCTCCGCCGCCTGGACGCACTAGTGTCAACGAACCCACGACGAAGAGAAATCACACTTCCGGTCATCGTTTTAAAAATAAAAGCACGGGGAAACGAGGGCGGCAATAATGTGATCTACAAGTAAGATGAAATGAGCTTTGTTGATGTGGCTGAAATATAAGTATCAACAGTAAGTGCAAGGACAGCATGTAACCGCGAGCACCTGAGCATCTTCATTCTACAAAATAGAAAAAATCAAATAAGAATACAACGTAGGCCTACTTGTATCATTAGTAACTACAAAGGGAGAGTTATTTGGAGATAAATATCATGATTTATACGATCTTTAAATTAAAGGTAAAGATCACTACAAATTTAAGTTTGATAAGTTTATTTTTATTAAATATTTGTATTATTAGCATTCAGTATTATCAGTGATAAATAATTTATTTTTGTTTTAAAAACGTACAAATTATATATATTGTGTTGTTTAAATGTTGATTACATTTGAAAAAAAAATCTAATTATTTGATGTAATCGGTCTATAATTATTGCCATTGCCCTTGAAAACCCCCCATGTAAAATACACAGGTTGGTGCTTTTATTTTTGCAGGGTTCACTCGCCTACTTTCCGGGATTATCGCGAACAATTAACACGAGCTTGACGCCGCCGCTGGACGCGTGCCTCTGCTCGCCGGAAGTGTCGGTCCAGCAGGAGACAGACGTCCTGACATCCAGATTCATCATTATAAAGCCAGACACACGGCGTCGGGGTCAAACGAGTGATGTTGGAGGGAGATACGCTACAGGTGTAACGGGGAAATTAAACAAAATAGCTAAATTAGAGACTATTCAAACAGTAGTTATTCAAGAGAGCCATTGTTAGAAAAGAAAGCCATTAACTTACCCGGACCTTTCTCATGAAGAGCGAATTATGTCCCCCCTAACTACCTGCTAGCCAACACTCTGCAGCAGCAGCAGGTGTTGGTGGACAGCTTCTCTCTTCTGCCTGGGGAGGACTGCCAATACAAGCAATGTTCCATCATTTTAGCTCAAAGTAAATAACATTTAGGCCTACATATAATCCATTGTGGATTTGTATTTAAGTGAATGGTAGTTTGAGAAAACATTACACATGTATTTAGGACTGTGTCTGTTATTTTCCAGGTGTGAGGTTTTCTGCAGTGCGTGGTGTTAAAGAAAGACATTTATTCCCTTCTTTTTGCTGTCTTTGAAAAGGCATTTAGACCTTTATGCCAGGAAATTGAACTAACAGAGTGTATAATTGTTGAATTAATTAAATATGAAAATTCACGTCATTAAAAAAATGGAGACGTGGGGGGAAGTGGAAGGGTAGAGCCGTGCTGAGGCCAAACGTCTGCATTGTAATAATGACAGTATTGTATGCGTAAAGACATATTTGCAAAACTAAATCTCACTGCTGCTTGCCACAAACTGTGTTGTTTTAACATCATAACCCGTTTGGAAATTTGACAGCAGGGATGAGAGCAAACAGACCGTCTCCACTCCCAACACATTACACCTGCATAATATATGCATATGATCACAACTCACCGTTGGCCTCCTCACTCGTATTCATCACGTACCTACCTCTCATTGCAATTGCTACATTGTTATACATGCATCGGCGACTTCTCCTTTTCTGTCTGACTCTTCCTCCCGCAGTGCGTGAAGGAGGAAGGGAGGAGGGTGGGTGAGGGTGGAGGAGGAGGAGGACTCCCCCTCCCCCTCCCGACGTGTCAACCATAATTAACTCTGCCACCGTTGCTCCACTCTGCTGGTTTTGCAACGCAGCCAGAGACTGAAACCACAGCGAAGCGTCGTCTCCTGCACAGAACAGGGCGGACACGGTTGCTGTGAAGAGGGCCATCAACAAGTGTGAGTTTGTTCGGCGGTGCACTCTTGTTTTCAGCACATGAAAAGCCTGCAAACGCTGAAGGAAAAGCCCCACTATTCACCCACCAGTAAGCCAGATGCATTATCTCGGAGCTGTCAAAGGCCATTCAGGGTAGAAATTGATGGGGAAGTCGAGGCCATAAGGCCATAACATTATTTTTTAGTAGGCAGACGGATCCACACCTTGAACAAACAACTTATTATCTTGTTTATGTCTCGTTTATGGCAGATTGTAACGAGCGTGCAAGATAATCCCTTGTGCAAAGTGTGTGAAAGAAGATATCTACTATCTTCTCCACACAAGATCATTATTTGCATCTTCTGCGCATATTGTATTATCATCTTGTTGCAAGATAATTCAATTTATTTTTGCTCACAAGATACAAATCTTCTTTTGGGATTTGGGGGATTCTGTAGAAAGCAAAGTACATCAGAGAAGCATCAATTACCAAATAACACCTAAAATCCACTGAACGGCCCAGACTGGTGAAATCCGATAGTTTAAGTGGAGCCGAGGGAGGATTTTTACCTCGTTGACTGACAGCTTTACATTGGCTGTGAAATAAAAGGAGGAGCATCTGTCATTTTAACATTCCCCACACTGTCCGTGAAGGTTTTCATGTCCTCGGCTACAGGTCCAGGTGCTGCTTCCATGCAAACCTGCTGCACTGTTTAAGCTGCAGCGTTTGTCTGTCTTGCTTCAGTATGTTAGCTCCTAACAAGCGTTATGTGTGAACTGAAGTGGTGAGCTATCAGCATTGTTCTCTTCGGGCGTCCTAAATTAATTATAAAGACGCTTTGAGTGCATGAGGATCATGGAAAATTACAGAGGAGTACGATGAAAATGCAGATATGGATTTAAGTACGGTTTGACTTTACCTTGAACATGGGGCTCCGATAATGATCTACTTAATTAGAGCCAGGTTTATCTCTCCTGATCTGATAGTCCTATAGGATGTAAGTCCACATTCTATTTCCAGTCTCAGCTGAAGTGTCTTACATCGGAGGCTGCATATCACAGAGCTTCATTTTACTCTATTTTTCAGACTTGAAGGTGTTGATTTGATATTATAAATCACAGCATATTTTCTATTCTTTGTGGCACAAGGGATAAGCGGGTCATCCTTTTGCTACAAGGTTGGTGGTTTGATCCTACTGTCCACGTGCCCTTGAGCAAGAACCCCTAGTCACTCCACAGATACTTCACAGCAGCCTGCTTCTCAGAAATGCTTAAGAGGGCGGTAAAATCATATGCTTTCTGCAAGATGTTATTTCGTCTTTATGTGTTTGGTCTGAAACACAATGTTATTGTATATCCAGCCTTTTCTGATCTGGGTTTGAAATGTGACAACAAAAGCTGATTTGCCAGTTTATTTAATCAGTGGTTCCAGCATCAGTTAGTGTTCAACTGTTGGAAAAGGCAAAATGTGTGATCTTAGTGACTTTGAATGGGGATCCTGTGGATAAAACCAGCTTGTGGACGACTCACCTCCATCTTCCAACACGGAGCACACATGAGCCCCGAACACTTCACTTCTAATGTTATGAGGATGTAACAGCTCTGGGACGCTATGATTGCATTTGTGTGGAGTAAACGGTAAAATCACCCTGCTCATGTTTCAAAGCAATTTACTGTCTGGTTACATTTGGTTAAATTTACGGTGTGCTGTCATCACACTGTGTAAAGGCGAATGCAAAACTACAGCACTTCGGAGCACATAACATTTGCTTGTTTTTTTGCCTCAAATGTGTCTTGAGCAACAGGAGAAGATGAAGCCATCTTGTTTTGTGTCTACAGGCTTGGAAATGTCTTTTTTTTTTACACATTTTAGGGCCTAATACTCAACATGAAGTGCTTATCATCTCGTAGAACGCTTGTCCAGATGAACTCACGCTGTTCTGAGAGCCGAAGGCCACATCAAGAGAGACAACAGCACAGCTTGACAAAACAGCCCCTCCATTCATCTCCATGAGACCACTGTGCTGGTGACAGTCGGGGTGCCGACACAGAGGGCCCCGGCACAACAACGCAGGGTCGTCAGCAAACTAGCTGAGCCCACGGAGGCATAAAGAGAAGTGGACGTGGGCTCCCATGCCTATGAAAGTTGCCCAGCGGCGCGTGAAGCCAAAATGGTTGGTCCACCGCGTGATAAAATTACCCGGATCTTCCGCGTCCCCGGGCCAAAGAGCACTTCCTCTGGATTCTGCCTTTAGAGAATCTCATAACTTTAAGTGATTTAGATAAAGGCTTTTCTGAGCGTTTGTACTAGGAAGTACATTTAAAAGCAGTTGTTTGCCGCTGTGATGAAGTTTTAAAGTCAGCCCTTTAAAATCAGCTTTAGTTACCGCCACCAAGGTATTATGTTTTCGGTTCGCTTTGTTTGATTGTTTGCTGAGTTACAGTAAAAACGACTTAATGGAAGGAAGAAAAGAACGTGTTTTGAAATAACTTCTTTTATAATTTGATGCTTATAAATAAACTGAAATGAAATAAATTTGATAGTTCAATAATTCACTTACAAATGTATATTAGATATAGTACTGTTTGTCTAATTTACCTGAACATTGTTTTGAAAAGAAAAATCAAATCAAATCACAATAACATCATGTTTGTTTAATCTTTGGAGTGAGGAGAGACAGACTTTTTACCATCTAGTGACTACTCGGAGGTGAGCCTGTGACGACTAACAGGAAGTGGTCAGAGAGCTCACATGAAAGCAAGAGACTGAGACAGGGTCACATTACAGCCAGTGTTTAATTGAATATTCAATGAGTATGTATTCTCACAAGGCATTAAATGTACAGCAAACTACCACTATCGTCATACATGGTGATGGGCTCACTCCATGCCGGGACGCTGCCGGGACAGAAATAATACACTACATGTCTACATGTCCACCGCATGAACACATATCCTGATGCCATGCACTAATATTGACCATGAGCTGTAAAACCACTGAAGAAAACAACCTAAATGCACTCACTCGGTATGATCATTTTACATGAAACCATCACGTGAAACGGGAATAAGCACGCTTTTAGATAAGAAGATGACGAGGGTGGCGACAATGTTATAAACAATGCAATAACGATAAGAACAACGACGACAAGAACAATAACAGTATTAAAGCTTTTCATGACCATATCAACATTCAGTGTATTGGAAAATACAATCCCAATAGACTCTTTGTATAAAAAAGAAGCTTTTCAAGTCAGCATGGAACAAATAACAGTTCATTTCTCTGGGTTTGGGGGGGCGGGGTGGATGACAGGAGCGGGTGTGCTTCCATAGATTTTGGAGGAGGGGAGGTGTCGGAGGCGTGTGTGTGTGTGTGTGTGTGTGTGTGTGTGTGCTGGGTTGGGTGAGGGATCCTGGAGGGGCTGTGCTGGTCTATGTGGCGTAGCGTTTGGTCCACTGTTTGGCTATCCTGTCGTGCTCAGCTCTGTTGGTCAGGTACTGTGTGGCGATGCTTCCAACCAGAGGGTCGGCTGTAACACAAGAGGAACGAACTCAGTGAGACTTTAATACAACAAACAAGAGGATGTATTGATTGTTTACCTTTACATAGAATCAGATAGATTAGTGCAAACAAAACCTCCCACATGATGGAGTCTCTCCATGTGTTATTGTTTTTCTCTTTTCTTTTCTTTACTAACTTTTGATTGTTAATTAATGCAGCAACTTTTTATTTCAATCAGATGTTTGTTTCGTCCATAAAAGCAGCAACGACTTGTTGACAGATTGTGCAGTACAATAAGCTGGGAACACAACATTGGCACACTACCACCTTAAAAACTGTTAGTTGTTAGAAAACAATTGGTGATTTAAACTTCCAGCAGATATTTGGCAGTGTGCTTCCTGATGGACGTTAGATCAACGTTCACGCTCTTTTACCTCTGTTTTTGGTCTCCACCAACTTCAAAAGGACAAACCTGAGCCTATAGAAGTGATCACCAGCGACCTTTTTTTCCCATCTGGTGCTGAACAGTAAAATGATAAAGAGGTTATCAGATTTTCATTACTGAAATTAGCCGCGTGCAGATGCTTTAACTCAGTTTCTAAAAAGCCATGAGACTGAACCAATAAAGTTGGTAGATGCTGGCCACAAAACCAAAAAAGTGAGCTGAAAGAGGCTTCAAAATTCTCTAGAGCTTACACGACTTTTATTTTGTTTTCACTCGTGTGCTTTTCTTTTAATACATATTCACATTAGCATTGTTAGAGGACACTTGAGACTCAAGAGACTCAACGGCTGCTTCTCAATTGTTGTGCATTTGATGATAAACAACTTGAAACCAAAAGTGTTGGGAAAATGAAATCAGGGCAATCTCCCTTTTATTTCTTTTTATCTTGTCGACAAGTAGACATTCTGATCCACAAGAAACATTTGAATTCATCCACTGGGGACCAAGAATATCTATATGCCATTTACTGGAAATCCAGCCAATAGCAGTTTTAGAGAAACTGAACATTGTAGAGCCGCTGTGATGTTAACCTCTCACACCTTCACTAACAGATTTCTACGTTGCTGTTTGACTTCCAGTGACCTGATCAAAGTCCAGAACGATGTAGAAACATGCAGCCGACCACCTCGGCTCATCAGATTGCACTGGGATTTTATTAGCACCATTGAAAACCACCGAAGGGCCATAGGTCACACAAACGGAGCTCCGTCATTCCTGTGGTCTGAAGTGCCGTTTATATCATATGACGTGCAGTCAACACTTTTATTGACAGCACGCTAAAATGTGTTTGCTGTAAATCAGAGGTGACCGCGGGTGGGCTTTTGATACACCGAACACGTCCGGTCAGGCAACGGCCACCGTCATGAATTCCCGCCGGCCGCTTCCATCGATTGTGCTGCTGCTCAATTCGTTGTGCCGTCGGCCAATTTCTCAGCGAGGTGACAGCGAGGGAAACAAATTCCTGGAGCCTCGCATACACTCTGCTTGGCTTCAGACGGCCTCCTGCAGGGCTCGGCCTGCTGACGGAGCAGTGTGATGAGCTTGGCTGAGCAAGCAGCACAAACACCCCTCAGCACTAATCCCTGCTCGGGTTACAATGATGGTTTTTTTACAGGCTTATACCCATATTTCTGGATGAATGGATCCCTACATATCATAGCGTTGGAGTTTGCAGCTGGAAGAATCTGATGTCTTAAGTGACAGCTTGAGCCAAAGACAGATGGGGCGGCTGGTTAATGAAAACCTGGGAGTGATTTAGTGTCCTGAATGACTGCATTATGTTGGTCTTTACTTGTTTGAACAATGTGTGTTCTGCAGGCCAAAAGTAAAGTTTTTAGACGGGGGCTCCTGAAGGTGTGCAGCAGCTGCACTCTGTTCACACATTAGCTTAAAGTGCCACTATACGCAAACAAAGCGGAGTGTTGAGCAGCATGTGAGACCAAGCCCAACAATTATAGGGAAGAAATTACAACCCGCCACGCACGCTTCACACAGCCAGGCGTGCAAAGGTGAGAAAGTATGCAAGCTCTATTTTTCCATTCTTCACACGTTGTTTAGTGCATCATGAGTTCAACACCGTGAATGTCTTCGAGGAGAAACCGTCTGCTGTCATCTGCAGTCGAAAGATTATCTCGTCTCCGGTCATGTGCCCGACCCTTCCTGTAAGCTCATTGGTTTCAAGCATCTTTAAAACTGCAAACACATTCTTTGTGAATCAAATCTCAGAAAATATGCGAGCATCTCATACTGCAACTCCATCTGGCAGTTCTGTACGTGGACGTTGAGAAAGGTTTGTCTTTACGTCCACTGATGCAGGTGTTATACCCCGAAGACCAATAATGCTTGCACATCAGTTTTTTTGTTTACACCACGCAACTATGTAAAGGCCTTCAAAATAAAGGATAAAAATAACTGATGGCTTCCCAATTCTCACGTATATTCAGTAACTTTAACAACCCCACTCCATCACTAGTTGTTGCAACACAAAGCCATGTAGTACTAAAACTTTCATGCAACAAGTTGTACTAATGACATTCAAACTAGGAAGTAGGAGCTCAGGGTCCCAGTAAGCTTCAAACTAAATGTTGGTCAAATCATCCAAACCCCCTCTTCCAGTCATGGAGTCAATTTACAGAAAACTTTCCCAAACACACAATACCTCAAACTCCCGTTTTTTAAAATGTTTTTTTTTTTTACACAATCCATCGCATTTCATGTGCACAACCAAATGCAACAGCATGAATGCTTGTGAAGAGAGACCGTCAGAGAGCATTTTTATCTCCATTTGTGCAATTTTTCGTGTTGAGTTAATAAAAAAAGACACACAAAAGAGATAATTGCAGCGGAACACAGACAGAAGGAAGCTCTGCCTGTCAACGGCTATAAACATGTTTTAACTTCAGACGTGGCTGGAGGAACTTCTTAGTTTGAAGCATACTGAGGCCTTTACAAAGACTCCGGGGAAGTAGCAAGAGTTGACCAGAGTTTTATAAGGTGCAGAAGGGGGAAATCTTGTGACCAGAAGTGCAACCATGAGAACAAATCGTGTGAGATGTTCAGTCACTTTATGGTCATTAAATCCTTTTTTTGTAACACATCATTCGCACATTCGTTTTCAGCTTCAGTTGGTGTATAGAAGGCACACATGAGCTGCACTAGCTGAGCATTCATCAATCCAGCTTGCAAAGCCTTCAGGGTTAGGCATGTGTTATTACAGCTTTGAGAAACTGACACCCCTGGAGCCACTAAGGGGGAAAAAAGCAGATACCTTGATTGAATAATATCAGCCCATATCAGCCTGATATATGATCCAGCCAACACAGCAGCAGCAGAAATCGCTGAGGAAGAATCCCGCCGGCTTTGTTAAAAATGGGAGATTACTTTTTGGACGTTCCATGGAGGTTGCGACAGGAAAAAGACATGCAGAAAAAGGGATGACATTGGACAGAGGCCCCGGGCTAGATTTTGAGCCCCAGATACATTCTGACATGGCATGTGGCTTAGGCCCCCACAAGCCACCGGGATGCCCCAGGTAGAGATCTGCTTGTGGGCCATGAGACAGGGATAAATGAGGCATGATGGCGGCCCTGGGAGGGTTGATTAACTGTCATTCCATCCTCTTCCCCCGCTTTAATGAGCTACATGCCAATGATCTCCGCCTGCATGGAAAGAAATTCTTCAGATGGAAGGCGGTGGAGAAGGAAGGAAAGATATTTTTAGGGTATTCCAGATCCAGGGCCCACATTCAAGCACTTGAGGCTGGATTTAAAAAAAAAAAAAAAAAAAAAAACTGAAGCAAGTGGTGAGAAGTGTAGCAAGCGGACTGATTTTGATGAGGCAAGAGCCAGAAAGAGGATATAAAGTGCGTGGGTAACAGGGAGGAGGGATGAATGGGGTTTTTTTTTTTTTGGTGGGGGACGACAGGGTGTCGATCAAGTCTCTTTTGTATCATACTTTAAAGGGATCAGCTCATTTCATCTCGCCAACATCTGAGACCGCTGAGAAGGAGGAGGAGAGGAAAAAGCTATTCTCATTTTCGCCCACGGAGAGAGAATCTCCACTGAAACGTTATCAAAGAGCAATCCCAGCAGAGAGGACACACGCTATCATCAGAGGTCTTCACAATCAGCACTATCAGTCCACTCCTCCCCCCATCCCCCCTCTCATCTCATTCCCCACTATTCACATGTGAAATAACCTGTCATTCTTCTGCTCCTTTCACTCCCCTTGTCCTACCTTTCTTGCTCCGGCACATTTCTTTGACTCTGAACTTCAATGCTATTGGACGGTTTCTTTTTCTTCCAAGAGCTGCTTTTACCACCTCTGCTTGCTCAAATGAATGCTTCATACCAACAGACATTTATTGTATTGTCAGCTGAGGACCAGTTGAACCGGAAAACTACTACTACTACTATTACTGGTTTAACTGGTCCATTAAAGACAGATTGAATTCCCCCTTCTTGCAGCGGCAGGCTTTCCTCTCCTGGTAAAATGGACCATAATGGATCTAATTAGCTTTAAAAATGTTGGTGTCTTCTCTTTGAATGGTGTCAGCTGTTTACAAGATTGTGTTTAGTCAGTCAGTCCTGGTTAAATATTGATTCAACTGCACTAAGGGGAGGATAAATACCCAGGCACGCTGTTTACCAAGATTGTAAGAGGATGAATGCGAATACTGTGACAATGCCACAATAGTCTTTGTCTGCTTCTCATGCCCACAATTGCCATATCTTGCTTTGAAAATGTCCCAATATATATATATACACACACACACACACACACACACACAGTGGCATACTTCAGTGTACATTATCCACACAGAATGGACATGTCAGTCAACCTGCCACAGCTAAACTTGGAGGGACATATGACAAGGATAAGTGTGTGTGTGTGTGTGTGTGTGTGTGTGTGTGTGTGTGTGTGTGTGTGTGTGTGTGTGTGTGTGTGTGTGTATGTGTGTATGTGTGTGTGTTGCAGCTCTCACCAGGGTTGCAGTCGGTGAGCAGGGAGCAGATGGACAGCAGGACCTTGGAGATGGTGAGGGCAGGACTCCAGTTGTCCTTCAGGATGTCCAGACAGATCACCCCCTGGCTGTTGATGTTGCAGTGGTAGATCCTCGTACGGAACGTCACCTGGACATGGACAGTCAGAGGGTTAGAGCTGTAATGGTTTCTAGAAGGAAATTCATTTTGAAATAACACAACAACAAAAAGTCCAAATACATCTGGGGACCTTTTTTATTTTGTTTGTTTAAATCTGCATAAAAAATATGTTAAAAGCAGAAAAAAAACTGCAAACCAGTCTGCATTTATCTACAACATTAATGAATAAATGTGATTAATATACTGTATGAAACGCTTCAGTTCATTAAATCCCTGAAGTCATCAGAAGGCAGAAAGACAGATATTAATGAATTGATTCATCTGCAGGCTCTGAGAATATTACCACTGTGTTTTACATGTAAACAACACCAGGCTCCTACAAAAGAACCACCAAGCCCCGGGGAAAATACCTGGCTCTCTCTCTCTAGTTCACCAAAAACCTAACTTTGTCTGGGTTTCTCAGCATTTTTCAATGTAAGCAGCTGCTGCTGGACAGCAGGGTCAGGATCAGTTTTTGTCAGTTGAGGGCTGTAAAACCCTCTGGCTGTAAACTCATTTGATCTATTCAAATAAAAATACTGATTGCACATTGCAGCTTAAAATGGTATTCTTTTCATTATCAATTAATAATCTCATTATTAAATCAAAGAATTGTTGAGCCATAATGTTCAGAGCCCGGGGTGACACATTCAAATACCTCGATTGTCTGACCAAAACGGAATTGTAAATGAAAAAAAGGTATTTAAAGGACAATGATATACAACTAAACAAGTCGAGAAGAAGCAAGACAAAGCAGAGAAAATATTACAAACATAGTGTAGTACGCTTAAATCGATATAGGTAGATTTTAGGTGGGCCTTTTTTTTAGGTACTTAAAATATGTTTTGTTACGGCCTCTGTCCACACCAGTACGTTAATACCTCGGGGCGTGCTGACGGCCGTCTGTCATATACCAACAGATAAGAACCGCACACTTCAAAACATCCAAACTCTCCCTTTAAAGGAGTCATCACCTGGTTTTATACGTATCCAGCCCCCCTTGGATCGCTTTGGATCAATTCGTAAAACTTATTAGAAAAAAAAAAAAAAATTTTAATCAAACATTGAGCTTGTTCTGACCCTTTTTCGTACCGCGATTTTATCACGCGAGATTACGCGCGAGGTTTTGACTGGTCCGGATGTGCATTGTATAATATGTAATGAGGCGCGCGTTGATTCGCCGCAGGAAGGACAGAGCCGGGGGGGCTTGCCTGCATGCAGACTCCAAAACATAATGGCGGCGCTTCGGCGATTTCAGGTAGCGGACGGGGCGGGGTTGGGTGGTGAAAGAGGGGTGGGCTTATGCAAGTAGCCGCCACGGTGACGTCACCGAAGGCGCAGAATCAAAATCTCGTGCTTTAGGAATGCACACCCTTGTGTGCTATTCCTGTTCGGAAAAAGAGCAGAAGCGAAAAAACGGCGCCACTTTCAAACTCCAGCCTTTCAGGCAAGTTTCAACTGAGGTCAAACACAGATATGCATGTTTTAACAAGAGAAATTGCGATTTCCGGGTGATGACTCCTTTAAGGGATTTTCTGTGGATTGACTGATCTTTTAATTGTTGCAAACACACCACACAGCTCTTCCAGGCTTCCTGCACAAAAACAGCTTCAACAGTCTGCTGAAATAAACATTCTGATTGATTTCCAAAGGCCAAACAAGAAGATAATGGATGTCTGCCAATATGTGCATTAATAATGCATTAATAAACATCTGCCTTATCTCAACATAGAGCTACACTATAGTAAACACAGGTCAATGGAGAGGAAGATTGACTGCTAGACGTGTGTCTACAGTGTGAAGGTGATACTCAGTCACTTCGTCAACACTGAAGTCCCATAGACCTCAACATCAGCACAAGGAGCACAACCTCATTAAGGAGTGACCTTTGACCTCTTTGCTTCTTTAAACGAAATTGCTGACCAGGACATGCAGTCCCGGCATCCACCCCCCCTTTCTGCTTGCTTTGTGACGGCAGCCTTTCCTCCCCTTGCTCTCTCTTTTTATCCCCTCATTAACTCTCCATTCCTCCCTTCACATCTCCTTGTTATGAGAAACAAACAACCGTTACAAGCGAGCCCAGCCCTCTCTTCCTCACATTCCACGGTCTGGCATTATTGAGGGGACGCCGGCGGACTCATGACAGACAGACAAACAGGCCGCTTTTCATTACATGAAAGGATTTTCCGGAGATGTGACAAGAAAAGGCAGATGGAAGACGAGGTGATTGATGGCGGAGGGCAGGTCTTGTGTCTCAGTCGCCCCTCCGCCGCTCTTACACCTCCGCTGAGACGCGTTAGCCATGGCATGCTAATGCTGGCGGCCCAGCAGCCACAAAAAAAGATCCTTGGCCAGCCTGTGTGGTCTCATTAACAGCCTGTAATCCCATCATGGCTGATGCTAATAGATTATGATGCTGCCTCCGCGTAACAAAAGCTGCGGGTCTAATCCTACATCCCCTCTGTATTATGGATTCATCCCTCAGCCTCTAAACACAACCTCTGTATAGTCATTTGTGTCCCAACAGCACTCATTCTGATGAGCATTTATGTTTCTCGAGTAAATACAGCTTTATACCTCGGAATGAAGAGCTAAAGCAAACGCCATGGCAATCCAGACGTTTCCCAATATATTCTGTTGAGAGTGGACAATCTGGATGAAGGGAAGAGCATACAAATTGAAAAGTTCCTCCTCTGTGGAGAATGTACGGATGGCAGAGTCTATCTTTAAGCTAATTCTATGAATTAAGTACCTGAAAAATCAAGGCACTACATCACATTGATGCATGACTCCTATGAAATTGCATAATGTCATTATGACTCATTCTACTGATTGCAGAATTGCCCACAGTGGTGTAATACAACCAGATATACAGTATCTAAAGGAGAGCTACCTTGCTATAACGGTATCCAACAAATCTCTGACAGTTGACAAATGTGTTACGTCTCACAGCGTCATCATTATCGGCCAGCCCTAGGGTCATTCGAGTAAATATCAGAGCCTTTTTTATGGTTTTGTAAGCAAAAGTTCCCACATTTGGCCTAGTGATGATCAAGCATGTTATGTTCCTTTATCATTACCTCACTTCTGTTCATTTGTCCATGTCCACATTTAATAGACATTCTGAGCATACGGAATGAAAGGCAATTGAACTGATTTGTAGTTTCAATGCAAGGCAGTCATCATGACAAATCTTAATTGAGACAGAATAAAAAAGATTAAAGAAGGGAATGCATTGAATGGCTGATCATTTGCAAGTCTAAGCTAGAGTTTATGCCGCTTTATGGCACTTAATGGCACGTTCAACGGTTTGAAAATGGGAACAATATCACGCAGAGGAAGATAAAGTGTGCGGCGGAATTTAGTTTGGAAGCCACGAGGAAATCAGGAGTTGATAGATGGGGATGATGTTAGTTAGAGGAGTCTAATCTGTCAGCCTGTCACTGGGTGGTTCTGCTGGTCCTCCAGTGGACCAAAATACATATAGTGAAGCAATGTCCTTGCCACCCTCAACTTCTATCTAAGAGTATCAGTGTCAGCCTTAACTGGCCTTATCATCCTAACATTAGTGAGTGAGCCAGTGTAGCGAGCAGCTGCAGCTGTCGGATTGGTGGCTGTGAGCCGGTGAGCTGCTGGATGGCACAGCTCACAGCCAGACTGGAAAAACAAGGCAGCAGGGTGCCAAGAGTTTAGACGAGCTCCGTTTCCCCCTCAGCCTGGACTGCCAGGAAAGAGGCGGTTTTAGCTGGTCAGGGGGGAACCAGCAGAACGCTGTTGCTCATTGGGAGTCATGTTTCGCATCAGACTGCAAATCAAATACTCCAATCGGTAATACAAAACGAAAAAATAAGTTTGATTTAAAAACAAACAAAACGTTCCCTTTCTTTCAGCGTGAAATGGCCAATCGAACCACAAATCAAGTTTTATTCAGTCGACAGGTAGAGAAAGTTAAGCCACTTGTTTTTCTCCCTAATACTAAATCTCTGCCTTGCATTGTGTTCATGGCCGGGTATCATTTAAAAGATCCTCCATTTTATTTCTATTCAACAAAATAATCCCCACATTGTAAATGTGTCAGGGATATCATGAACACATCTACCTCCCTGCAGTGTTTGAATGTGTGAAAAGATGAGTGAGAAATGACTCACATGCAACATCATTTACTCAAATGATCACTGTTGCTGCAGCATAATAGGCTGCATGGGTGACATTAAACGAGTTACTGAGAAAGCATCAGGAAGTCATTCACATAGCGTTCAACATTCTCAATTCAAGGTCAACTTGTAGCACTATATTTTGAGTGGAGCATCTCTTTTACTTTTGTAATAACGTGAGATTATACGGTCAGTGGAACCGCACAATAATCCAAAGAAAACACAAGTGCTTCTCCATACTGAATGGTCCATATTAAAATGGGATCAATGTCAGATATGCTGAAATATTTTACTCTTTACTCTCCTCTAGCTTTTCTAGACTCGAAACCAGAAATCAAAAGCACAACTCAAAACTGAGGAAGGTGGAAACCGCTGTCAGCCAGTCGAAAGTGTAAATGCTGACACACACTTGCATCAGCACACACACACACACACACACACACACACACACACACACACACACACACACACACACACACACACACACACACACACACACACACACACACACACACACAGCCTCACTGCAGCCACATACTGCTGAATGCTAGCATAACAGAACAACAAACAATAACTAGAAACAGTTAAAAGTCTTGTGATAAACTATATTTTTTGCTGTTGTAAGCAAATCCCATGTGTAGAACCAAGCTGGTAATGAATGCATCTTCTGTGTATCAAAGCCTGATATATCTTCTTCCTCTGTGCCATAGAGCTCCATTGTTTTACAAAAACTATTAAAACACATCAATGAGTCACACTGTTGCTCTGTGTGACATGTTTCTTTATTAGCATGAACACACATGAACACACATGAACACACACACACACACACACACACACACACACACACACACACACACACACACACACACACACTCACAGGTTTATTTGGACTTCCACATCCACTGTCCTGCTTTCTCAAATACTCACTAGCACACCAAATGCGGATTAATCCGCCACTGAAAATAGTCCACAACAAACACACCATTTGCTACACAGTGACCGGCGGTTTCAGGAGATTACTCAGCCATTTCTTGGAAATAAAACTATATATTTGTGACTCTTTATGAAATATTTAAATCACAGATGACTGGTGGGTATTCGTTTGAGTCACATTCTAGTTGACTGTGCTACATCCTTTTAAATGGAGATTTAATCCTGCATTTTGAATTTGAATGTCTTCTAAGATATCAGGGTGTCTGTGGTTAGTTTCCATGCATGTAATGACACAGGACAGAGTGTCTGTTATCTAATCTGCTGAAGTCCGTTGAGAAAGTGAAGTGAAGATAACATGGTCAGGTGGTAACTTTTTTTGTTTTGAGCGGATCTCAACCAGAAAATATCCGGTTAAAACAGACCGGTGATCCTGTTTTGGCGACATTGTTCTTCATGAAGTTTGCTGGAAAACAGCCTCCGTTGCGTGTCAGCAACTGGTCATATATCATTTAGGAGGCAATTTGTTGTCATAATTTTGTTGATAATGAAAACTCAACTCCTGGCATTTGGAAACGACGGCAGTAATCGGCAAACCAATTTTTTAAGTGATCCGTTTCCTTTTAAATAGACGTGCGGTGGATCGACATCATGCTGATGTGAAGAGCGGTTTGCTTGGATTTTGAAATGCTTCGTAAATATCTAAGGACACTTTAAAGTGTTGAATTTTAAATCTGGTGTGACGTAAACTGTAGCGTAAATCCAGTCAGGAACACTATACGTTTGCATTCTTAGGCCTGTAGCTTATTTCTCATGAAGCCTACCTTCACTCCTCTCACTTACTCAGTATTTCCTTGTCATCATTGCTTTTATTAAATATGAAATATGATGCTGTTCTATTACAAATCTCCCTTTCGAGTCAGTCTCTCATCAAACACCATCTATTTATGATAAGCAATCATCCTTTCTTAATTGACTTGTCTCTCCTGATTGAAACGCCGGTGCCCTCAGCCAGGTCAAAGCAGGAAACACCATAGTAACCATGGTTACAAGTGTTACTGTTGATCACATGGGTAGTGTAAAGGCTGTGTCTAGATGTTTATATGCCCAATCTATTTCAATAGATCAATCTATCTATTGAAATTCACATCTTGAACCAATGGGCTGTTTCAGACAGAATAATATAGAAATATAGAATAACCCCTGCCTTAATCTTTAATATTATACTATGTCATTTGTCTTCAGTCCAGCTTTAGTTCTCTGTTCCGCTGCCACCTTTTATTGTATCAATGTGCTGTAGGTGAACAAGCCTTAAAAAAGTGATTTGTTGCTGGACAACAGGGTTAAAAGCTGACAGCCTGCTGGGACAACGGTGACATTGTTCAAAGCTCTGGGTGAAGAGGGGGAGGCGGTGCTGCATAGCTGCAGGGGACCACTCACCTTGGGTGGTTTGAAGGGGTAGTCTGGCGTGAAGGCGATGTCCAGGAAAAATACTCCTCCCTCGTACACGGAGCCTGGAGGGCCCAGGATTGTCGATCTCCACTCATAGATGTTGTCTCCTTTAGGACCGGCACTGCAATTATGAAAATAAAAAAGGGGGAAATTGAATCTACCGGCAGGCGTTTAGAGAGAAAAATAAGCTGTAATTGTGTAGCTCAATGTTCTCTGCAACAGCAAGGGGGTGAATAAATACAGTGTGTGATTATCAGCTGTTAAATCAACCACACAAAGCCACCGTTATCCATTAGAATATTATGCAACATTATTACAGTGTATAAAACTAAGACGGCAAGCCAGGAGATATGACGAGGTTGATCAATGTCATGTGGATGATTTGTCTGGGATGTGCAGGCAGGCGTGAAACACACACCAGCAAACACACACACACACACACACACACACACACACACACACACACACACACACACACACACACACACACACACAGAAAGGTGTAAAGCAGCAGCAGCTCTGTTTCCTCACTGTTCATCAGCCCTTCACCGTTGGGCAGCTGGCTGCTGCCGAGCTCCATTGTTTCCTCAGTTCTTGTAAAAACACACACACACACACACACACACACACACACACACACACACACACACACACAGCTGTGAGGAGGGAGGCACTAATCCAATTCAACTTACTATTGGAATTAGGCCAGATGCCCCCGTCGGTTTCTTGTATTACTTTTACTTTCATCATTTACACACAGAGAGAAAGCCAGAGAGAGAGAGAGAGAGAGAGAGAGAGAGAGAGAGAGAGAGAGAGAGAGAGAGAGGGAGAGAGAGTGAGAGAGAGAGAGAGAGAGAGAGAGTGAGAGAGTGAGTGAGAGCATGTGTGAGGCACATAAATGTAAGATGAGAGTGTGAGTGGAGTTGTTCATGTGAAACAGCAGCCTGTTGTAAAGCACCGGGCCACTGCAGACCTATTTCTTGTCAACGTGTGTTTGGACACAGAGAGGAATTATGGGAGCGGGCCGGGGGAAAGGATGCCGACACGTTCTCCTGGAGGGATAAAAATAGTCCAGAGAGCGATAGCGTGTCGGGGCCGACGGGGGACCAAAGGGACAATAAATCGCTCTGCTCCGCTTCACGTGAGATTGTTGGAAAGTTTGTGTGTCAAGCAGTTCGATGGTGAAACAGCACTGCCATATTTGGTTAAACCACATAATTTGATAATGTATTATTATAACATCTCTTTACTAACAAGCCTTTCCATTTGTAAAGAAGCCAAACTTCCACAACAACAACAACAACTTCAAAGCATTTAGAGCCATCTCTAAACTGCCTCTAGTCTTGAAAAGTGCCACATGAATAAAGAGTATTATTAATAGTATTGTAAATGGTTTCAGTGGAGAGTTTAAGTGCTTTACAATGGTCTAACTGCTGTTTTCAGGGCTTTTTCCCTACACAGATAATAATAAAACTGAGTGTAACATAGCTTTTATTACAATGATTATTGCTTTTATAATTTCTTTTATTACGCTTAATGTTCCCAATGCAACAAACCACCAAGTCAACTTTGTTACACAAGCTTGGGTTATTTGAATGAATATCAGCACATAAGAGCGACTGTTGGTAATCCACAAACTACCAGTGTTGGTCTTGAAAAACCTGCTATTAGTCAAATCCTATTGCAAGGGAGACGTTTAAAATCGTCCTTCTAAGCCTCTTAAGGTTAGCCAACCACTGATTTTTCTCTCCATTGCGTTCCCACAGTTCAGTCTGCAGCATCTGGAAATGTTTAGAGCTTTGCCAACACCACCTCCTTCTTCGGTTTCTGCAGCCTGGTACAATCCGCTCTGACAGGAGGATCCAGGAGGGAGAGATCTATATTTTTTAGCACCTGCCTCTGTCGGTCAGAATGATGGAGGACACAGACTTGACACAGACACTTGGCTGTCTTTGCATTCAATTGCTTTAAGGAATTAAGAATCTGGGATCTGCATCAAACGCACCGGAGCCAAAACTGCAGGGGAAAGAGTGCTACTCATAATGAAGGCTAAACGACGAACAATTTTTCCACACTATAAGGTATTCATGATGGTCCTGGAGCGCTCGCCGCTGGAGGAACAATTCAGACAAGGCCGTTTCTGTTTCCTTTAGCTCCCTTGCAGCCTGGAACGGACCTCAAAAATAAAGGTGGAGGCCACAAATGACCACATAGTAGGGTTGATCGAACTTTCTGAAGTGAAGTGTTTATTTTCACAGAGGAAGGCTGTTTTGCAAAAGAAAAAATAGAAGAAAAAAAATCTGCTTTGCTTAATAGCCAGAAGCATGCTGTGCCCCACCCCATCCAACACAGGAAGGCATTTATCATGCAACAGTTAGTAGTCAGATGCATCTCTGAAGACTATTTCTGGATTAATGCATGACATAAAACATCTTCGCTCACTGCTGTTATTTGTTATTATTACATAATCCCTAGTACTATATAGTTCCTACTTCCCACCTCTTTTGTAGTCCTTCCTGAAAATTATTTTTACTCAAGCACGACACGCACACAGAAACATAAAATACAGGAACTTTAACTGGTGGCTACAGAAGTAGAGTGCTGTGTTTTCTTGCCCACGGCTGCAGGGAAGAGCTTCAGCTAACTCACTCTCGCTTCAGCACAGAAATGCTGAATGTGACTAACATTTGAACTGAGTAGGTGTTTGTCGGCGGTAGCTGAGACAGTAGCCGTAATGTTACAACTTGTTAGGACATCACAGAGAAATAGCACCGTGTTAAGTTACTTAATGTAGGGTTGTATGTCAGATTAACCTTTTAAACCTTTATTTAGCAAGGGGAAGTCGAGTGAGCTCTGTGATCTTTCACAGCAATTCATGCACATTGAGACATTTCGACAGACACAATCACAGCCTTGTACGGCAGCAGCAGCAACAGCAGCTGGGGGCTCAATGTCCCACTCAAGGGCACCTCCACAGTGGCTGTCCAGGGAGCTGAAAGCACTGTTCTTCACACACATTTTCCACCCAGTTTGGGGATTTGATGAAACGTTTGGGGATCTGAAATGTAAACCATCTGTAACATCAAGGCGGCTACTGATTCCAGTTTACTCACTCACTGACAACACAAACGACGTTTGTCAACTTCAAAGTAAGATGAAGCATTCAAAAAGAAGAAAAATCCTTCAGAATGATTTATGTGGTGTGAATTTTTGAATTCGTGATGCTTTTTTGTTAGTGGTGTAATGGACCATAATTGATTTGTGATCCCGAGGGGAAAAAAACAAGTTATATTTGGTCCCTTTTTTCCAGCTTATCCGATCCGTGACGCAAAACTGTGACATGATCCGAACCGCCTTTTTGTCCTTTATGTGGAGGCTTGCTCCGTCCCCTACGTGAGAGTATGAAGCAGTCTCAGCTCTGTTCACTTCTCAAATAGATGGACCCTAAATCATGCAACCCACACCTCTGCTGAGTGATGAACATGTGTGTGTCTGTTGTTTGCTCTTCATATCAAGATCAGATGAAGATCAAACGTTGCTCTATTTGATTTAAATTGTTGGGAGTTATCAGCACAGTGTGCAAACTCATGAAGGATTGGTTCATATTTCTTCAAGATTAAGTTGTCTCTAAACTCGACAATCACTGCTACACAAAAAGTGAGTAGAGGAAATGAGGGCGAATTAATGAAATGGAAGACATCTGCGACAGACTCCAGCTCTGAAAGCGACAATAATAAACACTCTTAAAAATGTCTGTCATGTCGAGACCAGTGGAGCCGCATTCGGCTGCCACACAGTGAGGAGAGCAACAACAGGGCAGCAACAAACAAGACCGTTTGAGTGCTCAAACACACAGGCACTAAAAGACAAACCGATGAGCAAGTGTATTCAGCATCCGCTACTCCTCTCATCAGCATCAGGCTACTCAGACTGATAACAGAGCACAGGGCCCATGAACCAGGACGGAGTATACATATGGAACAGGAGGATGAAGAGCATTGATCACTCAGCATCTTCAATGACCTCTTCTAGGACACACTGTGCTTCCCCTAATCTTCATTTCTCACATGCGACAGAAAAAATTGACTAAAAATCGTTATTGAGAACATGAGAGTGATCGGTCAGATTAATGGTAGTAATTGGCCCAATATCGACAACACTGAAGATCAAAAAATCACACCGATTCTGCAGAGATGTCAGGAAACTATAATTAAGATCCAGGGTTTCTGTCGAGCAATAGTAACTGTTTCATGAGTTTTTTCATCCGTAGACATACAAAAATGTTTTTGGCCAGACAAGCAGCATGAATCCATGCCAGTCAGTCAGTCCATGTCATAGTCATCGTACATACATTCTTGATTTCCGGAGAATGTAGCTGAATGACATTGGTGACCCTCTGTCTTGTACTCTAGCGCCACCAGAAGGTTGACATTTTTTAATCTGCATGACACGTCTTGACATGAAATATGGCACATGGATCGGCACTGAATTTGGTTCATTGTCCAATGTGGTTCAAAACTTTGTTGACGACTTAACATTCCCATCAGCCTCGGATGTATTTTGTGTTTAGTGCTTACTAATTGAGAAAACGTGTAGGTCTTAAGTTTAGCCTTAAAAGCATCTACAGAGGGGGGTGACTTAATTGAAAATGGTGAATAGTGGGACAGCCTGGAGCCTAGAGCAGCAGGATTAAGGATCTGAGACAACTGGGGTTGGAAAGGGGGAAGTGGAGCTATGAGATGTACTTTGGCGGCAGGCCATGTACAGCTTTAAAAACAAATAATAGAACCATAAACGTAGAACTGAAATTTGGCTGGTAGCCAATGCAGGGAAGCCAGTACAGGTGTGATGCCGTGTCTCTTCCCGGTACCAGTTAGTAGTCCAGCAGCAGCATTCTGCACCAGCTGCAGGCAAGACAAGGATGAATGGCTAGTTTCCAAATAAATAGCACTGCAGTAATCCAGACGTGAGGAAATTAGAGCATCTGTGACAGTCTTCAGGTCTTTAAATGAGGGGATGATTTGAGTCTGGCAACATTTCTTAGTTGGAAAAAGCAAACTCACAACAGAGTTAATTATCTCGTTAGATTTTAAAGGTGCATCGGAGATGACTCCAAGATTTCTGGCATGGACATGAAGGTTAGATGCCGAGGGGCTTAAATGATTAGCTATTTCCTTGATGGAGTTGGAGGCACCAAATAAGACCACTTCAGTATTACTATCTTAACTGAAGATATAGCCATCCAGTATTTTACATCCTGGAGGTAGTCATGGAGGGAACTAACTGACTATGATGTGATTATTACCACCAACTTCTAATACAGTAAAGCTGACTGTCATCTGTCATATGGTCGGAGATATTATGTTTTTGGAAGATGGATTATGCTAGTGAAAGAAAAAAGTATTTATCGACTATGTAAATGTTGCAAAAAAGTCTTAAAGAGTCTTAAAATGAATAATGATTTGCATAGGAGCATTAGCTGATTTCCTCCATATATCAGTTGAACCCCTCAAAGATCTCTAACTGGATCGTGATAGACCCGTAACTTATGTGTACAAGTTATTATCTTATATGCACAAGATTGATATCTTGTGTACACATAGTAAACTGTGCGCTATAAACACTATCTTTCTCGACATTCAGTTTTTTTGGACAGAACAGACAAAGCCATACTGGAGGAAAGGATTTCCAAGCGTTATGCAGGGAAGTACAACATTGGCATATAAGAGAGACAAGAAATTGGCTCCACAGCTCCACAAAGCTCCCTTGATCAAACTGCTGTGGTTTCATCTTAGAGCATCATTCTCTTGAGTAAGCAGTGGTTCTGTGACCTCTGTGCTCAAAGTGGCATCATTTATCATTTCCCTCTGTGGGTGTATCAATGATTGCATTAGTTAATCAATTCAGCTAATGAGGGTGAGTGACAAAGAGGAGCGCCGACTGTCCATCTCTGTCAAATCACACTTACAGTTGAAAAGCTCTGGGGTTGGGAATAATTTAGGGATGGTAGTAGTAGTAAGGACAAACTGACGGACAAAGTGACTAGACACGCTGGTGAACTCAGTTTTAAATCAAATCAGTTTTATGTATTCAGACAACAATATCAAAATTGTCACTCATGGCTAAAATCAGTATAATACACAATACCCTCTACACTCTATCTATGCACAAGATGAAATAAGTACCCTCACAAAAAGGAATTGACTGTTATGATATTTCCAGAGACTAACACTAAGTATTAACTTTATGGTGCTGTAAAAAATCTAATCCAGAACTTCCAAATAACCTTTGTCCCTGGATGTGAAAAATAATCTAACTGAGCTCTCAGTGTGTTTGCTTATGGTGTCTTTAATGCCTTTAACACCTAAACATCTAGCCCACCAACATACCGTTTATATTATCGAAGCACCTCGGCTATGTCTCTACGCTCAAGGGCACTGTGTAAATGTCAGTGACTCACCGGGGAGTGTAGCGAAAGGCTACACCGCACAAATCTATTACCAACAGGTAAATAAAGAAATATGCCTCACAGACAAAGCCAGTCAGGAGAAAGTCAGTATCACTCTCAGGAAGCACATAATTAAGACATTTATATGTTGTTCATATTTGACTGGAGCAATTTGTTTGAACTACAGTGTTCAAGTGTTGCTTAGTTGGCAAGCAAGTAAGGATAACCTCTAGTTGTATCAATTTAAATATATCTAATGCAAAAAAAAAAAGTAGGGGGAAAGATTATTATCCATCCATCCATCCATTTTCTACCGCTTATCCTGTATTTAGGGTCACGGGGGGCTGGAGCCGATCTCAGCTGTCATTGGGCGAAGGCAGGGTTCACCTGGACAGGACGCCAGTCTATCACAGGGCTAACATATAGAGACAAACAACCATTCACGCTCACATTCACACCTACGGGAAATTTAGAGTCACCAATGAACCTATCCCCAAGATTATTATCTTAAAAGAAAATCATTTGCTGCTTAGACAACCCTCTCAGTGAAAACAGAACATTTGACTCAATATTCCCAATGAAAGGAAATGAGGGCCTTGTCCCCGTGTCCAACATCCCCGGCAAACAGTCAGACCATCTAACCTCGGAATGATTAGATTGCGATCATATAGCACCCTTTGACAAGCAGGGCAGAAGATGAGTAGACATCCATGTATGATGAGATTAAAAAGGACAAGCCAGCAGAATGTTGTCAGCCTCAGCTCCTGTTTGCTGCAGTAAAAGACAGAACCAAAGAGGAGAGGACAGCGGAGGATGAAATCCGGCTGGCAGCATTACCATCTACTTACTTTCCAGGCTGGCTGGCTAATCCCCCCCCCCTATTCCAGATTACAAACTAACTGGATTAAAACCTGACAGCAGATGATACAGCTATGCACTGACTCAAACCCATACCTACTACAAACTCTTCAAAGTTTAAAAAAAAACCATTTTACTCAACAATCTCACCCAAAGGTCCATTAATAGCCGTACCGGAGCTTTATTGATTGTATCACAGCATCTTCCTCAAAAGATACAATGTCAAGTCGTGGAATTGTATTTGTCAAATTTCTGTTTTATCCTGAAGATCATTGTTGCCCTCAGATATGATCCTGTAATACCATTGCGATACCTTCTGATATGATTGAAAGCTTTAGAACAGCTACTGCTGGACATTGTGGTGAGGCTGTTTTGTCAAATTATGTTTCCAAGGTCAAAAATGAACTTCTAATCTCAACATTTGTGAATGTCCTTAGATTGAGCAGTATCATGAATACCTTTTCCGCCAGCAACTCAGCCATAAGCCCTTGGCACAGAGCCTTGCAGCAACTCTATCTTAGCCGGTGCATTACACATTGGATTGGTTGTGTAATTTTTCATGTGAGGAGAAAACTCTGTAGTTCGACACGTGGACAAACTATGCATTTGTATCTGTTGTTACAGTGAGGGGACTATAACAGTCCCGTCACTGTAATGCTTGCTGCTGGTGATGTTGGGACTTTGCATTGACCCTGAAAATCCTGAGCGTTTTCTATTCCTGCTGAGATAACTTCTGCTGTGATATGTTACTAAAAATAAAATTGAACAGAATTATGGTCAGGCAATCTAGCTCTATCCGTGGTCCGCACTGGATTAGAACCTCCATCCAGTCTTCAAGCCAAGTCTTCCTGGACTAAGCTCCATGGTCCACATACTCTGAAAGCGACCCACGATGAATTATTGTGTTGGATTATGGGTATTATACAAATCAGGAAAGGTCAAACAAAGTTCTTGTTGGCTCATCCAACAGTGTTGAATGCCCAGCTCCAAGACTTTCCCAATTCCAAGGACGGACGTGTGTGTGGAAAGGGGTGTGTTTTTTTCATTTTCCAAATCAACAATCTGACAAGCATCCCCGCTTCACTCATGAATTTGCCAGTTGAGTTGAGTTGCAACTGAGTGAGACACCCAACTGCTTATTTTTGAAGGGTGCTGCTTGTCTATTTAGTCCTGAAATTTCATGATCAAATTAGGGCTGTTGGAATGAACTTGGGGAATCGAATGTAATTTGAACAGTCAAAAAAATCTGTACTATTAGAATGCCGAAATTAGTATTCAATTTATTATTTATTTTTCTAACGATAGTAAATATCACCCTCCTCGCCTTGGCCTACCCGCATAAACGGAGGCTTTTGACAAAAGTCTGATGAACAATAAAGTTTTCTGAATCACAATCTCACTATCAGAAATACGCAGAAATGACTGCGTGGCAGCACTCAGTGAGATGAAACAAAGATATGGACGGACCTCTAGAAGCGATGCAGTCATGACAAAGATTGTGCTGCTTACTGCTAGCTAGATCAACCCACATCTCCATCGGCTTATTCATCTGGAATGAGACCAACAGCAGGATGTACGTGAGAAGGTGAGTACATCTGACGGTGAGACGAGGAGGGCGTAGCCATGGCAACGGGGACACAGCAGGAGAACGCAATGTGGTAGTTTTACTTTCTTGATTATTATTTATCAAGAAAGCTGTCACCTGTTGGCAATTCAACATATTTATTGGTAATGTTTTTGGAACGCCCTCTAGTGGACAGGAAGTAAAACAATTGACAGCTCTAGATCAAAGTCCAAATGGGCAACGGACCAAAAAGTGTAATACACCTGATGCATTTAGTAATTACTAATAGACTAACTCACACACTTACTCAGTCACCCAAGGCTCTAAGAATATTCTGCCAAATCTCATTCAGGGAAACCCACTAGGTCCACCAGGTATTGATGGACCACCATCAACAAGTTACAGCAGGAATTATTAAACCAATCTCTCGAGGCTGTTCCTTGCGGCTTAGCTTGATTTCAAAGCCTCATTAGTGAACACTAACCAGCATCATCACGTCAGTCCTTTTAATGAAGGGTACACTCAAGGTCTCTGGGAACAATCCTTTGTAAAAAGGCTTTGAAAGAGGTGAACTGCTTAAATCCCTCCAAGATAAAAGCTCTTTTGATTCCTTTGTTGCTTTAGCTAAAAGGACTAAGTGTTGCCTTATGCAGGCTTTTGTCCCTCTTCACTTGGTTCAGCTATATATTCACAATGCACAAGTTCACTGGGAGCAGAGGTGACGAGCTTAGGCAACAGAACGGCTGATTGGAGGAAGGTCAGTCCTGGTAAAACGCAAACACCCTCTAACCTTTGAATCAGCACTAAACCAATTGCACTACCCCATTGTCTTGAACATGTTGCCTAGCAACATTTCATCCCTGCAGTGACTTGGTGCATGTGTGTGTGTGTGTGTGTGTGTGTGTGTGTGTGTGTGCATGCATTTTGTGCTGCAAGAGGAATTCCCATGGAAACAACAACAGCAAGACAAGCAGACTCACCTGAAAACTGTTTAGGCAATGGATAAAAAAAAAACAATAAAAAAATGAATTGTCTCCCACATTCATCTTTGTTTATGGCTCATAGTCTCCAAATAGTCGCTTCAGGGACAAATTAACATAATATTAAGCTATTTAATTAGCCAGGGAGATCGTATGAAAGGAATCAAGACACAGATTACTTCCTAAATGTTAGTGACAGCTCATGTGCAGGCAACCAATCTAATACACACTCATTCTACTGATGCCTCAAATAAGAAATGAGATTTGCACCAATATAGAGCAGTTTGAAATGAATTAGGCCATTCTTGTTATGTGTTATGCTGCTTTGATGGTGAGCACTGACAGTGCTGTCGTGAGAAACGCTCATTAATCCCAACTCAGTTATCACACAACCTCTGTAAAAACAGACATCCTGATAGCTGATAGATGGAGTGCAGCAGCACCAACAGAAAGTTTGCTGATCCGGTGGGGAGTCAGACCAGTCCCCTTGGATCAGACTGCTGGTGGATGTGTTTGGACTGGCTATATTTAAGCTAACTGTTAACTGGGGATCCGTCAGCATGCTCTACTCCCAGTGAAGCAGCCTCCCGGTAAGGACAAGGCAAGGGTGCAAGTTGTTTTCTTGCTTCTGCCACTTTGGATTTAATCCAATAAAAAAATGGCTGTATTATTGACAAGCCCTTGGTGCAGCTCTACTTCTTCATTCTCTAGTCTAAGGACCGGTGCTACAGTGACTCACTATTGCCTCTCAATGTAAAGCAGTATTACAAGAAAGTATGGGTCTGCAGCACAACACATTATCATACTTGGCATGATGTAGAGTTGCACGATACCCACGGTAGCCACGGTAACCCGCGGTGCCAAAACGTAACGGTTCCTACTATACTAGAAATTCTACACGACGGTACTACCGTGGATTACTACTACCGGTGCCAGTTTCCGCTACGTAGCAGCCGCCTCTCCTCTCCTCCCGGCTTCTCACTGCATGTGAACAGACCCACATGGCAACTACTGCAACCTAACTACACAGCTGCTGAATGATTGGCTGTTTGCCTGTTACTGTGACGTCCAGGGATATGATAGGCTGTTTCCGTACGCTGGGTCCGCCCGTCTGTTATCTGATTGGCTGTTCGTGTGTTTCTGCCGGGAAGACGAACTCAAGACAGCTCCGCTTCACAACAAGTTCTGTCTCGCCCAGACGCGCGCCCGGCTTATTAACAGTCACAATCAACACAACACAACACACTCACAAACAACACAACACAATACAACACACGCACCATGGCAGAAGCACCGGGCCCGAGTGGCGAGTCTGCCGCGGCGGGGTTGTCGTCGTCAGTGGCACCGCTAATTTTGCTAAAAAAACCGAACTCCAAAAGCCACATATGGAGCTATTTTGGCTTAAAACAAGGGGCAGACGGTAAAGCCATTGACGATGCCCGTCCACTGTGCAGGCGCTGCCACCAAGCAATAGGAGCAAAAGGAGGGAACACATCAAACCTCTTTTTTTTGTTTTTCTTAAATTTAACTTTTTAATAAATGTTATTGATAAAAATATTTGTTCCAGTCTAATTCTTACTTTACCAGTATTATGTTTATCATGCACCAAACATTCTAAGTAATTAATAAGTATTTATTTTATTTTTTTATTATTTAACTTGTACAAATACATTGCAGTTCATAAAAACAATAATTTTTAAAAAAGGCAGCAGTATCGTGATATTACCCGGAACCGTGATACTTTGTCTGGTATAGTATCGTGGTTACTCATTTTGGTATCGTGACAACTCTAGCATGATGTCCAAACTGTTACTTCCTACACTTTTCATAATGTTAGTTAAAAGGACACATTTCAGTTAGTAGCCAAAAAAGGGAAGAAATCAAGTCACACAAGATATAAACTAGGGCTTTGAATAATACCTCAGATATCCTTTATATATTCCATAGTTTTTCTTTACAAAATAACATCACCGTGTTGAGTTCATGATGAGTCCCTGATGCTTTCTCAGTAACTAGTAGGTATATGTGTCCCATGCAGCCTATTATGCCGCATCCACAGTGATAATTTAAGTAAATGATGATGTTGGATGTGAGTCATTTCTTCCTCATCTTCTCACACATTCAAACACTAAAGGGAGGCAAATGTGTTTATGATAACCTTTACTGTTGCTGTAGCCATTAATGGCTCCCATCACGGAGCAGAAATGGTAATTCATTAACCCTCCTCCGTAGCTGTGATGAACTACAGCCAATAAAACAGAGAGAGAGAGAGAGAGAGAGAGAGAGAGAGAGAGAGAGAGAGAGAGAGAGAGAGAGAAAACAACAAAAAGAGAATGGAGTTAGATTCTGCTATGCTGTGCCGGGCAAAGACCCAAACATTAAGGGAAAAAATGACTATATAAAGAATAGGTGCATAAATCAGGTTGGAAATGACAGCACTAACTTAACTCCTGTGTGAAACCACAGATGATCATTATCATCATATATTGAAATGACAGATATTATTCCATTATCATAATTCATGACCTAACAAGGCATGCCGCTAAGGCTCAGTATCAGTACTTGTTACCTTGAAATGGTTGAGTGAAAAAACGCAGTACCAAGTAGTACTGAATCTTCTAGTCAACCAACAGCTGTCTTCAACTTGGTGTGATGTGTGACTGGCCCATCACCGTAGCAGCTATGACCCATACAGAAGGGATTGTCTGCCTGCACACGGCTCTGAGCATGGCGGCGCTTGAACCGGTTAGCTTGAATTCCAATGAATCAGCCGGAAAATAAAATAACAGTTGTGTTGGAGTTGGAGAGACGGATAGTTGTCTGGATGATGCGACGCTATGAGTCTGCATTCGACAGCAAACGGCCAATTGGACAAAAATGCATTTTGTCATAGCAGCACTCCTTTGATTTGCTGTAGCACCGTCTGCCCTGTGCAAACTAGAGCTACTACTCTGGTTCTAAACCTTCAAAAGCAGCATGTTGAAAATCAGTTCTGAGACAACTTCAGGTCATTCTTCATGGCCTCAGTTGTGCTCCTCAGAAAATCAGACCAGTGCCAGTGTGATGATGCTTTACCAGAAAAACAGACCTCTTAAAACAACTCTTTCATGTTTTGTAAAAAAAGTCAAAGTGCTTTCATCCGCTAAAAAAACCCCAAACAACTGAGAGCATTAAATTCTACACTGGCAAGATTTGCTGGTGTTGTGTGTGTGTGTGTGTGTATGGTTGTGTGTGTGTGTGTATGGTTGTGTGTGTGTGCAGTCAGCAGTGTCTCATGTTGTTGACAGGGAATAAAATCCAGCCGCCTCATCACAACAGCGAGCTCTGCGGAGAGGTGAAGCTTCTGTTCAGAATTAATTCAGCGTTGCCTCCAATGCCACCTCCACCTTTCATGCTCCATGCTACAAGCAATAAATGCTTTAACTAGAAATGTTGAGACAGCACTCGAGGAGGGAGCGCTTACACTTTAAATAATTCTGGAGAAATCGGGGAGTGACGGGAAACCCAATGACCACAAATGCAGCTTGTTCTTTATCTTCGGACAAAATTATATTGTGCGCTCACAGAGCATTTTTGTGCTGTAGGATGACACTTCATTCCTGTGGACGACACAATCTGAGCCTTGGCCACCCAGATGGAGCCATAAACATATTATCTTCTTACCATAACAATAAAAACATTGCAGTCTGTTTAATGGCATGTCATTAACCGTATTTTGCCCCACAACCCCTCCCAATATCTAGTGTGTTCAAGGGGTTTGTCCAGTGATTTAGTGCATTTATAAGAGACACATTTTTGGTCCACAGATATCTGGACCTTTAGTTCTAATGCAACGTGGTCCTTAGACCCTCCCTGCCTGGTAAATATCAACACAAAAATTCAACGCCACGGGTTGATAACGCAGCCTTTCTGTTACATGACGGCATCACCGCGATCCCCACAGGATCAGGCTTTCAAGTGAAAAATGGGTGCCCCTTTACATTTCCAACATGCTCCAGACAAAGGGGGGGCGCAAACAATCAGTGTGGCTAATTAAAATCAAGAACAGGGTGGCCTTTGTGATCTCATGAAGTCGGGCCCAACACGTGGCCGACGCTAATTAAACTCTTGAACCTGGAATTTCCCCTCAAGTTTCCCATAAGTAATGCTAAAGCAAATCCACACTGTTGTATAGCTATTCTGTACAGTATCTAATTAGTCTTACGTGTCTTTTAAGGTATCACATGATGCTGAGTGAGACTCAAAACAATGAGGTAACAGTTCATGCTTGCCCTTGGAAACAGCAGTTAACTAAGCAATCTCCTCTTATTCACTTGTGCTGGAGGTTTCAACCGCCTTCATTATCCGAACGCCTCTCATCCACGGATAAGACCGGGGGAAAAATGTTAACATGACAATTGAGCAAACTCCCTCTGCTGAGGAAGACAATGTGATACAGCCGAAAGCGACTGTTCTGTGAAATCCAAAAAGGTGATTTTTCAGATAATAATAGTCTTACATTTTCTACAAATGTAGATAATTGTACACATTTTTTTAAAATCTTGGCTCACATTTAAAAAAATGCTGTGGGGCTGCATTTGTAATAATGGACCACCCAGTGAGCCAGCCGTGGTTGACAATGCTAATATGAACTTGGCAGTTAACGTTGGTGTAGCAAGGTTGCTGAATATATGCTGCTGAAACATCTGACAGGTGGTGACATAATCTACCTGTGACAACATATCAAAGTGACTGACAGCTCGTGCATGCGGCTTAGACAGACAGCCAGTCAAAATGTTGCCACTGCTACAGCAGAGTGGGGGAAAAAAATAAAGATGGAAATGAAACCTCCCACCCTGAGTTATATTGGCTCATGGGTCTGTCTATACGAGCGCTTTCACATATAAACCTGTCTGGCGTGGTTCAGATGAACAATTGACTTATGACAAATATGCTGTCAATAAAACAACTGGTACAACTCCAGCAACCACAGGAATGTGAGATCATACGTTTCTAATTTTAGAATAATTCAAACCTACCATGTATGTCAGGACTTTAAATGTACGTTGAAGTGTAAGTTATTAAGACTGTTAAATGGTTCTCCTGAGGATTTTTTTCAGTTGTCTAAGAGAGGATGTCTTAGTCAATATCTTGATTCATAAATTAGGTAAGAAGTGTGATTTTTTTTTTATTATTATTTTAAGTTTCTGCAACTATCAAACTACAGCTGTGAAAGTGACCTATGAACACTTTGAAAACCACTCCTACCCCCATCTTTGTCAGATTCTGTGCCTTATACTGTCCTTGGATTTCAATCACCACACACTGCCTACTTGCCCAGGCTGTAATATACTTCTGATGGCTTGTAAGCACCACTTCAAGTAAAGTGTAGCTATTATTATCTATACAAGATGAAGTCTGGGGATGAAGTCAAATAACGTTTCAATAATATATCAGTCGCTTCCTCGAGCCTCTCTACAAGGCCTGGTCCTCGAGAGAGACGCGCACACGCACGCACACGCACACGCACACACACACACACACACACACACCACAAGGTCAAAGAAACCTGCCGACTCAGCTCGCTATTGGGAGTAAATGTCCTGAGCTACTCGTTAGCTGTTCTTTCAATATCGTATGCTAAGACGATGGCAGGCCACTCTCACTTAAAATGAACACATTCTCTGTGGAGACCAAATGAAAGGACTGAGGAAGAAAGTTACTGTGACAAAGAGATGTGTTCAGCATTCTGGTGGGGGAGCAAACATGCTGCAGACAAAACTGCAGCACTATTACATTAGTACTATAAAACCCACCGCGCTGAGCTTGTTAGGGAAACAGAAGGTGACAAAGCAAACACAGGGTGACCCCCGCAGGCTAACCAAATAAAACAATCTCTCAGTGCCCTTCCCATAGTCATCATGGCAACATTGATTAGGTTGCACTCTGAACATTGATTTTATGCCACTCTTCTATCGTGATGGGCTCCCATAGAGCGCAATCACTCACAGCCACAAACATTCAGTCTATCTATAATTCACTCTGTCCTTCGTCCTCCTGATCGCTCTCACCACCCTGCACCGGTATATCTACTCGGAGCTGAGCGTGTCTTTGGGACACTTTGACAACGGTCAAATTCCTCATACAAAAATCAGTACAAAGCCCTTGTAAGACATGCAATTTGTCACTTTACTGGCTTCATAGCTAAAAAATTAGCCGTTTGGCTTTAGGTCTCCCCTTAAGCTCCCTAATAATTCTATCCGATCTACTTCACACTTCACAGGGGGCGTATTACTGGTAACCCAAGGACCTGCAGTATTGATGTTGCAATTTGGACAATCAAATTTGAAGTAACAAGCGATAGTCCTCAGTGCAGCAAGGGGGGAGGCACGCACTCTGACTGGACCTGGCAACAGTAGTTGCTCCTTTCTAAATCCCATGCTATGTATTACTGTCAGCTCGAAATGCCCTCATAACTCAGTCCTGAGTTTGCACCTGACCATACAATGAATTGAGCAATTACACTTCTCAACAAAAGGCATTCAATGTGCATGCCTTGACTTTGTAGGCATGCCTATACAGTATTTAAATGTATGCCTTGAAAGATGGCAGCAGAAGAAACAATGCTTATTGTTTATTGAACTCAGTCACAAAGCTTTATCAATACATGACATGCATGCATCAACATGCCCCCCCTCCCCTCCCCCTCAGTGTCAGCTGCTGTGGAATCGTCACCTGAATGAAATCAAAGCCCTGGCAGGAAGCTGATCCTCAGCGTGTGAGGTGGCTGCTGAGGCCGGGTCTCAGCACGGCTGTCCATGCAAAGCTCCCTGCCAAAACAGTAATGAAATCTCACCGTAGCCTTTCTCTGCATTGGAACTATTTACCCACACATGAGCCCTCAGGCAGGAGCTAACCTCCCTCACCCCACACAGAAAGAAGGGGGTTGCATGTCCCTACAGCACCGTGGAGAGGATGGAAATGAAGGATCCACCCACCGATGATTTACGCTGATCCATTAGCTCATCTTAAAACAGCATTAATGTTTTCTTCCCCTGCTGAACTGCCTTGAAAATAAAAGAGGAGACACCCCCCATTAAGAGCCGAGGCTTGAAGGTGATAGCTGTTGAAAGCTGACCACAAAAGGGCACATTAAGAATTCAACAGCTAGCGCAGCCATATCAGCTGGAAAACCGACTGAGGCATGCATGGAGACAATTAACCCGAGATTTACTGTGTGGGGGATAATAAGGGCGAGGTATGGGGAATATGCCACCTCCCCTTGTGGTCTCCTATGAAACACACTCTTTGATTAATGGTAGCTTGGGGCCTACCAGTGCAGCGACTGGTATCGGGATGGGAAGGCCAGTGGCGTGAATGGCTCCCACAGGCTCCATAGTGCTGCATCTGGCTCGCAGGTGACCTACACTCGGCTTGCCGCAGTACAACTACCTTGAAACTGGCCAACTATCTTTGCACTGAGTGCTTAATTAATCTTATCAAGGGCAGACGTGTGTGCAGCGAGGACAGCTGAGGCGACTGAGTGAATGAAAACACTCTTTTGGTGGTTGATGATAAGAGCAGATATCTTTCACATGGGCACTGCAGAGGGATCAGAGACGCCTGAGAGGGAAAGACGGGATGATTTGGAACACAATCCCTGAGTGATAAAAAAGCATCATTCCCACGCCTGCTGTAGAGTTGTCTGCTGACTGAAACACATCATGGGCTGATTTTAAGGCGGCTGTGGAGTGCATGCTACAGTGGAGTCTGTGGGAGCAGCCCGAGTCTCACTGCACTATTGATTCAGCAGCACTGCAGTTTAGAGAAGCTTTGGCTGCGTATGAGAAATGGAAAATAAACAGAAGGAACCAAGTGGGAGCTGATGGGAGAAGGGCAACCAACACTGAACCAGTTCATTTATGGTTACAGTATAAAAACTACCCACTGCCCAAGCCTCCATCTACATCCTCCATGTGCCAGTTTAAAAAAATATTGTTTTGTTGACATATTAACAGTTTTTTTTAAAGGGAATTTTGGATATCTCTTTTTATCGCTTCACAAATCATAAAATACAGCCATTTTTTAGGAATAAAATGTTTGATAAATTAGGCTATGAATAATGAACAAACCCCTCTGTACAGACCTTCAAAAATATAGATGGGAATGAAACTGAGAAGTTTGGTGTGAAAATCATCTAAATTTGCAAATAACTTTATTTATTATCCCCATGGTAGCAGAACACACATACAGACATACACATCTCAATGAAAACTGAATGAAATAACACGATAAATAGCTCGAATGCTGAAGAAGCTTTCTGTTAACAGAGTTCATAGCGACTACTAAAGTGCAACATGCTGGGCCGGGCCCGTATCAGTCACCAGTGGGAAGTGGGGATGGGAATCATTACCACAACTCAGTAGTCACTCTGTCAGAGATGCAGCTGCGTGGTCATAAACACTTCCTAGCAGGGAGAGCAATGGAGACTGACCAGAATAGAGCCTGCAGATGACAGCGTGGTCTCAGTTGGATAAAACCGACGCTTCAATAGAACAGAGTCATCATGTTATCTGTAACATCTGTGCTTCTCCTACGATAACAAGTCAACTTGTCTGCTGAGGGAATGTCTAATGAAAGTCACATTATGTGAAGTGTAGCATCCAGGCTTAAAGACAAAGAGGCACCGCTAACACAGTCGCAGAGGTACAGCAAATCACTGCTGCTTCATGAAACACACATACAATCCCTCTAAATGCCTCAATGTGTGCTTAAATGCCCCCATGTATCTTGTTGAAAATGAAGTATAATTGGCCGTCGTATATAGCAAACAAGTAAGTCTTTAACAGAATGTATACACATTAGTAAGATATATACTGGAACAGGGTTTTGGACACAGTTGAACCTGTGTGTGTATTTGTCTTTCAGGCGTCAATACGTGAACCTTGACCTGAAATGAGGGGAAACGGGGACTACGACACCACAGAGTGTGCAGTGTATCAGCCAGGCTTTCCTGAGGCCACGCATTGATGTGGCAGAATCAGCCTCGGCGATGCATGTTGGTGTCAGTGGAGCACGGCTCACCTTATCTTCCCTCTCTCACAACTGGTTGGTTGAGTTAAGCTTTAACAACACAGGCAGATAAAGCGACGCCCAGGACTGATTCGGTCAGCTGACTGCTTTATCTCTGGTGATGACAGGGGGACTCCAGCTACCAACCAGTGTCACACACGCACGCACACACACACGCACACACTCCACAGAGAGGAGCTGATTCTTGCTCACAATTAAAACAACTATTAATGTTATGTATGCAAAACGTGGGGATTTTTCTGAGTTTCTTCTGCTGACCTCACCAATCAGGTTGTTTGTCATATTCTGACAAAAGTACATGAACAATGTACAAGACACAAGTATCTACTTCAACTTCAAACATACAACTTTCCTAAGAAAAGTCAAATCATTCAAACAAATACAATCACTGAGCTACAGACAGCAACCATGTAATAATACACACATCATATTCATTATGTTTAATAACAACATGTACATCCCGCAGGGAGAAACTTTCATATCAGACATGGACGACATGTCTGCAAGAGCCCCTTTCATAAAAGGCCAATTACGGCTGGATGCATCAGTCTAGTCCTAATGGGTAATGCTCAGGAAGTCAGAGTGTGTTTCTGTGTATACGACATGAATGAAGTTTCCTCTTTAGGCGTAGGAGAGGAAGTGGTATTTGTGTGAGTGCAATTGTGTTTGTTTGAATAGTGTGTGTGTGTGTGTGTGTGTGTGTGTGTGTGTGTCAATAGACATGTGTAACTGAGACAGAGTGGCGCTGTAGGAGGATACTGCAGTCCTCCCTTCACAGATACAGAACAGGACGGCATATCTAATGAGAGGCTAATCATTCATCCAACACTGAGACATGATGTGCATAGCTGATATACGCAAACTGATGATGATCTCATTCACACACACCACACACACACACACACACACACACACCACTGCAGAGACAGGGCTTAGTCGGCTGTAGCAAACTGCAGACAAGAGAAGGGAGGAAATGAGGATGGAGGAGCAGAAATAGGCGAGGAAGCAGTGGCGAAGAATCAGTTATCGCACCATGTCCCTGTATTTATTTCACATGTGTTTATGACAAGAAATACGGTCTTTATGGTTCGTTTTACATAATATTTTACATAAAATGTCAGATCATGTGAGTGCCGTTGGGTTTTCACACGCTAGACGTGTAGTTGGTTACAAACAAAACAAATATAAAAACCATGTTTACACTGTGGCCCAGTTTGCGGACCTAAGGAAAAAAGAAAAAAGAAAAAAAATCCTCCCCACAACACACAAGAAGTACAAGGGCACCCTCCTTTGTGTTTGATCACAGACTCCAAAAGCACCGCAGTGATATTCTAGACCAGCTGGTTGGGTCACATATGGGTCCTTTACACAAACCAGACCTTCCCTCAGAAGTGCAGTGACTGTAATGGAATGTGTTTTTAATCAAAAACTGCAGGATAGAACCACTTTTAACAAAATAGATGAGTAGACATGATCAGAATAAGAGCCCTTTACACCATTAAAGCTATTAGATCCACTCTCAATAGCCTCATGGATTAAACATATTTTAACATCAGGGCGGTCAGGGTCAGTGATTAGCTTCCCCTGTATGATTCCAGTCAGGGACATTTGTTTAAATGTCATACTCCTCTCTCTCCACATGTTTCCTTTCTCTATCTACATTGTCATCATTTAATAAAGACAAGATGCATAATATAGATTAATATGAAAGCCTTTTCTTTTAAATTGCTGCCGTACATAATGGCACTTCACCTTAACTCAACAGTATCTTAGTCAAGGGAACTCGATAGGGGAACGATAAGTAAGAGCACTAATTTACACCTAATTCTTAAAAGGGTACAATATGTAGTCATATTGTTGGTTTTAGACGTATCATTGTAAATGATGGGAGAGAGATGGAGAGTGAATGAAGAGAGGGATTGGTGTAAGTGAGAACAAAAAATTAATGTTATTTTCTGATTGTGTCACAGCTGTCACGTTCTGAAGCACAAATAAACACCCGCAGCAAGGTGACAGATATAATTCATCCTGCTGTAGTCTGTATGCTATATTTTTGTATCAGTCCATATATTGTGTGGATATTGTTTAGGAAACTGTTGCATAATAAACCATTAAATAGCACTGTAAGATATTCATTAGATCAAGTTGAGGCGCCCTGCAGCGCCTGAAATAACCAACACCTCCACTGATAGAAGAAATCATATTTTAATCAAATATATTCTACAAGTTATTAAGCTTAAGGGAAAAAGAGCACTGGTGCTAAATCTCACAGCAAATGCCAAATATTTAATGAGTGAGGCAGCCATGATAACGAGATGAGGTGCATCAGGACTTCAGCTCAGCAGGTGATTTATCAAACACGTCGTGTTCACTTATAAGCAATTACTTAGAGCAGCGCGTCAATGTCCAGAAAAAAGAAAAAGCTTCTGAGTCGGGAAAATTGGGAACATTTTAAACACACAGCTCAATTAATCGCAATCGGTTGCAGATGTGGAGAAAAAAAACCCTCACTGCTGCACTGCAGGTCAGATAATTACTGGTGGGATATACGTCTTAAGGGGACACACATTCTATATTTACCATCTAACTGTGTCTTATTGCACAGAAAATAATGGGAAATACAGAAATACATTGGCAGCTAGATTTAGTAGGAAAGGTATGAAAGGTAGTAAAGATGGGGGTTGGGGATGTAGAGCAAGTGAGAGCTGTACAAGGTATGAACAAAAAAAAGGTTTCACAGTCAGTGGGAGAGCTGGCTAAAGACATGGAGAATGTTTAGTATTTCCATAGTGCCGTCTCACTGCAGGGGGCTGTGGAAATCTTTAAGGGCCTCTCCTGCTTCCCCTCTGAAGCAGATGGGTATGTCTCTCTCTGTCACTCTCAGCTCAACTTCCCATTTTATTCTTCATTTTCCTTCCTCAAACAATCTGTGAGACTAAAATAGAATTATTTTTCAAAAATCTCTTTTTTTTGTGGTCCAGATCCCCAGGGATTCTACCCATGTAGCAGGCATCGTGATATCTACAGCTTGGTCGAATATTTTACAGCAGAACAAAGTGGCTCTAAGCAGCATCTTACGGTAGTAAATGCTCCATTATAAATACAACCACATAATCCACTGGAAGGAATCGTGCATGAGAGTGCTGTATGTATCTCAAGATTTCAAGTCTTCTTCTCAAAGCCTATGTAATGTACAAAACCATTTGTTGTATTTTAATTAAGGCATTTCCTGAGTCGTTTGAAGGGAAAGTGCACAACATTAATGTTACAGCAGACATATATATATACGCAGACATCATAATGGGCTACATCAGCAGATACATTGATGCCTTCATCCTGGGGATTATCATCCTAACATCCTATGGTCCAGACCCAGGACTACTAGTAATATCCAGGGCACACGTGTGCAGATCCTTCAAAAGGATTGATTCGTGCACGGCTGGATATGATGGCTTCCTGGGGCTCAACACTCTGAGCCTGGATCTTAACGAGGCAGCGTACAGACATCTTGGTGTCAGGGCAATAACCTCCATCCCAATGTCAGCAAAGCTAATTGTGGACTACAGGAAACGACAGAGGGAAGGACAAGCCTCCATCTCCTTCAACAGAACTACGCTGACTGCTTAGATAATCAGAGACCCCCCCCCCCCCCGATTCTAATTTAGGTGTCTACTTGTCATTTTTATGATACATATTTTATGAGCGCTGTTGGAGGGAGCCTTCAATTTTGATTGCCAATGCTTTTCTGTAATTGTTTGTATATATACTGTAATATTTATATATATATATATACTGTATGTGTGTGTGTGTGTAACAAAAATAGTCAGATATTTGTATCTTTGACAGCAGCGATCGAGTGACGCACCAAAGTAAACAGCACTAACAGCATGACTGCTTTCTAATATTACACAGGCGAGGGAGGATGACGAGCAGGTTGAGCGTGCTCGTCAAGTACGGATATCTCCGGAGCTGTAACCTTGAGCTCAAATGAGGATGACACCGCTGGAAAAAAAGAAGCAATGTTGTGATATTTCAGCTACTTCAAATCTGACATGATAGTCATAAAAGATCAGTGGCAACAAAGAGGAGGATTGCAGCGACCTTGTTTAATCATTTTAGCCTGCATTGTTATCATAAAGCAGGTTATGTGACTCTAGTCCGCCCGTATAAGCAAAGAGTTTACATGGTAGCTTCATTGTGGTATTTCTCAGCAGTAAACCACAGCCTCAGCATTGCTCCCCGTGAACCAACAACACTGAACAATAACTCATCACCGGCGCCACATGCAGCAAAGTACCTTACACATACTGCTTTCTTATGCAGCCTTTACATAATAGAGGTAATCATTTTATTCATATTTTAGTAGTCCCCGTGATCATATTTAGACTGCATCGTCCCTCCTCCCCGTGTACAAACAAATGCAGCTTTTAGTCTGAGCGGTGAGTAGCTGGCTGAACAGCTGGTGTGCCCACTAGCCGGCTGTTTCACCGCGGGATGTTTCCTAATAACAAACTGGGCCTCTGACAAGACCACTACAGATACAGCAGCTTGCTGGGATGCTGCAGTGCTGGACTGTAGACCTGAACTGTGGGCCAGACCACTTCATAAAGCCACTTCAACCTCACCTCAGCATTCCAGAGGAAAGAGACCGCACCACAGATAAGAAGCTGCATACCTGACAAAGCAAGAGCTAAATATAATTGGCGAGGCTTGTTTCATATCCCGAACTTGGCAGGACTTCTTCATGGTGTTGTGTGGCTCATAAATAAAGAGTTTACTAGTTTCCTCATTAAATGATTAGGATTAATCAACATTATTGTGTCCAATATAAAAATAACACACTGGGGATTCCAGAAAACACAAGAAATCAGACGAGTGTTTCCAGACAGCAGTGTCTCCATTCAGTTGGCATGTGAATTTTAAGGAAACTCAAAAAGAAATGTCAAGAAAAGAAACGCATGTGCAAACTCAGCTGCGTTTCCATCAACTTTCCAAGGCTGCTTGGTTAGTTGGCGCCTTTTCTGGAGATGAAGACCAGTATTGGCACGTTATGGGAAAATCCAAGAAGAAGGCAACAGCAGAAACAGCTGAGCAGTCATGTTTAAATATCTGCTATGTCAGCATTTATTTGCTAAAGGCAACTGCTTTATTGAATGTTGGTGTTTTTCTGCAGTTTTTTTTAATGCAATCCTTCAAACAGCATATAAACGTGTAACTGGAAACACGGCTATTGTGGCAGAGCATTGGTTTCGTTTGGGGGAAATAACGGAGATGAAGAGCTGCAGAAGCATGCAATGAAAGCGAACACTGCCCTTCGCCTCAGCTGTGCTGTGGATACACAGAGGACAGAGAGTGCAGCATCGACTGTGAACGCAGCTGCTGTCTGTACACAACACCAGTAATCATGATGCTGTGTGTGTGTGTGTGTGTGTGTGTGTGTGTGTGTGTGTGTGTGTGTGTGTGTGTGTGTTGCACAAGTTGAACATGAAGGCGTGCCTGCCATGATAAAGTGGATGCGTTGTAATTACGCCAACGGATGTTGTTGATGTATGAATCTCTCCAGTTGCAGCATATTACCTTACACACAGAGGAATGATTTTAATCAGTTCAACACATAGAGGTTTGCTGATTTTAAATCTGGAGGATAAAGAGAACTGGCTTTGGGTCGGTATTTGATCCAAACAGATTTGACTGATTTTGGATATTGGAATCGGTATCTCAGGGAGAAACGATTGCATCGGTGCATCGCTAGTAAAAGATTTGGTCTTGTGAGTTTCTTATTGGAGTGTATTTTATTTCACCACTTTACGAATGGATTGTGTTTTCAGGACTCTCTTAAAAATGTTTATATAAGTGATTCTAAATTTAAGTCTCAAAAGTGTCTCACAATGTTCTTTAATCCATAATAAAATATTGTTGAATGGTGCTCGGTAGGAGATGCTTCACACAGTCCGTGGATAAACATGTTTTTCCATTGGTTCTGACATTTACCTTTGTTGGCTTTTGGATTTATCATCTCTGCAGTAAGAGCACCATTTATATTTATTTTCTATTTATTACGGCTAGGAAAGGAGCTGACAGGTAGAGCAGCCCAGGAGTCAATAACATCCTACACATGTTTATCCTCTGTCGATCACTGAGACTACTGGGGGGATTCATACCATTCATTTAACGCACATCTTCAAATGTTGTGTTGTGGCAGCATTCGACACTGGAGCAGACTGGAAATATGTATGTATGGTCTTGATATCCTATTTATGATAAATTACAGTTATTATAGACCCTTTTATCATCCAAAATGCATCCGTCCGCTTGTTGGCAGCAGGAGTGGCGTTCAAGCCATCCAGACGAGTTAGCAAGCTTTAAACACTTAATTAAAACTGCTGCTAGGATCAAAATGTCTGGTTGTTGTGTGTCTGATTGTCAGAATCAATACACCGACAGAAAACTCAAGTTCTACAGAAATACAGGATCACGACTATTTCAGAGCAACAGGTGTTTTACTGAGCAACGGTGTCAACCAACAGGCCCGTCGCGAGAAGGCAAGCAAACCAAGCAATTGCTTGGGGCCCCGAGCTGGCCTGGGGCCCCAAGACAACGACTGGTTATGAATAAAATGCAACGACAAACTGTGTGAGTGCCCCTTTAATAGTCAATGCAGTAAAGTGCAATGACACTGTTATCGGGATCCCCCTCAAGGGGGCCCCTCTCAGTAGCCGCTGACAGCAGCCAGCCGGCCAGGTTCGTGACTTCTGTTGCCGGCAAAATACGAAACATCGGCAGTCATCATGAAGCGGAATTATGCCTCGGGAAGCCAGAAAAGAAAGAAGAGAAAGGAAGAGGAGGATAAGAAAAAACAAGATAGTGGTAAGTGATACATTACACTGGATAAAATAGCTCTACGTGTCTTGTACAATTGGTGTAATTTCGCAGCAGGTAGGCTAGCAAAAAATGTTTATGTTAGCTACCTGCGTGACGGCCAATGCTGCTTGTAACAGTTAGTGCAACTTTTTTACGAACGGACAGAATATGGTTACATACTGTAACATGTTTATTAACGGGATAAGGAAGACGCAGATCTGTTCCAGAATCACTGCTTATCGTATTTAATGACATGACATTGCTATAGCTTTGTAACAGGTTTTGATGAAAGTGGCATAGCTTCTCTGCTATGCTAACTATTCCACCGTGATTATCTATTTACCAAATGGGGGTTAGGAAAACCACACAATAAATTCCGTGCATCAAAGCAGATCGGAACATTCATGTCTAGTGTTCATGCACGCCAGCTGTTTACTGTCTTTAAAGCACCAGGTGCGTCTGTCTAATTCTCAAACAGCAGAATGCTTAAATGCTATGTTAAGCTACAAGTAGTTCAATGTATAACATTAGCTTGGGATGTTTTTAAGAATTTGTAGTTGTGAAAGTAGCTGCATCCCTTCTAAATATCAAAATATGGAAATCCTAATCTATCTTTTCTTCCTCCCTCAAGGTGCTTTGCTTAAATTTCTCACCCCTCAACCCTCCACTGATGAAGGTAGAGTGAATTTCTCTCACTAAGCTGAGCTGTTAATAGTGACCTCTTCCAATAAGCTAACAGTGAAATGGTCAAACGTACTTCACAGGTAATTTCAGATTTTTAAAAAATTATTTTCCCAGCTACACCATCAACTTCATCCTCCATTCAAGAGGAAGAGAGTCGATCCAGTGGTGCCATGGCCTCCTACTCGACAGATGCATCACTTCTCAGTGCTGACGTTTCCTGTATAGAGCAAGGTACCACAAGCTCTATAATTATAGCTGATATCCTGCACAGCCCAGAGTTTAAACTGATGTGTGAAGTGTGTGCTGTCATATTGTTAGAAAAAAAACAGACAGTGCAAATCACTATTGAATTCCCACCAAACTGTGTAAATACCAGTCACTTTTACCCATCGACATTTCAGGATTTTGGATTTTTTTTGCACATGTTAAAATGTTCCAAATGTTCAATTCTTATCTCAATTATATAAAGTGTGTGAACTTAAACTGTATGGCTATGCTGTGGTTCCTGTAGGCTTTGCGTTCGGGGGGGCCTCCATGTCCATTTTGCTTGGGGCCCCCAAATTCCTTGAAACGGCCCTGTCAACCAATGACCAACCCAGCCAAAGGTGTCCGTGGTTGCTCATGGTAACGTACGTGAAATGGTTGGACGTAGATGATAAACACAGAAGAGTGTGTGTTTAAAACTGAATGATCCATGTTAGAATCAAGATTCTGAATCAAATAAAAACTCCCTAAAGCACAGATATTGCCACACCAGCACCAGAAACACAGAAGATATATCTGCAGTACCAGACAGGACTTTTGTAAAAATATGAATATGGAATTAGTTCTTTCTTTTTCATACAAAAAGGTTTCAATATAATGACACTGGTGCAAAATAGCAACTGGGACGGGGACTTAAGCCGACACCTATTGATTTGTTTCTTTTGATCCTTCAGGACAGTGTGCTCCTTGCACAGAAGGGTAAAACCTGTGAGGGGGAACTGAGGCAAAACATTGCTGGTGGGCCCTTATGGACGTAGCCAATCACCACCGTCACCACCTCCCACTTTCTGTCACCTCCCATTCAGGACAGCACACGCTGCAGCCTGTACTGTCATTATGCACCCGGAGATCAAGTAACCGTCAAGTGCTCCTCAGCAGGAATACTTGATGACTGTTTGGCCTGCCTGGTAATCGCACCACGCACGCACGGCAGGGTTTCCTGCAGGAAACAGTTTACCAGAGGTGGTAAGCCACGCAGAAACATCTTGATAGAAATTCAGTTAATAGATAACTGCATAAACAACTGTCACACTCATTCAATATATGCCATTTCACACAGGGTTGTTTTATTCCACAAAAAAATGATCAATATTCATAAAGTCAGGAAGCTGCTTTGAAAACAATTATCAAGTGCAATATCAATGAGTAATCAATTAGTCAGTAGATGAATCACAAACTTGTAATTGTTGATTTTCCAAACAAAGAATATCACCTATTTACATCACAAAAGTGAGAATTTACTGCTATCCATTTTCATAAATGACTGCATGAAATATTTGGGGGTTTTAGATTGATAGTCAGCCGAAACAAGACATCTGACGAGGTCACCTGGGACTCTAGTTAACTACGACGTGCGTTTTTCTCTATTTTCTGACGATTTATACACCAAACTGTTAATCGATTCCACCAAACGATTAACCAATTAAAAGAGAAAACAAATTGGCAGTTTAATCAATAATGAAGACAATCATTAGTTGCAGCTCTATTTCAATGCATTTAATAGTGCCGCTGAATGTTACTCCTGTTGAATGTTATTCTGGTCTCTGAAACAACACGGAGACATTCAGAGACACAAAGACATGCTGAACAGCAGATTGATGAAACTCAAAAAGGCACCAAATGGAAGATTGATTGTTGGGCTGAGATCAGTTATTTAGTAAGAGGCCAATGTAATCCCATTCATTTGGTAATTATGAAATCAACACAAAATGCGTATTACAGGACAAATAATTCATCATTTTTTCTACCATTGTCCTTTTGGGAAAGTGAACCAGCGGCCCGCGGCTGACAATGAGACGTGTTTAAGTCAATCATATCTACAGCCTGATAGTCACAGATGAATTTCCATTTCTCTCATTCAACCCATTTTACAGCAACACTTTCTTATTGCTTTCATTTCTTAAGATTGTCACTGATATTCCTCTGGAACACACAAAGTCTTTCTGGGATTAAGAAGGAAAGAGAGAGCATGAATGACAGTGGGAGAGAGAGAGGGAGAGAGAGTGCAAGAGAGCGTGGCCAATTCCCCCTCGGAATCCACACATTGTTTCCCCTCAGCCGGTGGGGGATTCTTATCATAACGCTGCCAGGACTATCATGAAAGGATATGGTAATTATGAGAAACACACACACACACACACACACACAACGACCAAGCACCGGGCTAATATAATGTGTCTGGTGTGGGGGCTATTTACATATCCTTCCAGAGTGCTTGTCACATTCAATTAATTACTCTCTGGCAGGGTGACAAAGATGATTAAAAAGAATGATGAAAAATATTACTTCATATGGCTCTAGAAAAAAAAGAAATCTGCTAAATCCTTTTAAATGGAAGCCAAAGTATCTCTAAACAAGGCATGCTGTCTTCGTAAAAGTTAAAGGTGTTTCTTTTTCATTCCCAGGAGAGATTACAGTAGTGTTCCTTCTCCTGCTGAAAGGAATGCAGAAAATGAGTCAGGGAGGATGTTTGTAGGAGCGGCTGTGATCCTGAGCTGTGCTTTATTCTGGCATGGGGGGGGGGGGGGGGAAGAAAAAGAAGAGCTGAAGCCTTTGGGGTAATGAGCTGCATCACAGCGTCCGTTCACAACCCCTCACATCTGATGTCTTTCAGCGAACACAGCCTATTTAACACTGTCAGATCAATTAGTAGGTGAAGAAAGGGGCTGGGGAGACGTGGAGCCTTTTGTTCAAACAGACACGGTGTGCAAAGAAGTACAGTGCGATTTGAGGGAGAAGTTTTTAATGTTCACAATGTGCTTCGCTTATCGCACAAAAGAACGGGCTGAATCGTGATTGTTGTGGTGAAACGTGTAGGGTAAATCAAACACCGGGGATGCGACAGCCTTGTGGGGGAATCGGGAGCTGTTAGAGTGAGGCAAACACCCCAAGGGGCATATGAATACAGCAAATCTACATTTCAAGTAGCGCCGCGCCTCCGCCGGCTCGTATCTTCGCCTGCCGCTGAAATACGCTCGAGCAGCCTGAGCCTAATTTTTCACATATGACTGAGGACTGCTGACTGCAGCCGAGCTCGATCCATTCGTCACGAGGGCTCCTTTCAGCGTGGACATTCTTCAAGGAAGCCTCGCTTTACACAAAATGTCATTTTCTACACAAATGTCTGCCCATGAAATTTCTTTTTCCCCTTTCCTGTTTGGCCCTTTGTCAGGGAGCATAATGGCTTGCTTCAGCCAGATTAGCCCTGTCGTTGAAATGGTAGAGCCAACAAACAGCCTGCGACGTGCCGAGGACTTCTCTCCGACTGTGACAGATAGGTACCTTCATAAAAACAGCTTCTGTCATCTCTCGCCTGCTAAATTACACTGTGGCTGCGCATCAACAGGGTAGGCAGCATGTTTGAGGAATTGTTCTATTGTATATTTATGAAGCTGTCTACAGATACGGAGGAATTGGCTTTTTTATGTTAACATAGTGATGTGTGCATGTAGTGTTTGTCAGAAATCACAGATATTCAGATCATCCAATGCAAACAATGGATGCAGCTGTTCACTTGAGAGGTTACGTCTAACAGTCTTTCCAAAGATAAATCTTTGAAGTGTTGCCACCACTGTCAAGTTCATTCCACACTGTGCAGGTGGAATTGTTACTCAAGGAATTAGGGATCTAATTGTTAAAGAGAGCAGAGCAGAATAGGAACCTGATTGGCTATTGATGGCTGATGGCTGTTAATTAGAGATTCATTAAAGTTAATTGGGTAGACCTGCCCCATTAAAAAATAAATTATGTTTCAGTTTTGGGCGGGGCATGACAAATTATCTTTCATGATACTGATTCTGATGCCAACATGAGTACGGATCCAATACCTTTGGTGTATATTCCCAAATTTTGAACTGTGGTGGGAGGGACACTTGTTTGGGTAACCAAAAATGTAGTGATAGTAGAACACAATTAAATGTGCTAAATGAGGTATAATTGTGTATGAATGGCTCTACTTAGAAGTTAAGTGAAATTACAGGTTCAAGTTAACTTTTAGTTAAGTTTATATATTTTAAATTGAGGGGAAAAGGAGCACAGAGTTGAGCTATCAGGATTGGTATTGGAAAAGAAAACACTCGTTCAGAGCCTCCTACTTTTTGCATCAGGAAGAAATATTTGCAGTGACTGAACCCAGCTGTGGCCAACATTGCTCTGCCTACAAGCATGAGAACGTCCGTGCATCAATGAGTTTCCCTGCTTTCTCAGCCCTACAGGAAATGCCTGGACTTCAATGACTTCGCTGCCTGCACTGCTCACCTGCACCTTCCCCCTCTAACACCGCTCCAAGCAGTCACCGGTTTGAGAAGAATACCTAATGCTGACTCAACAACCATAGAGAAACCACACAATGAACACTCTTACTCAGAGCTTGATTGGCAGGAGTGTACCTCTGTGTTCCACCTCGCTCTGAGGAAAATAAAGCATGCAAACCAGTCGGGCCACAGTGGAGTGCCTTTCCCACCCTGTTGGGAGTGTGAGCAAACACAACACTGTTGCCACAGGGATCCTAATGGTAAACACTGCCAATCAGGTCAATGGCACAGATATTTATTTATTACCCGCGAGTCAGATGCCCCAGACTGCTTACAAGGTCCATTCATTACGCTTCAGCCTGAGCAAACAGAGGTGCAAATACGACACAATAATCTGACTATGCTATTCATGTGACTCACTGAGCCGGCACAATCCATTCACACAGCTCACACTACTCACGCACACACACACACAAAAGTGCCTCAGGTGTCGGAGAATATAGCTCTTTTAAAAGCAAACACAATCAACAGGCTCCTACCTGCAATTTGGCGGCGGGTCCAAGGTTATCTCTGCGAGCTCTTTCTGGATTCTGAAACGAGAGGGAGATCTATTATAATCACAGTCTCAAACGCACACAGACAACCACAGAAACACAACCCAGTTCTATAAATCCTGCATGCAAAATCAATCTGTAAGTCTACACACTGAATACCCCATTGATTTTCTAATGAGCTCCTGAGCCCTGTGATTGAACATAGGAAGGATTCCTGTCACGCAAGATCAACACGGGGATGCACGGCTGAATTTGCCTTAAAAAAAAACACAGACATGAATTGATATTGATGTCAAAAGGGCATGTCGGATAAATGAATCATATCACATAATTAATTTGACTGCTGATCATTGTCCTGCCTCAGCCCTGGCGCTTTCAGGGAGCTGTTGGGAGCATTTCCACACTGGGCACATAAAAGAGGGTTTAATGAATAGACCGTAGAGAGGTCAGATTTCTCCCCGTATTCATTACAAGCTATGTTAGTGATTTGCCAACAAGGATCCAGTACCCAGTTGTTACACTTTATAATCACTCAGTCAGCTATAAACGCTGCTGTTATCCTCTCCATGCAGAGAGTGCAACCTCTGCCTCATTTACAGACTAATGATGGACCAATGCGTAATGTTTCTAACCAGGGTTTTCACCATGATGTCTCAATATTTCCGTGCTTTATTTGCATTTATTTTAGTGGAGTGGTTTTTCCAGCGTGTTGAATATTCTCTTTCCATTCCAGTGGTTGAAAACGAAACCAAAAAGCCCCGAAGATGTGAAAGTGTTGCATCTTCTTTTCTCCCAAATGTCCCTCTTTTGAATATTCTAAATTCAATTTCCATGATATTCCAGAAATACTTAGCATATATGAATCCGGCAGCTGATTTATGAGCTGCACTCTCAAGCGCCGCTGCCATTACGGCAGTGACAGAGTTCAACTCAACCACATTAACACTGACAGCGGAAGCAGAGATGTTTAGGTTAATCGCAGACGGCAGTCGCCCCTGCTGACAAGCAAAGATAGTGTGAACGTGGAAGTTATTCAGTCTCAAAGCACTAGTCTGAAATTAGTTATGACACAAGCTTTAAGAAAAATGAACATTACCATATCGCTTCTGCCCGACCTCGACAGTGTGGATGTGAAAGTGCTGCGTGGGGGAGCTAAATAAATCCAGCAGGAATTACTCGCTAGCTCCAGATTTAAATCAACTTCTCAAAAAGTGAGATCTATTGAAAACTACTGAGTGAAATGATTCCAACAAAAACAAGAGACAACCCTGAACTGTAGAGTTGAATTTTCATTCTTTAACTGTTATTGTGATTTTGTAGACACGGCATTAACCAGAGGAGAACTCAATCTCAGCCCAGGGTCCATTTAGTAGCTGCTCTGGAGCTTTCAATCATATGACATAATCTTCATCAATAGACGAGTTCTTGTCCAGAGCAATTCCTCACCATGTTGGCTTGCTTGAAACTGAGCAAAATCCACCTCCTGAGCAATATCATGCCATGTGATCAAAAGCCCCAGAACAGGTACTAAACTCTTCCCACTGGGGACAAAAACCAGAATGCAGAACATTAGAAATATTTTAGAATTCAAACCTTTCACGCGAAGGCCCACAAAAATGTTCACATTCCGTGAATTCCAACAATTAAAGCTTTGCATTGTTGCACAATCGTGGTTGCCCTTGTTGTTTTTGCTAAAACAATCCCAAACTCAACTCTTTACACACTGGAGCCAGGCTCATTACTCCAAGTGTGCAAGAACGAGTAGAACATTTACAATGTGGTTGCATTTCCTATGTGTGGTGACCAAGAAGTATGTCATTGCAACGTGTGGCCATGCTGAGCCTCAGTGCACTGGTTTCCATCATGCAGGACCGGCCTGAACAGAGTCTTAATGTCTTCATCATTCATAGGGGTTTATTACATGTTATACAAGGCCTTTAATGGTCAGTGTATAATGTTGCGCTTATAAAACGGGGGCTCTGGGGCTCGTGGATTTCTCAAGGAAATACAGTGAGTTTATATGCTTCCGCTGCTGGTGTAACAGCATCGCTTATCCATGATGACATTTTATAATATACTTCTTTTTTAAATGTAATTTCTGACATGTGCATAGCATAACGTCAACTAATGCACTTGAAAATGAATGGTTCTCTATACGTTGTGTTCACATTGGAGTATGTTTACCCCTCTTTTGTATGCTACACACAATCAACTGCTATACCTCCCCAGATGTTGTTTCTTGTCAAACACAGCGCTATGCTGTGAGACCACATGGATGAATCAATATCCATACTGTTGTGTGTTATCAATTTATTTCTGGTATAATTATCTAAATAATGCCCACTGTAACATGTTCTACAATGTTGGAGCTAAGGTCATTGTGTCACCTCGCTATCTCATCTACCGTACTTTACTGATAGCACAGATATCTTCGGAGCCCTTTTTAAAAAAAAATAAGATGCAGTTCCTTTAGAAATCTAAACTTTGGTCCTAGAGATTAAGTCTAATATTTGTTGCTGCCAAATTAGTTTGTCTGCCGATGGTGTAGCACAGTTAGGTTGAAGCCTTTTCAAGTTGGCGGTGTCAACAAGAATGCTGTCGTTCCAATTATAAAAGGGTACATAAAGTTTACCGCTACCTCGCAGTCTTACAAGCCTGGGCTCTGGAATCCAAGTTGCGAAGTTGCCGTCTCCCAAGGACGCAACCTCAAACACTGAATATGCTGTATTATGTAACAAAAACAAACAAAAAATCCAATTGTTTTCCTTTTCCGTTTCCACTTTCATCTTGTTTTCACATGCTTTCCTGCTACAACTCCAAATGTTCAGGGGTGCCATGAAAACAAAAAGACAAAATAATTGACTGCTCTTATTGATCATGCTGCTGGTTCACTCAGCTGTTTGTTAGCCGGGACATAAAAATAATTTGTTATTGCAAGAGAGAGAAGAAAGACAAGAAGTCGATGTTGACATGATATATTGTTTCAGCATTGACATGGCAATGAATGAAGGTGCAATAGTCACACTGCAGAGCAATGACGGGATCATTTACATTAAACTACAACTCTTGCTGCTTGAGAGAAGGTACCTTTGTCAAAATGTGTTAAAATACACACTATGGGCCCTAGTTTCGTAGACCGGCGCAGGGTGGCGCAGCCGGCGCAGTGCAAGTTTCGACCCGCGCAGCCTTGCGCACCGTCAGTTTGGCAGTTTGGTGGATCGCCTGCGCCAAGATGGGTGTGGCGGCGCAGCAGGGGGAGGCGTCACAGATTCAGCTTGGCGTAGTGGAAGTTTCGTGGCAAAAAGCCTCGCCGAGACTGCGCTGAAAGCTCGCCAGCTCCAACCTGGTCTACTTTCGGCGCAAGGCGTAAGGCGTAAATAAAGTCCATTCATTCAATGCGAATCACAGCTGGCGGATCGGAAGTTTGGTTGACGGCGCGCAGTGCGCACACGTCACCGAGACCTCACAGGCAGGTTTCCACAGTTCCAGGCACATTTAAATGCAATAAATAATCACAACAAACACTATTTAATGCAACTAATTGAATCAACACGTGAATTTATATCTATATAGATTGTCCCGTCACATCTGACGTCAGATCAAAGGCGGATGGCACGCGTAACGGAAACTCAGCCTCTCGGACCAAAACATCTCCCTCTCTCTCTCCTGTCTTTTATAATATCGGCATTGTTATTATTATGATACGCGCGCACAGCGGCGGCGCTGCTTCTGTCATCGGGTTGTCAAGTGACGGAACTTGCACTGAACCTCCCCTAACGCATTAAAGGAGAGGAGAGGAGCTCATTTGATTGGTGAAGATCTGAATCGGCTGTGTTTATCCCAGTCCACGCCTCGTCTCTTCCTCGTCTCCCACTCACGCCTTCTTCTCCTCCCTCTTTCCCACTTGCGCCGGTGGGCGAGACGGGAGGTGTGCCCGCGAGCCTGCGCCGGCCTGCGCGGTGCACGAAACTTGCAAAGTCCAGGCGGACACACCCCGTCGGCGCGGCGCAGGTGCGCTGAAAGCTGACTGCGCCTGGTCTACGAAACTAGGGCCCTATATGTCATGTATCTGCAGAATGGAAGCGTAAGAGGGGATTAGGGATAATGACTGGGGTGCTGGCATGCTGTACCTTTTTAGTTTTTGAGGAAAACATTCTGTCAAACGATGGTTTGATGGAATAATTGGTGACTACTACTGACACACAGTAACATTAACATAGGATTTGTGTGGTGATTCCATTAAAGTGAATCGCTCACTTTATTTGTTCAGAATTCTGTTTTAAAGGCTTCAACAGCACAAACAGATTCAGCATTTATAGCCTTTTGAGCCACATTGCATTGATTGTATTTGAACAGATGCACCAACATAAGTGATAGGTGTTGTTAGGTTATCCCCACCTCTCTCCCCTCAGTGCTTGTCTGCATCACTGCTGTCTGTTAACTAAAGGCCAAATGCATGAACAAATAGTACAAAGGGCTTGGCAGTGTATACTGTGCTTGAAATATAATGTCTTCCTCTAAAAAAACAACATCAACAGTACAAACTGCTGCTCCAGGTTTTCTGGATATGGCTGACCCAAATGCATCAAAGCGTTGTTTTTTTTTGACGCAGTCCTGCTCACCCTGTCGGAGATCACCATCATGAGCGGCTCGCTGTACATTATCCCTTCCTTATTATGGGTTATTTTCGGATGGAAGGTGCTGTTTGTTGTGTGTAGAGGGCGAGTGTGTGTGTGCTGTCCCGGGTGCTGAAATGCAACGGAGATCGGCAGACAATCACAACAAAGCCAGGTATTTTAATTAGTTATTTATTATTCATATGTTGTTCACTTTTATGTATGTATTTGCTGTTACATAGGCTACAGTATATTTATTTGTATATAGACACACGTATGAGCAAATTCATTTTTATAAGCTACCGCTATAATTTATTTGAGATGATTAAGGGACATTTCTATCATCTGTCACTTCAATAAAAACTCAATATCCTTGAAGTCCAGTTTTCGTCCTCATCTTACAAGAGAATGATAGCAAAGTGAGGTACAACATTAGTAAATAACGACAGCAGGTTTGAGGAACGTTTGACAACTTGTGTCGTCGTCATCTCGCCTCCCACCACCACCCTTACCGAGGAGCAAGCCCCACTGGCCACAACAGGATGCTCTGTGCAACACGACGGCAGCGGGGGCTTTTACACCGACACGAGGTGACACAAATGAAAAAAAAAGGTTGAGTGAATGTTGAGAGGCGACTGATGCTGGTAAAGAGAAGGAGGTGTGTGTTGTATTTGAAAGAGAGATTGAAGCTTCTCCCTCTGAAGCTTCGAATAATTCTCACTGAAGTTTGGAAGCGCCTGAAATTAATTCAGGACAGCCCTAACTCTGGGGGGGGGAATCATTAACTATAGAAATGTAGGTGTCATTTACAACAATTCCTCATGAAAGAACTTCTGGAATGGAGTTTACATCATAGGTTGGTTGATGATACACAGTAGAAAACTAAGAGTATCCAAGTGGGGATTTTCCTTTAAACTCCCCTCTGAGAGGAAATGACTGCAGCACAACTCACTTGGGGAAGGAGGAGAGAAAAAAAAAGACATATTTGCAAAGGAGCCTGTAATAAAATCTCCACAGTTATGGAGTCATTCTCAGCTTGAGTGCGTGCTGTGTAATTTTATCTGCAGTATTTCCTGAGGTGGCACATTTTGACATCTGAAGCTGGGGACCTGTTAGGGAGAGTCGTGCAATGAACAAGGCCGGGGAATCCAAAGGGAAAAGAACTGATTATACTGCACCTTCCTCATGTCTGTGCATTGCCTCTTTAACCAAACACTTGCTTTCTCTAATGTTCCACAGCTCATTGCATTTGATAATCCCTTGAGACACTGCAAGCACTAAACTATCACATTCTGCATGCCTCGACAAATGCAAATAAGTCAGTATCATCTGAGCCTAGTTTTTTATGGTGGAAAACATCAGCTTTGGCTTGTGTGTGTAGCATCTGCTGATTTAGAACAGGAGCTAGCACAGAAAAGCAACTAAACAACACTGTGCCTGTCAACATTTATATGAAATGCTAACCCTAGAGTGCCTTATTTTTTATGTTGTAGCCAACTCCAGTGATAAGAAGTCATCTCTGTATTTATTTCAAACAGGCTTCTGTGGCCACTGGGTTTTCCCTGGAAATATCTGCTGCAGAATCGCTATAAGAGCAAATACAGAAGGGCTTTCATTCAAATAGTCCTATAGATCCCAGGTGGTTATGACACAGAGTATATAGATGAGACAGTAGTGACCAGACCTGGCTTCATTAATTACAATTATTCGATTATCAAAAAGATCTTTAAGAAAAAAAGACCAAAAACAGATTTGAAAATGTTCTATTGTATATTCAGCCGCCACCATTGATCTGACTCTGCCTTCCTGTGTGACACAGCTTCTTCTATAGTCTGAACTGGCCCTTTAACTTCCTGTCCAGTAGCAAGTAGATGGTACATCAGCCAGCGTCCATATATGTCACAAAGACAAATTTCTGCATTCTGCAGCACCACTTTATGGTGTGACTGAACACTAACAGTACAGGTGTTCATGCTCCTTTAGCTGCAGTCAAGAGGCTCCACTCTCCAAGGTTTGATTACATTCCATGAACTCGTGTGATTTGAAATCAACAGAAGCTGATTTTGTGCTTTTATTTTTATTTCCGACACTTCTAGCAGGCTTGTTGATCACCCGCCTATTGGCACAGGTTGCAGCTGCCAATGCTGTAAGTGGCATGGTGTAGAGAATAACAACATCTCTCTCAACAGCTCTGGTATCAGCATCAACACATGAGCTGAACTCACTGTGCTGCTTGCCAAGCCCAATCAGATAACAACTGCTGTTTGTCCCGTGCCCACACCCCATGATGTCAATGCCAACCTGCCATGAAGTCGTTCTAAACGGAATCAGCGCTGTGTTACATCAGGGAACTGGACAGCACGGGGGTTGTGTTTAAAGGGGAAAAACTCTGGCATTTGGCTCATTCTGTCTGAATGTCTGTTTAATCCCAACGGTGCCCATCATTTTCCAGCAGCCTTTAATATCTGATCGGAGGAGTGGGAGGGTCAATGTGTTGGTGGGTAAAAAACAGCAGAGCAGTGACGTGGAAACACTAGGGATGCCATGGTTCTCAATATAATATTGAACTGTACGGTACAGCATACACGGTTCAACACGCACTTGTGAATTGAGATATTTTCGGTGATAGATTTCATGTAATTTCACATTTCCATCCTTGTATTTCTCTCTGAGTAGGCTATGTCGGAGCTTTAGAGGAGCACTTGAACGCAGCATGTGTGGGGAAACGCCTCCCTGCCGAGTAAATATCCAACGTCCCGGAAGCAGGACGGCTGCAGGTAACACCGGCAGTTAAAAACAGTTTCTCTCGTTGATGCCTTCCAACAAGCCGATTCTACCGGTGCACAAACACAAGAACGGAACAAGAGCAGTGGGATGTTTATTGCTAAAGATTTGCAGCCTTTTCCGTAGAGTTGCGGGCTTCCGTCACCTAATCAAAAAGGCTCGATCTGCGCTAAACTTTTCAGCACTGACGTAATTCCTTCTATAAAACAACAGAAAGGCATCGACGTGGAGCCGAGTACTGACCCGGATAGTTGGACCTCTAACAGAGAGTTATCTCACTGTGACGGTCCGCTATTGGTGGAGAAGAAGAGTACTGCTCCAAACCCGTCCCCCGTATTAAAGTCATATATAGGCTACTGAAGTACAGGTATATTTATTTGAACTAGTGACTTTATGTGTATTTCAAATGTATTTATTTTATTATACAATACTAGGGTTGCACGGTATACCGGTACTAATTTGGTACCGGGGTACTGAGGCATTTAAAACGGTACTATATTGCATTTGGACGGGACCGGTACTTGCAGCGCCGCCGGCAGCGGCCGCAACAGCGCGGCGAACTCGCCGCGTGACGTCACCGCGTTGTAACTACAGCTGAGAGGACGAGGAGCGAGCCGCAGCTTGGGGAGATAAAAAGAAAAAGCTAGCAAGTTAGCGAGCAGCGTGGACTGGAGAAACAAACGGAGCAGGAGGAAAGCTTGGAGAGCGCGAGAGAGCGAGAGAAGCACGGAGAGGAGAATGGCTGCTGCAACCGTCACCACGCCGCAACTTGCGGACAAACCAGCGCCGCGAAGTGCGATATGGTCGTACTTTAGCTTAAAACAAATGCGCAAAGCGAGGCAGTTAACGCGATGCACCACTGTGTAAACGGTGTTTAACACATGCATGGCTAACGGCGGAAACACCTCCGACTTAAAGGACAAGCCCCCAGACCTGCACACTGAGCTCAGGGAACGACAGGTCATTTACTCAGGAAGAAAAGCCACATTCAGTGCTAAAAGCAAGCGCCACCGCCCTTCACTCTTAAGAAAAGTAGCTCTGGAAGAAAAAAAATAGAGCTGGTTTATTTATATTATTATATTATATTATATTATTGTATTTATATTTTAACATTTTTTAAATTGTGTGCATAAGAAAAGCTTGTCTTTTTGGTATTTTATTTTATTTGCTGATTAATATGTTATTGTTCTAAGATTTTCTATTAAAATAAAGTCAGTAATGACATTTTTTGCATTCACTTTTTATTTGAAAAAGTATAGAAAAGTATCGAAAAGTACCGAAACACATGTTGGTACCGGTACCGGTACCAAAATGTTGGTATCGTGACAACACTATACAATACACTTGAATGTGTCTGAATGTAAAGAAAAAATGTGTACTGAAACAACGGAAACCGTAACCCAAGAACCGAGGTACGTATTGCTAACTGTATTGTTGCATCTCTAGTGAACACACAACCGTCGCCTAGACAGCTTATATAAGTGTCACGTTCAGCACGGTGTTCCATAGTATATACTATGACTTGACAATAAGACGGTCAATAACAAAAAAGAACAATTTCTTGGCAGGATTAAGTGACAAAGGTGTCTGGTGGGCCTTCTGAGGAGGAGGTGTGATTTAGTGCTTTTATGTCCACTCGTTTGTTTGGTGGATTTAAATAGCGGCTGACTGGACAAAAAAATGAATGTCACTCCTCACTAGCATTGTAACTAATGACTATTTTCATTATCCATTGATTTTTAATTTTTTTTTATTAATCAATAAGGAGATGGATTTCACAGAGCCCAAGGGGACATTTTCAAATGTCTTGTTTTGTCCGACAAACGGTCGAAAATAGAAACATATGAAATTTAGGGAGAAACAACATTTCAGAAGCTGTTACCCAAAACGTTTGGCATTTCAGCCTGATCAATGACTTCAATGATCTATCATATTTTTCTGTTGACCAACAAAGAATGAAACAACAATTGTTTCGGCACAAAGACTCGTCCACAGAAAATGACAGCCTGCACCGCTTTGACTGACGGACCTCTGGAAAACCAGAACACGACGCAACACTGAGCACTTAGCAGCAAAGATGGAGAAATAAATCAACGACATAACAAAGTGTTGGATGACCACTTGCACAGATAAGCAGAGACATCGGGGCAGCACACAGACGGCAGGTAAAAGAGTAGCAGAGAAGCAGTGCAGCAGATCTACCTCTTGGCGCTGGTGGAGAGCTTGGCAGCGGTCTTGCTGGAGATTTTGGCCTCCTTCTTCTTCGGCTGGGTCTGGTCCCGTTGCTCGGGGCCCGGCTGCTCCGGTGGAGCCGCCTCCCTCTGCTCGGCGTCCGAGCTTCCCCCGCTGGTGTTGGGGCTGTCGTCCGGCCTCGGCTGCACCTCACTGGACATGCTGACACTGCAAACACACACATGCACTGTTATGCATGCTGAATACACAAAGACAGCCCCTTGAAAACTTGGCTAAGTCAATCTGATGATGACGAGTCTGTGAGTTGAACGGCCCGCAAAATGCTAATAAGTGGACAACCACTTATTCCAAGTGTTTGTGTTTATGTCAGAAAATTGAGAAAATCACGGCATCTTCAAATGTTAATAATACTTTATAATAATAATCCTTACATATTATAATGCATTTTAATTTTTTTGCAAAGATGGTAGTGTACTATACTGTGTACTATACTCATTAATGTAATACATTCTTATTATGCATCATAATGTGACTATAAGTCACTATAAATGGTCATTGTTTGCTTTAAATAACGTGAGAGAAAATATTATAACATCTACGCATGAACAACACACAAAACTTAAATTGAATGCATCATAGAAATATTATAATGTACTAAAACCACAGGAATCATAATACAATATGATCCTTGCAAAAACCATGTCAGTGAGTGGCCAGCAAGTATGCATTATGATACTTGACCTTATAAGTCATTATTAATTAAGATCTAAGTACGTATGTATGTAAAATCAGTAGTGCGGTTGTCTGGTTAAATCATTATCAACTACATTGGAGACATCCTGCAGTTAGGAATATAAAAATATTCAGTAACAGTGAAATATCACGCCCATATCTACTAAGAATTTCATCATAGTGCAGATAGTGTTCAGTTTCTTTATGATTATAGAAAACTCACTCATTAAATTTAGAGCGGCAACTAATGATTATTGCCATTATTAATTAAAAACGCTGCCCATTTTCTTGATAAATTCATTTAATTGTTGTTTGGAATACCAATCATAAGAACTTTGTGAAAAAAGGGCAATTCCAAGTTCCCAGTTTGTCTGACCAACAAGGATATTCAATTAGCGAGAGCCGGGGGAAAGCAGACGATCCTCACCTTTGAGGAGATGGAACCATCGGATGTTGTGTTAAATGTGTTGAGGTGCGTTAATTCTTTGTGAACTAGAATATCCCTGAATACAGAGATTGTGAGGAAGGTTGCTGAATGTAAGTCAGTAACCGGTAATTAGTAAAGAAGATGACTCTGCAGGCCAGGAGGACACTTGCACTGTTGTAGATAAATAATGAATACATCGGCTGTACAGGGATGTGGGAGAAAGCCCTCACAGAGGTCCTGCTTTTGTGATGGCGATGTCACTGGTCCTTTGATTGTATCATTTACTCAGCATCTCTATACTGCATACAGGACTGTGGTGATGCTTGTGCATTAACCTGATGAAAGTCATGTAGCCTTTTCACTTTTATTCAAAAGTAGACCTTATTGCAAGTTTTGAAAACCCGAGGATGGATTTATTGGGATACTTTTTACACATCAATCAAGGTATTATTTTTCAAAAAAGGGTCACGGTTAATTGCAGCCCTACTGAGGTGGTTCCAGGCTCATCCTGTATCCCAGGGATGTTTGGAGTCACAGAGTTAAATACACAACGCAGATCTTCTATCATTCATCAAGAATTGGTCAAGTTGAACATCCGCTGATCACAAGCCTTGAGTCTCCATAATGAAAAACACCCACAAGGTCATATTTACTGAATCCAATTCCTCCCTGTGTGTGTGTGTGTATGGGTGTGTGTGTGTGTGTGTACGTCAAGGTGAATGCCTCTATTTACATTCCCAAGTCCGGTATGAAAAATGTATGATACTGGATGAATGAGTGTTTGGGGCGATTCGCTGCATGCTGTGGAGCTGAAATGAATATCAAATTGGACAGAAGTAGGGACAGATTGTTCAATAAACATGACAGCGGCTTTGGCAAGCTGACTCTGCGTCTGACATTTGACACACACCCACTGCACACAGGCTATCTGAGGCAATTAACTGCATTTGGTGGTTGATCTGATATGGGAGATAATTGGGGGGATTATATGGGTTAGGATGGTATCGAGGGGCGAGGGGGCATCATTTCAAAGGTTATAACATGGACATGCTCCGGTGAAAGGATTTCACTCAGGGTAAGCTGTTATTATAATGTGGAACATGGCGTGATTCCAGTTGTCAGGTGAGAACAAACACACTGAAGGTAGTAGCGGCAGACAGAGCAGTAGATCTGTCTGGCGTATGTTTTGTATCCCCTTCAGGTGTGAAACTGTCAAAACACCACAACCATAACTATCAGGCAGTTCACAACAGGCCTTCTCTTTAGATCAAGAGATGAGTGAATATGTGCATCAGTGAACCTTCCAGACCGTTGCTGTATCACCTTATGTTATCTCGAACAGGTCAACCAGCCAAATAGATGTACGTTTGGTAATCGCAACTTTGTTTTATGCATGTTATTGAAAAGTTAACGGGTTCTCGTTTGTTCCCTCTAACCTGTTAAACAAACAGCCTTTTATATTCGATTCAGTGTTACAAGTAGCCTACAAGTATTAGAACACGAACATTCAGGCTCCCTCCTGTGGCCCAAAGGCGTACTGCAGCTAAAATGTTCAATTAAAGACAACGGAAGAAATTCTTTATTTGGCGACCCTAATAAATGCCCTGCAGCCCACGTTTGGGTCCCGACCCAGTCTTTGGGAATGACATTATTCCGTTAGCTTAATTGAGAAAAAACAACCAATGTCAAATTCACTTAGCAGCGAGCTAAATGCAACACGTCGTAATATGTTTGACTTAAAAACCTTGTCTAAATGTAAGAATATAAAAGTAGCCTCGACAAACCAGCTCATTTAAGAAGAAACGACATTTCAACGTGTACCTTGTGTTCGTACCTTTGTTGTAAGGCTAGCTTTTGTTCAGATAGCGTTAACGTGTTTTATAAGTTGAATTTGTATTGGACTCGAGTGTTGTTTGGTGCAACGGCTGCAACGTCACGCCGAATGAAACAATAGTTGTTGACGTTTTTTTAAATGTGTTTTTACGGCACCCCCGAGGACTCTGCATACGCAGTTAACGAGGAGTGTGTTTAAATTATTGACATTTCTTATGGAGTTCGGGGGGAGACTCTCTATCCAGCAACACGCAAGGGGGGGGGGAGGCACGTATCGGGCTCGCGCCCCCCCGGGCACTCACCGCCCCCCGGTCCCCGCTTATCTGCGATTAATAAAGAGCAAGACAGCCTCGTTACGGGACAACTCAACGTAGATAGCAGGAGATGAAGCCCGACGGCACACTTATCCGATGTAGCCTATCCGGTACCGGAGCTTGCACGAAATCTGCTACCAGCACAAAAGACAGAATGGATGCCCCCCCTCCCTCCCTTCTCTTCCCCAACCTCCACCGCCGCCCCCTCTCCCTCCCTCAAGAAGATAACGCAATAACCCTTCATTCTGTTTGTAGAGTTGAGTCTTCGGGAGACGATACTCACCTTTATAAGCAGACTGGACGCACGGCGGCAGGATAAATGTGTTATAACGTCCACGGTGTAGTCCGTAATCCGTAACGCTGGTCGTCCACTGTGCTTTCCGCTCGTTGCTTTGACTGACTGCCGAGAGAGAGAGAGAGAGAGAGAGAGAGAGAGAGAGAGAGAGAGAGAGAGAGAGAGAGAGAGAGAGAGAGAGAGAGAGAGAGAGAGAGAGAGAATGTGTGCCAAACTGCGACTGTCAAGGTTACAGTAATTACACGCGACGTTTCCGGTTTTAGGTGGCACAATAAAGGTTTGTGTGGGCACGTTTCTCCCGTCTCACCGTGTATCTTTTTTCTTCAAAAGAAACATGGCGAGGAAACACGTTGCATATAAAGCTAGGCTTTTTATCTAAGAAGTGATTTATCTTCTACCTCACTAGACTCACTACTCTTGCACGAAATAAACACACGTGGGCACCACATGACCTTTTTAATGCTCCATCCATTCCCTATGCCGGCTTATTATAATACATACAATGTACTATCTTTTAAATGCCAATTTTTCTGTTACTGTATTTTATTAAATATCATGCTTTTTGTTGCACATCCAGGTCACCAAATAACATAACATTTGCCACCAAAACCTAAAATCATGGTTACGATATGTCTGTTTTTGAACAACTCACATTCAAGAAATACTAATAAATCATTATAAATATATTTTAATCGTTTTTCCAGAAAACAAATAACACATGATCTTACACCCAGTAGCCCACTGACCTTTTCACCAAACGTCTGGTACGTATTTTACGTTTAGCCAGAGATTCCCCTGTTCCGATGTTTTCTTTTGTTTGCCGCAGCTTGACGAATCAGACCGCCTCCGCGCGCGCTCCCACGCGAGTCCGCGCAACCGTGTGCTGCTCTCTCAAGCGTTGTGGTGGCAGCAGGCTTTGATGCTATTAGACCACAAAGGAAGTGCAAAAGAGAGGAACAGCCAGCGATGTAGACTGTCAGTGCACCTGGTTTGAAAAGTCTACATCGGGATTTCGGAACCAGTTTCCGAGATAATAGTAATCCACAGTTCATATTCCCAGATGCACGGAGCATTATTAAAGCAACGGAGTTGCTAATGATGTCTGGGCTCGGTGCTGTCGGTAGACTCATTATAGGGCTCATTATGCAATTAAACTAAAACATGTTGGGGCTGGTAAATGCTGCTGACTGAACAGGTTTTTAAAAAACACCCCAGGTTGGCCCCTAAATTGCTTAAATGATTAATGTTGCAAATATATGTAACTAATTGACGACCATTCCCTTCTTATTCTGCCCTTCTGTGTCACATTTTCCCTTGCAAACTAATACATGAACATTTTAGAAACACTAACGCTATTGTCCACGGTTGGTGCACCGATTCAACAATCCGGAACCCTCTTTAAGTGGTCGACGTTTCTTTAGACCGAGTTAAGCGACGGACTGTAGCCGCTCAACATGCGCCATTGAAAACAAACGTAGCAGATACGGCGGCTGCTTCATTTTTTAACGCCAACGAGTTAGAAGCCTTACCTCGTCTTTAATTAAACCCACGACACATATAAACAATGGAGACTATTTTAGAGCAACAGCGTCGCTATCACGAAGAGAAGGAGAGGCTAATGGATGCTAAAACAAAAGAAATGCTACACAAGAAGTCCACGGTGAGCTACATGCTAGCGTTAGCATTGTTGCTAACGAGTACCGCAAACATTGGGAAACGTCTGCAAGTTAATGTGTCTTTTCAAATCTCTGTTTTTTGTTTTCCCCTGACAGCTGCGGGAACAGATTAACTCCGACCACCGGACAAGAGCGATGCTGGATGTAAGTCATGCAACAATTATTATTTTACTCTAAACTCCTAGCACCGACTAGCTAGCGTTCCCTATGAGTTAGAAAACGTCAGGTAAGTTAACATTCCCTCAGCTACAGCTACGTTAGCGCCATAATATCGTTTATTTAGCATTATGTCTGCTGCAAGTTACAGTATCCAGGAACACGACACTCCTGATGGAAAAAAAGTAACAAAGAATGTACAACCTGATATTTATAAGTTTAATTAAATGTCTCTTTCATTATAAATTCACAATACAGTTGCATTTACTGAAGGCACAGACGTAATCTGGTAGGGTCTGCTGGATCACATAAGAGGGTCTCAAGATAGTTTCATTCAACATCTAACTCTTTAATATGACCCACATATGACACTATTTAACTGTGCAAATTTGCAACCAGATATACAAAATCAGAAAATGTATTTGTGTGCTGCATCTATCAGACGAGTCATTCTTAACAGGTTAAAAACACATACTGTTGCATGTTGAGGGACAGTAATCACAAATGAGTTTGATGGGACACTTTCTCCATGTAAAATAGAGGAATGTAGGTCTGAGTCTGTGTTTAATGCTCAACATGAAAACAAACGGTTGTTTATCTTTTGACAGAGGTACATGGAAGTGAGCTCAAATCTCAGAGACTCCTATGAAGACAAAGATGGGTAAGTGACTAACCTGCTTCAGTTCAAGTAGCAACTTTATTAACTCTTATCCAAATATGTAAGAATGGACCTTCTCCAGAATACAGATGTTTTTGTTGTTGTTGTTGAGGTATCTCTACATTACGTTTGTTAATGAAACCTGTCTGAAACTGTTTTCTTGTTGATTTATTTTTAAAAACATGAAAACTAGAACCGTACTCTGAGTATTTACACCTAGCCTGCTACCTTGAACAAGAAAATGCTTTTCTTATCAACAGAATGAGAAAGGATGAACTTGGTGCAATCTCTGGACCAAATGAGTTTGCAGAATTCTACAACAGACTGAAACAGATCAAGGAGTTTCACAGAAAACACCCAAATGAGGTAGTTAACCTCTTACTTTTATATAGTCTTTAATTTTAGATTATAAAACCCTTTGACTTGGAGTATCAACAATGATGCTATGATGTGTTTCTTGTAGATTTCCATTCCCATGTCTGTGGAGTTTGAGGAGCTGATGAAGGCCAGAGAGAACCCCAGCGAGGAGGCTCAGAGTAAGTCTAAGTCCTTACATTTAAGCCTGTCTTTCTAATAATGGGCTCGTTGAAAATGAACTGCGGCTCACCTGGAAAGAAGACGAGAGCAGGCGCAGCAGGAGGCGGAGATTAAATGCTGAGGTCCAGTCGGACCGTTTCCAGCGGCCTTCAAAGAATTTGCAGGAACTCATGGAAATAGTAAGATCCTGTTAGATTCTGTAGGCTATTTGTAGTTTGTATAAACTCGTATATAAATCTTTTTTGTTATTGTCAACCACACTCGATATATTTGTTTCAGATTCAACCTTCATTGCTTATATTCTACAATCTAATGTGAAGATGAGAATTACTAAATGTGTTGTCAAAACTAAGTCATTGACCTCTTGAATGAGCCAACAGCCAAATATTTCCTATCTCGCGAGGTTATCCTTGCCCACATGTGCATGACATCGGAGCAAGTCGAACATAAATCTAATGTTGGCACCAATGGATTCTGCGCAGGCCCGGCTCATCTCGAATGAGCCCGGTAGTTTGCTCTGTAGACCATCTGAGGGATCCACCCCGGTTCAAGTTGAACTAGTTTAGACTGATGTTGCTGGTTAACACTCTCATGCTCTGATTTTGTTCATCTTCCACAGACCTGGTGGAGTTCAGTGACGAAGAAGGATACGGCCGCTACCTCGACCTCCACGATTGTTACCTGAAGTACATCAACCTTAAGGGAGCTGAGGTTATGATCCCTTAAAGTCTGCATAATTCATGCAAACTATAGTAGACAGGGTTGTTTTTTTAAACCATGATCTATACTCTTTCCCAACAGAAACTCGAGTATATCTCATACCTGTCTTCATTCGACCAGCTTTTTGACATTCCCAAGGACAGGAAGAACGCTGAATACAAAAAGTAGGTCCATCATGTTTATTGCCCCCAGAAATGACAGGTATCACCTTTATGGAACCGCAAAAATATCTAGGTGTAAAAATGAGAAAATGAAAGCATCTTAACTTAATGAAGCATCATGGACCTCTTCAATGTATCATTCATGATGTACACATTATGTGCATGCACTGTGCTGTTGGACTAACGTGATGTGGCGATGGTTTGTGCAGGTATTTGGAGATGCTGCTGGAGTATCTGCAGGACTACACAGATCGGGTCAAACCTCTGCTGGACCAGAATGAGCTCTATGGCAAGGTGCTGTTAGACTTTGAAAAAAAGTGGGACAACGGGACCTTTCCAGGCTGGCCTGTAAGTGTTTTTTCTTTTTGTATATGATGATGGTTACAGTTTTGGTTGTACGTTTCGTCTGACCTGTTAATTTGTTTTTTCAATTGTAGAAAGAGACAAGTAGTGCTTTGACACATGCCGGAGCTCATTTGGACCTCTCTGCTTTTTCTTCTTGGGAGGTAAAACACTAAGTGCTCATAATGTAATTTGTATCATTTAATAATCATACTAGGGTTGCTTATTCATACCTCCACTGATGTGCTTTTTCTTATTCCTTGTGACAGGAGTTGGCTTCCTTGGGTCTGGACAGATTGAAGTCGGCCCTCATGGCACTGGGACTGAAATGTGGAGGGTGAGAATGTCGTTTGCATGCTGAAATATTTAGATATAAGTGATATTTATTGAAAATGTCTGAATAACATAGAAGTTCTTGACAGTTTGGGTTCTGAGAAGTTGGAAGAGCTATTCAAATGTAGGTGCTTTTACAGATTTATTTCCAGGACACAAAGCTGCTTCACTTAGTCTGACATTCAATAGTTTTGGCTGCTGTGAACCTGGACAACAAAAACAAGCACATTGTGTTCCTCTGACCTCATCAGGCATCATGAGCTATCGTTGGCACATTTAACAGTATTTATTACATCTTGATGCAATTCAAGAATGTAGTTAATGTAAAAACTTTTTGAAACTTAAAAATACTTCAAGGCGTTGTGGCACCCATGACACCCACTAGTCTAGCATTCATGAGACTGTTTGTGTGTGCAGCATTCATTCAGGCTGCAAGTGACGGGATGGGAATTATTAATATGTATTACACATGAACTAATAACAGAGTTATTAATGCACCTTCTCTATGTGATGCAGTTAGGATAAGTGATTAAATGTGAGTCTTTATGTTGGACAGGACTCTGGAGGAGAGAGCTCAGAGGCTCTTCAGCACAAAAGGCAAATCCCTGGAATCGCTAGACCCATCACTGTTCGCCAAGAATCCCAAAGCCAAAGGCCCTAAAAAGTAAATGGGTTTAAAAAATTCAATCTAATGCTGACATCTAATGGCAGCGTTCATTATATAATTCATAACAATTTCCATCCATCACTTCTGCAGAGACACAGAGCGTAACAAGGAAATTGGCTTCCTGGAAGCGCAGGTCTATGAGTATGTGGAGATCCTCGGGGTGAGTGAATACATCTGCTGTGTAATGAATGACGGGTTCGATCCAACGCTGTGAGGAGCTGGTTTACCCAGCTCGTTGTAGGCTCAGACATGACCGTTTTGATCGTCATTGGCGGCTACAGGAGCAGAGGCAGCTGACTCATGAAAACGTCCAGAGGAAACAGGCCAGGACTGGAGAGGAGCGTGAGGAAGAGGAGGAGGAGCAGCTCAGTGAGAGCGAGAGTGAAGACGAGGACAACGAGATAATTTACAACCCCAAGAACCTGCCGCTGGGCTGGGACGGCAAGGTGAGGCCACCCTGCTGTACTAAAACACCACGGGAACATTTTATGATGCGTAGATCAGGTTTAGTTGGCCGTCTGCCAACTGCTCTGGATATGTAGCTCATATACAATGTTACTTCAGAACATATGAACTATATCTTTATGTTTAAATAGTGACTGTGAAACAGCTGTTGCTCTTAACTTACTTCTGTGAGCACTTCAAGCAAAGAGTGTTTTTTTATGTGTTTGGATATGATTGATGATTTTAATCATTCTCATAGCCCTTAAGAGGTGGAAATGTCCAGTATTTTCCAAGAAAAAAAACCCAGATAAATATCCCAAAAAATGAATAATAATAAAAAAATGTTTATTCTTGTCCCCTAACTTGTTGATCCCCATCACCAGGTTGGGAACACTGGTCTAACTGGCACAGCAATATCCTGCTCTTACAATGCTCTGCTCTTCTGTGCAGCTTATTTTTTTTACTGGCACGTATCAATGTGTCTCTTGTTTTCACACTGCTGTTTTATTCCCTCCAGCCAATTCCATACTGGCTCTATAAACTCCACGGGCTGAACATCAACTACAACTGTGAGATCTGTGGAAACTACACTTACAGGGGACCCAAAGCCTTCCAGAGGCACTTTGCGGTATGTAGTCGTGTCATGGGTTCACTGTTAAAGAGGAAGTGTAAAATCTGCTGGTCGTCAAACATTGTCATGTTTATGGGGCAACTAAAGCTATTTATGTTGCAGGAATGGAGGCACGCTCACGGCATGCGCTGCCTGGGAATCCCAAACACTGCCCACTTCGCCAACGTCACACAGATCGAGGACGCCGTCTCTTGTGAGAGTCTTTTGTCTTGCTTGTTTTGCACATCTGGATTTTTGAAAGAATTTTCGGAAGTTGGTTTCAATAACAGTTGTGTGCTTTCCTTTGTTATACTCCAGTGTGGGCGAAGCTGAAGTCCCAGAAGGCTTTAGAGCGGTGGCAGCCAGACACAGAGGTGTGTTCACACACACATGGGCCGGTTGGGGAAACGATGCATCACACTTATAATGTAATGCTCATTCCGTGACTCGGGTTCTGTTTTTTCAGGAAGAGTACGAGGACTCAAGTGGCAATGTGGTCAACAAGAAGACCTATGAGGATCTGAAGAGACAAGGCCTGCTGTAGATGGAGGAGAATATGACCGAGTCACAAAAATGTTAAAAAAATGGGAAGAAAATTGTAACCTTTAAGATTTGCTATATTTTTTATCCCCCCATGTTTTTTGTTTGTTAGTAGTAAAGTTGTTTTACAGACATCAACCCGCCGTCGTTCTTCCCTTTGATAACTTTGTAACGTGCTAACCATTGATCATCATAATAAACTCTGTACTTTTGTCTCTGCGGTTCTGCTGTCTTCTTAAATCTCATGTCCTGCTCTTCCACTGAGCCTGACCTCTGAGACTGTCCTTAGATTTATTGCTGCAGTTGACTCCTCAGCATATTTTCACTCTCTTTTATGTGGGCTAGTTTACTACTGTGATGAAGGTGCTGTTAAACACAAGAGTAATAGACTAAAATGTGGATAGTTCTGTTTTTTTAATGAGCAAACCTGTTTCAAGGGGCCTGTTTGCCAAATTATGACTCCGTCTTATACAAAAATAGAACATCAATATCTTCTGCGAGCAGATATTACATATTTGCCAGACCATAAAACTAAAAGTCACTACACGAATGTTAATTTTACAACGCTTCATACTGCAGGAAGGCTTTGTGAGGAGGACCGCCTCCATCCAGCGTGTTTCATACCACCATATTGTTTATAGCGCGATGTTATGAGAAGGTGCTGAATAATTGATTGAGAATAGATACAATAGTTTTATTGCTCCTGCAGGCGACTTTGTCTCCCGACATCAAATCTCTGGTGCCAAGAATGTAAAGCCAGTCTGAAAATGGCCCAAGACAAAGATATTAAATACAGGAAAAGCCATGTTGCGCAACATAAAACCTGCTAACAGACAGTAAGAACCCTGTTCTCTGAGCCACATCCCAAATGACAGAGAAGCACTTTACCATCACATTAGTGAGGCAGCAAATCTTCACATTAAAGAAGCTGGAAACATTAAATGTTTGGCATTTCTGCTTGAAAAATCTCAATAGCTGAAATCAATTTGTAACGGTTGCGATTGGATATTAGCACTAAATATGGCAAGGCTTCATGTTTCATAGAACACCAAACTCATCATTGTTGATCACAATAGAGTGAGCTGACAGATGAAGTAACAAGCTCATCACTGTGTCCCAAAGCCCCCGGCAGCTTTGGTTAATGTGTTCATGAGTGAGGGGGGATGAAATGAAGGTAAATGCATGAGGCACCTTGAGTGTCTGACAAGCCACACTGATGTTTGTCTGGAGAGTCATGACTGATTGGTTTCTTTCTAATGTTGAAGCAGGATCTTTATCCTCAGAAGACAAGCCATTTCTCTGATTGTTATGTTCAACGCTAACGACTTGGAATTATTTGTCAAAATACATTATTCTGCTCAGATTCACTAACATGACGACGGAATAGGATGACGTATTTTTGAAGGCCGGCCCCGGAAGTTGGCGTTGCAACGGTTGCTTTGCTGTTTGTGTTATTTTGCTTTACCTGTGGCTTCATAAGTAGTTATATTCATTTATAATCCCTTTCCAAATGTATTTCAAGTGAACATTAACAACAACTAATTTACAATTTTATAGCTTTTGATTTCCCCTAAAGTATCTGGAACACTCACTGGATCACTGATTTCTTAGTTTCTCTTTTATTTATCTATATCTTTTGTTACAAAAACACTTTATGAATGCATTTATTGTATGTTGTGACCTTTTCTGTGTAGTACTGGCTGTGCGGAGCTCAGACAAGTCCAACAGCACCACCCTGTGCATTTAATGAGTCATTACATTTGGTGTAGAAGTATTGTATTATTTAATACAAAGAAATGGATACAAAAACATACTAACGAATAACATTGGGCATTTCAAAGTTGTACAGCTGCAGAAGACCCAAATCATTTCTATTTGCTGTTTCGATTGCAGTATTTTACTGTTTCAGGACGTTGCTGTAAAAGGTATGGGAAGAGATTCAACTGCAAATGCATCTACAGTAGTATTTCTACTTTTAACAGTTTTGATGGAAGTGGCAGAAAAATAGAGAAAAGTGTATTGTGTCTCTTATTTAATGTAAAATAGTGTATAGTGATGGAGTTATAGTGAGCTAAATTGTATACTTTATTTGTCACTTCCGTTCTTTCTTCATACACTTTGCACTGTAGTGTTCAGAAAGGATGCATGTGATCATTTTTATTACATTCACAACAACATCAAGAAGTACAGGACATAAGCATCTCATTAATAAAGACTTGACTTTGCTCTTTCAGCACTCAGAATGTGTAGTTGTATCACATCGGCAGTAACTCTTTTTTTTATGGTTCTTTTTTACTTACAGGATATACTCAAATGAATAATACTACTACGAAGAATACTATATGACAGAGGTGTACTTTGGATCTCTACAAATGTCAAAGTATAAACAGAAATGTACATTTCAACAAGACTACTGACGTGGCTCTGAGATGAGGGCAGGAATTGAACTCTCTTACCAAAAAAAAAAAAAAAAAAATGTTTTCTTTCCTTCAATATGGATGCAGCATTGTACATGTGAGTAATCCAGTGAGGGACTTTGCCTACGGTGAAGAATCTGCAGATGGCTGTACGCTTCACTGGTGGTCTCATCGGGCGGTCTTCCAATGTGAAGGCAATGTAGTCTTCAATTACCGGTTCTTCTAGCTGAATAGAAACCAGCAGGGACTCTGCACAGCCCCCATCTATCTATCTATCTATCTATCTATCTATCTATCTATCTATCTATCTATCTATCTATCTATCTATCTATCTATCTATCTATCTATCTATCTATCTATCTATCTATCTATCTATCTATCTATCTATCATTTTGGGGTCAAAACTATTGCTTCAAATCTCTGAACAAGAAGTTTGTTGTTCATGACAGATCTGACATTCATTCAATCAAATGCCAAGTCTACAGTTAATGCTATTAATAGCTGTATTTGATTTATGATTTAATGATAAATTACGGTAATAAATAGTGTGCTAATAAGCTCTCATTACTCTCCTAATGTTGGTTATGCGGTGAGTAGAGCAATCGTATTGGTCGTCATTTTGCTTCTTCATGATTTCTCATACTAACACCACTCCTTACTTACCTCTCTGTTTTCCAAATGTCAGCCGGTCCGATCAGTTCCCCCTGTGTGGTTGCCAAGAGACCGTGAAAATAGTAGCATTGACAAAATAATCCAATGATCATTACCCATAATGGGAGTAGGGCTTAGACAAGTTGAGAGTCTGCTTCCATGGACAGGTGATTCTGACATTTCATCATAATTATTCTTATGCGGAGACGGCGGCTCCACTAATCAAAACATCTGGCCTCCTCAGAGAATGATTAGATACTCCGAGGCCTGGCATTTGTAAGTGGGCTGCCAGCAGCCCGGTACTAACGTGTCATTTGCATGGGCAAAGTGGCTTTTTTTGTGGGCAGAACCATTAAAGCGTGGCATTAAAGTGTCCTGAGGGATCAGCTTTGCTCCAGTGATTTCTCATTCAGGCTACAGGGACACTGGCTGGTTCATTTCGCCTGATGTGCTCCACTTCCAACCGCCCGGCATCGAGGCACTCACTCAAGCTTCGTCGGTGAAGCTGCTCCAGAGGTTTAGGAATTTAGAGATCGGATTAGAGGTGCACGAGATGTCTAAATGTTAGCACCAAACACACTTGGGGCTCTTGAATTTATCCTTGTCTTTTAGTTGAGTTCAAATCTTTGCATGTAATGCCCCAAAATACAGATCTTGTTAATTTTATTTCTCATTATTGCAGAATTGGGGACCGCATGCACAATACACCTGTGTTCTCAGAAGAACTCATGTTAAATTAGAACACTAAATTATGAACTATAAATCAATTTAAATCTATTGACTTTTATTGGTATTTTTTGTTGTGTGCAGATATGCAGTAATGATTGCGAGGTAATAAGTATGTTGTCCAATGTGAAATCTCTATTTGATTTTATATATATATATATATATAATAACTGATAATCACATATCACAATTATGGAAAAAATAATTGCTAACAATGAATAAACATTCATTGTAATTTCATTATTTGTTAAACTGTAAAATTATAGGCTATATATATATATATATAATTATAGTGAAATGGCCACCAAGCCTTGCTCTAATTCCACTTGCTGCGCATATAAAGCAGGTGTATCAAACCCTTTTTCTGTATCCGTCTCAGGTCTAGCCTCCCCTAAACCCCGTGCTGCCTCCTCTCTTATTACAGGAGCCACATGGAGGCTGATAAAGCCTCGTTGGGTCCCTGCTCTCAGTCCCTTGCAGCGACGTCGCCTGGCCCACCACCCTCAATCCCCATTGAACCGCTGCTTTCATGCTTGATGCCCTTTCACACCCCTGAACCTCTCTCATGCCGAATTCGCTAATAATTGTGAAATCATTGTGAAAACGAGAAGTTTTAAACCAGAATTATCCTCGAGGTTTCTGCCGTCTGTGTGACTTTTCTTTATGAACTCTGAATGGCTTTGGATCACGCAGCGTGGACTAAAATATTACAAAGGGCCGAACCCACCAGCACTTCAACGCTCCCGTAATTTACCCAGCTTCTACTGCCTCATCTCTTGTGCTCCAACGTCTGAAGGAACTGACTGAAATACTACATTCCTGCATCCCAAAACTTCTCTCCTGCTCAGTGACACCGTCAGATTCACCAACAGACACACACATTTTAATTTGCCTTCAAAGAAATACAGGAAAGAACAGTCGTTCATCATAGGAAAATAGGAAAGAGAGCAGAGTTACTGTACACGGACACACTTTCATCATGTTTGCACACAGATACTGAACAGAGACCATTATCTGTCCTTGTAGCTTCGATACACCAGCGACATTATCAACCTGTACAAAAAAATGTTAGTGATTAAAAACAGTGAACATTTAGAGGACATCTCATCAGAAGTTCTCAGAGATGGAGAAAACAGGTGGACGAACGTGAAGGCTGCATAAAGGCCATCGACCAGGCGGACAAAGCCGTGCTCACATGAGCCACTTGTCCTTCTCCTTGTTGAAGTTCTCGGCCCACTGGCGCGTGAGCTCCAAGTAGTGGTCTGGCAGGTTGGGTTGGTAGTCCAGGTACAAGCGGGTCACTGTTTTCTTGGGTACGGCCTTCTCTATCTGCGTGCCTTCGTGCCACTGGTTAAAGGAAGTGATGGTGACGATTTCTGGTCTGACGGACAAAGCCGCCTGCAGGGACGTGTCGTAGTAGCGTCCGTTGACGCGGTTCCTGGTGTTGTGGTTGTTCCACGGCCGAACCGCCGTGTCCACGTAACCCGGGCCGACGCTGGGGATGAACAGCAGGTTGTTGGCGTCGCAAAACGCCTTGATGGCTTTCCAGTTCTGGTGGGACGAGCCGTAGGAGAAGCCGTTGGAGGCGAAGTAGGTGTATATGCCGTCGAAGCCGCTGGCTAGGATGTCGTGTTTGTGGCGCTCTTCCACAATGAGGGCGACGAAGACGCCGTCGTAAGGGGTGCCTCTGATGCTGTGGGAGCCTTTAGGCGTCAGGAGCTCCGCCCAGGACTCTGGCGGCATCAGGTAGGAGTCGTAGACGTAAAACAGAGGCAGGACTCGCCCTGTGCTGGATCGGAATCGGTAGAAGGCGCCATGCTTTCCATAACTGACAGGAAGGAGAGAGGGAGGATTTCAAGCTGTTAGAATATGCATTAAAAAGCATTTTTATAAGGGTTGCAGTGTGCATTGCCATCTGTAATTTTGTTTTTGTTTTTTGTCGGGGGACACGAAAATTGTTAATGTGCTAAACGTATACATAGCAGTGGCAGCATTTTGTATTTTTTTAAAAAACTTTTTTACAACTACTAGGAGTCACAAAAGTCAGAAAGGTTCACATACTGGGGATTATTATGGGAGGGAATTACAGTAGGCAGGGAAATGAACATTTGACTTTTGGGAGACAAAAGCATCATGTAGTTGTAGCTGTGTTTCTGGTGACATGGCAAATTCTATTATTCTCTTTTTGCTCTGTTTTGGCTTTCACCAACATTTCTTTTTGACCGTATTTCATGTTTTTGCCCCTGGTTCTCCTGACTGCTCACTAATTCTCCTGTCAACTGATCTGCCTGCCTGGTCTGGTCACTTTCTCCTGGTATATGAAAGGTTGGTTGATGAGGGGAATGAGGACCAGGTGTGGAAATGGGCGGGGAAACTCAGGTGAGGGGAATAAGGTGGAATGACAGGAGAGTCCAGGGCAAAGAAACCGGAAATAAGGTCCAAATAAAGGTGTACTTGTGGTTTTGGTAACAGAGCTTCTCTGCAAAACAAAAACAAAAAAAGAAAAGAAAAGTGGAGCATATTAGAGCGGGGCTACCATGTGATGGACAGAGAGTTGCCATGGCGTTGCTACCGCGGCCTTGTTACCGTTGCTGCCCCACTATTAGTGCAATTAGCTACTAAGACTAGCTGTAAAGCTACCTTTGGCACGCTCACGCTTGTGTTTGTCAGATACGATCACTTCCGTTCACTGGTTGCAAAACTGTAGTCCATAAACCAACGTTGCGATGACATCACGATGACACGTCCACTTAACATACTATAGCCTAAAGATGGTAAAATGATTCGTAGCACTACGGCGAGCTGCAGAGTGGGGTGATAATCTCTGTGGGTTCACCACAATGAGCGACACCAGTCACATTACATGTATAATATAAATCACCGTTCATATGAGAATACTGATTAGTGCAAACTAAACAGATATCAGGTGCAATGCAATGCTGCCGGCTTGTAGCGGCTTTAATCCAGCTGAAGAATCCACAGTGTCTGACATTCAGAAAATACATGTTTTACTCAAACCTATACTCATTAGTATTTTTTCTGTCCTTTCGTACAGATGATCCGCACAGTGTGTTTCCAAAAATGTTGGCAGCAATATAAAGTAAGAATCAGATTCATGTCAAGGCTCTCCAGGCTGAGCTTTGATTTGACTCCAGTATCATTACAAACATAGCATCGCCAAGACTCATTATTCTTGTTCCGAGTCACAGTGTGAGCTCATGGGCTTCTTTTATTTATTTATTTTGATCAGACTACGACTGGATATCATATAAGTTGAGGTCTGATTAACCTCATGTCTCTCTTAAAGCTAACATATTTTACACTTGAGCTCTGGGAAAAAGCTGAATAGCATCAAATGCTCTGAGCCAGGTTGCCTTTGAAAGACATTCGAGCGGTCGAAGTCAGAGCAAGAGCTACCTGCTGATCCATTACAGCAGGATCACAGGGGACACATGTATATTTAACAACCCCGGTCCTCGGCTTCCCTTCTCAGGCGTCGGGTTTCACCACGTCGCCAGACTCCAGACGTCAGATATGGAAAGCAGAGCTCCGACCTTCGCTCAGTGAAAGGAAACACATCTGGCACCGTGGAAGCATAGAAAAACAACTTACTTGTCAATAATGTATTTGATGTTGTCATGCATGCTCTGGTCTGTCCGTCCTTTGTATGGCTGTATGTGAAAGGCCACCTGTGCAGAAAACACATGTGAACACTGATGTTAACCACACAAGCACAACACCAGCAAACACCTGCAAATATGGGGTTATGTGCTGAAAGCAAACCAGCACCCAGTTGTTCATTATCCCAGTGTATTATTTTGATGGACGGCCAGTATTTAATGCACCTATAGGCTCTCAGCTCTAGGGGTAGGGATGGGACGATGTAGTATTCCATCATATTATCTGGATAATATTGCAATAACATCTCAATGATTTTGGCCAGTATAATTGTGACTATTCATATTGCCTCAGGCCCTGTGATAGACTGGCGTCCTGTCCAGAGTGTACCCTGCCTTCGCCCAATGACAGCTGGGATCGGCTCCAGCCCCCCGTGACCCTAAAAATACAGGATAAGCGGTAGAAAATGGATGGATGGATATTGTCTCATGCCTAGTTGACGGTGTCGACAATTAGAGCTTATTTGGGAAAAATATGTACAGTAGTCAACGACGAGAGACGAATCGTTTCTTGATCCAGTTTGCTGCCAGTTTGTTGTACGTTTGTGGTAGGGCCATTAGTTCTGTCCAGTGAACTATCTCTCGTCTCGTGCAGCGTCACCAACACCGACATTGTCATTAGAAAAAAGTACTAACCGTAAACCCATCAACACCGATGCTCATCAAATGAAAAATACTTTACTAATAGCGTGTTATCAGTAGGCCTATCAGAGATCATAAAGTGTGTTTGTGCTCCGAGCAGCAGCAGCAGTCACTTATCACGTAAGAGAAGAGTTGACCTACATCCTGGTAGTTCAGTTAGTGGCTATTGCTTGTTTGCAAAATGTCTCTTAAAAGGATGCCGGTCGGTATAAAAAAGTAAAAGGGCACATCACCTTCTCCCTCCTGAACGGTCATGAAGAAGACACATGACTGTCTGACTACAGATGAATGTCATGTCCATGTGGACTACATTAAGAACTGGGAACGACATTGATAACAGTGTCCTGGTGTCTTTGTTTTCCTTTGTACTGAGCCCATAAAGACTGATGGATGTGTATGTGGGTGTCTGACAGGCATTTATTGGCCTATTCCTATTTATAGACAGAGTACACCTGCAGTAAAAGTAAAACACCTTTTTATTCTTCCTCCTCCTGCACAAAGATGGAAGGAGACAGAAGCTACGTTTAGCCCGCAGCATGCTGAGGAGCTCTTGAAAATGGAGCTGAGAGGAGGAGGAGGAGGAGGAGGAGGAGGAGGAGAGAACAAGAGGAGCAGATGCTCACCATCCCTGCAGGCGCGTCCCGTATTGTTGTCTCATCCGTCACCACATTCAGGTGAACCGGATGACATCTAGTCCACTGACCCAAGTGTCTCAGAAATCCTTTTTAGCTACTTCAAACTTCAAAGAGTAGAGAAGTTCTTTTCTTTTTTCCCGATTCAAGTCATCCGGAAAAGAATTTCAGTTCATATACAGAAGAAAAAAATCCCCAAAACCAGGAGTATAAGGCTGATTTGAAAGGGAACACTGTGTTATGTTTGTTGGCAGGAGCTGAAAGCTGAGCGATGCCCTCTGTCATCCAGGGACAACCATTTTGCTTCAGTCACAAAGGCAAATAAAGGGTCTACTGCAGCTCAGCGAACAGTAATACCATTGACAGAGCACCAAACACTGAGCACACGACGCCCACTCCATCTTTCAAAAGAAGCTGCAAGGTCTTTTCTAAACAGTTTCCATGGAAACGCGGCGGCGTTTGGCGACCGGGCCCGGGCTTGTCAGCTGTCTCGACCGGTTGGAAATCATGAAAGGCCGGCGAGGTGAAGACGCTGCTCAATCTGTTCCTGTTTGGCTGAATACACCAGGGACGGATGAAAGGTGCTCCGTTTGCTCAGATCCCCATCGTTTTGTGTGACGGAGACAGACCCTCATATTTACATTCCAAGCCCTCAGGTGTGTAGACGCAGCAAACAACCTTCAAGTCTTCGCCAATGTTTGGATTTTCCTCCGATGATGACAAACACTAACTCAAAGCGCTGATGTTATGTCATCATGGCGGTGTGTGCCACGTTAAATGGGCTAATTATATCAACCGAGGTGATGAATTCAAAAAACCCTGTGTCCACACAACACATCCATGTTTACCTTCCATCTACTCTGTGATGCTTCCAAAGAAAGCCACAGGAGCAACTCTTTTTGATGGAAACATTTCCTCATATAAGTCTATCGTCTTTATAATTAGATTATTTAAAGTGGTCAAATGCAGCCTCTTCGCACTGTGTTTAGCCAAAGCTCCATCATGTTCAGCTTCCAACTGCCATTTGGTGCCGAGCAGGTTTATGAGGTTTAGCTTCACTGTTGCTGCAGGACCTGAACCGAACCAAAAAAGTGAAGTTGTGGACCAGAAAAACCAAAACAATGAGCCTATAGACGCTAAAAAGCCTCGTAGAGATTGAACATAATCATCTAAGCCACTGTTCTTATGAAACTATTTATTTGGGAGATTTGGTGCTAAATCGCACTCCTTAGCATATGTTCTGACAAAACTGCATTACTTTTAGCATTAAAAGCTTGTTACAGTGAGATTTAGCTCTTAGTTTGTACGGCAGGAATCCCAACCTTTCTCCAGACAAACAGGGTCAATCTATGCTTAATTTGTGAGGATGAAGTGCCGGAGGGGATTATAGATCAGCCTGTGTCCTCCTGTCTGTCATATGTGGTGGTCTCAACTGATATCTGTGACATCAGCGGTCTGGTTCGGATGGAATTAGGAGCAGAAAACCCTCTTCACGCCTCATTTTGCATATGAAGATGAACTCGTATAACAAATGACACGCAGAAACACACACGTGACAAAACACAGACTCCAGCCTGTATTTTGTCAGCGGCAGCTCCGGTGCACTGAAACACTGAAGCATCAGCCCTCGGGTCAGCTGTGAGATGCGCACACTGTTGTGTAAGTGTGAGCGAGACACACAAGAGAGACCCAGTTCACGGACTAAGACTTCCATATAAGGAGCACAAAAGTAGTCTTCTGTCCCTTTAATGCTGAATCCACAGCTCTGCTTGTTTTGCCAGCGCTGTCTCAAGCACCTTCAGCATCGTGTGACTTTACGATATCTGACCCCTCGGTGCTAAAGTAGAGACGGCTTTGTAAGATGGAGCGGTGCTTTAAAAAAGACAATCTTCCCTAAAGCATTCACAAATAGAAAGGCGTCTGAAAGCAGGACGATTTCATCTTTCCACAACCTCCGCATACTGTAAATGTCAGGTTTTGAGGTCAGAGCATCACAATCCAAGATGCCACTGGGAACCACTGGGAAGGTGTAGTTCTTCACTGTTGGAATCTTCAGTGGAGCAGAATGCAACGCAGCTGCAAGACATGCTGCATTTTGAATAAAGGGCATGACACCCTTTTTCTCAAGTGGAAAAAAAAGCAGTTTTAAGGATCCGCCATGCCAGCATTTAAAAGCAAAATGTCATCCCTGCAAATCTTTTACTGCAAGTTCAACTTTGGGGATGAATGCTAATACTGTTGTCCAGTAAATACCTCAACTGTGCTGACTTTTGAAGGAACAAAGAGCCAGAAACTCCAAAACGGGGTCATATATCCTTTAAGCTGTGTTGCTCTATGCACTTTACATGACCTTTCCCTGCTGGAGTATTAACCGCTCCATGAAACATCGGTGAAGTCCGTAACAAAACAGAGGCAATGGATGAAATCCTGAAAAAAGAATGTGCTTGAAGTCTTTCCTGCTTGTATGTTAAACAAGATTCATATACTGTATATATATATATATATATATATATATATATATATATATATATTGTTCCAACCCGTTCTCACTCCCAATGCGTCAAACACAGCCTGGTCACTCCTCCTCATCACACACAGCTTCTGACGTATCAGTGTGAGATGCCAGAGTGGTGAGGTGAATGGGTCAAACAAACACAGGACTTTCATCCAGGAGGCCGCTGTTCGTGTCCAGTGCAAAACTGACACTAAACACGTGAAACCTCCTGTAAAGAGGGAAGCTTATTTTGATTAGACACTTCATGTATGGAGTGTCTATTGACACACCGATGACAAACCGATGAGGGGGGTGCAGAGTTAGAAGCAGCACGTCACCAAGCTGCGGTATTAGACACGTTGGGGTTGAGAAGGTTGCCGGTTGTTCTCAGCTCGAACATTTAACGGTCACCGGCAAGTCATTCATTCAGTAAATCGCCAGAAAGGATAAAACATACCGGTTGTCTCACCAGTTACCTTGATGCTGTGCCTGTGGGCGGCGTCCATGACAGCAGGGACCAGGTCCTCGGTGGGCTCCCCGTGGTCGTCTGCCAGCCCGGGAGGATACCAGGACAACACCAGCACCCCTACAACACCACAGCAGGGGGGAGGAGGTCTGCTCTGAGTACAGTCATGCATGACGTTTGAATGTGATGAATGATGATGGAGGTGAAAGCACTGTTTTGTTGGCGTTAAATGATGACCTTCAGTCAGTGTTTCTTATTAATATTTACAAATAGAAACCTTAAAGTCACAATTTGTATTATTATCCTATCATTAATACTAATTGTAATTTAGTGAGGAATACTGCCTTGGTCTGAGAACCATGGCTGTTTATTCGAAAAGCAAATCAACAGTAAAAACTTTTTTAGATTTAACGAGGGCAACATGCAGAGCCAGTCCTGCAAGAATTACCTGCTGCAGCCGCCTCGATCTGGGCCATGTGGGACTCCAGCACCTTCGGGTCCCTGGAGCTGTAGGGTCCCAGCTCGGGGTAAAAACTCGAGGCAATATCATCCGGAGGCGTGTGCCCTCCTTGGGCATGACTGGACGCGATCTTTGGGTCCCAGTGTGGCACCAGCACGTGATCCCAGTGGATGTACTTGTTGTCCATGCCGGGGGAGCCGTACCACAGGTAGTAGAAGATGTGGACGTCGTAGAATATGCTGTAATCGCGGTCCGACTTGGTGAAGACCACCTTGGTGTCGCTGCTGCCCGTGTGGAACTGACCCGGCGACGCCGCCACCGCGTCCTTCACGTCCAGCCGCCTCCTGTCGGATCGCTCCCCGACGAAGTCCATGCCGGGGGCCAGGTCCGAGAAACCGTCGCTGGGCTTCAGCGTCCGGAGCCCCATCATGGCCCCGAAGATGAAGAGCGTGAAGAGGAAGAGCGCCACGAGCGCTTTCCTGCGGAGCCGAGTCATCGTCGCTGTCCGTGGTGCTGGAGACGCTAACACGTGTCCGCTTCCTCTCAACGCCGACGGCCGCTCACCGCCGCAGCCACCGGGCCAGGTACAAGTAATGATACACAAGCGTTCAGTCACTGCGCATAATCGAGCCTGTTAAACGCAACGACAAACCAAAGCGAGCTCATTTGACTTCCATCACCGCGACCTGGAGGCATCCGGCGGCTCGATCACGCTTCGACAGTTCGCCTCCTGTTCGCCTTCGCACAGCCGCGATGAGCGCGTCGGCTTTTATTTCCCTCCATCACTTTCTCTTTGAAAGAAATATCGATTAAAAAACAACTGAATCCAGTCTGCTCACAGCTGGTTCTTCCGTAAAGCTCTATTAAAGCAAGTCTGGTTACCTTGTTGTATTCGCCCTGGCCGTCTGCTTCTCATCCCGTCTTTATCACACACGCTTTCATTGGAGAAACGCTCTTTTATTGTATTTTTTAATTATCGAATGTTCTTGCAATAAATGTGAGAATGAAAAATAATGTTTATGTGGCGCGAGCGGGGAGGTGGGATTAACCCCAACCGGAAATACCTATATGAGGGGTGATTAATGCCACAAGAGATGCAGGAGGTGGAGCTTGAGTGTATCTGTTTGGATTCTTCTCTACATGTAAAGAAAAAAAAGCCTTTTCTTACAGCATGTTGATCATTGTACTGAACACCTACCACTTTACTCAGATGAGGACCTAACACTTGTTTTTATTTTTTCGCTCTTACTTTATCGCCAATGATATGTTGTGGTTTCTTTTTTCTTTTTTTTTACAAAAAGCATCTGCTTAAATGCCTTAAATGTAAATGTAAGAAACATTTTATGGGTGTCTAATTGACCAATGATTTGTCAGGAAGTTTTAAGGAGGAACTTAAAACTAGGCAACTGCTTGGCACTAATATCTATACTGGAAAAGTGCATAAACTTACAGAGTGAGTTAACATAGCCAAATAGAAGTTTGAGTCCGTCTCTGCTGAGAATAGAGGACGCCACCATGCGATCTGCAGACGCTTAAAAATAAAGCACTTTGTTCATGATCTTAGATACAGTCTTTTCCTTAAAACATGTGGTGGATTTCCCGATTTCCATTCCAGTATCTGCTTTCCATGAATGAATGTACACTTCAGTGCTTGTTGATGTCTTAAAGGTGCAGGCGAAGATGAGCTGTGTTTCATACTACTCCCGTTATTGCTCCTGTTTGTTATGCCTGTAGTGTCTTGTAAGCCCCTTGGTGGGCTGTCCACCTTTTGATACGTGATGCTTCTAAAATATATGTACAAATAGTACTTACAACAGCATGATTAATTGGTCCACATCCAAGTAATATATTCCAAAGTAAGTGGTAGAGAAAGCCATAGTCTTTTAGCCAATGTGCAGCAGGTTATAGATAAACTTGCAACAATGTGACATTTCCCTACAGGGATGTACAGATATCTGCATAACTAGTAGGAGTATAAGGAGATTATAGATCAAGTAAATCAATCCCCCAACCCAACCCCTACACTAGTGTGTTTTCATTGTTCAATAGTTATTTCCCAGGACATTTGAGACATGTATAGACAGACACTACACATAATAAACTGTGACTTCGCCCTCACTGTGGCACTATTGACCCCTCATACAGGCTTGTTGTTGAAAATGTAATACCTTTGTCTCAAAGAGACTGCTGCTGAGAATTTGGGTGAACTCCACCTCCTTTTTTCTCATATCTGACAGGTCATATGATAATGATTGCCCTCAACATAACAGCAGGTGTCATGTACCTTTCCTGTCATATGAGAAACACTGTACTATTGCACTTAAGGTACCCCATTGTATAAATAGTCAGTGTTAATAGAAACTGGAGCTCAATGTCTGTTGATGCTTCAAATCGTCGCTTTAATTCTTACAACCTCTAACATCATAAAGACATTAATAACAAATTGTTTTGTTTCTGACTGTGCTGTTTATGTGGCGATGTAACAGCGGTATTTCCATTTGCTACTGTGTAAGCCTTTGTATACCATCTTTCTTTGTCCTTTCGCAGTCTTGGGTGGTCTCACAGAGCATATGTTTGAGGTGACATCTAGTGGCAAAGATAAAATAGTGCATTTATTATCTTCTGTCTGGAGTTATTGTTCCCTGTGCACTGACCCTAACAGTCTTTGAGAGTAGATTAATACCCCGGGATGGACTGCATGTCCACTTCGCTAGATTGAGAATAAATTGCACAGCGGAGACCGCATGTTGCTTTGACATGGATGTTTTTGCATGAGGAAATATCAGTTGGCAAGTGATTAATATGGACGGATGTTTAAAAATTCAAGTTGAGAAGAGAATATCCTAGTGAGATAGCGAGATATTATACTAGGTTGACTATCAATCTATGTATTAACAACAGTATCTGAATATTCAAAAGTATTCAACTTCCTTCAAACCTCATTTCCTTTTCTTATTGTCATAAAAAAGACCAAAACCAACAATGAATTATGTGTGTATCCAAATCCTGATATATATGGTTTCTCTGTGACATAAAGCTCCATTATTATCCCAAAACGATGACAAACACACTGACCGTCCTGCTGCCCACAATATTCACTAGAGCACCAAATGTGAATTAATCCGCCACTGAAAATAGTCCTGGACAAACACTCAAACTACAGGAGTCAGGAAGTGTTCAGAGATGTACTAACACGGGTTTAGATCTCTTCTTTGATTGTTTTCCCTTTAAGTTTGAAGTGATTAGAACATTTTTCACATTGGTGCCATCTAGTGGTCGTTTCAGAAGGAACCGTGTGGTCGACAGCGATGCACGTTCCCTCAGATCTGACATGATGGGGCTGAAAGTAAACACAAAGACTGCACCAAGGTTTCATTTTAAAGAGGACTGACGTCACACACACTAGCTTTAACGGACAGGTTTCTTTGGTAAAGAAGGCTCCAGCCTGTCATCGTTGCCTGCCTGGCCCCCGAAGTTGCCCAGAACAGGGAGCGATTCCTACCTAGAGGCTTGTTGTGGGGGGGATATCTGTCACAACATGGCAGCGTATTATAGATTTGTTATTGATCAGGTTTATTGATTGATTTCCCCCTGGAGGAGGGGTTAAAGGTGAGCTGACAGGCTTCCCGTGGGGGTGCTGCTTATTCCCCCCCACATCACACAAGGGCCGTCATTCAGGTGACCTTACGTCATTTCATTCACAACATAAATACTGAGTCTTAATGGTACATTAATAAGTGCAATTAAGGAACATTTCACACCTTTAAGAACTTATTCTCTCTGTCTTTTACTGAGAGTCAATCTTCAATCACAGCATGTGTGTGTGTGTGTGTTGGTTCAGCGATGGCTGTTGAACCAGCGCGTGCCAAGGTTTTGTTCCCACAAGCCCCTCTGGGTGACCCTGGTCACCTTAGGGTGGCCTGTTTTGTTGTGAAGCGGCCGGTGGGCCTTTCCATCTCCATGGCGACTTTCAGAGGGCCTCTGGCTGGACTATTAGGCGAACGCATGAATGGAGGTGGTCATTTGTTTTTCGTCAGGCAACACCTCGCACGCACACACACACACACACACACACACACACACACACACACACACACACACACACACACACACACACACACACACACACACAGAACCAGGCATTACATATGTGCAGAGATAATGAGCTACAGCTCGCAGGTTTTCTGTCTTCCTGTGAACAAGTGCAGCTTAATGTCCTTACACACTGTGTGTGTGTGTGTGTGTGTGTGTGTGTGTGTGTGTTTGTCATTACGGGAAGTTTCATGAGTCAGCAGTGATGAGAGCAGGTTTGTGGTGTCGTACAGCAGCTTGAAAGCGACAAATGACTTATTAATGACTGAGGGAGAATGACCCCAACGGGCCACCGTATGTCTTTTAAACGAACTGTAACAGGTGGACGTGAATCACCTCAGCAGAAACAAAGCAAGGCGCTTCATTGCATCATTCAACACCACTTTGTGTAATTATCATGGGCAATATAAATGCAGCACCGATCCCGACTAATGTACACATGCTCGCTCCACATCCAGGACCAGGGTTTCCTTGAAGATGAAGCTTGGGGACAAAGGTACGTCTGATACTTTATAACACGCATGTGTCTGTTACTGTCTCTTTAAAACGCTTTCATTTAAAAAGCCCTTAATATACGTTTTAGGTGGCTTTGGAACATGAATACTTCACTTATTCATTAATGATCAATTTAAGTCACAAGTGGTTTTCACAAACCCATTAACTTCACTTCAAAAGCACTTACATACCAGATTAAGGAGACTTGAATTGACACATAATTTTACCCTACACAAGAAACATATTATTACAATATCTTGTGTATGTATTATCAGTTTAAGACATTATTCAATGATTAAGTGGTTGAAAACTGATGGGCATGGGGAGTTAATGAGCGTTATCTCTATTAGGTAGTGAGGTATTTAATGGCTGGCAGGTCTCTTGTGGAAAAAACAACCATTGTGAAGACATGGAAAGAGTTGCAAATGACATGTATTGTAAGGAAAGTAATGAATCATCCTACTCAAGGCTGCTAATGTACCTCCATTTTCTACAACGTCATCCTCATCTTCATTCTCCTCATCTTCATCCTCATCTTCATCCTCACCTTCATCCTCATCTCCATACTCCCTCTCACTCTCTCCCTGTGGGGCTGCCACTAGGACTTCATCTTCCTCATGTTATTCATGGCAAATACATTTAAAAAACTAACTCTTTCCCTTATACTTGTATTCCAACTGGTAAGGCCTTATGTGATTCCATTACAGTAAAATGTTGCCTCAGAGCAACATGCAGTTTTTTTTGTAATTTTCTCTGAAATATTTGTTGATATGTCATATAAAGTTATTGAAAAGTCTTCTTTACTTACCAGTGAAGGTCAAACAGATTTTTGTTGTTGATTATTTGGACAAAAATTAGTGAAAAATGCACTTTTTATGTGAGAAAATGTGATTGAAAGAGGAAGCAAAATGGACCCCTGTGGGTCATGTGACCACTCTTTTGTTAGTATTTGAGTAACCATCCCATGATATAGCATTGATCAATTAAATGGGTGTGCAATTAAAAAAAAGAGGTTAAAATAGCCTATATTGCCTGGAGGCAACACCATACCATCCTGCAAAAAATACCTTATTATTCCAAATAGGGTCCACATTCAGGGGTCCAACCCAAAGCTGGAGCTAATCAATGCATTAATTAATGGATTTCTACATATGAAGGGGTGTTTATTGGATCATCTGGATGGTTTAAGAGGTCTTCAAAATACCTTCAAAAATACCACAGAGTAAAAAAGTCACCTCTGAAATTTCACCAGCTCTAAATGAAGACATGATGTTATTTGGTCAGTTTTAGAAAACCCTTTAACTAAAATTATTACAATCCATCCATGTATCTATTAATGTATAAGTATAGTATCATTATTATTAAATTGTTGTATTATTATTATTATTATTAAGTATTATTAATAAATGAATGGAATGCTGAAGCAAAAATATATAAATAAGGGATTCAGTTTAATGATGTCAAATGTAGAGACTTTGTCTCATCATTGTTGTTATTGACAATAACATTCCTTCCACTATGAAGTACAACATGTTGTGCGGCTCCTCTCAGGAGAGCCTAGTCTCTCCCAACATTTCTAAAATCTTCTTTTCTTTCTTTCCCCGTCTGATCTCTTATTTCCTACACTTATATCGACTCAGAATTTGTAAGTAGTCTCTTGAGACCTTCACGAAAATGGAATGGAAACAGCATCTTTGAACAGGAGCGTAAACATGTTTTTTTAGAAGGGGTTTTATCATCATGTGTGTGTGTGTGTGTGTGTGTGTGTGTGTGTGTGTGTGTGTGTGTGTGTGTGTGTGTGTGTGTGTGTGGAGGAGGGTGGCAGTGGGCGGGGTGATATCCTTAAAGGCCCTTGGGTGCATCACTGAGCTGCATCGTCCAAAGCCCTGATTGGTCATTTTGTCAATTGTTTGGCTCCCTATCTTATTGGACATGTGTCATTTATCTGCAACTGAATCACGTGGACTTGACCTAAAAGGTGGTCGTGTGTGTGTGTGTGTGTGTGTGTGTGTGTGTGTGTGTGTGTGTGTGTGTGTGTGTGTGTGTGTGGTGGGGGTTACTAGAGGTAGGAGGGTCAAGGGGGTTCTGCATATTGTGCAAGAAGAGAGCAGGAAGCAGGGAGAAGGCATTCTTTCTCCTGGAGGATTACAGCTCACTCCCTCACTCATCAACACGGAGAGACGCGTGCACGGATGTTGCCCAGCATGAATTGAACTCATTTCATCTGATACTTTGTGGGCCGGAGCTGTTTTCTGCAGGAGGCTGAGGAAACCTCCCACCATGGCAGAAGGTATGGATGCTCTGGAACAAGGGAGGAGGTTGAATAGGAAGCAGGGAGGGTTGGCTCGTGTTCTTTCTTTCCTCCTCTTGCATCGTCTCCTTCTTGTCTTGCCGGCGGGGTCGGGTCCTTGTTTATTCACAAACATCTCTACAAGCGCGGCCGTGACTTGGCGTCTGGGGGAAGGTAGGCTTTTTTGTGATGTGGAGGTAGAATGGAGGTGGAGGAGGCGGACAGTGCGCTTAAAGCTGCAGAGAGCGAGAGAGAGGGGGGGTAGTTTCACAGGTAGACAAGCACAACAATTTCAACTTTGAATGTGTAAGAATACGCTCCTCTCTTCATCCGAGGACCGTTGGAGGAACGTTTTTTATAACATTGAATACAGATTCGGCGGTTTACGCTCCAGTGTTAGAGAAAGAAGATACATTTTATTTTGAAGGCCTACTGCAGAGTGTAGAATTTGCAGGACTGAATTTGTTCTTTTACTGTAAAAACGGTTGAGAATATTTATAATATATATAAATATCGTATTCAATCACACTCACATATATGAATATAATCTACATCGTATTAGATCGTAAAGTGAACAAAATAATGCATTTATTGTAATCATCAATCTTGTGTGTGTGTGTGTGTTTGAATTACTTCCTTAGAACAAGTAAAATAAGGGGGGAAAATTGACAGGAAATAATAGATTAAATACTTTTTATGCAAATTTAGATAAAAAAAATCCCCCATGGTAGCCGCCGTGTATTTTGGTAGAACACTTTATTTGATATAAATAGTTTGCAAATAATCCTCAGACGAACATTAGCTCCACGGTAATCACGTGACAACATTGCTTTTTTAAAATATCAACAGTGTTAATGCAGCGTCGGCTATTGCGTTGTTGTTTTTTCGGGCCATTACGCAGCGCGTCCGACGCACGCAGCCCTGCCGGCCTTCATGCTGCCGTTCACGCGTCTCTCTGACCGTCGTCGTCGCTGTGTGTGTGTGTGTGTGTGTGTGTGTGTGTGTGTGTGTGTGTGTGTGTGTGTGCGTGTGTGTGTGTGTACAGCGGCGGGCTGCGAGGAGGAGGACGCGGGTCTGTCCCGGGGCAGCGGCGTGTGCAAGTGGTTCAACATGCGGATGGGCTTCGGCTTCCTGTCCATGAGCAGCAGGGACGGAGCTCCGCTGGAGGCGCCGCTGGACGTCTTCGTCCACCAGGTGAGTCTCTGCTGCTGCTGCTGGTCACGTCTACCTACGTCACACATTTCAGCTTTACCTTCACTGTGTGTTCACACACCGTCTAAAAGGCTGCTTTTACCTGTGATGAAAAACAGGTGTCATGTCATAACGTGACAAGTTTATTGTGATGGCTTTTCACATTTATTGTTTTTTATGTTGTAACAACATTTGTCCACGTTATAAAAATGCATTTTTATGCCATATAAACATATTTTTTTCACGTTATACCAATATATTGTCTCATTATAATGACATAATGATAAACCTATTTTGTCCTAAGAACATAGCTTCCTGTTAATCTAACACAATTACTTTATTAGCCTGTATTATTATAACGTGAATGAACAGTATGTGGAGAACACGGATTGTTGAAGCTCTGCTTCATGCTTGGGTTGAGACATGGTCTTTGAGCGTGATGGAGGAAAGTTTCTTAAGTGTATACGTTTGTATATCGCAGTAACATGTTTGTTATGTGAAAAACAATCATGTTTTAACAGTAAACGTTTCTCCTTACAACAACATACAAATATGTTATTTTCTTTTCCGGACAGGGCAGCAATTCGCTCCTAAAACCAAAATAGAAGTTTACACTCAGCTTGTAAGAAGAATGCGAGACACCCGCTGCGTTCTTGTGTAAAATTACCTGAAGATTAACACATCTTAAAGTCGACCATGCCCCCCCCCCCCAACCCCTCACCTCCCAGACAGATATTTGCTGCAGAACCTCAAAGGTGTCGAGCTCAAGCATTTCTATTTAAAAGGGGTTAGAGGCTAAAGCAGAGATAACAAGGCTCATTCCTCTCCCCAACCAGCCCTGCTTCCTGTTATAAAGTCATTAAAGCATCAGGGAGCCCACCCAACCCCGAGTTTCATTCCCACCTCCCATGTGGAGCCCGTTGGTCGAGACCTCTTCTCAGGTTACCTGCCCCAGTGTTGCTGTAAATCATCTGAAATGAAAGAAAGGGGGACAAGGGCCCTGCACATGCTTGTTTTGGGCTTCGGTGAATCATTGATGACTATTTGGCGCGCAGAAGTAGAAATACATGTGGGGGCCAAACTTGAAGAAAATGGTACATTCTGATCATTCAGAAGTAAAACATGGGGTTAAATGAATCCCTTAAAGTGTAATTGGCATTTTAAGACTATGACTTCTGTCCAGACGAGCATTTAAGTTATAAAATGGTATTTTTAAAATCCAGATGAGTGATTTAGTGCCATTCCAGAAAGAATCTCTGTCCACATACGACCATTCACATAAAAAAGAAAACATGTTTGAATGTTTTCTCATATTCCTAAATACCTTAACTTTATTGATAAATGTATCCCACCACATGCTGGTTTTCCCTGGTCTACCTAACCTCCATGTCGGCTGATAATAACACCACTGGATGTGGGAAGTGTTATAGTAATAGCTCGCCTCCTGCACAGTAGTAACAATATTAAATGCAGAATGCAACTCAACGGCTGCTATAGACGACAAGATCAGCAACACTTGTAATTCCTTTTCCTCTGATGCAGGATAAGTTACGTCGAGTTCACCACAGCTTTGATGACTATAGTGTCATTAGGGTGGATCTTTATGCCCCGTATAAAGTGCAGCCGGCGGAGCCTTTCACAGCCGCGGTCATCTCAGTGGGCAGCAGGTTTACCTTCTGTGTTTCCTCCGGCTCAGCCAGCAGCAGCTTTAATGTGTATCAAGCAATTAAGGGCCGTTGCTGGTCGGCTTGTGGCTGCAGCAGGCAGGCAGCCAGGCCGAACCCAGACAGACTCCTTTCATTGTGTGGATGGATGGGTGGTGCGCTAGAAAATGTTTCCATCACATAATTGTGTTTTTGTCGATTTGCTTCTTTTCTTAAGCTCTTTTGTTTGGAGCTATCTCCGCCGGCACCCTGCTGCTCGCTTTGTTTGATTTACATTGGGTTTCTGGGAAGTGCAGTGCAGCAGTACCACAGCGGTGAAGTGCTTTGCACCAAGGTGGGAATCTCAACGATATATAGCAACAGGCCACACAGAGACAGCAAAGGCCACGTTAAAGCTGGCATCCGTGTTTGTGGAGTTTAGGTAATCGGTGAAACATCAGTGTAGCACACTGTGCTTGGGATTTACTCTCCTCAGCATACATACATACTCGCCTCCTCTTCCCGGTAGCTATCCCAGGAATGCACTCCTTCCCTGTGTCATTTCCCAGCATCCACCAGTGCAGTTGGTCATCTGGAGACTTGACCAGATGGACTCGTTTTGGAGGCTTTGGCTGCATGTAGGTGGTGGTGGTGGGGGTGAGGAATGCTTTGGAGGTTTGGTTGGAGACGCATGAGGGGAGGAGGGGTGTTTGATGTTTAAACGGGGGCCGTCAACAGGATTGGATTTTTATGGGAGAGCCGAGGACGTCCTGACAGAGGCATCACGTTTCTATTCATGCAGCATCTATGCAGACGCGTCGGTTTTTAAATAAGCTGGACTTTTACATCCTTAAAGATCTTTATCCCCTACTTTACACAAACTGCCAAAATATCAGTTCTTCAAATCCATTTTTTTGGAGGGCAATTTGGAAACAAGGGTGGTGAACACAGTGACATCATCACCTTGAACTTGTGAGGAAAGCTCTTCAGCTACTAAATGTTCCACTTTGCTCTGAAACTAAAGGTGAAACTCACCATAAAGCTCCGTGAAGCCGAGATGAGCTGCAGATTCACGTGATACGGTCTGTAGATTCATCACCACGAGCAGGCCCTTTCACATATTCATTTGATGCATTGTTTCATAACAATATCGATTACAGGCACTTTTAAGGTGAAACGTACGAGCCTGCTTGCAGCCTCTCGGTGCCGGCCGTCGTGTCGACGGATGAGACACAATGAGCCATATAAGTTGATGGACAGCGGCCCACACTTTGGGACAAAGGCATTCATGGTGTTGTACTTGTTTTGATGTGAAAGAAGGAGTCGTGCAAAGAGTGAAACCGAGAGCATGACGGATGTTAAAACCCTGACTACTTTCTCATGCAGTCACAGTATCATCCATCTTTTTATATCAATTATATTCCCTTATTGGTGCGTTAGGCTCGATTGATCCTCAGCTGATGTTTACAGTCCTAATTCTCTCGCCGACAGAGCAAACTGCACATGGACGGCTTCCGCAGCCTCAGAGAGGGCGAGGCCGTGGAGTTCACCTTTAAGAAATCATCTAAAGGGCTGGAGTCGGTCCGGGTCACCGGGCCCAACGGGGAGCCGTGTCTGGGCAGCGAGAGGAGACCGAAGAGTTCCCAGAAACGACGCTCCAAGGGGGACAGGTAAGTCCGGTCTAAGGGCTCTCACATGGTCAGTCGGCACTTCATCGCTTTTCTTCCAGTTCTGCTGCACCATAGAAATGTCTTTAACACGCTCTTGATGTGAATTCTCCAGACAATGGCCGACTCTATTAAAATATTAGCACTCGATTGTTCATTACACATACTTTGTCCGGTTGGAATGATTGGGATATTTGCTTTCTCACTGCAGCCCGGGACATATCTAGACATAACCTGCGGAGCAGTGCATGAGTGAAAGGGGCTGCAGCCAGAGACTAGTGAACATAGCGCCGTGTTTAAATGAGCTGGAAAGGTGAAAATGTTCCGATGCATTAAATTGTCCTCCAAAATGTCGAAAAATTCGAATTTTGAATAAAGGAATACCTCAAAAGAAGAACGACTGAGGCAGATTAAAGTACTATAATCAGAAATATAATCAGAATTCTTTGTTCAGTGGCAGATTTCCCTCCCCCCATTATTTTGAAAAAGACACGACTTTAAGGATTTAAAATACAGACAACACAGACCTATAAGAGGGAGATTTTGTCTTTCTTTTATGAGTATTGCATCTACAAAAGTAATTATAAGAGCTAAAAAAGAAAATAAAGACCTAAAGTAATATTCTGGCTCTTTGAGCAGCAGCAGGCTGCACTCGATCAATAGATTGTTGGATCTCTTCAACCCCCAACGCTCCATCTTTTGGTTTCTGTGCTGGCAACAGTGGTTCAAAGTTTTTGTCTTCTTCAGGAAACACAAATTCAAACTATAAAACAACCTGTGAATGAACTCTGCTGGAGGAAGCTATCATTTATTTGTCTTTGAAGCTTGTTGGGCAATTAAGATCCAGCGAGGCTATTAATTTGATAGCATCTTGTAGGTTTAACCATATTAATCATAGCTGGCAGTAATAAAATTATCTTCCCCTCTTTAAATACCTACTGGATTTGATTGCATTCAGATGTTACTGCTTCTTCTTGCTGGTTCCAAATCCCCCAATGTTGCACTTAAAGAATATAGTAGAGCTTGATTTGCAGATTTCAGGCCATTAAGATCCGACAAGGTTATTTATGCGATAGCATCGTATTGAGCTGAACTTCATTAGTGAGGCAACGATAAAAAATAATCCCACGGCTTCCTGTCCTTAAATACCCGCTATAGGTTTGATTGCGTTCAGATGTTCCCTCTTTTCTCCCAAACATAAATGTAGTATTCCGAAGAGGAAAGAATCCTATCCGTTTAATTGATAACAGATGTAGGTGCCCGAGAGAGGTCAGAGGTCACCATTGCCATGGCAACATTGGGATGTGGTGTGCAAATGAGCTGGAGGGGAAGGGTGGGAGGAGGAGTGTTGAGCGAGCGGGGGTCAGGGTTCAGAGGTCACGGTTGTATTGAAACAAAGGAGCTCACTCTCCCACTCTCGTGGCCAAGCTGATCAATACGGAGCCGTGGTGGGGGGAGGGGGGGAGGGGGGGGGAGGGAGGAAGGAAGTGGCGGTTGGCTGTGAGATGATGCAGGGCTCGGTCTGGGTCTCATCACTCTGTATCTCACAGGCTGAAGTTTTGCTGCCTTATTCTATATTTTTTTGTTTTGACCGAACGTGGAAACGCATTACGTCCTTCTCTTTGAGTAACGTTTAATGGAAACTACAGTGACCAGCTGTACGAACGCATCTGACTCAGACCACCTCCTCCAAACTGTTTTCTCATATGAACTCCGGACAATGTACAGGGATCAGGTCTGGACATGATCCGGAGCTGCTCCTTGGTTTAGGCGAGAGGGGGGGGGGGGGGGGGGGAGCATGCATGACGCAGGACGTGACGCAAAAACAGGCAAAGTCACGCAGCAGGCTTGGTGAATCTCTTTTCGTTCCTTGAATTGTTCTGACATTTTTGGCGTCGGCCCCCACTGATAGAATCTCCACATTTTCTTCGTGTTAATGACCTCTCTTCTTCACCATCTGATGGTTGTTTTCTTCCAGTTTTGCTGCACCATAGAAATGTCTTTAACACACTCTTGATGTGAATTCTCCAGACAATGGCCGACTCTATTAAAATATTAGCACTCGATTGTTCATTACACATACTTTGTCCGGTTGGAATGATTGGGATATTTGCTTTCTCACTGCAACCCTGGACATATCTAGACATAACCCAGCGGAGCAGTGCATGAGTGAAAGGCTGCAGCCAGAGACTAGTGAACATAGCGCCGTGTTTAACAGCTAAAAACACAGGTATGTTTCTCATATTGGTGCAACAGGCAATAGTTTGCTAATTTTTTAGCGTATCGACTTTACAAGGCCATCATTCCATTTGATAGCTTGTTGCAAAGTGTAGGGTAAATGAATGCAGCGTTAAAGATGATGATGTTTAAATCATGACAGACAAGAAGGAGTACCGGAAGCTGGACAAATGCATCGTTGGATTCGGTCTTAAATGGAATTTGTTGACAAAAGAGAAGCAGAAGAGAAAAGAGAAGCACGATAAGAGGAAGAGGTTATTGCTCTATCAAAAGTAGACTTTTTGTAGTGATTTGTCTGTACAGGCTAATACGGCAGACATCTGCCAGTCATTTCTTTTTAACACTTTCCGCGGTGTCAGCTTGTGAATTTGCACTTCCGACCAGCCGACCACAGCCTGCTGCAGCGTGTTAGATTAAATGTGCTCGCTTTCTGCACGGTATTAAAGCAATATGAACTCTGCTTGAGATATGTAATTTGCCACGGAGAACTGTTCCCTGCCATGTTTGCTTTTAATTACTTGTTTCGACTGCAGATGGAGAGCAAAAGGGAAAAGCCAGGGCTCGTCGAAAAGATAGTCCACACAAAATCAATGGCTTTCGCTCCCTTATTTAAGTGGCCGGTGTCTCTTTGTGTCACTCTACACGGCGCTTGAGCCTCTGGTGCCTTATTTATCCCGCCATAATGAATCCACCAACAGGATTTCACTTAGCTTCTGAGCATTAGCTTTCTCAGCATTGATTTACTGATCACATCGAGCCACAAGATCAACAAACGATAGCAGGAGTGTTTCGCTTTTTAATCATGGCAGCTTGTTGTTTGCAGATGAATCCATGCTTTGACCTGCAGAATTACGGCTGGATGATCATTTAATATTATCATCTATTGACTTCCACTGGCATCCTGTGAAAACATGACCATATCTTGTGATTGTTTTACAAACATCTCCTCGTAAACTGCGATTAGAAACAGTTTCATACACGAGTGCCTTTAGAATCAGCGCTGGCGTGATTCATCCCGTTAATGATGGCTCTGCTCCATGAAGGTGCTCGGTGAAGATGAGCTGACGCTGCGCAGATTTGAGCAAATTGGTTGCACAAGAGTGATTTCAGAATCTAAGATTTTGCCGTATCAGTTGTTTGTAGTTGGAGGGTCGCTGAACGCCTGATTAAGTGTGTGAATCGATCCGTGCAGTGTGAGCGAGCATTAAAGTATTTAAAGTCACACATTCACACATGAAGTTACCATTAAAAAACGTGCAGCGTGAGTTCACACGTTAAATAAAAATGTCTGGCCAGCTCAATGTCAGTGAGCCAGTGTGCACAGTACCACGGGCCCTGCAGCGTTCATGTTCTTAATTACTTACACCTTACACCGTTTGTTCACACTGTCACAAATGTTGAAAAATATTCTTAATATAGATATAAATTATATCCGTATCAATATATTCTGCACCATCTGTTTAATTCCATTCATAAGCATTCGGTCACACCTTTCTTAGACATAAGGCATGTACGGACAACAAAGATGGAGGACAGGGGGTGCACGCCATTAATCAATGCTATGAATACATCACACAAATACCACTATAGGTCACATCAGCAGAGTTTAGATTAGAGCACAACCATCATCATAGTCCTCCTTTAACCCCCAAAATAGAATTAAAACAACAACACATATTCCTCCCTGACCTAATGGATTGTCCTCCTAAGAGAGAGAGAGAGAGAGAGGGAGAGAGAGAGAGAGAGAGAGAGAGAGAGAGAGAGAGAGAGAGAGAGAGAGAGAGAGAGAGGGAGAGAGAGAGCTTTTAAAAAGCCTCCTCAGTACACTAAGAGGATTATCACAATCTCGGCCAAATAAAATATTTTTGGTGTTTTTTTTGAGACAAAGTCTACAGAATTTACTTTTTGAGGAAATCATTATTTTCAAAGCAAAAAGCCAGCCATGCTATTTGAGTGATACAGAGCAAATCTATAATATGTTGATTATGTAGCTTACTTAAAGATCTCTTCCAGACATGTTTAAAGAAATGTCCAATACTCAGCTTTGAATGATCATTTGCATCTGAGTTAAATATTTGGACATTCTTAACAGCGCATCCACTCAACTGCATCACCTGCACATACATCGCCCTGCAAAGTGAAGCTCAAACCTCACAACGAGGGAACAAGAACACCAAACACACTATTTTGAGTGCAGGGTAACTTTAAACACTCTGAAAAGCCGAGGTCCACCCTTTTATCTTGATTGGTAGATCAACAAAGCCAGTGTTGAGTTTGGTTGTCAGAGTATGTCTCATACAATCCCTCGAGGGACACAGATCAATCTGGCCAAATCCCTGAACAGCTGCCCACCTCTGGGGCTGCAGTTAATGTGCATGCATGGTGGCCTGAAACCAAAGCTGGGCTCTGCTGCCCTCTCATGGTGGAATCCAGTCACTACACTGCAGATGGAATTCTGTTCTTTTTGTTCTTGTTCAAATGAAAACCAGCGACCTTTCAAAACGAATTCCAATAACATAAATTCTTGTTTTAATTCATAACAGAGTGCAATCAATGCAATCTTACTAAAACTATTCACTAATATCTAAAATTTAACATGCAATAAAATCCTTTCTCTTTACAGTTTTTCCTCAAGAGCCTCGGTCTATTTTCTGAAGCACCGCTGCAGTTTATAAACTGTTAAGAGCAATCACCTCTATTTATCCTACAATTTCTCACACGTCACAACATTTGACTTGTGTGTCAAAAGTAAATAACCTCCTCACAACCAAAATGACATGTCCCATCATGTAATCACCAGTTTCAATAGTCTGTTTCTCACGATCTGTGTTTTCTTTCAGTAGAACATTGACATTACTGTTATGTGAAACGAAATGTAACATTTAAGTAAAAACAAATGTCTAGATACCATAAATGCCATAAGATGCCATAATGCAATAACATGTAAATGTCCACATCTCCCTCTGACCAAACCCACACATAAGGAATAATATCTTTATGAATATGTGGTAAACTCGGTTTTGGACGGAGCAATTGTGCCAAAGAAAAGCATGTAATAGCCCCTCTGAGGTCATTTCCTGTCTCCTGTTCATTCTAGATGCTACAACTGTGGAGGACCCGGCCATCATGCCAAAGAGTGTCAGCTGCCCCCTCAGCCCAAGAAGTGCCATTTTTGTCAGAGCGTTTCCCACATGGTGGCGAGCTGTCCGGTCAAAGCACAGCAGCAGCAGCAGCAGCAGCAGCAGCAGCAGCATTCAGGCTCTCAGGGAACATCACAGAGGGACGAGGAAGAGGAGCAAAGCCGGGCCACCCTCTCTGAAAACTAAGAGTGACTGTGAGGTTTTCCCCTTAAACACTGCTTACAGAAAGAGCTACCTCAGGTTTTACATATTGAACGGCTAAATAGGAGTCATCACTGTGGTACTCATGTGATGTGTTGTTCAATAGAGCGCCGGCAGACACGTCCACATTTTTAAAGACTTTTACTTTTCTTTCTACGTTGTTTTTCTGCCTCTGAAAAGTGTCTTCGCATTAGAACGAAACAATCAGACTTACCGTTGATTCAGCCGTGTAGCAGCAGCAGATATCAAGTCCCTGGACTGAGCTGATATATGTGCCTCCGATAACTGGGCCTATTAAAAAAAAAAATGTATTCATTTTTTTTGGCAAAATTCACATACAGAAATCTTTACAGCTCTCCAAAGCATCGTAATCATACAGGGTGTATGGAAAATAGTTGTGAGCCGCGGCGTGGGCTTGACTGATGTATGGGTTTGTGGATATTTGACATAAATCTTTGTCAGCGTAATCTATAAAACCGGCGTGATCTTTATAATAGACCTTTTCTATTTATAGCAGATGTTTTGGCTTGTCGGAACAGGAAAACAGGTGCAATTTATAACAGGCTGCATTCCATTTAGGTGTTGAGTGGTGGTGAAATGCATGCTCGCTGACTGACATGCCCTCCTGGGACACTTCGTTGGGACCGTCTATTTGTCCCGCTATAATCCAAATGTTTGCTGTGAAAAAGCCCTCCAGGAGAATGAACCACCCTCAGCCATGTGCTGCCTTTTGTAACTCAATCAATCTGCATTCAAATGGCTAAACTTTGAGGGCAAGTGACACAAAACAATTACAATGTAAGATGTTCTTGTCCTCTTTTAGAAAGAGTGAAGAAGTAAGATTAGAAAATACAATTTTCTGCATAAATACATTCATTAATAACTTTCTATAATAATCTAATGCAAACAAAAGTCTTGGGAAATCGTCGGCCTTCACGAAATTCATAAGGTTCAGATTTGTTTTTAAGTTGATAGTAAAAGATGGCGGTGTTGTGCTGGACAACATTTGTGCGTCCTTTTTACATACACAACACCACCATCAACTATGACCTTCATGCTAAAACACGTGATTGAATTAACATCTCCAGGACTGTTAGCGGAGCAGTTGTATCGGATCGCTTCAGATCGTAGCTACAGGTGCACCGAATGAGTTGATATCACAACTCATGAACTCAGACCTGTGAGAAAATCTCTATTCACGTAACCCCAACATAACATAGTTTATTTAGACGCCATAGTTCCAATAGCTCTACTTCATCTTTAAAAGCAAGTGAGACGACGATTAAGGCTCCGCATTGATCGCCTGACTAGCAGAACACCTCTTTGTCAGATTCTAGTTTTTAACAAACATAATAGATGGAGGAGAGTAACAGGAAGTACTGTTTTGCCAAGTATGCATTAACTGAAGTAAGTTGTAGATTAAGTATATGCCCTATGTCCTATGTCTATAACCACACCTAAAGATCGACAAATTGGTGGTCTTCAAAAACACTCGGGAGACTAGAAAACCAGAAGTAACAAAAGTGGCTGCAGCATTCATCTAAAAATATCAGTATAGACGTTCAAAAACCCGCATCAGTCCAACCCTTGTGTCTGGTTTCAGAACGGAGGATTCTGTAAAAATCCCTTTACAGCAAGACCTGACGAGATGAAACCCTGTTGATTACATGTTGTTTTTGAAGTGACGTCAGAGTATTAGGGAAAGAAAATATTTTGAGAAGTCAAAATATGTGTAGTGAATAGTATGAATAGTCCTAAATTCTGAATGTTACATGACTTTGTATATGTTATACTATGACAAATATAGTATAGTATATATATTGGCTTATTTTGGAAAATTATAACTTTATTCTCCCAAAATTATAATTTTCCCATGAAATTAGTACTATGAAATGGGACATTTTTATCCAAATATAAGTGATTCTAAAAAAAATCTAAAAAGTGTCCCTAATACTCTGTTCTAAATCAATGATCAAAAATAGCATTGCTTCAAATTTTTTTTACTACTAAACTCCAAAGATGAGGTAACAATCCGTTATATGTGAATGTAAGAGAGAAAACATATCCACTGCTTATTCATCTCCAACTTTATTGAAAAAAAATCAGGTATTATAGTGAAATTTTGTATAAAAAGTGCCATAACCTCCATTTCCAATGGGGTAGATGAGAGCTGTTTTCAACTGTCATATTCCACTAAAAACAACTTTATCACACACTTAACTGTTCAAAATAATTCTACTTCTTTTTCAGTTATGGCATAATCTATGTCTTAATTACCAAGTTTCCATGTTACTTATGCAAGACCAGTATTGATTGTATGCTAGACTTTGTCTGCAAAACAGTATTAATCTGAAGGGAATGTTGACATATATATAAATATATATCAGGGATTTTTTTCACAAACAATTTTGGTCAGTTATTATTAAACTGCCGTCACTTATTTTAGTGAAGGTGTTGAATGTATATAGATATTAACTTTTTTATATTAACTATTTATTCATAGTTGTTCTCCTTGAAAGGCCGGCTGAACATTTGACAGCTTTAACGGTTTATTTGAATTCGTGCTATGATTCAGAAATATCTTTGTACCTCTTCAATACTAATTCAACCCAGTTCTGAACAGGTTCGGCTGCCTTTGTACACATGCTGTGCAGTATGTCGCAACCTTTTTGGCAGATTCTGACGACTAAAATCATGTAGTTGTTAGCTGACAGTCCTTTGTCATTTTACAAATCTACAATTTAACTTGTAGAACAGGAAGAAAACAAAGCAACCTCAGCCTGCATTCAGTTTATTAAGTGTCCTCATTTTTAACTCAGGGAGAACTTGTTTGACCTTTAGTGTCTTTTAGGACACGTCTAGATGTTTAAGAAGTTACTGTCTGAAGACCCAGGGCATCAACTGCCGAATGAGCCATGCACTCTCTTTATGTCCTTTTCTGATACGCAACACAGAGCAGGAAGTACCGCGGCAACCTTGTATGTCTCAAAGGAACCACCCACTCTCAACAACCTTAGCATTGTGTATGTTTCAGCATGATATGCATTGCATTTCTTGGTGGGGGTTGACCTTTCTGTATTTGACATGTGGAAAAGTGGTCAAACGTAGACAATGTGATGTCATTATGAGATATTATCTACAACAGCCACATAAAACACCAGAGGGAAGTTGTAGCCTGTTCCTAGCTGAAGTATATTTAAAAAGGTTTAAGTTGCTATTATGTATCGTAAACATGTAGTCACATGGCCTTAGCCGCAGAGCTACGTAGCTCAATAGATAAGCCAGTTAGTTTGCTATCAAGGCTACGGCGTTGTTGCGTTACCAGGCTTTCGCGTCTGTTAGTCTTTACATACCCTCCATGTGCTGCATCGAATACATTGTTTATTGATTTGCTTTCTTTGACGAGAGTGAAAGGGGAAGATTTATACAATTCTGAAGCGTTTTCATCAAGTGGGCCAATAGGCAGCGCGAGCCGAGATGTGTTTAGCCTAGCTTAGCACAAATGGCCATCTTGGCTGCGTCAAAAGTGGGAAAAAAACCACCCAGCAGCCCTTATTAGAGCTAAACTTATTAAATAGCATGCTATAATGTTTGTTTAAGTTTTACACAAACAACATTAGTGGTTGGTAGGCGTATTTTAAAACCAACTAGTGGTTCGTGTAGCTGCTTCAATGGGGAAACAGCTATAGATAAAAGCAAAAATATTGCCCAAAACTATTCTCCTGGTTGTCTGGTTGCTGAAAGACACGAGGGGAAATGTAAGAAATCATCAAGTATATTAAAAGGTCAACAAAGCGGGTAAAGGAATAGTTGACTCACCAACAGTTCATCACAACAAAAGCCCTGCAATGGCACTATATTTTAAAAATTATGTTTTTTCATTGTATATATATCCACACGTATTAATATAATGTTCATGATGTGTCTGCATGATGATTAGTAGAAGAATAGATTAGTGTTTTCATGTAAAAGGGGACTGGCTACTGAGCCCGGTGATCACACAGCACAGACGGTGTTTAAAAGCATCAGTATTGATGCTCATTAAAGATCATCACGCCTATTATGTGCTGAAATGTCCCAGTGTTTTGTTGTTTCTTGTAGTTCGTTTTGTGTTTAGTAGTTTGTTTTGTACTTATGTGTGACCAAGACAGAACTCGTCTTGTCAAAAATCTATACAAGTCTACCTCAGGTGTGATTTCTGGACAGCTTGAGAACAGCGTGTCCAGAAGACTGTTTGTTAATGTTTTGTGTACTACGTGCTCCGTTCAAGTATTTATTACTGTCTTTTTACATCTTCTTTCCTGTGTAACGTGTGCTACCTCACAGAACACATTCTGCAATTTTTCTGGAGCATATTTTATGCTGTTGCTGCCGATATAACAAGATCCTGAACCGACGACCAAAGTGGTGCTTTTGAATGAAGTCTTAGCTCAGATAGCTCTCCAGTACCAAAGTCCCTCATCATGACTGTGCATTATAAAGAATGTTTGGATTAAGCTCATTTAGGTCATGATGAATTTGGGTCCACATTTCACCTCGACTCAGTACTCAGTAGTAGGTTGTGCTGAACACGTGCTGTAGCCTTATTTAACTTGATGATTGAGTTTGTCTTTAAATATGGATGGTATCTTCCCACCTTGCTTGATTTGTTCAGCCTGTGACTGAAATATTGTGCTGCAATAAAAAGAAAAATTAAAGATCTAACATAGAGAATATTCATGTTTTATTTACCAGTTTCTTGTATCTACACTTTATGTTCATGACTGTCATATGGTGGTATTATTCAGTATTAACCAGTTACATATACGTCTCGGGATCTGATTTCTGTGAAACTACTTCTGAGAACTATATAGTGTAATATTGTATTTAAGCAGTTCTTTGACCAATTCTGCAATCAGTCAAACTTCTACTTCGACAATGAAACCATCCATTGTCTCCTGCTTATCCTGTATTCAGGGTCGCAGTGGGCACATATATGATTTGGAGTGAGACAATTAGATTTGCATAAAAACAAAACCCAGCAAAACATTGTGATGGATTACCAACAATTCTCTGTCATTTGGGGCGATCTAATCAGACTACTTTAAGAGTCACAATCACTGTGACAAATAGAAGAAAACGCTGCCTAGCCTTGTTCTGATTGAAATATTTCTATTTGGACTCACCACATATCATACTTCTGTATCAGCATATCAACAATGAGTTTCAGGAAGGATGGCATGCACAGATTTGAGCAGGTGATTGTGTCCACCGCCTGTTAGTGACAGTTTTGCTTTGAAGAGGGGGGCAGAGGGCCTCCGCATTGTACTGACTGGCTGCCTATTATATGGGGGACTTCCTAAAGCTGCCTAGATTTTGCCCAGAGAAGGGCCGGAAGTGCTGCAATTTCCCTTCAAAATATGACGCATGCATTGTCACCTTTACGAAAAAGTACTCATCAATGAGATGGTTAAATTACAGATATTTAAATGAAGTGAAACAACGTTAATCATTTTACGTAAATAGAATGTGTCAATCAATAACACGTCATATCAGTTTATAATATAAAGAAGAGGATTTTGTTTGGAGGTAGACCTTTACAATTATTATACTGTACATTACCTGACACTATTTACTATGTGTAAGCTATTTTTTAAAATATATACTTTTTAGCCATATCTCAATAATGATATATATAAAAACAACAACAACACAATACTAACATTCACTATATTTGAATAAAGTATTATCTACATACATAATAGGATCCATATCTCCAAATACTGAATGTTGGCACATTATGAAAACATTAGTATTGGTACATTTCTTCAAATCCTGTACCAGATCACACTTATTTTGTCGTTGACTTTATTTTGAAATGCGTAGCCGGAAGTCTCCTAATTCCGGCCACCTCTGCTGCGCTGCGCCGCACGCACCGCTCAGCAGCTGCACGCTCTCTCACGTCGTCCAGTGTTTGACAAAACCTCCTCGGTGTAACTGTGCGAGCAGAACGTGTGCGGCGGTAATGGCTGCCAGGGAGAGTGAGGAAGACAACAAATGAACCCCCGAGAAAAGATTCAAAAGGTGAGACTGAATAAGATGACAACTTGCGGCACAACAACCGCAGCTTCTTCTACATGTAGACTATTGTCTCGTTTGCTGTGGCTACTTGCCTGCTTGGCTCGCAGGTGTGTTTTGAGGAATCTGGGTGAATTTGTTTTAATGGCACACACACACACACACACACACACGCACGCGCGCACACACACACACGCTCACACACACACACTCAAACACACGCACTGGACAATAAGCTGTCCAGTGCCAACCACGGTCCTCCCCCTGGCCCCAGCGTAGGTTCAATGCAAGGGACTTGTTTTAGGTTTGAATTGCACGTCTGCCTCTAGCTGATACATGTCGACTGCGATAGCGAGAGCTGGACTCTTTGTTAGCTGGTGTGTTAACGTGATTAGCTAACGTTAGCTAACCAACAACATCGTTAGCTGACGGTGGCCAGGCCACATAGCTGTTAGCCTTTTAGCCAATCAGCCAAGTGGATGTCTAATTAGCCCGTTAGCATGCTGCGCCGTGCTCCTGTCAAGGAGACAGCTTCTCGCTGCAGACTTTTTCTTTTTTGGGGAAGATGTTTGTCATCGCCAAAGATGTCACAGTGTTCAAGTGTATTTGACGCGACATTAAAGTGAAGTTTTCCGATGTGGGGACTGAATGTACATGTCGCGTTGGAGTGAGTTTGAACTCTCAATGACTAGTTGTTGTCCAGTCGCTTCCAGTCCGCTATGGTACGTTAGACCAGCAATGTCATCTTTGTTGCAGTGCCAAGTGGTTTTGCGTCAGTTTGACAGTAGCTTGTTATTGAAGAGAGCACTGCAATAGTTTGAATAATGCCACTCAAGAGTCTGAATAAATAAGCTCATTAATGTAGTCAGCAGTCATGTTTTATGCATTATATTTCTTATATATGACTCAACACATTATAATGGGATTCGCTATCACAGTTATGACAGTTTATTAAAATATTAAAAGATGATAGAAAAAATAAAGTCAATCTGTAATACTGTGATGGTGAAGAAGAAATTTCAATTTAAAGTAGTCTATTAATCATTTAGTCAATCAACAGAAAACTAATTGACAACAATTAGGGTGTCTATGTTTCCTGCTTGCCGAATGATTAAATGCACAATTATTTATGTTATATCTTGAATATGTTTACGTTTTGACAAGCAATTTTAACTTGTCACCCAATGATTGAATTGATTAAAATGATCAGCTTGACTTTAAAAATAATCAGCACTATTTTAAAGATGCCTGGCCTTAATGTCTTTCACATTTACTCTTAAACTTTACAAAGTACTTGCATATCTTTATCAATTCTTACAAAACGTGATAGAATACCTGATGAAAGTGTCAGTAGTTGCAGACCTGGTGTTTTTGTTGTTGTTGCTCTGGATCAGGATTATGTAACTACACAATAGTAGAGCGTGAGACTAATGGCATTCTGGTGAGCTATGCCTTTTCACACTTCCTGTTTTCAGTGTAAACTACTGTTTGCAGTTCACGATTCAGTGGCATAGCAATGTCTGGAAGCATCACCTGTTGGTGTGACGTGCAGAAACGGGGACATGCAGTTGTACACACCTCTACAAGGTAATAAAATAACCCTGCAATTGATAACAGTTTTTGTAAATTTAACACACGTCATGTTTGTGGCTCAAATATGAGGCATGTTTTTTTTATGGTTATGTGCAGCCGTCGCCTTGCAGTACTGTAAATGTGTATGGAGGAGTAGTAGATAGTAGCCCTCATTTCATTGTTTTAGTGGATAAGAAAGCTGCGTTGCTTATATGATGTATCAAATTGGATAATAATAATAATACTAATAATAGACACAGAAAGGGAAAAATATGTATCCATGCTTCAGGGAACAAGGAAACATGTCAATTATGTATCAGGATACCACCTTCTTGCCCCAATCTGCCAATCAAATGTGCAGTGTTGGCTTGATCTGATTGTTCCAGCAACACGTATGAAAACTTAAGGGGGACCATTTAGATGTTTTGCATAAATTGATAACAGGCCAGGAAACGTATAGAGGTATTAGAACATGTGTAGCTCAGGAAAAGAAAGCAATTTATTTTGTGGTTTGGGGAAAGATGTCAGGTAAACTTGTCCACAAGAGGGAGCAAAAAGAAAATGATGTCGGCTTTCAGTGGTGTTCAAGTGATTCTAAACCCCGGGAAATGCACTGCTATACACTTAATGACACATTCCCTTACAAAATATATGAGGCTGTTTAGGGACAAGTGCTGCCCAAATAACAGAACTATAAATCTGCATCAGTTAAAGCTTGGCTTTAGCTAATATGAGGCTGTGGAAGCCTGGGTTACTTGAATTGAGTAGTTATCTCTGTTGTGGCTTTTGCTTTTAGGTTTGTTGCTGGTGTTTTGTTTCGGCATCAAACCCCCAGCTAATATTACTTATCCACAGACTAGTGTCAAGGCAACTATTTTTTGTTGGACCATATATTGTCCCGGCAATATTTGCAATGAATGATATTGTCATTTTAAGACCATGTTATGCCACTGACAGCTCAAGAGTCAAAAATAGGTAGAAAAGAGCAAGTAAGATACAAAATAAGTAGAAAAGAGCAAGTAAGATACAAAATAAGACAATAGAATGAAATAAAAATGTAATAAGTTATAATAGCAATAGTAATGCAATTACACATTTTCAAACCACAGCAAGCGTATTCAGACATTGGAATTGGAATAGAGAATAATAGTATGTGAGATATAATACAAAAACATACATAATAAATGATGCTGCCGTGTAGACCAAGGATGCACCAATTCAACTTTTTCAGTCCTGATACCAATTGACACCTGGGCTTTGGGTATCGGCCGATACCAAGAACCGATCCGATACCATTGTTTAATTAATAAGCTAGTTGTTTGGACGTTACTGGGATCATTGTTTTATGTTTAAGGCAACATTAGGCTCAACTTAAACATTACTTTCTAAACAAAATATAACAAATGCATACGTAGATATAAATGTGCTGAATTGTTATTAAAATAATGGCATCTGATACGGATTTTAGAGTCAGTAGAAAACTAACCCCATGTTCTTTGTCTACAGTGAGGACTAGGATGGTCAGCAGCCAGCCGAAGTACGAGCTGATCCAGGAGGTGGGGCGTGGCAGTTACGGCGTCGTCTATGAGGCGGTAGTGAAGCGCACAGGGGCCCGGGTCGCGGTGAAGAAGATCCGCTGCCACTCTCCAGAGAATGTGGAGCTGGCATTGCGGGAGTTCTGGGCCCTCAGCAGCATTCAGAGCCAGCACCCAAACGTCATCCACCTGGAGGAGTGTATCCTGCAGCGGGACCAGCTGGCCCAGAGGATGAACCACGGCTCCAGCTCCCCACTTTACCTGGAGGTGAGGAGACAGAATTCACTGGAACCTGGTCGTAGTTTAACAGTAATCCTGCATTGATGCTACATTCATGTCGGGTGATAAAGATGGTAGAAAGCTTCTCAATAATGTAGTAATGCCACCCAGAATTTTGTCTGTAAGTGTATCTTGACCACTTGGTTCCTGAGACCAGACAATTACTGAGTGTTTGATGCGTTTACTTCACTTTGAGTGGAATGGATTTTTTGTGCACACTCAACAAGTCCTACAGCTACTTCAGAGTAGAGCTGTCAATTTTCCTCCATAACACTATTCGAGTTTCATTCGATTTTTTTTCAATATTAAAATTTTATTTGAATATTTAATGCTCAAATTCAGCCTATTATTAATATTAACTACACTACACAGGCTTATACGTTGCCAATGCCATCATCGGCAATGTGGTTGTTTTACTTCCTGTCCTCTAGAGGGCGTTCCAAAAACATTACCGATAAATATGTTGAATTACCAACAGCTGACTAGCTTTCTAGATAAGTAATAATTAAGAAAGTAAAACCGCCACATTGTGTTTTCCTGGGGACGCTGTGTTCCTTTGATTTGCTAACATTAGAAAACGCGCTTCTTTAAAAAAAAAAAAAAAAAAATAAAATAATAATAATACTAATTTCAGCATTCGAATAGTACAGATTTTTTTTTTTTACTATTCAAATTATATTTGATTGCCGAAGTTCATTTCAACAGCCCTACTTCGGAGTAAAATACTTCCAGGGAAGAGAGTTTATTATGGCTTTTATTGTGGATTGTTGTGTGCAAGACATGTCCCTGAGGGTATCTTAGCCAAGGTTAGACTGATTTTGATGGGAAACTTGGCAGAACATTGTAACACAAGTCAGGTGAACCGTTGGTTGTAGCCTAATAGAGAGACCTTCACTCATACCATGGCTGCCGCACCCCTGCTACCATTACAAGTGATCTTGATGGGTGCTGTATTGTATCTGTGTGTTAAATGGATACATTTAAATGGATGGATAGTCGGATGGATATGGATAGTCGGGGAGGAATAATTATAAGTCAAGTACTGGAGAATTACAATGGGTAGAGGATTTGGATACCAGATTATTGTGTCAAATAAACCATTTCACCACCAGCTGTTCATGTTTCCAATATATGCTGTAAGAGAATACTGAATAGTGTCTGACCATTTCCATGTGATGCATCAGACACTACAATAACTGTGGCTCTTGGAGACCAATCAGACTTAACAGCAAAAGGAATTGTTTGTCAAAACCAATGTACGTTATAATTATTATTAACTTTGTCATGATTCATGAAAATACGTTTCAGTGCTTAGCCTGGCCATGACCCTCAATTTTAAAGTGCCTGTAACTGTAAATTTGCTGCATCAGATCAGCTAATGTTATCTCATTATCTGCCTTGGACAGTTGCCCGACCTAAGAAAGTTGTTTGCTTACGCCCCTGCCAAAAGCAGATCTTGTTAATATCTGTGTACTGAGTCTTTGTTGGCTCAGACATAGGGGCAGACATTCCTGTCCACAAGTCACGGCCAGGAGAGGAATCCAGCTTTGTTGAGGCGTATTAGCAGACACATAAAAAACTTGTTGCTGTGTCTTAAAAGAGAGACCTCACGCTATATTTTTTTTGTAATGAATTGGAAGCCTGTTTTCATTTATGTTATTGCCACATGTTTGTTTTTCCACCCACTATCAACCACTATCGACATATCACTGTTTTCAAAGACGATTTCTTTGTGACAATGTAGACCTAATAGGTTAAATTAAAAAAAAATTCCAGTAACGCTAAGCAAATCATGAGTGGCAAACTAGGTGTTTGTTGTGTAAACCTTATATTGTAGTTATTAGTGTCAGAGATTATAATTATGATGAAAGACAATCTCAACAGCAGAAATATTGGCAAATAAGCGGTTGAAGCCTAGTTGATATTCCTTTGTGTGTGTGCTTCTGATGAGCATTAGCAGAACAACTGGAAGTTTCTAGATGGATCTGTGTTAAATGTGGCCTTCGTGCCCCCACAGTCATGTATTATCAGGTTGGGGGAGGGCGGGGGGACGGGAGTCCCCTCCCTTCCCCAGTCAACCTGTCTGCAGCCTGTCATGTCGCAGTGCCTCCCTGCTGTCTGACGGCGGGCACACAGGCACTCTGCTGGTGCCTGATTATAGTCTCTCAGCGGCATGCAGGGCTATTGTCAGCCCGTTCATTTGCTTTTCTGCAGCGCTAGCATTGGAAACTTTCCCAGAATCCCTTTATTCCCGCTCTTTTTTTTATTGCTCTGTAATGTTCCAGTACGTGCTTACAGAAAAACAAATGATAATAGCGCAGAATTATCTGACCGCACCAACTGTGGGATAATTTGCATCTATTCTTTTTGGGTAGTGGATTCTTTGGCGAGTGGCATGTCAAACAATTTGTGGCCATTTGTTTACAGCGGGCTTTTCACTGGGAATTGTCTCCTACATGCACTCGGAGGATTTGTGTTGCCTGCAGAGTGGGTCACATCAAAAAGCCTTAATGTGTGGTTTAGCTAGCCTCAACTGGCACATAAACAGATTTTTACACTTCAACTAACAGTTCATCTACTTTTTACTAATATTTGAAACTGCTGTCACTGGTTGCATACCAGCTGAGACGTTTCATCTTCATCTGTATTTCAACTGCTTTCAATGGCCTTCATCTCTTACTCATAAAGTAATATTTAATATTACATTCATTCCTTAAGGTGCCTTTAGACAGTGGTCACGCCGCTTCCATTGTTTTCAATGTAACCGGGCGAGATAGTTTGGTGGGCGGTAGCGATCATTCGGTCTGAAAGCACCTTTCCTCTTCTTCAACTGAGAATTCAATTACTTTCTACATTTCCATTTCACCATATCCACATCAACACCATTTCAGCTGATTTCACTGTATAGATGTATTGTGTGTATTCTGACTACCACTTCCTCTTCTTGCATGATTTCAACTTTTTCAAACTTTCCAAATTAATATTTCCTGCTGCAAGCACACCAACATTTTCCTCAGAAAATGTAGCTTTTCTGTGTTTAATACAAAACACCATCTATCAAAGTCCAGAAACACATCCCCATTTAATCTTAATTTGATGTGAGATGGATGAAACCTCACAGATTTGTGGCCTGCTGTCAAAAAGGGAGATGAAATTAATTCACTTCCTGCAGATATAAAAGATGAGAGGCCTCTCACTCTGCTTTGATTAAAAAAAAGAAAAAAATGGCCCATAAAGGAAGGTGGGAAACAACGTGTTAAAAACACAAAGCAGCAACAACCTTGCTTAAGTTATGAGCGACATTTTCTCCTCCTCACCCTGCAGAGCTGTTCCCGACTGTAATAATAATCATGTAAGCTAGATCAGACCTAAGTGATGTTTCATTTTGTTTTGCAACGTTGTCTGTTGGCGTTTGAGATAATGCTTTGCTTTGTTTTTATTTTCTGTAAATATATTACATGGTCAACCTCGTGGAGCATGACCAGCACACATTATGCATGTCACCGAGTCTGTAGGTCAATTTGACATCAAAGCTCCCTTTCCTGTAACACACACACACACACACACACACACACACACACACACACACACACACACACACACACACACACACACTGGGCCTGATGCCTTGGTGTGTGCGTGTGTGTGTGTGTCAGTCATTAAAGACCAGGCGAGGAAGATGAGTGTTGAAAATGGGAGAGGCGTCATCTGATCGACTCTTCTGATCTGCAGTTTATAGAGACCAAGATCAAACTCTTTACAACAAAATGTCGGCCTGATTAAAATGCAGCAATAAACTTCAGCAAAGCCCAGAGAAAATACAATTAAAGGCAAGACATGCAACACGAAACATAAAAATGTAATCACCTCTAAATGGATGGTGCTTTGAAATTCTGCATAAAAGCACACTGAGTCATTGACTGCTGGACTTAAAGGACGAAGTGGAGAAAAAAACTGAAACTGTCCCCATTTCCCTCAGCTCTGACTGAGTAGTATTTCAGGAAAGCTTGACAATGTTAATATTTGTGCAGCATGCAGACGCTGACTGTCCCTTAGCCGTCACCAGTGCTCTCATGTTGACTTTGTCTTTTTCCGCTTTTCCCCTGCAGCTGGTGGAGACGTCTCTGAAAGGCGAGATCACGTTCGACCCGTGCTGTGCCTACTACTTGTGGTTTGTCATGGACTTTTGTGACGGCGGTGACATGAATGCCTACCTGCTGTCCCGCAAGCCCAGCCGCAAGACCAACACCAGCTTCATGCTGCAGCTGGGCAGCGCCCTAGCATTCCTGCACCGCAACCAGATCATACACCGCGACCTCAAACCGGACAACATCCTCATCTCCCAGGCCTGCACGGCGGCTGGCTCGTCCGAGCCCACCCTCAAAGTGGCCGACTTCGGCCTGAGCAAGGTGTGCTCCACCTCTGGGCTCAACCCAGAGGAGCCGGCCAGCGTGAACAAGTGCTTCCTGTCAACAGCTTGCGGAACAGACTTCTACATGGCACCGGAGGTCTGGGAGGGCCACTACACGGCCAAAGCGGATATCTTCGCCCTAGGAGTGATCATCTGGGCCATGGTGGAGCGCATCACCTTTGTGGATGTGGAGACTCAGAAGGAGCTACTGGGGAGCTACGTACAGCAGGGCACTGAGATTGTACCCTTAGGGGAGGCCCTGTTAGAGAACCCAAAGATGCAGCTGTTGATCCCTGCCAGGAAAAAGAGCATGAACAGCCACATGAAGCAGCTGATCAGGGAGATGCTGTCGGCCAATCCTCAGGAACGGCCCGACGCCTTTGAACTGGAGCTCAGACTGGTCCGAATCGCCTGCAGAGAGCTGGACTGGGACACGTGATGGACTGGCACCACAGACTCGGCCGATCAAGCACATGTACACATCTCATCAGCTTTTGTTAACCTAGATCACGTAACGGGATTGTTCCAATCATGAATAGAACTGTCATCGTTTGTATTATGGCGTAACTTCATCTACTGTCCATCCCATGCAGTCCTCTACTGTCTTTTATATTGGAGGGGAGCGGTGTGACACCCGCCTCTGCTGCTGCTCCAGGTTGCAGCGTAGTCTCAGGCTAATCACATCACAGCTTCCTCTTCCTCCTTACAGAATCACTCAAGTGTGCTGGAAGAGTAAAATGACCCCAAAAGCCCTGGATTCAATGAGAAGAGAAAGTCAAACTGCGACTGTTTGTCTCCAAATACCACGTTGGACTCGGTGCTAATTGTTACCCAATGCCATATGAGACATAATCCTGTGACCATTACAGCGTAGATATATCCAAAGGGCCAACATTAAGACACACGTCCCGTCAGTGTGTTGAATGTTGGAAGGCTTTGACAGAACCTGACTTACAAAGTGAGCCTGGTACACGACCACCAGCATTGTAATTTATACCGTGATTCGATTATGTTTTTGACATCAAACGCAGGTATGCCCTGAATGCTCAGGTAATGCAAACATACAGCAGGATGGTATTTGTAGACAAACGTCTATTGTCGCGGTAAGTTTTGGAGGGGAAGAATGCCAATCTTTGGTGCTTAAAGGTCACTTTTTTTCTCTGCAGGCTGCTACGTTGGTTGTATGGGTGGGGGACATTTTATCAGTTAGTGACCAGCCAGCAGGTGCTGGCAGTTGGAGTTTCCCTCTTTATGCTCATTGCAGACTTCAAGATAAGTTGACTGGTCCCAGACACGCCCGTTACCAGTATACCAGAATGTATAACGATCAAGACAGTTCACCTTTATTTATGTAGAGCCTTAAACACGAAACGCTTAATTTCAATTACAAAGTGCATCATGATGCATTATGATGGAGAGAACTTAAATTATAATACTGCTTTATTACAACTTGGTTCCTATTTTCGTAGCTTTGGCCAACGTTCGTGTTGGAAGTTACAATATTGTACGAGGGTTGGATGATATGTTAACATTTGGCCACTTACTAAGCCCTGCCCTTTGGCGCTTTAGTTACCATTGTGATGCCGGTTAAAATACATTTTATTATGGCATGAATGTGGTTTACAGCGATAGCAGTAGCAGATTTACCACTGGAAATTTGTGGTAATTTTTGAAACATTTGATCCTTGATTTTTGACAAAAATAGACAAAACCAGCTTTTACTTTTTAGCATGTGATTGTCTATTTTGGGTTAGGGTTGGCAGATTTTGTTTTAATGTTGCCAACCAATGTTATCTAATTAACATTAACTCTTGTGAATCAGTTGAAAAATTGATGTCCAACTGACTCCCTCAGTTTTTCTAATGAGGGATTATTATTATTGTTTCAGCTCCAAATAAAGCGATTTAGATAATCTGTTGGCTTGTTTACAATTGCACTTCATTGTCATCATAGCCAATGGAAATAATGTCCCAAACTGAACAAAAAACCAAGGAAGTTGTAATAAACCAGAATGATCCTTTTTAATCAAGAAAATCCAAACAACTGAGCACACTACAATAAAGCAAGCAGCTTGGCCTACGGTCAAATGACGTATTATTATTATTATTATTATTAGGTATTCACATCGTAGTCCATTTAGATCTGAATGAGTAAAAAAGGTGAGGGATTCAGTGACTCGCCCAAAGCACTTTTGTTTTGTTTATATTTATTCCTTATGACTACCTGCTGCATTACATGGAGGAGCTCTATGAGGCTGGATACAGTGTGATATCTGCATTGGTATTTGTTTACCAGGCGAACACAATGTCAGCCAACAGTCTACTTATGCATGCAGTGCCTCGAGAAGACACCAGCACACACAATCCTCCGTGAGCCAGAGGATCTCTGCTTTTTTTCCACACATAGTACTGTTGTATTTAACTTGATCTCCTCTCACTGTGTCACTGCTCCTCATTTCCTTTGGCTCTGGATCTTAACAGTAATCCCTTTCTTCATGCTTCCGACAGGCTAATTCTAAGCCTATTAAGTTGTTGCAGCACTTGGCAAAGGATCATGCTCGGGACCCCTTTTGCCGTTCAGGTCATACATCATTTGTGCACTTTTTTTTTTTTTGTTTCACAAATTTTACAGGAACCTGTAAAAACCAAACAATCCTGGCTTCTTGGCTCTCAAACTCTTGCGGAAATGACAATTTTCTTCGACTTATTGCCAATTTATCTGCCTTTGTTTTCCTGTCATGATGCGATAGAGATTTGCCTTATTTCTGAAATTCACAGGTTTGTTTTTTTGACACTGGAGTGGCCTCATTGATGTTGCACTCGAGCACAGAATTTACAGAAATCGTGCTTGAGATGGCCACTTTTTGAGTGACTCTGCGGGGTGCTTTGGTATGAATAGCAATACCACAAATCAGTATTAAAACCTGCCTTTACTGCGGGGCATCTATGCTGCTTTGGACAATGTTGCTTTCCTTCAAGAATGTGGTGTTTGTGGGGTTTTTTTTCTGTTCAAAAGCAGCAAAGTTTAGAATCAAAGTAGGTCAGCCCTATCCTTTTGAGCTCCAAGCAAAGCAGAGGATGACGGGTAGAGTCATTTCCGGCCTGATTTCTTCCTTCAACCCTCTGAGACAAGCGGGAGAGGAAGGAAGACGGTTGGCTTCCTGTGTGAGGTTTGAGACGTTTGCCAAACGAAGTCTGGGGTATTAAGAGATTTCACCCATTGATTTGTTGTATTAATTTCCTTTGCACATGTGTAAATACTGTATATGATTAAGGGGGGATGAACAAGGTTGATGTACATTTGACTGGGTGTGCTCTGTTTTCAGGAGCCTGACTTGTTTGATTTGTAAATTGCAGTGGATTCAATTTGACATCAGCTCTTAATTCCGCTTCGTTTCACTTCAGTCATGGAAAAAGATGTGATATTTACAGGTCAATACTGTTGGTGTGCTTGTGGTAACGATGTTTTTCATTTGCTTATCGTTTGTGAATTTGTGTAAGCAAAGCTGGCAAACAAAGTGGGTCAACTCGACTCGTCTTTTCTGTCTGGTATTTAGAGTTCTGGGACATCAGCCAGACCTCACCATTTTACCAGCCCTGATCCAGGACCACCATGATCCAGGACCACCATACAGTGTACTTCCATATTGCTATGCGATCTCTGGGAACGCTTGACATTTCAGGTTTAAATTATATAAAATTATGGTATTATTTTCTGTTAGCATAAAACGGTAAATTGTAGGTTTCCTGGAAATGCACTATTATGAGGTTGGCACATAATATAGCAATTATATAGAACATTTCTGCAGCAAAACAAATGTTTAACATACATCAGATGAATTGCAAATCAAACATGATAAAAGGACATTTAAACATTTAAAAAACAGTCTGTCTGTAGGTGATTGCTATGCAGACTTGATATTGCTGTAACAGTTTCTGGCCACCAGTGGCAGCACTGAGCTCAATGCTGCTGAACCGTTCTCTGTTCAGTCTGTAAACAAAGTCTGGGCCATATTTGTATTGACTGTAATGGAAGAGCCCGTTCTTGTTCTGGAGTAAATCTTTTTTTGTCCAGATTTTTTTTTTATTTTTTTATTTTTTGTCACTTTGCAACTTTCCCAACCTTGTCGCTCACTAAGACGCTTGCCTACAAGTCAATGGAGATCAGATTGAAAACATTCTTCCTGTAATACATTTTAGGAGCCGTGCAGCGATTGAAATATCCTTATTTCCAGGTCCGATGCAGGACTGTGATACCCAGTAGGAGCCCGGATCAAGGCTGCACTCGACATTAAATGTGTTGGATGAAGACCAACTGGAGTCAAAGAACACGATCCGGGCACGCAGCCAGGCAAACTTCTCCTTCCACTCTTTTGTATGAACAATTTTTTGCTCTTATGTCATTGTAACATGTTTTGAAGAGATTAAATGAAGTTTATCAAAAGTGTTGAGAAACCTGTCAATCGCTGTTGAATCATTTTTTTTTTTTAATCAAATGGATTCCAATAATTATAGAATCACTTTAAAGAAATGAAGCATGCAAATTGCTCAAACTATCTATTTGCTCCTCAGCTCGTTTTCCTTTTGTCCTGCGCCGCTCCACTGGTAATTGCTGTAATTCAATCCACCTGATGGCCTGGACATTAAATAAGCTGCTAGGTTGGTTAGACTGTCCTAGTGCTTCCAGCCTGACTGTTTATGCACCGTTTGTCCTGAAGTTGGTTTTTCCTCAAACATTACTGAAGAATACCTGTAGCTGCCTACGTGACGGTTACATTTTAAGATTGTCATGTGGACCAAAGGTATGTTGGTAAATGTTGAAGTGGCTCCAGCAACAACAACAAAGAACACTTTCTTCTTCTTGAAATATGGTCAGCAACTTTTCCTTTTGCTCAGCTCGTAGTCAGTCAACTGATGAGAGGAGCAGCTGCAAAGAATGGCAATCCAAGGTGCGTCTATCATACGATGTGAAGAGAAAATGTGTTCATGCAAACAGTAATGAGATTCCTTCACCCTGCTGTCGCCACAGAGGACAACCTATGAGGTTTTACCCTGCAACGTGTCTCAGCTGCTGGCTGCTTCTCAAGTCGGCAACGATACCTTCACAATCTGTGGCTGGGAACTCAACCAGGTATGAGCAGCGACGCAAACGGGTTTCTCTCTAGGCCCTTTCCACGGCAGCCATGTTGACATTTCAGTGAAGGGTAATGAAAAACAGGTGTAACTGATTAAATTGATAAGCACAGTCCTGTTCTATTTAGTGCATCACAGCCATTTCAATGAGCCGGATGCAAACTAAGTGAGCCCTGATGAACTGAAATGGGACGGGGCCATAATTAATGTTATTAATTACACCCGTTTACCCTGCAATGACATTTCAAGGAAGTGAAGTGAAAAGCACCTAGTCTGAACTCTACCACAGTGAACGTTAAAATATTTGAACAGTTTTAGATGATAGATCATGAATCAGCCAAGCTGTCTTGGATGTCATTCAGAACTCTGACATTTGAATGTTGACCTGCAGGAACAGAATATCTGAAGTTGGTCCAAGGAATAACTGCTTGTGCTGAGTTTAGTTTTCTCCTTCTGTGCTTCCTCCCGCTGCAGGTTTCTGTCGTGGGCATCATCAGAGGAATAGCTCCCTTCGTGACGAACATCCAATACTCTGTGGATGACATGACTGGTCCACCTTTAAGTGTGAGGCAGTGGGTCAACTCGGAGGCCAGTAGCATCAACAGGATCCGCTTAGAACTACATCTAGAAAACAACAACAACAACTTGCTAAATAATAACTAAAATCCATATTCGATCTCACAGGACTGTGCTCCGATGACCTCTGCTTCTCCTGGAACATACGTGAAGGTCATTGGAAGTCTACGCAGTTTCAGTGTAAGTGATGCCAACAAAAGGTTTAGAGATGATAGCCTTTAAAAGAAGCATTGAGTTTTGTGACAATAGCTTTTTTTTTTTAATGTATTTCTTTTTTATGTTTCATTAGGGTCAAAGGTCAATGCTGGCAATGGATATCCGTTGCATCGCTGACCTGAATGAGATCACTTCCCACATGTTGGGAGTGGTAAAAGCCCATATGCTGCTTTTTGGAAAGGTACCAATGCTTGTGGATGGTTTTAACCAATAATGGAAATTCTGATCGTATAAAAGTCTTTTGTCAAATGTTTTAACTGCAGGCCAATTTATTGAGCAAAATTCAACAATTGAAACCCATACTTTGTAGATGTGAGTTAGTTACATATAAATCAGTTACAGGCATTTTGTAAATGGCAACTGGCCTGATTTTGATCTCTTCACTCAAACGCTTGTAATACAGCACAACGCATAGTTTTGATGTTGCTGTTCTATCCAGACATTTGACGTGAATATGAATACCACTGCCGCCTCCTTCTCTGGAAGAGTCCTGGAACATCGTGGTCCTTCTAAAGACACTTTACCAAATGGTTTGTCCACTATCCAGAGTCAGGTAAGTGGATTTAAAAAAAATGTATGTTTCTTAGCACAAGTTCCCCAACTCTACAGCAGAGGTCAAAAGTGCAAAGTTAACACGCTCCATCAAGCCATAATGGTGACATTTATGGAAAATATGCCTCGTTGAAATAAATATGCCGTTGCAACAATATGTATAAAAAGAAGATATTTTTAGATAATGGGTTAAATTTTTTTTTTTTTTTTTTTGTAAAAACATTTGTGAATGTGGTAATAAAGGGAAATGTAGTTAATCTATTGTTGGCGTCCTGTTTTAACCAGATCTTTGTCATGGTGGCAGAAGTGAATTACAGCAGCTTATTGCTGCCACCATGACAAAACAATAATTGTTCAGTTGCACACAGTTTAGTGAGCCGAATGGATTTTCCTTTTGTGGAGCTTACCAGAAATGATCACATTGCGTTTTGAAATGGCATTATCCACAAATGAACAATACTATACTTTCCCTGTCCTGTCTGTCTGTCTGTCCTGTCTGTCCTCTTCACCGTGGACAGGTTTCACCTTTAGAAAACCGTCCATGATGAAGATCCTAAGTTACCATGACATTGTCTCTTGGAAATCTGAAAATAAAAGATGAAACCTATTTTCAGGCATTGAAATGGCTTGGGTTTGGAGGTAATTTCTTGTTTTCCTGTTTAAGGTGTTGCATGTACTCAGGAAGTTCTCTTCCAGCGACATTGGCATCAGTTTTCATGAGCTGCAGAAACAGCTGGACTACATCAGAGGGGAGGACCTCGGGTACATTTTTTCTTGTGTCACTTTAGCTGTAGGTGCTATACAGGCATATTTACCTCAGTGTAGGGTGATGATCTCAGGGTGATGGAAACTTGAATGAAATGCCTCAATCTGTGACTTGTCTCTTTTTCTGTACAGAACTTCCTTGACCTTTCTGATAAATGAAGGTCATGCGTTCTACACCATTGATGAGCAGCATTTCAAGTCGACGAAACATTAGCAGGCTAGGAGAGATCAGACATTTGTTAGGGTGACATGAATCTTCATTGTTTTGGTTAAATGTATACTGTAGCTGTTGGCTTTAATCTGTCTTGGTCTAAAGATGTTGAAAGTTGTGTAATTGTGCACTAAGACGGATAAGGAAACTGTTACAGGGTTTATAATGTTTATTTTGTTGCCTGTATAGACCTACTGAAGTGATGTACTGCTCAGGCTCCTTATGTGTTGATGATATACTTTACATTGATTTTGTTTTGGTTATTTTTGGACACCCTGAAAATGGAGTCATGATTGCTGTGGATATAAAAGATGTAGTTTAAAATGTGACTTGTGCCTTCATTATTCAACTACAGTTCCCGTATTTCTGTTTCCTCAGTCGTCAGTTTCCCAGAACTCGAGGTAGACAACAGGTGGATAAAAGTGGCAGCAAAGCAAAAGGTTTTTTGTATCGTCATGGTAACGTGACATGTGGCAAAGTGCTGTCCCATTCCTAATTGGAGTCCTACAGCCTGTCTCACTTAAGCTCTTACCAGATAACCTCAATTAAGCCCCCGGGGGGTTCAGGGCTTGGCTTTAGGGGGACATTGGCAACACGTTTGGTTGAAGTTCTCCATTTAAATCGCGTTTTTAATGGGAAGAGCAAATGGAATCCCATAAAGAAACACTTTTAACTATGTTTGGGTCTCCTCCATCTTAATGCAACAATTAAATGTTACAGTTGACGGGACACACACACATACTGTTGTGGTTTCAAGAGTCTAGAGCTGGGTTTGTTTATATCGTTTTCCTAATAATGGCTCATTTTCTGAAAATGTTTGGACGAGCTGTTTATGCAAGTCACAGGGGTTTCCCCAGGGACCTGGATTGAGAAAACCGAGCTGATATATGTCATGAAAATGAGCTGTAAGCAGAATTCGGCACATAAAGTCAGGAACCGGTTAAGGCAGTCAGGCTTAAACATGAACCTTAAATATTCCTGCAGAGGTGCACATATCAGGGATGATTTATATGAAGACATGTGATCGTTGGAGTCTATAAATGTCTTGGCTGGCATGCTAAACCTACCTTACCAATGATGCATGTGAACCATATTGCCACTGCAATGGGTTGTTCCACCACCGACGACAAAGGAGTTAGTGTGAAACATGTCACAGACTGATTATACAGGTTTTGCAGCATTGTAGGGCTGCCATCACACCGCAGTATCTGGGCTGCACCCAGGTTACAAGATTAATGATGGTGGTGAATTGATTTGGATAACAAGTGATGCATTTGTAGAAACATAATTTTCTATATTAATTTTAATGTGGGAAGCAAAGCTGTTCATGGTGTGTGTGTGTGTGTGTGTGTGTGTGTGTTTTGATTTAATGAAAGAGAAACTATTAAAAAAACATTTTTTAAATCATTTTTTCCAAAAACACCAGTGCTACTGGTGTGAACCTTTTTGGTGCACTAGCACTATAAAGCAGAGGTCTACAACATTTTTTTTAAAATTTTTAATATTAAAGAGTATTATGATATTATGATGATTGTAAGCTGCTCCTAAAATGTGTATTCGTAAAACCCTTTCCATGGAAAAGTTGAAAGTTATCGATCATTCAAAATGACTAGTTTCTGAACTTCTGTTGATGTGCATATTCTCTAGTCCCAGAGTAGGTGGTCTTTTTTTTAAAGGCGTTTCCACAACACTAAAATGAAAACTATAGAGTATACTGTAAAGAAGAAACCATCTGTGATACCACCTTTGTCTCTTGTTTCAGTACCTTATGTCCTGCCCTTGTGTTTCCCACTGATTGTCTGCTCGGCCCTGCTGTCACCTGTCCCTCGTTATCATCCTCAATTCATTGGGTGTTTTGTTCCTGCATGCTCTCCTTTGTCTTCCAGTTGTCCAGCCGTAAGCTGGGTTTTATTTAGTTCAGTGCTTCATTTTCTTGCACTCTTACCTTACCAATGTTTTAGAAACCCTTGCCATTTATTGGACTTTTTTTTTAATCTAGTCCCCTTTTGCTAGTAATGGCTTTTATTTTAAACTCTCACTCCGTGTGTCGAATCCTGCTATCGCTGGTGCCAGCGTCCCTGAAACAATCCCATTGGCCTTTTCTGTGCTTTGTCTCCTCACTGTCTCTCTGTTGTGCAGGCGTAATAAAGACATGAATGAAAATTGTCTTTGGCCCTGGTGTTTCCTTTTCAGCACATGGGACTTTTCCTAGGACAAATACGCCTGGAACCACACAAACTCCACTATGAGGTTCAGGGCGTCTACTTTCTTAGGAGGAAAAAAAAAAGCAGCGAGGACCCAAAGCAGCGCCACACTAGGGGAGCTGAAGGCAGGGTTGAAGAGCTGAAAGGCCTGCTGGGATTGCCTGAAGAGCTAGATAGACGTCTTTGTTTGCTGCTGTTCGTTCTCAGCAGGGTGTTTAAAAAAAGTCTGGATTGAAAGAAACTCCTGAATGTGAGCAACTTCAAACTCCAGACGCATTTGCAAAAGAAAAAACGCATTTCTCGGGATCTGACAAAGCTGAAGATTGACAGCTGTAGAGCCATTAATAATTTATAGCTTGTGCTAGTTTTCATTTTATACAGAAGGATGTAGCCCCACACAAAACAAATTCCAAAGTCCAACAAATAAGAATAAATAGTTTGGTTTTTCCAAATCCAAAGGTGAATCCAGATTTGTATAGCCTGAATCTGATTTGATGCCTCATATGGCTCATATTTCCCTCAAAAACATGTGGTATAAGATTTCCTGTCTGACTTTTCAGGCTTTACTAATGTGGGCACAGAACCTGACTGAGGCTCCGGACATCTAGAGGAAGTCCTGTGTGTCCTTCGGTGATGGAGAGGGGAGTCATCAACCCAGTTTCTGACTTTCATTTGGTGTGGGGTTTCTGCCCACATGACACATTGAAGTCCAGGGTCACTTTTAGCTCTGTTGTGGTAGGTTTCTCCCTTGGCTGATAATAGAGCACATTTAGAGATTATAGACTTTTATGGATTTTTATAATGATGTTCAGCCCTCTCACGGGCAGTGCCAACAAATCTATTTTGATGACTGTAAAAAATGAATAACTAAATAATGATTTAACCTGACATTTGAGGCTTTAACAGATATCTTATGCTCAGGTTTAGTCTTCAGAAAGAAGTTCCTTTCTGTCCCAAATGTTCTTTCTCCTCAACACCTTCTGCATGAATTCTTCTTTGTGTGAATAATCTTTGGACAGTAGCTGATTTACTCATAAAAATAGGAAGGGAATGTCACAAGCCAGGAAAGGAGTAGCAGACATACCTGTAATAGACTGCGACAAGGCTATGAACTGTGGGGTGAGGATTGACTTCAAAGGAACTCAATAAAGAGACTGGTATTTGTGACAGTAAAATCAATGTTCTTTTTTCTCTCCTTTTCTATTTTTATACCAGAATGTGGCTTTCTAAGCAAGTGCCATTGTCAGATATGTATGAAACACTTGGAGTGAGAGGGCTTTAATTGATATGACTGTTATTAGAATTCATCTACGCTTGATATTTGTATAATAAACTATAATCCATACCTCTCACTTGGCTGTGTGAAATGATGTGGAGGAGGATTAGCGGGTCCCTGGAGAAATCTCCCACTGAGCTTACTTCACTTTCATGTATTCACTTTCGTCTGCATGCTGCTAACAGTGCTATCTAATGCAAAAAGAAGAAGAAAGCCCTTGAGAGTGCTAATTAAGTGATTTTTTGGTGCAAACTGATTTTGATAGCATGTCTCTAGCACATGCTAAATGTGTCATTTTCTCCCATGTTGATGAAACTATTCTCTGAAGATTTTGAGCACCTATCTATTCTGCCTTTTTGAATTGTGTCCTGATTGGTGACAGGTATTGCGTTTGAAATGGCCCGACTTGTCTTTTCAAATGCTTTATGTGTTTTTTCTCTTTTATCACTTTATTTTTCACATTACCGCTGTACCGTGCTCTCTTAACAGCCGTTAATAATTGTCCCCACCACATAATGAAGTGTCTCTATGCCTGACAATGTGCTGCCTGCTGCTAAACAAGACTCCAGACACCCTCCAGCAGCAAGGCATGCAAGCTTTAAAATGATGTTGTTTTTCCACCAGAGGGCAACATGTGTACTGTAATCCACAAACACCCCTTATGTCTCGTTCACTCCAAACTCCTCTTACATGTAAATCACATTACCAATACCAATACCAAGCCATTGGCAGTCTCTTATGGATGCAGAAACGCCATTTATTTTAATGGGAACAACTCTCAATAGTCCCACTTTTCAAACTGTGTGACGGGGGGCAATGAGGGGAAAATAGAAAACAAAAGCTTAGTTTCACTTCAGATGTCCCCACGAGTGACGCAATAAACTGTGCATCATTATGTTTTTTTTTTTTACCCCCTCCAGAAACTGTAATCTCTATGCATTAAATGAAATATAAGAGCAAACGTGGCTGTGAATAAAACATACATTACATAGCTTCCACCTTTAGGGGTCTCTCAAGCTCTGTGCAGGCCGTGCTGTCTCGCCAACACAGATAAATGGCACCTCGTTAATCAAATCTGCATGAGTGCGCTCAGGTTGCCATGGCAATAATTATCAGAGCTGCCTAATTAACTTTCTCAATTGCTTAATGATATACGACCCTCTGAACTCCTTCATTTTTTCCCTCTCTCTAATCCAAGTTGTTGTGTTTTTATTCCTCCATTTTCACTCCCCAGTGTTAGCCCGTGACCGCCAAGATAATAGAAATTATAGAGAAATTAAATTCAGCACCACATCATTTCCTCCCGGCCCACCCCATCCTCCTCGCGGGCTGAAGCGAATGGGGGGCTGGTAGGGGGTAGGGGGGAGGGGGTGTGTGTGTGTCAAACATCGCATGCAGAAAAAGCACACGCTACTGAATGCCGACGCATGTAGCCGATGTGTGTCTGGCCTGTACAGTGTGTGACTCACATACTTTGTCTTCTCGCGGTGACCTCGTGTGACAGCTGACTGAAGGTTGGGAGCAGCGGCCCTGTCGTCCCTGATCAGCCAGGCGAAACTCTTGAGATACAGCGAGACAGGGGGAATGGTACCTGGTGACACCCACCCCGCCGTCGCCTGTCACAGCCGGCCTCTCGCACTGTCTACTGCCTTTCTTTACGGCCTCCTGTCAACCTGCGGCCCCCTCGCCGGCTGCAATCCACACCAATCCCAAGTTTTGTGCTGAAGTTTAGAAGTTGTGCTTGAAAAGCAATCGCGCCACTTTCCAACTGGGCAGCTTTTGCAACCTTGCTATGAATAAACAAGCTGAGACACCGAGAAGAAGCAGTAAATGGTGCAGTTTTCATGACCTGAAAACGCTCCAGGTCACGAGTGTCTTTCTTCTAAACCCAGAGACCGTTTCCATCTCTTATCAAATTTCAGCGTTACTTTTAACTGTGGCTCTAGCCCCCCCCCCGCGACCCTGAATACAGGATAAGCGGTAGACAATGGATGGATGGATGGACTTTTAACTGTGGCCACCGTCCTTCCTTCACCTTAATTAAGTATTTTTTTGTTTCCATGACTTTAAAAAAAACCTTTGAAGGGACACCGACAAGTGATTTATTATTATACTTCCTTAAAATCGGAGGATTTGCAGGAGACACATTAAAAGATGAATCATCAAAATGTAAGAAAAAGAGGCAGAGATGTCTTGACTTTGACAGACTAGTATGTGTCTATTCTAGAGCCTCCATTTCCCCTACTGCATCTCTCATTAGACCCAATAAAATAAATGCCCATCTCTTTCAAACTCCACACCCCAATTTTGACAAATCAAGTGGACATAACCTGATGACATCGCTATGACATCATCGGAGTCAAGATTGTCTCTCTTGAATGTTCTCACACTGTTCGCAACTAGCAAGTAAAAATGCATTATAATTCCCATCATTGCATATAAATGGCACGACCTTTCCACATGTCATTAGAATTTTAGGCTTTTCACATGTAATGGCCACGGGGTTAACGCTGTGAAACGCCTTCCTCACTTAGCCCCACGTCATTACCATGATATGATAATGAAACCACTAAATTGAAAAAAAACATCATGAATGTACGTGGCCTTGAAGGGCAAATGGTGACGACATTGACAAAAACACAACAACTTTTACAAAAACACAACGACAAAAAGAAAAACACGACATTAACAAAAACACAACGACATTAATGAAAAGACGACAACATTAACAAAAACCCAACTACATTAATAAAAACACAACAACATAAACAAAAACACATTAACTTCTACCGGAAAGGGTAGGTACTTGCTATGACACATCATTGCTGATTGGACTAGAGCATGTTTAACAGGTGGAAAGGGCGTTTATTTTCAACGATCCCGGTCGGGTCCAGGTGGACTTAAGGAGGTCTGTGGTCCAGTACTACTACATCAGAAAGAAGACCAACGATCTCCATGACCCAACTTTTGCGCTGCTCTTTTTATTTTTTCATGAAGGAAAACGAATATGAATTAAAAAACGCATCGGACTGCAAGGTTTCTGTGTGTAACGAAGTTTGTCGTTTGACAGACAAAAAAACAATTGTGAAACAATGAGCCTGGCCGTTTCTTTGCGTGAGAAATAGGTGTGGCATGTCAGCGTGTGAACAGGTTGAAATGCGTGCTGGAGAGGCCTGTGTAACCGTTCTGTCACAATGAGGGCAATACATCTTTTCTTAATCTGATGCTAAATGATGGCCGTCTGAGCCGTAAAGCAGCCCTTCAGCTGTTAAAAAGACTGACGTGCTTTCGTCCAATCAGCAATGATGTGTCATCATAGCAGAAACTACCCTTTCTGGTAGAAGTTAATGTGGTTATGTTTTTGTGAATGTTGTGTTTTTGTTAATGCCATTGAGTTTTTCTTTTTGTGGTTGTGTTTTTCTTTTTGTGGTTGTATTTTTGTTAATGTCGCTGTGTTTTTGTTAATGTTGCTGTGTTTTTGTTAAAGGTCATATTGATAACATTTTTTATGTAAAAGAATAATCTAAAAAAACAAAAAAATCCACAGATCAAAAGTATCACTTCTCGTGAAATGTTTTGTTAACCTCTGTGTAGATGTGTGAGGTGTGGCTGCGGCTTCTAGCAAGGCTTGTGAGCCAATAGAATAACGCCGTTGTTATCATGTGGTATCTCGTAGTCAGGGGTCAAGAGTCTTTGGGGTTGCCAGTTAGTGTGGAAAAAACTGAAAAATGGCTGAGTTTCACATCACATGAATTTTGAAACACCACCGCACAAAGTAACCCAAATGTTAACCTAGATGTGTCAAAATGAATTCATACCAAGAAAGATTCATCACTTGACATGACTGAGTCTGTCTGAGAGTCACTCCACTCGACCATGAAAACACAGGTTGTGCAACAAACTTGCAACCCATTGAAGGCGCATCAGTTCGAGCAACAGCTGTGTTGTGATGTGAATGCAATGGAAGGGGGGAGTTTGAGTGCGGCATCTGGTTATCACTGTTATCGATAGCACCTTAAATGTGATTGTTTTTTTATTTCTGTGGTTGTGGTTTTCTTTTTGTCGTTTACCCCTTCAGATGATTGGGCCTAAAATAGCTACATGTACTAAGTAAACGTATACATAAACAATGGTAAGGTATGGAAAACTAACAACTGAAAAAACCACAGGTCAGTACCAGCTTGGTTGTGAGTCCTGTGTTTGTTTCACCTGACCACCCGCCCACCATAACCAGCCATTTTAGACTATGTAACATGTTGAGCATATTATAGTTAAGCAGCTGTATTAACTTTATTATTATTATTGTAATTTCATGATTTGACTCCATGGCTACAAATGAAAAACAAAAAGCAAGACAGGTGTTCTTGTTCCAATCACAATTGAGCTCTCACTCATACCAAATTAGTGAGAGCCGGCTAATTATTCTATATAACTGACGCAATCGGTAGAAAGAACACATGACCCAGTATAAAGAGCGACAAAGTCCATGTGTGGAGGAGGGGGGGGGTTTGATGGGTTGGACCAACACCCAGAAGACCGCAGTTCACGTCCTGTGTGAAACCAGAAGTCACCGTTGAATGTTCCCTATTATGTACCGCCACTTCTGTAGTTAATTTAAACCCAAACCACGTTCTTTTTCCTCAATCTAACCGAGTAGTTTTGTTGCCCGAACACAACAGGGGCACGTGTAGTTGAAGAGATCACTTGTGTTGCTGGATATTTGTAGGAAAACACACACGGAGGAATAACAAAATAAATTTTTGTGAGATATCAGACAAACCATTGTATGAGGATATTTGAGAAGGTACTGGGAATATCAGCTTTTCAACCAATGTGGACAAGAATTTGTTCATGCGCTCCCCCTAAAAAAAAAATCTAAATTTGGAAAAACCACAGTTCCATAAAAACTGGGCAAGCTCCATCTGTTGATTAAGCTCAGACCAGAACGGCTAATAAATGGTGAGGTTGTTTTCTTGACTCTCATATTCAAGGTCAAGAATGAGCTTTGAACCTCGGGCCTGATTTGTCGTTTGCTTTGGAGGAGATGTTGGTGGAAGCCAACTTCTGTCCGCGTTGCTCCTCTCCGTGAACCCTTGTTACAGTCGCGTAGAGGCCATGTGTTGCACTGAAGAAACGGTTTGTCCAGACCCATGCCTGAGTTCTGGGATCAGTGCTGGGTTAGGAGACCGCAAGGCCTGGAAGAGTTCATGTGATTAACTTTCTGCAACCACCATCAGGAAGCTTTATAGGACTGGGTCAAATCAAGCTTTGGCAAAAAAAAACCTTACAGTGTGGTTACCACCAATGTCTGCCATATGTCTGGCACCGCCCGCTTACACAGTGTGATACCGTTCTCCTTTTCTTTTTTTTGTCATCCTAATTTTGCAAAAAAAACCCCACCTAATCTTCCTCCTTTTTGCTCAGGAGAACCTACCCGTGCCTTAATTGTACCTGCTGGCTTTTGTTGCTTTAAACCCAGTCGGGGAAAAGTGGCAGGGGAAAGATTATCTTTGTAACACCTCTGCACTGCATCACTGTGTATTTTTTTCTCTCTTGTGAGTGGATTTCATGGTTGAGAGTGCAATTTGAAATAGGATTAACAGTAGGTGTCGGGTAGTGTTAGCTAAACCTCTTTATGTCAGGTACAGCGGAGAGAAGTCTGTCACTGTCTGCCGAAACCCTTTCACCGGTGAACATTGCTTGAGGGGGATTCTTTTAATATTACTAAATCTGTATTTGTATTCATCAAAGGGCTACGAGGGAGACAGGGGCAACGCAATGTTGTGGTTTCTACCTGTAATAAAAAGCAGAAGAAAGAATAAACGTGAGCAGTACCCTGACATGTACCACCAATATGGGAGCAAAAGGCAGCCTTTTGTTTAAAAAAAAAAACAACAACTCTTTTTTGCCTAAACTCTTTTTTGCCTAAGTGCCTTGGTGACATTGGGAGGCCACATGGTTGGCTGTGGCCCAGACCCACAGAGAGGATGCATTCCTGGGATGGCCATTGGCAGTGTACTGGCTTAGATGCCCAACCCTCGGCTCCCACAGTTTCCGCACACAGCAGTGAGTCCTGCTGGAAAACAACACTTTCGGCAGTCTTATGCAACTGGGGTTGGTTGTAAAGAAAAGGGAGGGCTGGAGGGAGGGATTATGGACTCGTGGAGAGAGAGAGAGAGAGAGAGAGAGAGAGAGAGAGAGAGAGAGAGAGAGAGAGAGAGAGGGGAGGTTGTTTAAGGCTGAACATAGAAACAAAGTGGAGTACTGTAATAGACTAGCTCAAAGCCTAACCCAAAGATTCCCCAATAGGTGCCACAGGACAAACACTTGATTTCAGTTGATGTTTTTTTTACGTGATTTCAGTCTTTGCTTCTTTTTCTTTGGTTGAACCCATGATAACTACTGACTTGAGTTGTCTTTGAAATGAAAAAGCAACACCTTTTAACTGTATTAGCATTTGTCAGGCTCCGTCTGTCTGTTAGCGCTTTTAGCTCAAATTCACTCTTAAGACTTAAAGCTGTGATCAGTATTTTTTTTATTTAAACAGGGATTCAAATGACTGTGTGTAATATGACAGTCAAACCTGCGGAAATGTATGACCCAATTCTACAGTTCGCCACGGCTCTACGGAGCATTTTAGCAAATTTCAGCTAATTTTTCTTGGTTTTATGGCCTGCAACGACTCTAAATTCTCATTCTTGTATTTTTTATTAACATATTTTTCCAGCAGCAGCAAGCAGCTGTTTTCACCAAAAATATCCTTCTTGAACCTACCTGAACTTACGCAATACACTCGACTTAACGACACATTTGGGGACTAGCAGTTTAGCAGCTATTGAGCCGGTTAGTAGGGGCCAAACCCTAACGACTACGACAAGTAACACTCAAAATAAATTCTAATGTTCTGGCTACTACTGCTGAATGTTTAAATAGGCAACCTGCTAACAAGACGTTCCCCATTTCAACTTTATAGAATTTGGTATTTACAGCTTGTCATGCGGCCTCTCCTCTGTCCAAATACTGCTCCAAAGAATATTTCCCATTGATTATGCTCATCAAATTTACTGCTGAGATTTTCGAGCAAGGTTAACATTGCTGAAAAGTCAATGCAGGAATCATGATTCAAGCCGTAAGAAAATACAATTCCTGCCCAAAACTACACAAGTAAGACTCAAGTTTTAATAAATCAAATTTTCTCTAAAAGCTGGGTCTCATTCAAGCACATCGAGGCAGCTGCAAGGTCTTGACAGTTTTATTTCCTTTGTATTGGGTTGGCATGAAGACATCCACAAGGCTGCTGTTGAAATCCAGCTTCATGATGAAGTGAATGAAGTGAAAAGGGTGAGTCAAAAAATCCAGGGTGCCACCATATCTGCCTTTCTGCGTTGCCTCATAATGAGCAGAGAAGAGCACATCCCAACTTTCCTGATTGAAGGCGGTGGCGGCAGTCAGTGTTACTCAACAGTTGAAAGCCTCAGGGTTTCCCAGGGCAGGGAGTGGCATCCCCCCTCAACAGTAAACACATCAATAATCCTGCAGGTTGACTGCTCACTGGATAAGGCATGAAAATGAAGGAGGGAGACCCGCGGAGAAGAGGCAATTAGTGTTCGATCTTAGGTGTGCAGGGCCTTAAAATAGTTAGAGATGGAGCGTTGAGACGGTAGACCTGGTGATCGGCCCAACTGTCAAGACTTGAAGAAAAAACAATTGGTTTCTCAGAAATGGAGGAACTTTTCCCCGTCACGAACCCCTTTTAAGTTTTCACAAACAGGATCCTTACCATGCTGCTTCGATGACCAGTATTTACATTTCTTTGTCATCTTAAAGTTCAATGTCATCCCCATGTGTTTCCCCAAAAGTATAAAAATATGCCTCTTGAAAGGCCCCTCCTCAATGTAGAAGTAGAAATGTAAAAACCAGACAGCGTAGCTTATGCATTTCACAACAACCCTCCATACCTAAATGACAAAGTAGGTCATGCCAGTGCATTACAAAACAACCCACATAAAGATTTACTGATCCGCCACCTCGAAGGTTAAAGCTGCATTACAGTAACTGATTTTTTTTTGGGGGGGGGGGGGGGGGGGGGGGCACTTGGGAACAGAGGAGTGGGGGTTAGAATTTTAGGTTGGCCAAACAACAACGACATTTTATCACCTTATAAAGTTGTTTTGCCGAATGCGTTTTGCAAATCCTTACATATTTAAGAAACTCACAGACATGGAGCAACATTAGCATTCCTTTGGAGTCGTGGTTTTTGGCTACCTGGTGATAACTGTGTCTGCTTAGCGTTAAGTGCTAGTCCTCAAGTGTGCAGTTTTTCAACTGCCTGCAGCTGGAAGGTTACAAGAGAGGTGACACTAAACCAAAATAGGGAGCTTAAATATGATGAAACCCTTTGTAGAGCAGCTAGGCTAACACGCCTGGAACTACAGTCTGTCTGCGCTAGATGCACAGAGATGAAATTGATATTATCCCACTCATCTGACATAGGTTTATCGGAAGGATAATTTGCCATAAATATCGGACTGTTAAAACAGATTTATGCCAATGTAGCATTAACAGATTTTTGGGTGTGGTAGATTATTTACCTTTCATACATCCCTTCATTTGGGCATCAGCGGACTAAGAGATCAATGAGAAGAGGCGGCACATTAGGAGGTAGCAGTGACAGTCAATATGCATATCATCAATATTAGATGTGGAGAAAACAGAGGGACAGTGGAAAAAAAACATGAATCTTACACAAATCCAGTTGTCAGAATTGGTTAATCTGACAAAACTAATAGCCAGAAATGAAACACCGATGTGAAAATATGTTTCTTGGAAGAGCTTGAACGTTCAGGCTCACAGCCCCCCCGCCCCCCACCCACCCGTGTGAGGACATGTAATTCTCTGTCTGCCTGGTGTCGTGTCTGACCGTGTGACTCATGTTTCTCATGTTTACGCTGCGGCGGTACATCACCTAGCTGTGATGACGAGGACTTTGCCGTAAGCCACAGTGGAACACGCTATATCCACCCTGCTGGCGCGGCCTCGGTGTTTTCATTCCATATGATAGGACTCACACCACATTCCTGTTACAACTTCTCTGTGGCGCATAAAAAATCTCCTCTCAAAAACCGCAGAGCCATGTGTTTTGAATTTTCCCTCTGTTTGTTCCCATTTACAGCATCTCTCTCTCTCTCTCTTTCTCTCTCTCTCTCTCTCTCACACACACGCACACACGCACACACACACACACACACACTGATTGCTAGCTATCTTCATGTTGATAGGCCCATTTAGTCCTCATGAAAGCATTCCATTTAGGTGCATTCGAGGTTATGGTTGTCACTGACAACCGGCTGTCAAAGAGCGGCAGCCTCTGTCAGTGTTGGGGGTTTCCAGAGGAGCTTACAAACACACAGAGCAGCTATTGATGGACTCAGACCCACCAAAGGCAAATGGTGTGTGACAAAGACAGAGAGGGGGAGTTGGTAGTTTTAATTCTTTGACCCTACCAGGGAAGAATCCCATCTGATTGTTAATCACATTTGCAAAAAATAAATAAATAAAGAAGCAGACAAATGGAAATAGTACAAACACACAAAGCAATTAAAAGGTTAAAAATGTTGATTGCAGTACGTCGACAAGGGAGAACGCAAGGCCGAAGCTACCATTTAGGCCATTTCCTTTGCAGGAACTTTCCCAGGCACCCAGGAAGCATTTCAGGGACTCGCGATCCTTAATTGCATTCTGAGTGGAGGAACAAAAACCTAAAGGAAGTTCCTCAATCATAGTTCCTGGTAGCGAGACAGTCTGTTCAGTTCCCATAGACGTATGGGTGGCCATACCGTTCTCATTCATACTGTCTGTGTCAATATACCTGTATTCAGTCTGAAACACCATGTATTCACATTTAAAAGTAATTGCGTTGCCAGGCAACAGCTTGGGTCCATGTTTACTTCCTGTCAGCTGATGTCCTTCACATACACTGCAACCGGAAATAAAGAAACCCTGACATCCTGACAGCCGGTTTAAAGGCTCAGTTTCTGAATATGTATTTCTCCACTGAGTGTTTGGATATTGTCACAGTATAGAGCATGTAGACCTGCTTCATAATAGAAAAGGATGCCCTCACCTTTAATTAATTAAATCCTTTCACAGACCCTCAGTCCTCCCCTAATCTTTAGCATACAACGTTGTTTTTAAATGTGGCATTGGATGTGAAAGTGACTGTTACTTTGGGTTTTGCCGAATCAATCTTTGTTTATACTGCTTTTTTACACAATGTCTGTAAATTTGATCACTTTTAGGACAACACAATGATGAATAAATACTGGATAATTAGATCATTTTAAACATGAATCATGAATACATTAAACTGAATAAATAAATGGGGATGATCTATCTATATCTATACAATCTTACAGCTTTGGGAGAAAATATTAATTACCGAGTTATTTGCAACTGCATGATGCTTCTTACTCAGGGATTACATTAAAAAAATACATGAATGTTGAACAAAGGTCATTATGAATTATAAATACTACAAATCAAGGTTGTATCCCACGAAGCTGTCGGCTGCCTCATTCATATAGCAACACAGCGTGTAACCTTCATAAGGATTTACAAATGAAAAGGGTAGGTTCTTTGTTTGTTTTTAAATGGAGAGAATTTCAAATATAATAAGTGAAGGTTACTTTGGAGGGGGCCTGTATTAATTGATTAATTAATCTAATTTGATTATTAAATAAAAACAAAGCAGGAACATGTAATATTCATATTTATACATTTTATTATTAATGATAATAAAAACGGAATTAAAATGAATGCTGTCACTTGAGAAAAAAATGGATAAAAACCTGGTGCATGTGATTGAATGTGTATAAGCTGTATATAAAGGACTGCCTTTGGAAATTGTATTTTGTGTTGTTGGGAAATCAACCCCCCTCACACACACACACACACACACACACACACACACACACACACGCACGCACGCACACTCCTCCTTCTTCTCTGGAAACCTGTTCTGGAGGGAGTGACTTGATCCAGGCGGCGTCCAATTATATGGAAGAAGCACTTATTCCACTTTATTCCAGGCTACAGTTAAGTGGCTTGAAGCCTTCAGAGACACACAGGCTCGTAGTGTAAAGGCAGAGCAATAGGCAGAGAGACGGGTACCCATGTGACATGTGAACGGAGAGCCAAAGACAAAGGTAGAAATATCCACTATAGCAAGTGAGGCGTCTGGCGGCGTGCAGAGGAGACACAGAGGATGCTCCAAATCAAATCCATGAGGGCTCTTTTTTTTTCTCTTTTCTTCTCTCGTCTGGAAATTCACGTCTTCATATAAATGATTCATGAGAGCCCGTTTCTATTTCTAAGGGAGTAATTGCGCTCGCAGTGAGTTTCAGCTGAAGCCGGTCACCAAGCAATCTACGGAGAGACGGTAGTAAAAGCCGGGATCAGAGCCCGGAGAAAAATATAAAGTCAGTGCATTTTGGAGGAGTTTGATAAGCGGTGCTTTTTTTCCTTCTTTTTAACCCGCACTGGACCTCGTCTGTCAAAAAGGATCAACTGTTGCTGCAGCCGGAGCGAGCACAGAGACATTCTCCAAGTGCGTCTGGCTTTCATAATGGATGTTTGACCGTCACTTGGTCCTGCATGCAGCCACACAGCCGGTGTTGTGTAATTAACATGGAAGAGAGACTGATACTGTTGTTGATGCCTCGGATACACCTTCCTCTGTCCTGATGATGCCACATTGTTGCACTGAGGAGAATGATAATACACCGCTGCCGGCTTTTCCATACTGGTTGATCATCTCTGTGTTTGAAACAAGACACGTTTCTTCTTCTTTCTTTCTATAAAGGGACCAGTTTGTGCATTTTTGTGTGTGTAAAAACTCACTGGCAGACGTTAACACTGACAGGCGTATTGTTATAGTGACCTTGCCCGATTTTGACAGCTATTCGGCGGGAGATCACCATGCTGATGATGATGAAGAACGGCGGCATGGACGCGCATCAGGTTGATATCGATTCGGAATTTGAGCCTCACAGCCGCTCGCGGTCGTGCACCTGGCCGCTGCCGTGTCCGGAGGATTTCCCCGGGGGAGAGGAGGCGAGTCGCGGTCTGGCTCTGGCGTCGGTCAAAGTGGAGCATTACAACGTGCCCGCGTGCCGGGCCGCCGAGAGAAAAGGCGGCGCACCGGCGGAGCTCAAGCACCCGGCCGGCGCCCCGGCCCCGGTGGTGGCCGCTCCTGCCTGCATGTCCGGGGCTGCGCTCGACGTGGCCGGCCAGCTGCGCAAAGCCAAGTCCTCCCGGCGAAACGCGTGGGGGAACCTGTCTTATGCAGACCTCATTACCCGTGCCATCGAGAGCACCCCGGAGAAGAGACTCACCCTGTCCCAGATTTACGACTGGATGGTTCGCTTTGTTCCTTATTTCAAGGATAAAGGCGACAGCAACAGTTCAGCCGGATGGAAGGTAGGCCACATGAAAGAATTCTCTCGACACATGGGGAAGCTTTTAGTGGAGAAGCTGCACTATATTCAGCCTTAGTCTGTGTCCGCAGCATAACTCCTTTCCTGCATATTTCAAAGCCACATAATTGACCCCTGGTTTCTGCAATTTATGTCAGTGGCGTGTCCCCGTGTCACTCCGCACTACAGTGTGTGGAGGGGGGCGGTGAGCAGGCATGAGGGTTCACTGGGTTCATAGTATTTAGGGAGTGCAGTGCATATAGGAGAAGCCACACGGAGCCAAACTCCCCCTCTTCACGTCTCCCTTTGGATAGGCGACTCTTACGCGCGGTGACGCGCCGGTTAAGTGTCTGGTTTCATGCCGATATTTCTCTGCGTTCGTCGGGTCACACGGGGGACAAAGTGTGCCTCCGGTCCGATTTGCAGCTCCTCAACTGGAGCGTCAGTCACCCATGCTGCCAGTTGGGTGCTCTGGATAAACCATTTGTAGCCCCCCCCCTCCTCTCCACACCCCTCCCCCTGCTATCCAGTGCGCGCACGTTGAATTACGCGCAAGCTGTGCGAAAGCATGGCACAAGGCGAGGGGGTTTAAAAGGACAATAACAAGAGATGATGACATGGGATGTCACAGCAAACAGATGTAACTAAAGATTATCCCTTAAATTCAAATTAATATGAGGTTAATCTAATAGATTGGTTGCTGTAATCTACTTAGATTTACCATCTATTCTTTGTGTGGATTAATGGTCTTTTGTTTCCAAGCCATACACTGTAGCTTCCTCCCATATGCATCCTTTATGCTTCACCAAGTTTTGCTTCTCAGCAAACTGAATAACATCTCAACCAGAGATGTTAAAGATGCAGTTCAGTAAATTCTAAATAAGTGTTCCTAAACACAGACATAAATCAAGCATATGCTGGGAATTAATGTAATATTAATGTGCGAAAACATAAGTAAATACACTTTGAATCAGACCCTGTTAGGAAATATAGTTCCAAACCTATTCACACCTCCAGTGAAACACAGGCTTTCCATTAAAACTTTTCATTCTGGAGCCATAACTCGATGACATAACCATGACATCATCTGGGTTATTTTTCCCAAAAATGTAAAGCTCCCCCCAGAGCTGCAGAAGACATAATACTATTGTTTCCCCAGCCAGAGTAGTACTCCATGTGACGAGTAAACTGAACATCGTGTGTAAAAACCAGTAGGGTGCCCCTTTAAGATGCTGTTTTGAAGTTCACTTTCCTCATGTGTTTCACTGTTTTTCTGACACAGTGAAGGAATATGGAGGAGGGGGAAACGCAAGTAGCGGTGGGATTACCATTCCACATCATCAGTGTGTTTGACATGGCGTTGATATCCGCACAGTGGTTTCCGATAAGTGACATTGCCCCCCGTCTGTTTGTCCCTCCTCCAATGCTTTCATCTCATTTGGCTCCAGACCAGCCTCCACTTGAACAGTATTAAGACGCAGATTAATCTCAATAAAATCACCATTTGATTTAAATCTGAGCAAACCCGGCAAACAACCAGCCTGAAGTCTTTATGGTATGGGTATTTTCTTTGTGAAAAAAAAAATTGGATTTAAAGCTCAGCCTTGTTGGTGCTGCAGGGATTCCCAGCTTGATACTTGGCGTGGACGTTTTGATTGGCCGGTCCGGCAAGGAAGCTGATTGGTGAAGGGAGGCTCTAAGTCGTGGTGGAAAACAACTTGATTCAATCATAATAACACTCCTCAACTACAAAAAAGGAGAGAGAGAGAGAGAGAGAGAGAGAGAGAGAGAGAGAGAGAGACCCACATGCATGCACATGACTGTAACAGTTGGCAGAAATTTTAATGAGATTTGAAGCACGGAGGTACAGAATCACTCTCACACACACACACACACACACACACACACACACACACACACACACACACACACACACACACACACACACACTGCTGTGTGTTTGTGCTTGGACTGAACATTATTGATGAGGGGTGGGCTGGGGGTGGGGGGGGTGTATATGGATGGGATGAGTGGGAGGGAAATAAGATCCAGTCAGACTCTTGCTATTAAAAGCAGTCTTTAAGAGCTGTTGTGTAATCCTGTCTGAGAGCTGCTGCTCAATTCAGCCGCTGGGCTCTTTGTCTTCATCTGGGCCCGCTAGTCCTCTCATGATTCTCAATACCGCACATACTGTACTCACACGCTGCTGTCACTCACTTGTTTCACTGTCAAGCGCCCAGACTCCGGAGGTGGATTGGATTTCTTTCACTCATTCACTCACTTCTTGTGTCCAGTGGTGGTGTGTGCATGTCTCTGACTGCGGTCACTGACATAAACACGCACACACACACACACACACACACACACACACACACACACACACACACACACACACACACACACACACACACACACAGTGTTGCTTCAGCATCTGGCAGCAGGGTCACCATGATGACTATGTATGGATTTCTCTGACTCTGGTACAGTAATTGCGGTCAAGTGTTTGGGCCATGTTTGTTATTGCATCTGAGGTGGGAGGCTGTTTGGTCATATGGAGTGAGTTCAGTTACGTAGGTGGTGGTGGTGGTGTTGCTGATGCGGGGGTATGCGCTTGCACACACACACACACACACACACACACACACACACACACACACACACACACACACACACACACACGTTGTTGTGTTCATTTCACAAGTGGCTCTGCGTGGGAATGGATGTGCTGAGCTGTGGCCTGTCTGCAGGCTATACTGTACACAGATTCAGAGGCAGGTAGGAACTCACTGACTCTACCTGAACGCTTTACAAAAGCACCGCGGCAAGGGAGCGTTGTGGGTTTCTGAGTGTTGTAATCAGGACTGTGATACATATGAGCACACAGTAAAACAAGCAGCAGCACACACAAGGGTCAATCAGTCATGCTTACAGAAAAGCATTCGTTTCTGTTTGTTTTTAAAGAGCAATTTGGTGCCCTGTTTTTTTATCTTAATCTCGCCTGCTTCACAAATGCAATGTGTGATAAAGTGAGTGTAAATGTCATTTGCAACAAGAAATTAGAAAAACTTCAGCAATTTGGTCCATTTTACACTATTCTCCACCTGTGGAGGTCATCTACCACCTGAGAGACAACTGCAAATATTGAGCCTTACTTTCAGCATCTAAATTTGTCTCAGGGAAGTGTTTTCTTTTTGACGGGCTGTGTAATTGCTCATGAATGCACCATTCCTGGAGGGTTTGGATCACTTCTGAAGCTCCATTTCCCCAAAGACTGTCAAACTGTTACGTACTCCTGCACACCTATAGACTACAGTATGTGTCAGAGCTCTACCTGACTGGAACTCTCCGGGTCCTGAGTATTAGGTTTTAGGTTTGGGGCGTTTGTGTTTGTGAGTTTTGTTGGGTTTATTTCAAATGTAACTTATAAAGAAAATGATCTATTTTGCTCTCTGAATGTGTTTGCAAGTACAGTAGAGACTCATTCATTCAACACCATTCATACATTCATGGTAAATTATATTGTGAGCAGTAATATGCACCTTTTGACACTTATGAATCATCCTCCCTGACAGCTGTGGCGTCGAATGACTGTTATCTATAATATGACGCTTTGCATCATGGGATGGTAAGCAGGAAGTAGCGCAAATGCCAACGGCTCTTTTTCTTTTTTTAAGATTATTTTTTTGGCTAGAGCGCCTTTTTATTCGTTTTTCAGACAGTGTGGAAACAGGGAGAGAGAGGGAGATGACATGGAAATACATCCCGGGTGGGAGTGGAACCCGGGACCACCGTGTCGAGGACGTTAAGCCTCTGTACATGGGGTGGCTGCCCTAACCACTGCTCCACTGACCGCCCCACGCCTCTTTTTCAGGGTTATTTTCAGCACACAATATAGACAATGCTTTTCACATGTTGGCATTCCAATAAAATAATTGAGCCTGGTTAGGAAAAGAATGAATATTTAATGTTATTTAAAAAAAAACATGATTTGAAATCCAAGCATTCAGGGGCTTTAAGGCCCATCACACCTCCAATAACACACCCTTAAGAGATTGAAGATAGGCAGTGTACTGAAACTGCTGTCAACTGGTTGCAGGATCAATTTCCTAAAAAGAAGACTTTATTTATTGGGTGCAAAAAAAGGTTAATAGATTGTATGCAGGGGAATACTGTTTTATGTTAAATACTGTCATGTTATCTATAAAAATGGTCAGACTGAGTTGATGTTCTATATTCCTGATTGCTGGGTGCAAAAGCAGATCTTTACCGCTAATATGCTGCTAATCTCCTTGTAATGCATCACCATGCACTTCACGTAAAATATTACCGCCCACGCTGATGGCCATCACCTTGTTCTTGCAATAGATGGAGAAGGAGAATAGGTTGCACAGCGCAGAGAGGGGAAAAAAAAAAACAGAGGCATTTTGAAGAACAAGGTATTATTTGTCCTGCCAATAAAAACCCCTTTTTTGAATTGGATTCAGACTTGAGTGGGAGATGGAGAGAGGCGGAAAAAGAGAAAAGATAGAGCGAGTGTGAGAGTGGTGGCGGTGGCCCCTGCTGCTGAGCACATTGATAGCAGCCTTAATGCCGGTGATGCTCCAGCGCCAGCCGAGACAGAGGGGAATTGGTTGGAGATGGTGGAACAGGCTTAGAGGGTTCCCCGTGCCAGCCGGCCTGGCGCTGGCTCAACGGAGAGCCCTCTGCACCGCTACACAGTTATTGTTATTATCACAAAGGCGCAGCAGAAGGAGAGGCAGCTCTCGAGTTGGCGGGCCTGGCGCTGGGTTAACCGGGGGCGGGGAATGGGAAGAGGAATTTGGAAGGCGAAGGGGGTTGGTTGCTGAATGTGAGACTATGGTAAAAACTCATCTGAACGGTCCTGTGAATGGAGAGAGGGAGAGAGAGAGCAGTCAGGAAGAGTCGTTGAGGGCTTGAATGGAAAGGAGGCCATGCCGAGACGGACAGATTTGGATCCGAGAGGATCAGTTGCCTTGTCAGTTGATGCTGAGCTACAAAAGGCGTTTTGAATAGGACGCGGGCAGAAGGGCCAGGATGTAAACAAGGGATGCACCGGCAGCGGAGGCGGGGTGTTCGCTGCTCAAATGAGTCATGGCGGTTGGAATAGAACATAATATTCTCGCCCTCGGGCCTCGCACTTCAATCAGCTGGAATAAAATGTTGAGAAACACTCCGCAGACGGAAATTCCAGAGAGGAAACCGAGTCCAGACACAGAACAGTCAGTGAGGAAGGCGGATCCTGGGAATTGTGCCTGGTGGTGTGTCGTAAAATGTCGGCCCAGCGCACATTCTCTCCGTGTTGTCTACCAGACCTCGGGGCTTCCAAATGTTCTGGCGTCTGGGTCGGACAATGAGAAGAGTGGCAGTCAAAAAAACGTCCAGTCCTCACTGTCTGTGAAACGTTGTCGCACGGATAACCAGGACTTAAATCAGTTGTGTAATATGAGTATATATAACTAGAAGTAGTAATATGTAACTTTGCAAATGATCTCAAAGTGTGAAATCACATTTTTTATTTTAATTTAATTTTTTTATGTGTAATGCATTGTTTACTTTCAGAGAAATCTCAGGAAATGAATGGCTGCTTACTTTCTGCTATAATTAATTTAACAAACTGCAAAGCAAACATGTAAAAATAGAGGCAACTAAGTCGTTTTGTCAACTAAACCTAAGAAATGATTGTGCCTCAAAGACATTTTTGCAACCTATTTTCTGGTTCAGAAATGTCAGCATTTGATGGATTCCACACCTTGCAGGAATCCACAATGCACTAAAACCTTTCGTTTCACCTTTTGCGACAACCTTAGATTTTATACATCACACAGAGTTACTTTTGAAATGCTGTCATCCTAACATTCCCGGCCCATCGATTCGTAGCAGCGCGGTGATGTGATTACGATCCCACTGGAATCACAAAATAATGTAATCATGCATCGGAAATTGCACTAAATGTTAATGTGATTAATGACACGGTTGCTTCATAAAGAATTCAAACCTCCAACTTTCTGCATATTGTGCTCATTAAACTATGCACCAATTTTAATAAATCATTGGGCACTCACTGTGTGTTTATAATGGGCTTTTGATGCCCTATAATGCCTTATGAGCACCACTTCAAGTAAAGTGTTGCCCTTATTTTTACTGCAAATGGGATGAGTTTTTGAGTTCCTGCACACGCTGAAATGGATTTGATAGAGGTTTGTATGGATCTGAGGATTCTGATTGTGTGTGTGTGTGTGTGTGTGTGTGCATCTGCTCCTGTTGTTGTATAGCTAGGCCTGATGGGAGTCCAGGTCCAGGGGGTACAGCTCTAGTTAATAATTCAGATGAGGCTCATTATCAAGGCAGCGCAGATCTCTCTCTGATTCCACCTTAATTGCAGGCAGGATGTGCCTCTCAGACACTCTCAAAGTCACTCCCCCTCCTGTCTGCAGCTGCAAATGACTACCGCACACACACACACACACACACACACACACACACACACACACACACACACACACACACACACACACACACACACACACACAGAGTTCTCTCCCAGACCTCACCTCTTCACAGCACTGATCAGGCCAGTGTCTTCTGGTGAGCAGGTGAATGGACGTTTGGCAACGAGTGGATGAATCCCACTCAGAGCTTTATGACAATCACAGAGTATCTACTCCGGGGCCACGCATGTGCTGCTATTATGAGTCACTTATACATTTTTTAATCAGATCTTCATGAGGGCTTTCTCCTTTCTTTTGGAGGGCTCGGCAAACTAAGATTGATGGGAGGTAATCAGTCGGAGGACGGCAGTTCTGTGATTAATGCTGCTGGAGCGGGAAGCCTCTCAGCACCACGCTGGATGACCTGGATCGCAGATTTTCAGCCCCGAATTTCTAGAGTTGAAATGAGGAGAGCGTTTAAAAAAACAAACAAACAAGAGAACCGCTTGTTGCTTGACAAGTAGTACTTCTGTGGCATTTAACTAGTGGCATGGTGTTTCATTCTACTATTCAGAGATCTCTCCCCAGCCTCGTCTCTGACTGAAATGACGTTCCCCTCCAACTGAACTGCGTTCTCATCTGTTTCGAGGGTATTTCAGTCACAGATTTCAACACGTGGCGATCGTTGTAATTTGAATCAAGACAAAACGCAACTAAACGACTCAGTTAGGTTGAGTAAACAAAATAAGTAAGTTATTTAAGTTACAGATGTCAATTAATATAAATTGGTGTTGACTTTTGGTTTCGCTTTGGACACAAACAGTCAAACGCATTCTCACAGAGGACTGCATGAAATGACCACAGCCTCGTAAACTAAGTAAACACATCACAAATGTAGCTCTGTGATAACTCAATGGTGCTTTGGGACACGAACACCGGTCTCCTGGTTGAAAGTCCTGTGTTGAAAGTCCTCCAACCTAACATCATCATCATTTCTCATCGTTTGTACTACGTTGCTACCTTTAGCATTGCATGTTCACGTCACGGCAGAGGATCCCCACGCAGACATCCGCAAACTTCGATTACAAACATTTGTGACACATCAAACAAACATATTCCAGGAGGAAGTAAGTTTCCACTCGAGTTCCCCTTTGGAGAGCAGGCTGCTCTCGCACAGATAATTGTACCAAACAATCAAGATTAACTTCAGACACACGTTAGAGAGAAAAGTGTAACGCCTCCCGATGTCTAAAGATCATGCTGAGATGTGATTTTTTGCTGCTTGTAAGCATTAGCAACACTTTAAGCATTGCAATTTTCAAATCGTATTTCTGCCTGGAAAATGGTGTTATTGCTCGTTCACTGGGGAGCTCCAGAGTAGAGCTGTCATTTTCTGTTGTTGAGCGATTTACCGGACTAAAGAAACACAGCAATGTGGAAATCCAGCTCGTTGGACTTGTTTGAGAATCTCTGACTTAGATTGAGTGAAGTAAAGAGAGTCGATGGCCCTGCACCAACGCTGCCGGGGCTACTGCACACTGTTCACATGTACCGTATGCAGTCATTGAGCCTTGATGTTAATAGAGTGTTTGTGGGACTTGAAGCTTGGTGCTTTGAAATATCTCCTTTCTACTCTTGGGTGACGTTTTTATTAATAAAATGGACCCCTGAATAAGAATATGTGAAACAATTTCTCCCTTTTCACTATATCACGTCTTAAAATAACTGTTTTTGTATCTTCCTAATTATTATAAATGAAGGTGTAGAAATGACATACGCTTGTTTAGTTTGTTTTATGGATTCATATGACTCTTTGTTGTTCTGGCTGTTCTGGTAGATCACAGCAGCTCAATCAAGGAGAGTGTTAGCAGGTTTGCCTAATTATGTCCTGTCAACAGGGACAACAGGGATGGGTAACGTAATTCTGCAGAAAATGGCATTCTGCTGTATGTGCTATGTTGTGCCCATAGATGTATTGTAAGTTAAAAAGCTTGTATTCCTCATAATTAAATTATTTGTGTATGATTTGAATGTCTGAGAAGTGTTAGCAGTTCGCTGTCAGTCTGCAGCTTTCATTTATGTTCGTTTACCTATAGGGATCATTTTCTTTGTTTAATTTAGATTTATTGGACTTTATGTTTGGCTTTTGTTTAAGTTGTTGTTAATAAGTACCACTTAGTGTATGTTCGGCCTCCTGTTTATCCACCTGGATCTTCAACATCCCCTTTAAAAGTTTTTCTGATTTTTCTGTTTAGAGACTTTGTTGAATTGGGACACTCAAACAGCAAACCTCACAGTGAAACAAAAGCGTGGATTAGGATATGCATGTACGAGTCAATTCATAAAAGCTCTTAAAATGTCTCCACAAAGCATCATGTGAGATTTGAAATGGAGGGACATGTATATTATTAAAATGTGTACAGTGAAAGATGTTGAAAATACTAAATGATTTGAGGGAAAGAATTGGTTGCAGAAGGTAAAGAACAGGGCGTATTGGTAAAAAGCTAACCATTCTATCCCGCTACCAGTCACCCTTAATTGTTCTCAGTCTAGTTCAGTCATGTTGAAGCCATGTTCATCATCAATCAAGTCACATTCATTTGCCGGCAATTTAATTCATTTTCATTAAAGATGCCTGTAATTGTACTTTGATCATAAATGATAAAAGCCAGTTGAAAATGAAAGCCACCTGTGCCTTAACAGGCGGATCATTGACTTGAGTTATTTCTAACTGGAGTTGTTGGCTCGACGTCTTTGTTAAAAAAGTCTGTTGAAGCAGTCGCTACACTCACGAAGGTGTCTGCTAATGATGTCAAGTCTTGCCCAGACACAGGAAAAGAACATGTCTATTGTCAGCACAAAGAAGGGTCAGGGAAGAGTATCTCTCTTCATGAATATTCATCAGTCCAACGGCATATTTGGGGAAATTACAATAAAGGCCTTTCAAGCTGGAGCTTCAGTGGAAATAATTCACAATAGTTATTATAGTTTGGAGATTATTAAGCAGACACCGTTTAGCTGTTTTTAATTCACGGCTATACGCAGATTTACATTATGGTATGTACAGATTGTACAGTGTGTGTGCGTGTGTGTGATGGCTTGCTGAGGGCCGTCAAGGAGGCAGACAGAGGTTAGGAGCCCAAGACGGCCTCTCAGAGAATTTCTGTGTCAGTTTGATGAAAATAGGTCAGGATTCAGAGCTTGGCGTTTAGCATTCTGCTCATGTGATGGCTGACGCCAAGCCTGACGACAGCTAGCCTCGAATAAACTCCAGACTCTTTTCTTTACCCCCCCCCCCCCATTGTCTTCTCCCCCCCCCCCCCCCCCCCCCTATATTCCTCTGTAATCTAAACTCTGTCCTGTCATCCTCTGTCTCTCTACTGTGCCTTCCACCGCTTCGAAAAGCCACGTAAAAGAAATTCAAAATCTGTGGCCTTAGATTAAGCCCCCTCCGCCACAGAAATTGCACTTAAATCCACAATAGCCCGCGTCTGGTAGAATTTATTTGATTTAGATGTACTTTTGAGTATTGTAGTCCCGCTTTAGAGAGAGAAAATAGATGTGCCCCAAAGTTTTATGAGGATAATATTTCAAACCGTGGCCAGCGCTGACCTAGCTTAGCATAAGGTCTACGGTATGTTTGGTCACCACTACAAGGGCTTGATTTATTATTCTCCTAGTGCAGGCCCTCATCTCTCACGACTGCCATGCCTTTTAAAAAATGACCATCGAAAAGAGGAGTTCCCTTATAGATGAGGCTACTCAATGTTGAGCTACATGCCAGGCCGTGAAATTGAGTCACAGTAACCGCCGCTGGCATACGGAGGATCGGCTGCACGCGAGCAACGCCTAAATGTAAAAGTTTGAAAAGTCAAGGTTAAGTGAATTTGCAGATAAGTTTGATCTGTGTCCAATTAGATTACTTTGACAGAAAAAAACAGTTTCATAGCTTTAACACTTTCCTGACCTGGCCATCAGCCAGCAGCTAATTTAGAAAAAATGACGAGTGTAATTGTGTTTCAGCTGTTTCTTCCTTCTGTCGGCACAGACGAGGGTATTTGAGAGTTTCTCAGGCTGTTCACTACAAGATATGAACAAGTACTAATTGCTTTAAAAGTGATATGGCTATAAGTCTCCAGGGGTTGATTGTTAATGATTTTTGTTAGCCCATGGCTTTTTTCCTTTGCTGCCACAGGCTTCATTATGAAATATTACTATCTAATGGGCTGTAGAATTTACTGAGTACCTTCATGTCTCTCTGAGCACAAATTATTTTTCTCTTTCCTTTACTGCACCTCACCCTCCATTTTTTAAACATAAGCCATATTCATTCATTGCCTGAATTAAAACTTTGCTCAAACCAACATTCGGGAGTTGTGCGAGGTGCAACATTTTCTCAAGGATAATGATGTTTAAAAAGCTAAGGCATGATTTTCAAATAGGAATTTGAATGGGTGATGTTGGGACTTTGAAATTGTATTAACTCTGAAAATCATGAGGGTATTCTAGTCCTGCTCAATGTGTTAAGTGTCCTGAGATTCTGTGGTGATATGCCACTATGAGTAAATAAATCAATTTAATTGAATTTATTTACTTGTAATTTACTGAACACATTCTTGCTCCAAAGAGGACCAACATATTTCTTTCATGATCTCGAGCTCTTTAGTGCCACCTCACCCTCATTTTCCTACCTCACATACTTTTTTTTAAAAAGTAAAAATTAGTAAACCTACATTGAAAGTTTATTTTGAAAGGACGCATGTAGTGAGCAGAAACCCACACGCCTTCCCTGACTTATCTATGGGACCAAGGGGGCTCAAAAACAGAGATTCGCCCCAGGCCCCCCAAAACTGGTTAATCCAGCCACGCTAATCACATACAGCAATTAAAAATAATAAATGTGAACTAGCCGATGAAAATGGCTGTTAATGTGACTTAAGTATATAAAGTTAAACGTTTTCAGAGCCGTACACAGGTGCTCTGTGTTCACTTTCTGCAGGGCTTTATCTGCCCCAGAATCCCTTCCCTCTTTTATCAGCTGCTACCTTGTGAAGTGTTGGATTGCGCCCCCACCTAACTGATTTATTGGCCCTCTGAAAGTCTGACTTCATCAAATCCTTGATACCGCTAGTCATATATACTGTCTTTGATGAGTGCCACCAAAGTCGATGTGTGGATTTAATGGCGGCATTAATCTGCCTGTTTAATGGTGTTGTTGAGTGGAAGGTGGTCACCACAAGATGCAGCACTAAAAGATGAGTTATGGGCCCAGCCGGCGAACGATGAAAGGGCAAAATGCAAAGCAGTCGGGGTGTGGAGGAGAGCGGTGGAATTAAATAAGGTCTAGCTAGACGCCGTACGTAAAATGGGACGGGTGGAGACCAGAGCCGGTTACTGGACACGGCGTGGAGATAAAAACCTTGTTAGATGGTGCTGTCGAAGTGTGTAGCGGGTTGTCGTCGATCGCTATATAAGTGTTGCTAAGCACATGTCTGAGGTGAGATTTTATTTGTTTGTTCTGCTAATAACGTGTGATAATTGATTCTCAGGTGACATTTCTCAGATAACACACGTAACACAAGTATGCTTCATTTCTCATCTCGTCTCAGCCCTGTTTAGATAATGAGCTTCCTAAATGTATTTCTAGTCTACGTCTGGTTGTTGTTTTTTGTAACGAGGCCCAGTGAGGACTTTTTGCCATTTTTAATTGGTTAACTTCATAATTCAAGTTGTCCACCAGTGATAGGATGAAGATCAGTGGTGAATCGTTACCAAGTACAATGTACAAAGTACACTTGTGAGCAGTGGTAGAATATAACTTAATACAATGACTCAACTACTATCTATTCTGAAGTACTTTAGCATTTACTACATGATTCTTCAATTCCACTATGTCTACTAGTCCAGATTTTACTAATAAACCATATGAAGATATCATTAAACATAGATTTTTTAATAAATTCCAACCCAATAGTGTATAAAGCAGTTAGAATGAGCTCCACCAAAAAGACAACAATGTAGTTTACACATTAACGTACCTTAACATAACGTTATTCTACTTTCTACCTTACTATTGAAAGTGAAATATAGTCTTTTTTAAACAAATGCAAGTTTTCTTCTCATGGGCTTTTCTACACAGGCTGGGAAAACTGCTGCGTGGAAACTGTATAATGTCCTCCAGCGGAGGAGTTTTGTCAAGTCTGAGAAATGACCATGATGATGTCATAACGATGCAATCAGAGTTCTGCTGGACTCGGATAATACGAATTGGGGATTGGCAATCCGTGTTGAAAAGAGTGAACGTGACACTGGAAAGAAATATACGTTAAGTAGGCTGGGAAGTTCTAACAACAACACACTATCAAGTTGCATTGTGGGAATTGTAGGATCCAGGTTTTGTGTGCTCGGTCCACACTAGGGACCGGAAGGTCAAGATATTTCTGCCTCTGATGCTTCGATTCAGACCATTCTTTCTTTAGTCTGTCTCTTTGAAAGTTCCCCAACTCTATGTAAGCGTCATGGTAAATTGTTCGAGGACCCTTTAAGTAACATTTTGAAACATATGTATTTCAGTCATATATTATGATATGATTGTGATAATATAGTGTTCCGGTTTCCAAACAGTGATTATTTTGATGGAGTTTATATATAAATATTATTATTATTATTGATGATCATCACCTCACTGTAGATAAACTGACTGGTGTGGTGGCGGCCGAAGACTGTAGTAGTGAAGCTGATGGAGGACAGAGGAGGACATGATGGTGGCGTGGGGTTGCGTGACTGAGCCGAACACAGGCCCGTCTGTGTAATTCTTAAAGACGGATATTAAAGACGTAATGCTGAGGCCTTCCCTCCGCTTGCTCCCTGCACTCCCTCTCTCTCCCTCGCCATCCCCATTCTCCCTTTCCCTCTCTTTCCCTTTCCCTCTCCGTCTCTACTAATGATCTGCTCCGCCTGTCGCTGCCTGGCTGACTGATGCCCACTGACAGCCCCACTCATGTGGAAAGGCTGCACCCCTCCTCCCCTACACACACACACACACACACACACACACACACACACACACACAGTAATGAACTCCTACACATCCCGACGCTACATATCTGCTATGCATGTGTGACACACATGCACCGTGCACGTCAACTTGCGTAAGCCCTCATGGCGAGGATAGATGGATCTACGCTAACAAATCACGCCCATTTGTTCAGTCACATGTCAACAGACATATATGCAGAGCGGATGACAGACACACAAATAGACCCCACAGTATACGTTATCCAGGGAGAGCACTCATCCCGTACTCTCGAGCATCCAGCTGACTTACCATGCATGCATTTTCATGCAAATGACAACATATTGAATTCGATAGGCTGAATGGAAAGTGGCACATTTCAGTGAAATTCCCGGAGTGTCGCAAAATAGTTTTTTTTTGCTTGCTTGAGGCAGAAAAGTTTTTTTTGTTTGTTTGTTGATAAAGAAATAATGTAATAAATAGAGATGGGAATGTGTTAGTGGTATGAATAATGCTGCAGGTCTGACATGAGTTCGGTAAATGCCTCAGTCTAAACTGTGTTGAGGACACAAATTGTTTTCTGTTTCCTCAACATACTTGTACCATTTATTTTGCACATTAAATATCTCCAAGTGTGTATAAAGGTATGCAGTAGTGATGGAACAGTTAATTGATTCATTGATTGTTGATTTGCCAATTTTCTCCGTTTGAATACATTTGTCTTTTGGACTTTTAGTTGAACAAAACAAGACATAACCTTGAGAACTTGACTTAATTTCCCCTATTTTGTGACATTGATCCACCTCAACCGAACACAACTAATTCACATTTTATTGTTGCGTCTTGTTCAAATTTTTACCTTGGATTCACTTAACGCTTGGATTCAGGGATTCAGGTTTGATTATTGCCGGCTTTGATTTCCAACACTAATCCAAATATTTAAAAAACCTGCTGGTAGGTGAGATTCTCACCCGCTATCAAATGTATTTATGCACACATTAACCACTCTGAGGTGAGGCAGAAAACACTCCAGTGGCGCTCCGAAATAAAATCCTCGCCACTTCACATATTAAGCAAAACCTCCAAATTGCAGCTTGCGGATGAAGCCTACTTTCTCAATAACATAATAACTGGAAATCTGTGTATTCTTTCATTAGAGTGTGCTCCAACATTAACTTGCTATTCTCCTGCTGCTCTTGCTCCTAATTACTAATTGGCCTTTACTAATAATAAACAGTCATGCATATGGAAATCTGATCAAAAGAGCTTATTCGAACCAATTCAGGGGTAATTTACTCCCATAGACACCCAGTGTGTTATTGATCAACAATCAACAATCCATCTATTATATGTCACTGGATGACACCGGCTTATTTATATTTGATTTTTCATAGAATACCAATTTATCTGAGCTTGCTGGGATCAGTCCCGCCTCGGCATGTCAACATTAGCTCCCTGCCGGGGGAGTTTCAGGGAGGTAAGAAATTAGGTCAGTAAGCAGCACTGTGATGCTGGGCGACACCCCTGGGCTCCCCTCGGTCCCAGCCTGCACACAGCCCCCACAATCCCCCAGCTGATGGCTCAGCCCTGCCATGACACTCAGGCGGGGTTACGCAAGGATCTGCGAGGCCTGCAGGCTCTGGCACAGATTAGACCGGGAGACTCGGCCAGGTACTTCACTGCCGTACGGAAAATCTGGGCTGGAGACCAACGTGAGAGAGCTAGAGGAGCACAGGGCACACTATAGTGGAGCAGAGTTTTATTTTCTGTCAATACAAAGTGGTTTATGCAGAATGCTTTCTCATCAAGCACACTTTGGATAGTTATAAATTGTAGCTGTTGGCTTTATTCAAATAATGTACCGATACTTTCTAGATCGGCTATAAGCCATTAACAGCAACCCTGTTGTGGTGACTAATACATGCTGATGAGTATCTCTTTCTAATAAGTCTTCAGCTTCATTTCAATAGGTCATGAATAAAGGGTATTAAAACATTAAATCTGCAGTGACATGGGTTAATTAAGTAATCATCATATGCTCATGAAATTCTTTAATGCCAAAGTTACTTAGTTAGAAAGCTGAGTTCTGCAGCTCCTTTCCTGCTGGAAAAAAGTTGTTCTCACCGATGGCTTATTGCATATCCGTGAAGCTTTGGTAAATTATTCATTAACCATTAATAGAGCCATTACTGTAGCAACCACTTGTAAACCCTTTTCATAAAGTAGCAACTATAGTGTCACGTGTATTGGCTCATATTGGCATATTGTTTTTTTTATTATTTGATTCAAACATTTCAATACAAGTCAGCTATTAACAAATGAATGTCCTCTTTGGTGACACCGAGCTCCATCATCAGCGGATAATTACAATTCAATACTCAGATGTGCTTTGTGTTTGGTTATTATTAAATGTTAGCATACTAGCATGCTCAACTAACACATCAGCATACATTGTGAGCATGATGTTAGCATCTAGCTCAGTACAGAAGCTGCTAGCATAGCTTATTACACATGATACAGTTTAATTCAACACATTTATGGGTATATTTTATTTTTATAGACACTTGTGGTATATAATAACATTTTAAAGGAGACATTTACTTTTTGCAGCTTCTGCCCTCCAAACATTCACGTCTGGTCTAACCATGAATAAAAGCTGATTGATACTCTTAAAAAAAAAAAAAAACACACACACAAAAACACAAAATCGCTTTCCATTTTGTTTCAATTAAGTGGACGATTTCAAACTTTAGCGGCGTTTGGACCGCCGAGAACAGTGGAGTTACTTCTCGGTTCAAGAAAAACGTGACGCTGCTTAGATGTGGAGGAGGAAGAACTTCGAGCCTCTAATGAAGTTTATCATCTACTCTTTGAAAGACTGAAAGCTCTGTTAGACTCCACCCCTCAGCTACCAGCTTGACCCCCCCTTCACGTTCTCTCTCTCTCACACACACACACACACACACATGCAGACATTCAAACGCACACAAAAAAAACACACATTCCAGCATTCCCATTAGCAATTCATGAGCAGCGTCTCATTAGACTTTAAGTTTTACCATAGGCCTCTGAAGTATATGGCTGGAGCAGTTATTAATATTTCATAGTCTCCCATTGAGGAGCTAAAAACGAAGTCGACCCGCTTCCGCTACAAAGTGACTCGCGCTACTCTCTTTTTTTCCTCTTTTTCTACTTCTTTTTTACCCCCTCTTTCCCTGTTCGTTAGACTGTCTCTCTTTTCCCCTCTCCTCGCTGTTCCTTCCTCCGCCGCCGCCGCCGCCGCTTTCTTTCTTCAGCTTCCTCGCTTGCGATCCTTCTCTGCCACACAGACCTTAACTCAAACTGACTTAATTGGGCTGTCTTTGTTCTGGGAAATGTGGGCATACCTTCCCCTTCTCCCCAGCAAAGAGAGAAAAGAGGAGTAGAAAGTGAAGAGGGGAGGGAAAAGATGGAGGAGGAACCTGAGTGAACCCCAATTGCTCTATGAGTACTCTCAGTGCCATGCTCGGGTGAGGGGGGGCTCAGGGAGGGGAGGGGGGATGGGATGGGATAACCTGAGTGTGTGTGTGTGTGTGTGTGTGTGTGTGTGTGTGTGTGTGATTGTGTGTGTGTGTGTGTGTGTGTGTGAGTGGAGAGAAAGATGGGGAGGGGAGTCTCGAGGGTTCACGGGGTGTCTGTCAGACTGGCAGACAGGAGCTCTGCCCCCGAAACAAACCCATGCATGAATAAGTCAATAAAGGCATGTCTGTGCAGTTTGTGTGTGTGTGTGTGTGTGTGTGTGTGTGTGTGTGTGTGTGTGCGTGTGTGCGTGAGAGAGTGAAGGGAGCGAAGAGGAGAGAATCAGATGAGGATGAGGGGGATGAGGCTTCTTGTTTCCCAGCGTCTGTGACTATGAGACAGACGCCACATTCCCTCGCAATGAGAAACAGACTGAGAAAGAGAGAGGGAGAGAGAGGGAGAGAGAGGGAGGAAGAGTGATCAAAACCAGAGTGAGAAAGAGAGAGGGGGAGAGGAGCACTTTGAATTGGTTTGGACAGTTACAGCATGCTTGCACGTTGCACGAAATTGGTTGGCAGCAAAACTATGTGGGAATCTGCTCTGTTCTGCATGTGTGTGTGTGTGTGTGTGTGTGTGTGTGCGTGTTCTGCACAAGCCTCAAACTGAGACTTGAACCCGGATGAACCCGGCTGAACCCAACTGGTACTGCTGAATGTTAGACCCAAACCTGACTTGAGGCAAATAAAAATGCACTCCTTTTCTCAAAGACGCGTGTTTTGTTCTGTTGGTGAAGGTTTTCCTCCCGCTGCCAGTAGTACGTGGACAGCCGAACACTTACGCCCATGTGTGATTGTTGAACATGTCGAACACTAGTTTTTGGACCCTGGCAGCACAGAGTAGCTCCCATTCAGCCAGTGGACAACACTGGTTTTGGGTGATGAGGTCAGGGCTTTGTGTAAACCAAGTTCTTTTTCACATACGTTGGGAAGACACATGCTTAACCAGGAAAAGGCAGAAACACAAACTATTGTCCAAACCAGCGTTTCTCTCTTTTTTATTTGGAACTCAGTGGTCTAGCACAAATCCAGAAAAACAGCCCATACAAATGCCAAACTGACTTTTCCAGCTGAACCTGAGCAACAAAAAACGGAACAAAAGTTGAGTTATCAGTAGAAATAAAATCAATTATCTTGCTATTACATTTCAGGAAAGTGTTGTACACTCTCTCTCCACAGGGCACATAGCCAGGGTGGAGCTTGAATGACAAAACCTGAACTCAAGCCGGCAGTTTTAACACGTAGACTCAAATCTGACCCCAGAATCAACATCCTGAGGTAATGGACTGGTTTGGTTCATGTAGCAGAACGCGAAGATGTTGAGGTTTTTAACCGTTATGACCCAAAGCATTGTATATTTTAACCCCATACATTTTGATAGTCATCCATTCTTGACTGGGGTTTGTTGCATTAGCTCACCAGGCTAATGCAACGTGTTGGATACATGCTGTTTCCTGCCATCTTTCCCTTTTCCCGCTGAGTGTTGCATATCTACGTGATACAAATCAAACACCAGCCCAGTATCCATACATTTCCTTCATATTAGATGATTCTGTAGCACACAATGTACGTCCATTGCAGGCAGTAGTTCGTTGTCCAACCATACCTTGACCATAGTTTGTTTGCCACACCTGCTGTACCTCCAATATCGTCCAATATGAACCGTCTGTTTGACAACAGGGTCATAATGACATGATTACTCACAAGCAGGGAGAGACATTTTTTTCTCCATGAATACAATTTGAAAATGAACCATAACCTGTCACGAGTCCAGACCTGACCTTACTCAGTGGTGTTGCTGCCTGAACCGAAACTTCCTGTGAAGATGTACGTAGCGAGCATGTATCGGCACGCCGTCACTGATGTGAGCAGAACTGACGCTAGAGGGCAGCATAGAGCGTCGTAGTTTGAAGATAAGTGTCACTCAGCCAAGCTGCATTATTTGACGTAATTAGGATAAATTGTCTTGACTAGAAGGTTCAGTTCAGGGTGTTGAGAGGAAAGAGCTGTAGGTGTTAATATGTTGAAACTCTGCAATTATAGCTCCCTTGACACACATGTACCCTTCAATGTGACGAACCAGTCGATGAGAATAAAAAGATTTAATAAGAAGAAATGAAGTCAGAGAGAGAGAGAGACAGAAGGGGGGAGGGAGGAGGGAGAGGAGGGTGCAGTGACACAGAGAAGGAAATCGAGGATGGAAACAATTCAGTGTCCTTGGAAACCAATAAGGCTAATTTGAATTTGAGACTGAGGACTTCTCTCTGCTTTCGCCTCGTATGACCTCCTCCTCGCCCTTCTTCTGCGTTCCCCAATCAGTTTAAT